>NC_059073.1:80467983-81667983 GCF_020497125.1 Mauremys mutica
TCTCTCATTCCACTATCTCAATTTCAGCTTTCAGAGACATGGCTTTCCATCAGATGTACTAAACAGATTCCAAATATTGGCCTTTGCTTCAGCAATCACAACCTCAAAAGAGGCAAAGTGACAAAACGGAATGATCTTTACCCATAGGGACAGAGCGTGTTATGGAATCCATAAATGGCACAGCCAGGATGAGTATCATTATACAGGATTTTGCAGACAGTGCCAGTGTCACTATAGTCAAGAGGACACTGGAGCAATGCAGTTAATAAAGAGAGGAGCAGAAGGGCGGGGGGAGTAGTAGTGGAAATCATGAGACTGAGAGAACATTGAAGCTTAAATGCTTTTTTCCCCCTAGACAATGAACTGTCTGCATCAGAGTTAGTGCAATAGTGCTTAGCATTGTGCCTGCTTCCACTGTACCTGGTCACTGGATAAATAATGAATACTGAGTTCAGAAAGAGCTTAAAAGGACTCCATGGTTCCCAAGTGTTAAACTCTTCATTTAATAGAAAGAGCATGGTGTTGGGAAATGAGGGGGGAGGGGCAGTTTCAAAAGATATCGAAATAAAAATATATAGTCTTCACATGACACCTTTCATCCAAGGATCTCAGAGCCCTTTACAAATAACTAATTAAGGGTGGGATTTTCAAAAGCACCTATATAATTTAGAAGCACAAATCCCATTGCTTTTCAGTGTAACTTGTGCTCTCTAAATGACACAGGTGATTTTTGAAAAGCCCAGCACAAATGTTATCAACACTCCAGTGAGATACAACAGGCAGCATTATTATTTTAATTTACAGTTTGGTAAACTGAGTCACAAAATGATTAAGAGGGGAAAAAAACTACCATCTGTTTTTAAGTGCCTCGCGTTTTTGGATACGTAATTCGGGGCCTAATCCCAAGCCCACTGAAATCAATGGAATGGCCTTATGCACGCTGTTGATTTAAATAATGGGGCCACACATCACACAATAAATCAGTGTCAGGGCCAAGAATGTAATGCAAAACTCTCGAGTCCCAATACCCTGCTTTAACCATGAGAAAACATTTCTTCCATAGCATCTCATATCATCTTTATTTTACAGATGATTTATTTCCATAACGCCAACTGTGTCTGTGTGTTCATGAGGCAATTGACAGCAAAGTTTATAGCAAACAAAAATAACCTGGTAATTGAGATACCAGGATGTGCCCATGCTTAAATTAACTAACCATGTTATCTTCTTGTTTCCTTGTCCTTCCTCATCCCATCAGCTCTGTATTGTTTGTTATCATTATTTGTTACATCATGGCTAGATCTGGACCACAGGCTGTTGGGAGATAGGATCATGTCTTACTACAGAATGCCTAGAACATTTTTGCCCAGTATAAAAATGATAAAGATTGATTACATTTTATTGAGAAATGTGAGGGAGAGTTTCAAAAGTACCTAAGTGACATCTGAACCCAAGCCTCTCTGAAAGCCAAATGGGCAGATTTTCTAAAAATAGGTACTAATCTTCCATTGACTTTCAATAGACATTTGTGCTGTAATTATGCACCTCACCGTGCCTTTAAAAATCTCCTCCAAAGTAACTTGTGCTTCTAAAATACTTATGCACTTTTGAAAATTTCACCCTTTGTAGTAACGTTTTAGAGAGGAGGGTGTACTGATAAAATAAACAGGAGCATTGAAGCAGTGATTGATTGGTTTTCAAAAATTCAAAGTCACTTTTTTTCCCCAAAAAAGGAGGGGACAGCAATTTAAGAAATCGTGTAAAGAGCTTCACAAAGCCTGATCTTTCTGCCTGGGAGCCAGAAAAGCAGAAGGCTTCACCTGGAACAAGGACATGATTATTATTATGCTTGCCACTGCATGGATGCACATGTCACCATAAGGAAGATTTTAAAGCAGATCTTTGTGCCCTTTCAACAAATGTTATCATTTCCCAAGGAATACCATCTCTACTGAAATCTGTACATACTCCCCCCTGACAGTTCTCATGGCCCCACTGAGCATGTGCAGTGCCATTTCGGAGGCTGTCCTGTGTCCTTCCCCTTGTATCTATTGACAGATCTGAACTCTCCTATTATCTCCAGTAGCCAACAGCAGGACCTGTCACTGAAGCAGAGAGGCTGTGTGTATCTGAGCTACTATCACACAGCCCCATTATTTGTCCAATGACAGTGTCTTGTGATAAATGTTTCAGAAATGACATTTGAGATGACAGGGGAGGAAAACTCTTAAGTAAGAGACTACAGCTCCCAGTGTCTCCTGAGCCATAACGCTGTCAGTCAAACATGGATATTTGCAAAGAGGTTAGAATGCATACAGTCCAAAATCAATTCATTAGCAGGCCATGAAATTCTCTTGTTTTAAAAAAATCAATACAAAATTTGCACAATCCTGCATATGGTGTCAATAGGGAACATAGTTATATTTTCCAAAAGGTTTGCATGATTTTTAAATCCAGTGATAACTACATTTCTTTCTTTTTGATCAAGTATAAAAAAAAAAGCCAGGATGGGAGGAGGGCGGGGTCCTTTCAGCAGACACATCCTGGATGGAAATAAGGGTGCTTGTAAACTGCTTATGTACACAGAATGGGACACATTTTGAAGTTGGCCACTGGCATGAGTAGAGGGAGGTGCATAGCTGTAGTGCCCTCTAGGGAGCTTAGGGACGGACTGTGCTTCACAGAGGCACAATCAAAAATTCACAGATGGATATGATGTTTAAGGTCAGAAGGGATCATTAGGTCATCTAGTTTGCCCTCCTATATGTCACAGGCTACAGAACTTCAGTTACCCCTGTACTGAGCCAAGTAACTTGTATTCGACTTAAACACAATTTGTGTGTGGCTAAAGCATCACTTCCTGAAAGGCATCCAGTCTTAATTTGAAGATATCAAGACCTGGAGAATCCACCATTTCTCTTAGTAGTTTGTCCCAATTATTAATCCTCAAAACTGCTAAAAATGTGTCCCCTATTTCTAATCTGAAATGGTCTTGCTTCATCTTCCAGCCATTGCTTCTTGTTATGCCTGTCTCTGCTAGAATAAAGAGCCCTTTAGTGCCTGATATTTTCTCCCTGTGAAGGTAAACTGTAATCAAGTCATCTCTCAATTTTCTTTTTGATTAATTCAATAGATTGAGCTTTTTGAGTCTCTAAGACATTTTCTACAACCTTCAAGTCCTTTTTTTGCTCCTTTTCTTCAATTTTTCAACAATTCTTCCCTGACCAGCTCCATGGATATGGTGCATTGTAGGATCATGCAGTCTGCTAACCCAGTGTGGCCAGCCCAATTTTTGAAGACAGCATGGAAAGTTGTAGCAGCCATGACCTCACTTTCTCCCTGCCTCTTTGGGGCATATTGAATTAGCAGTCCCTGAATGCAGGGACTGAACGTACCACTTGCTTCTCCAGCTTCAAGCAAAAGTAACGCCTCCCCCCCCCCTCCGCGTTAGCTCATTTAATGCAAATGCCTACAAGTTCTTGTCTATACTTAGGGCATAGCTCCAGTGTAGCCTGATCACCAACTGCTGCAATGGGAATATTCCTCATTGTTGAAAAGGCCACTATTCCTTTCACTGTGGAGAAGGATTAGATCTTCACTTGCACCACTGGGGAAAAAGTCAGTCACAGAAGAGAGAACAACTTCAAGTCAATTTAAGATCAAAGGAGCGGCTTTGAAAAAGATTTGGGACACCAAGAACATTCATTTATTCCAGCAGAATAATGTTCATCTTTGTGCCAACTGCATTGATTTCACCAGGTGGATGTTTGGGTATGCATTCGTAGCTGGATTCTCTAGTCAAGATAGTGAAGTTAATTGGAGTTCTGCATACACTAGAGAAGTCACTGCAGAATCAAGAACCCACATCACTGGTCTTTAAAATAATGTACTTTAACTCCTTTTAGTCTTACTTTTTTAATGGAATTTAGCAAAGCACACTCTGTGCTCTAGGGAAGAGGTGTGTTTTCTGTACCACACAGGCCAGATTTGAACTTATTAAAAACTAAATCATTTTTGAGCTCTCAGAAGGAAAAAGAGAGGCTTGCGGGTAGCCTGAAAATATTTGAAAGTTCTGAAAAAATACTTTTTTTCTAACGTATCTGAAAAACAGTCTAAGAGAATGTCACCAGACTTTCCAGGCACAAAAAGTTCACCTTTTAAAAGCAGAACAAGAATGAAGAATTTTAGTCTATAGAGTAATAGTCTTGAAAGGTATAAAAGCCTGAAAATAGGACTTTGTGGTTTTAGCTGAGGAGACATTTTAATTCCTAGTCACCACAGCAAAGCTTTTCTGTCACTGCTCATTTCATTAATCTAGTATATGCATTGTATCAGTATTTCTTTTCTCTCACTGTGCAAAACTATGATATGATTACATCTTTTCTAGTGAATTACCAATGCTATCGTGAAACAATTTTTGCAAACTTGGAAGGATTCAATGTTAGATTTTTTATCATATTAGGAATACCCTTGCTGCTTAATCTGGCTCATTTTCAGCAATGCCTAAGGACAAAAATAAAATAGAACACTGCACAATTCTATCTTTAAAAACAAACTCAACATATCAGAGTGGTAGCCGTGTTAGTCTGCATCTGTAAAAGCAGCAAAGAATCCTGTGGCACCTTATAGACTAACAGACGTTCTGGAGCATGAGCTTTCGTGGGTGAATACCCACTTCATCAGATGCATGTAGTGGAAATTTCCAGGGGCAGGTATACATATGCAAGCAAGAAGCAGGCTAGAGATAACGAGGTTAGTTCAATCAGGGACGATGAGGCCCTCTTCTAGCAGTTGAGGTGTGAAAACCAAGGGAGGAGAAACTGGTTTTGTAGTTGGCAAGCCATTCACAGTCTTTGTTTAACCCTGAGCTGATGGTATCAAATTTGCAGATGAACTGAAGCTCAGCAGTTTCTCTTTGAAGTCTGGTCCTGACGTTTTTTTGCTGCAGGATGGCCACCTTAAGATCTGCTATTGTGTGGCCAGGGAGGTTGAAGTGTTCTCCTACAGGTTTTTGTATATTGCCATTCCTAATATCTGATTTGTGTCCATTTATCCTTTTCCGTAGAGACTGTCCAGTTTGGCTGATGTACATAGCAGAGGGGCATTGCTGGCATATGATGGTGTATATTACATTGGTGGACGTGCAGGTGAATGAACCGGTGATGTTGTAGCTGATCTGGTTAGGTCCTGTGATGGAGTCGCTGATGTAGATATGAGGGCAGAGTTGGCATCGAGGTTTGTTGCATGGATTGGTTCCTGAGTTACAGTTACTATGCTGTGGTGTGTAGTTACTGGTGAGAATATGCTTCAGGTTGGCAGGTTGTCTGTGGGCGAGGACTGGCCTGCCACCCAAGGCCTGTGAAAGTGTGGGATCATTGTCCAGGATGGGTTGTAGATCCCTGATGGAGGGGTTTTAGCTGGGGACTGTATGTGATGGCCAGTGGAATCCTGTTGGTTTCTTTTTTGGGTTTGTGTTGCGGTAGGAGGCTTCTGGGTACACGTCTGGCTCTGTTGATCTGTTTCCTTATTTCCTCGTGCGAGTATTGTAATTTTGAGAATGCTTGGTGGAGATTTTGTAGGTGTTGGTCTCTGTCTGAGGGGTTAGAGCAGATGCAGCTTGGCTGTAGACAATGGATTGTGTGGTGTGCCCGGGATGGAAGCTGGAGGCATGAAGTAGGCATAGCGGTCGGTAGGTTTTTGGTATAGGGTGGTGTTAATGTGACCATCACTTATTTGCACCGTGGTGTCTAGGAAATGGCCCTCCCGTGTAGATTGGTCCAGGCTGAGGTTGATGGTGAGGTGGAAGCTGTTGAAATCATGGTGGAATTTTTCCAGAGTCTCCTTCCCATGGGTCCAGATGATGAAGATGTCATCAATGTAGTGTAGGTAGAGAAGGGGCGTGAGTGGACGAGAGCTGAGGAAGCGTTGTACCAGGTCAGCCATAAAAATGTTGGCATATTGTGGGGCCATGCGGGTGCCCATAGCGGTGCCACTGATCTGGATATATATAGTGTCATCAAATTTGAAATAGTTATGTGTGAGGATAAAGGCACAGAGCTCAGCAACCAGTTGTGCTGTGGCATCATCAGGGATACTGTTTCTGACAGCTTGTATTCCATCTGTGTGTGGGATGTTTGTGTAGAGAGCCTCTACATCCATGGTGGCTAGGATGGTGTTTTCTGGAAGGTCACCAATGCATTGTAGTTCCCTCAGGAAATCAGTGGTGTCACAGAGATAGCTGGGAGTGCAGGTGGCATAGGGTCTGAGAAAAGAGTCCACATATCCAGACAGTCCTTCAGTGAGAGTGCCAATGCCCGAGACACCATTTCCTAGACACCACGGCGCAAATAAGTGATGGTCACATTAACACTACCCTTTACCGAAAACCTACCGACCATTATGCCTACCTTCATGCCTCCAGCTTCCATCCCGGGCACACCACACGATCCATTGTCTACAGCCAAGCACTGAGGTACAACCACATCTGCTCTAACCCCTCAGACAGAGACCAACACCTACAAAATCTCCACCAAGCATTCTCAAAACTACAATACCCGCACAAGGAAATAAGGAAACAGATCAACAGAGCCAGATGTGTACCCAGAAGCCTCCTACCGCAACACAAACCCAAGAAAGAAACCAACAGGACTCCACTGGCCATCACATACAGTCCCCAGCTAAAACCCCTCCAACGCATCATCAGGGATCTACAACCCATCCTGGACAATGATCCCACACTTTCACAGGCCTTGGGTGGGAGGCCAGTCCTCGCCAACAGACAACCTGCCAACCTGAAGCATATTCTCACCAGTAACTGTAACTCAGGAACAAATCCATGCAACAAGCCTTGATGCCAACTCTGCCCACATATCTACACCAGCGACACCATCACAGGACCTAACCAGATCAGCTACAACATCACCGGTTCATTCACCTGCACGTCCACCAATGTAATATACACCATCATATGCCAGCAATGCCCCTCTGCTATGTACATCGGCCAAACTGGACAGTCTCTACAGAAAAGGATAAATGGACACAAATCAGATATTAGGAATGGCAATATACAAAAACCTGTAGGAGAACACTTCAACCTCCCTGGCCACACAATAGCAGATCTTAAGGTGGCCATCCTGCAGCAAAAAAACGTCAGGACCAGACTTCAAAGAGAAACTGCTGAGCTTCAGTTCATCTGCAAATTTGACACCATCAGCCCAGGGTTAAACAAAGACTGTGAATGGCTTGCCAACTACAAAACCAGTTTCTCCTCCCTTGGTTTTCACACCTCAACTGCTAGAAGAGGGCCTCATCGTCCCTGATTGAACTAATCTCGTTATCTCTAGCCTGCTTCTTGCTTGCATATATATACCTGTCCCTGGAAATTTCCACTACATGCATCCAATGAAGTGGGTATTCACCCACGAAAGCTCATGCTCCAGAACGTCTGTTAGTCTATAAGGTGCCACAGGACTCTTTGTTGCTTTTTACAAATCCAGACTAACATGGCTACCCCTCTGATACTTTGTTTGTAGTGTATTTTTAATTGATGCTGTAGGATAAGAGCACTACACACAACAGATGGCAAGGGTGCCAAGAGCCCAGGATAGGTGGTCTTTTATGTGTCAGGGTTGTGGCCCTCCAACAGTGCCCTCCTGGGGTATTCATGGGTTGTATATTCACTCTGGGTCTGGTCACTTACATGGAGATGTTCAGTTGTACTATGAAGGACACAAAGTCTCTGGCCGAGTCCCTCTAGATTTTTATCCCTTGGAGTTCTGGAGAAACAAACAAACAAAAAACTAGGAGCAGGAGAAATAAAGGAAAAGGAAGTGTACAGTCACTCAGAGCCAGGCACAATCTGGGTCAAAGTCCACTGGTTCACCAGCAGATGGAATATGGTGCAGGCCAGCCCCTTCACTTCATGGGGCTGGGACCTTCTTTATGCAAGAGACAAATGTTCTGCCTTCTGTTAGGCTTTAACTTGAAAGCTAAGAAACTCAGCACACTGCTCTCCTCCCAGAGCTTCCTGCTACGGAAAAGGATAAATGGACACAAATCAGATATTAGGAATGGCAATATACAAAAACCTGTAGGAGAACACTTCAACCTCCCTGGCCACACAATAGCAGATCTTAAGGTGGCCATCCTGCAGCAAAATAACATCAGGACCAGACTTCAAAGAGAAACTGCTGAGCTTCAGTTCATCTGCAAATTTGACACCATCAGCTCAGGGTTAAACAAAGACTGTGAATGGCTTGCCAACTACAAAACCAGTTTCTCCTCCCTTGGTTTTCACACCTCAACTGCTAGAAGACGGCCTCATCGTCCCTGATTGAACTAACCTCGTTATCTCTAGCCTGCTTCTTGCTTGCATATATATATACCTGCCACTGGAAATTTCCACTACATGCATCCGATGAAATTGGTATTCACCCACGAAAGCTCATGCTCCAATACGTCTGTTAGTCTATAAGGTGCCACAGGACTCTTTGCTGCTTTTACAAACTCAACATACACTCCCACATGGGAGTCTTCTCCCACATGGGAGAAGACTCAGGGCCTTTATGGTCAAAGCATTTCTACCTGGTCATTCGCATTTACCTTTGTGAACTGTATGTTAGCCTTGTATCTAACCAGACTCTGGAATGTTTACAGTTCTGTGATCAGGGAATACGTTCTTCTGTTTTTCTAAATTTGGCTTAGATCTGATAAGAGCTCTGATTCAGAAGTGTAGGCTGCCTTGGAACAAAAAATGCTTTCTTTGATATTCTTTGAGCTTTTTTTGTTGGATTTTTTTGTTTGTTTTTAAGCTAATGATATTTGATGTTCTAATGGCAACTGGAAGCTCCTAGATCAATGTGAAAACACTTGTTTTTATAAAGGATGTTCTGCTTCTAATACACTGGAAGTAGGGCAGTGAAGGAGCTTGTACACATCAAGAAGACTTGAGCGACACCAGAAAGCTTCCATACTCCCTTGTTCAGCTCACAGAGTTTTCAGGAGCAGAGCCAGTTGCGAGGCTTTTGGAGGGGGTGGGAGAAGATGTAGCAAGAAAGGGCAATGGGGGCTATGGCCAACCACAGTACATTATGTATAAATAAACAAGGGGCTATTGATTCTCAAGAGGTAACATTCTCGTTGGATTCCTATATGGAAATATGTTTTCTCATAAAATTTCATTGAGATCCTGTATCAAAACCTCATTATTTTCCATAGTTGTTTTTATTTTACCTTTTTTGGAATGTCTTCTAAAGAGGGCATCCAGCTACTACAGGTTTTCTTGATGTCTGAAGTCAGCTGAGAGTTATCAAAAATAATGCTTTACAATACATTTTCATATACATATAAACTGTTGTATGTTAGGTATTATTTTATCCAGGCTTTTTTCTTGACCCTAAGGGCAAATGCTCATGACAGCTGGTCCAAAGACACCCACAGCAATTGAAGCCTGTTTTTTATTGTATAGTTTCACAGGCAGTTATGATCACAATGCCAGCTGGAAATCACAGAGACACTACCAGCTTCCTCATTACTTCCTGCCAGTCACGGCAAAAGCTCCACCCCTGTAGATTCTACATTACATTTCCGTGTGAGGGCTGTGTTAAGCTACAGAGGTTGGTTGCCTTATGGTGACACTTATTAAAGGCCAAATATCATTCAGTAATTTAATCATATGGTAGTAGCTGAGGAACATTTTGCTGAGAAGAGGAGAGTGTGCAGGAGGATGGGACTTTAATAGTACCTTGCCCCAATTATAAGTGATTTGTATTTTCAAATTTATTAAAGATATAATTAAAGAAAGGAAGGATGATTTGGGGTTAAGGCAGGGCCGGCCCACAACATTTTGGCACCTGAGGCAGGGAGCTCAAATGATGCCCCCATGCCGCCTCGCTTGGGCTAAAACTTTGAAAGGTCTCAATTCCGCCTTCTTCCTGTTCTACTCCACTCATGGTACTGCTCTGCTACCTACCCCAACAAAGGAGAACTAACAACTTAAAATGCCTTGTTCAAAAATTTTAAGTAACACTTAACTTTCAAATGCCTGAACAGCAAATGTAACTTTTCTTGTCTTCATAGTAAACACTGGCATTTTTATCTGTTTGAATAATCAAAGTGGTGCTTTCCAGGCCTTCTTGGTTGCAAAGACTTGAACTGCTTCCTGCTGAAGGTCCACAGTCTGGGCCAGCTCATGCTCTGCTGAGATGGTTGCAAGGCCGATCAGCCTCTCCTGTGTCACTGTGGAGCGTAGATGTGTTTTTATTAACTTCAGCTTGGAGAAGCTGCGTTTTCCACTGGCAACTGTCACAGGAAGTGTTAGAAGTATGCGCAAAGCAACAAAAGCATTTGGAAAGAGGGTGATCATCTTATTTGTGCACATATATTCCAGAACAGCCTTTGGGGTTGATCCTGCTAAAATGTATCTCAAAAGGGCTTTCAGTTCATCACCTAAATCACTCGCATCAATATTGTGCATGTCATCATGTGTCAACACCATCTCTAGTGCCCTGCATTGCTGGTGTATGCCCTCTTCAGGTATAGTGAGGAGTTTTGGAATATCATACAACAACCCAAATATACTGCTGTGTTCCTTGAGCTGCATGAAACATCTTCTTCTTCAGTGACTCTTGTATTCTTGAATGGGTGGGAAAATAGCTTCAGTGTGAAGTTCCTCTGCCAACTTCTGTGCACTCTTCAGAACATTTTGAAATCCCTCATCTGACCGGTAAGACTGTAGGTATGACTTTGCTTTGTCCCGTTGTTCCATTGCTCCAGATATATCAAGGTCAACACCTTGGAGTCTCTTGCTTACAACATTTATTTCAAACAGTATGTCATGCCACAACACTAAGCCACACAGAAATTTGAAGTTATGTATGTTTCTGGTGATTCCATTTCCCTCTGTCATTACTGTCATAGCATTATACTCCATAATGGCAACTATGGCATCATCTATCTTCCCAATTTGGTGTTTGATAGGCTTTATCGCCTCCACTCAACTTTCCCATCATGTGGCACTCAGGATGGTCCCTAGATGTTGCTTCAAAATTTGCCATCGATGAGTTGATGCAGAGAAAAATACATAGATGCTTTGAATTACTGTACATTAAAAAATTCAGCAGCCTCACTAGATCCTGATGCTGCATCACTGACCACCAAGTTCAATGAATGAGAACTGCATGAGACAAAAAAAGCTCCAGGGTTTAACTCTTGGATCCGTGTCTGCACTCCTCTGTTCTTTCCTCTCATGTTGGCACCATTATCGTAGCCCTGACCTCTCATGTCAGCTATCACAATTCCGATATTTTCCAGCTTTTTAAGAAGCACATTTGTCATACCAGCTCCTGAAAATCATCAATGTCAATAAATTCTAGAAAATGCTCTCTGACAGTCACCATTGCAGGGACATTTTCACTAGGTTCTATTGTTGTTACAAAACGCACCATTAAAGTCATTTGTTCTGTATGGCTGATGTCAGGTGTGCATCCCAGAAGAACAGAGTAATATCTTCAAAAAAACCAGGAGTACTTGTGGCACCTTAAAGACTAACAAATTTATTTTAGCATGAGCTTTCGTGAGCTAAAGCTCACTTCTTCGGATGCATCCGAAGAAGTGAGCTTTAGCTCACGAAAGCTCATGCTAAAATAAATTTGTTAGTCTTTAAGGTGCCACAAGTACTCCTGGTTTTTTTGCGGATACAGACTAACACGGCTGCTACTCTGAAAAGAGTAATATCTTGTTGACTTCAGATCTCCCACAATCTTCTGTTTGACTTTTGTTGCCAGTTTCTGTATGATCTCATTTTGAATTGTTTTTCCAAGGTAGTGGTGAGTATACATTTCTTGGATGGTGACGCTTCTTTGATACTCCTGGAGTACAGCATCAAACTCAGCCATCAGCTCCACAATTTTAAGGAAGTTTCTATTGTTTGGCACATGCAGCTGATCTGAAGTGCCATGCAGTGCTAGGTTTTGGATAGCAAATATTCTCACAATGGCAATAAGCCTTTTCAGAACATTTTGCCAGTAAAGGGCCTCTGATGAAATCTGCTCTTGATGCTGATCATCTATGGTGGCCTTTAACCTTAGTCTCATCTCAAGCTCTTTCCACCTATGGAATGCTCTCTGGTGATTTGCTGCCTTCTCATGGCATGCCAGATTTCTAGCCAGATTTTTCCAGTCCTTTGTTCCTGTAGAACCCAATGTGGCTGGAACATTAGACTGGAAGAGTATGCAACAAAAACAGTATGCAGCATTCTGGGTTTTTGAGTACATAAGCCATGGCCTCCCCACTTTGTCACCATTGAGGATTTCACGCCAGTAATGTGTTGGCTGGAAACTTCTATTTTCATTGTCTTTGGGGAACATGAAGTTTTTCACTTGCTGTGGCCCATGCAGTACAAGGAAGTCCCTTAGGCTACTGCTCAAGTGGGTCCACGGTCCTGGATCATCTAGACTTAAGGAACTAAACTCAGCAGCAGCTGTTTCTTGCCCCTCCACCACACTCTTCTCTAATCTACACTTTTCTTCAGAAATGTGCATGGTTACATCCATTTGAGATGGAGATATGGATGCTGCAGTAGCTGCCAGGTCACCTGCACTCTGACTACCTGGAAGATCAGGCATCTCCTCACCACTCACATCCTCACTGGGGCCGGAAGGCTCACTGTGAACATTTGTGTCTATGTAGCTCAGGAGAGCTCCTTCCTGCTTAGATAGAAAAACTTCCTTTGCTTTCTTTCTTTTTCTGAATGCTGCCCCAGAGGGGCATTTTCCTCTTTCACTCATGACTCCTGTTCTGTGCCAGCTATCGTGACTCTCAACACTCAGCTGAAGGGGACAAATAAGCAGGCTGGTAGCAGGGCCTGAGTGAGGGAAGATATCAGTGTCTTAAGGTCCTAACTGGCTCCTACTACTTCAGTTGACGGCCTGTTCTCCTCAGGTGGGTTCAGAGAAGCAGCAGGAAACAGGAAGCTCCCTGAGAAGCTGGTGTTAATCAGTCCAGGCTCCTGGGGGTGCTAGAGAGATACATAAGAGGCTCCTCCTCCTCTCTCTCCCTGCAGCTCCCGCTGCTTTCTGTTATTCCCTCTCACCTTTTCCCCTGCCTGCCTGTTATGTCTCTTGTGCCCTCCTTCCTCCAGCCCAGCACTCCACCATCTCTGTGCATTTAGAGCAGAGAGAATACATATGCACCAGTAGCAGACACAATTTTCTACACTCTGGGTCCTAGTGGCACCCCCCCCCCACAGTCTGGCACCTAAGGTGGCCGCCTCAGTTTGCCTCATGGTAAGGCCAGCCCTGAATTAAGGACTCAGGCGATTTGCGTTCAATTCCCAGTTCTACCACAGACATCTTTGGATTTTGGAAGAGCTTGCTATGATGACTTTAAACCACGTTATGCCCTTCCAATCTGCTGCCACTGGCATCATTTAGATAGGGGAAGAGAGAGCGCGCTGTCTGTCCTCACCTGCCTATAGGGTAGCAATGCTGCTCAGAATCTCTGCAACTCCTCTCGAGTTCCTCTGTACCAGATCTGGTCTGTCTGCTGAAGTCCCTGTAGCACAAATTAAAAATGATACCTGCATAGCTCCAGTTTCTTTGTGCAGCTTGGTAGCAATGCAAAATCTTGCAAAATACTGTTTCCAGCCTGTCCATTCTGAAGGTTTTTCAAAGCAGAAGTTCTCTGGGACATTGAAGAGTGGCATGCTGATGAGATCCTGCAACCTTTGATGTTACTTCTGTTTCTATTGTTGGTTTACACACTATGTCATGTTTCTCTGTACCAGATAGGGACTGGCTACAGAGCTTGCTTTTACCCACCAAATGTGTTCATCATAAAATGCTGTAATACTCTGCCCAGTATGGATGAGGTTAGTTTAAATAAGATTTTTATTCACATCACCATCTAATGGCCGATCAGTATAATACAGTTTAGAATTCCATTACACCACCTACGTCCAGCATACCCTCTAAGCTAGGGCTTGCAATGAGGTCCTCAGGAAGCAGTCTTCCTGAATTCTTTTAGAATCCCTTAAACCCGCTCCAAACCTTTTACCTGGCAGAGACAGACTGGAGCCAGGGTGAAGACCTCCCCACAGGAGTGTTTTCCTTCTAAGGGAAAAGCTTCTAAGGGGCTGAGGAGTGGGGACCCTAAATAGTTTTTTAATTAGGGCTGTACAAAAGTTTTCTCTGGCTGGGGAATGCAGAATTTTTCAAGGTTCAAGGTCCTGAAATGAATCCATACAATGTGTTGTTCTATTTGGAATCAGAATAGCTTCTTTCCTTAACTTCCCTAGCAATTACCATAACTGGCACTATGTTAATATTAAGTCTGAAGACTACGGTGCTCGCATGCATTGTGATCTTCAACCAGAACTTCAGAGAACTAATTAAATGCTTCATAAAAAGAATGCAAATACTATCTTCAGTCTCATCATGGGCCCCAGCAGCTATTTTTGCAATCCCACCGAAGAAGAATATATTTTTTAAAGTGATGCTACTGGGATGAATTAAACATTACAGAAATCATGCAAACACAAAACAGCTCATTCTGAGACAGAGCATACAGCAGGAAGAAAAGTAATGCCATCATCATCCACCCACTCCCACAATGTGACCATCACACACATTAGCTAGTGGGGAACCTCCCTATGCTGTTAAAACAGGATGATAAAAAAAAATCTAGGTGTGGAAGCACCACCATTTTCACAGACGTTTTTTTCCAGACGCCTCAATGTTAAATTGTATAACAGTCAAACTTGATTTAAAAATAAAAGGCCTTGAAACTGTGAATAAGATGGGCTATGTGAAGAAATGTACAAACACATGACTCTATAAGTATGGCAGCTCACTAGATGTCATTCCAAAAATCTGTCTCAGCCATTGGCAATTACTTTTGAAAAGCATGCTGTAGTTTGTATCTTTGGCTTTCTCAAAGATTACACAGCAGTCAATACACCATTCTATCAAGAGCAAAGCACCATGTGACTTACCTGTCAAAATCTTCACTTAGTTTTATTACTACAGACATTGGAGTCAATGTCTGAGAACCGTGTGAGATAGTTCATTCACACACGGAGTGTTTTTTTTTTTTTTAAAGAGTATTGTGGCAAAATAGCCAAATAATCTTCATGACTGATTTTTCAGCTTCCGAATTTTAAGGATGAAGTCCTTTCCTTTAAGGGTTTTTTAGATATGTTACAGAAAATGCAGACACCCCAATAATCAAATAAACACAAGTCCAATATTTCCACCTTCCAGGCTTTCTTGAAATTAGCCTTAAGATTTATCTGGCAATTAAATGTTCTGCTAGAACTCCACCTCCAGCCTATGGCTAACTCTTCTACTGATATGAAGAAATATACTATGCTTAGTTTAGCATCTGTTACTTTCAGAATCTCATCCTTTTCCAGTACATTATATATGACAGTGAATATTTCTAAAGTCACAAATGCCTCCAATAAAATGCAAACTGTAGACAAACTGTCTGGTTATAAAAAGATATATTTACATATATATTAACTTTAATGACATTTAAAATAATTAAAACAAGAGCAATCATTTATTCAATCAGACTCCAATTTGAAAATATGCATATTTTGTGAGAATTTTTTTTAAGTTTTATATTTTTTACCAATAGATGGTGCTAGCAATTTCCACAGTTGCAATAATATCTGCACCCATTTTACTCAGCAAAGACCCATTACATTCTTCTGGAACTGCTAGAGAAAAACAATTTATCCATGTGCCAATTAAAGCAGGAAATGCCAGCTCCCTGGTATTCAACATTTTACATACTGAAAAGGCTAGTAGAGCAGCAAAAAGCCATCAGTAAGTATCTGCTGCGGAACATATACAATATGCAAATGAGAAAGCTCTTGTTGTTATTCCTACAATGTATTGTGAAACTCTCTCAAGAACACTCACGTCACAGTTTGCAGTCATTAAGGGACATGCTTATTCTCAGTAAAAACTAAGCTGGCATCAGTCAAATTATCCCCCTCAACAGTCTTCTAGGCCAGTGTTTCTCAAACTTAGGAGGCCGCTTGTTTAGGGAAAGCTCTGGCAGGCCGGGCCAGTTTGTTTACCTGCCATGTCCGCAGGTCCAGATGAACGCGGCTCCCACTGGCCGCAGTTCGCTGCTCCAGGCCTATGGGAGCTGCTGGAAGCGGCGCGGGCCGAGGGACTTACTGGCCGCTGCTTCCAGCAGCTCCCATTGGCCTGGAGTGGTGAACCATGGCCAGTGGGAGCCATGATCAGCCAGACCTGCGGACACGGCAGGTAAACAAACCGGTTCGGCCCACCAGGGGCTTTCCCTACACAAGCGGCGTCCCAAGTTTGGGAAACACTGTTCTAGGTAATACAATGAAAACTTAACATGTTAAGCCCTGATCCTCCAAAGATTCAAGCACGTGCTTAACTTTGTTCACTATGATTATTTCCATTCAAGTTGATAGGGGTGCTCACAATGTGTAAAGTTAAGCAAATCCATGTGTTTCTGCAAGATTGGAACCTTCACGTGAGGCATTGCAACAGACAAAACTAGCTCTGCTATACAGTGCATAGATATCTTCTGCAGACAATTTAATGATACTTCTAACATGGAAGTGTCTTCTCAGCCCATCTTATCTGTCTTAAAGGTATGTTTACACAGCCCAGGGAGTATGCCTCCAATACCAGTGCTTTAAAAATAGCTGTGTAGACAACCCTTTGAAGTTGCAGCTAGGGCTCTGAAGCCCTCTCCTTTCCCCAGTCATCAGATGGCAGATCTTCACTTTTTAATTGGTCCAATCTCTGGATAAATTTTTGGACATGAAGAGAGAAGATATTGTCAGTACTATGCCAAAGTAAGTGCAGTTTACGGAGCAAGAACTGAGGACTCTCCAGAGACTAAATTGTCTTCTGTTGGTGTTTGTTTGTTTTTTCAGCTACTGAAAATACCTCTTCCTCTAAGCTATGGTGCCAAGTGAAAAAAACATCGAACTACTGATGCCTTTAAAGCCTTGAGGAGTAGTTCCAATACCAATAAGCTTAGCTCTGCTACTCTCTTACAGTGCACTTACTTGTGAATAAGGAACTTGAAGTAGTCAGAATGTATCTTCAGTGCAGTAGGAATGCGACTACCCTGCCGTGAAAAGCAAAGTTATATAATGGTGTACTCGCCAACTCCAAGCCACTTTCACAGATCCTATTAACAGCAATTGGTTTTAAAGAAACAGCACAACCAGAAAAGAAAACCCATGCATGTGAATAGAAAACAAAATATATTCTTAAAAATAGATGTAGCATAGTTGTCTAGAACAGTCTTTCTGCAGCAGTGAGTTCTGACTCCCTTGGGGGGAGTCACGAAAGGAAGGGTGCAAGTCATTGAACATTTTATTACAATCTAAAGCAAAGAAAATCTTGCTTCCCTGCTCCCCACACACCCTTACCCTTCAAGGTCCAGTATTCTCGGTCAATCTCTGGGAAAACGCACACAAACACATGATAAAGGCTTGGCATTGCTATCATTGATACATTTTTTTACTCTGTCTTCTCTAGCAAATGGAAGGAGTCATGAACCTTTTTTACTTGCTCTAGAACAGTGTTTCTCAGTGACCCTTCTACAGCTCTGGGCCCTGACCGACCACTTACAGCATTCAAACCCAACACTCCTGGTGGATTTTCCCTGACTATAACTATGTCACTGGAGGGGATCTATGGAAAAGATAATAAATCTTCAATTTCTAGTCTTTTTATTTCTATTAAGTTCCACTGAGCCAGAGGGTCCCTTACTGAGTTTTCCACCCCACCCATGTCTGTCCACTCCCTTGGCATGGATTTTGGAGCTCAGGAGCAGCCTCTGTGGTGCCATTGCACATGAGCAGGGATCACTGCACCTGGAGAATCTGCCCCATCATAGATTTGATTGTATAATGTTTTAGCTCTTACTTAGAAACTTACCATTTTTTTCCAGGACAAACATCAACATCAGGTGGTATTGTTAGCCTCACTTTACAGACAGAGAGGTGAGACACAAAATGAATAAATTATTTCGACATAGGCTGCACAATGCATAGGTACAAGTGTATTAAGCAAAAGACCTTTTTTAAAGCTTAATATTGTCCAAATTTGGTTCCCTTGTCATGGAATAATGTATTCAAAACCTGATCTTGCTAACCCTTTATTCACAGAAGTAGGTCATCACTTTCCATTTACTAAAATTGAATCTGCAGTAAGTACAGTGACTTAAAGGAAAAAAATAGAACACTGGAAAAATGAAAAAAAAAAGTATCGTCAAAAATAGATTATTTGTATTTAGTGTGTGTGAAGTATGGAGGGGTTTGGCCTTGGACATCCTGGGAGCTTTAGGTGAGTGTGGACCAACTATGAGGTTTAGAAGTCCCTGAAACAGTGTAGTTTATTCTGCTCTCTGGAAGGATGCTGCTACAGTCATGTCTTCCTGGTCCATGTCAATACTGACCTGATGTTTTTCCTATGTAGCTATTGCACAATACGAGTAGTCACAGAATTCTGTAGCTGGTAGGAGCACATCTCTCTGTAGAGACCCTCCAGGTCCCACCACTCAACAGTGGATCATTTCCCAATGATGTTAACTGCAGGACTTTACACTTCTATAAATATTTAATATGTGGTTTTGCAGTTGAGCCCTCACCCCTATTCATGAAGTTATGGCTTGAATTCTTCTGCAAGCTAAACCAACAGGAGTCTCTATGGAAAGCTGCACAAATCTGAAGCAAAAGGTGTCCCCTTGCCTCAGTGGGTCACAGCCAAGAATACCCAATTCAGGACAAACTGCTGAGAAATGGGACAGACCCACCCCAAACTGGTGGTTATTCTTGCATAAAATATATCAAGCCAGTAACAACAGTAAACTTCTGTCTCACCACACTGGTTAACAAGAAGTCAGAAATATAGTTTCCTTAGGTATCTCAGCCCGTGTTTCACCACCCAGACACTAGACTTAATGATGAGTGGTTATTTAATACCAATTTAATCAAACAAAGGGTTCTTCTAATCCCAAGAGATCAGTCACATAATCAGGTCAATATATAACTCAGATCTTCACCAATAGTCACGTTGTTGCCCATGTAATGTCCTGGGAAGAGAATAGATTTTGTGGAGAAGCAGAAAAATAGGAATTTATGGATGAAAGCCAAAGGCATCAGCAAGGAATAGGCTATATTCAGTGGGTAAGCCAGTCAGGATCAGGTGGAGAGGTTAAGGAGGAAGAACAAGTGCAGAGGAGGTAAGAAATTGGGAAGAGACTGGGATGCTAAGAGGTGAGAAGGAAGAAATTCTACTATTCAGATAAACCGCAGAGAAGCTTGAAAATTGTGGGTATATGTCATGAGTTGAAATTTCTGGAGGCTTAGTCATCACAAGTAACAAAGTATAACGAAATATTTGCAGTCTTGAGCTCTTTAAGCTGCCTAATTCCACTCCAAGTAATCTGATTGTGGCACAGAATCAAGGACAAAGATGAGCATCAGGACACAGCACTGAATTTGTTGAGGAGATTATTGCAAGAGTCTGGAAAAAAGCATCAGCAGAAGAAAGAAAAAGCCAGCTAAGTTTGATGAAGGGTATTGCATTCACATCATTACACAGACCAATCTGGAAATTCTGCCCCAGCCAGCTCCAAAACAAATCTATCCAGGAAATATTAAATACAGCAACATGCATTACAATGTCTGTAGATGGCATTGTGATAATTACTTCTGTCTGAGCCACACATTTTATGACTTTTGGCTGATAACTCATTACTGGGATGAGTGATGTTAGACAAGATGTTATCTTACAATCTCTTTATAGCATGTGCAGCTGTTTGTTGAGGATGGACATAAGGAAGAATTTGTTATTTATATATTGGAAGGTACAGCCCTGGAGCCTTAAAATTCTAATACACAAGGGGATTTTCTGCCTGACCAGCTAAAATCTATTGACTAATATTGTTTCAAAGGGATCTTACCATGATGGCTACTTATGCTATTGGTAGACTCGGTGTTAATAGACTTGAAGTAGCATCTAGCATGCTTGTCAGGGCTGACACTTAAGGTACAACCACTTAAGTACACCTATGACTCCTTTTAGAATATTATGCTGCTAAATCATTTGTCATTGCGAAACTTCTGTTGTTCTTCAGAGATTTGGCTTCTAAACCCTAATAGCAAGGTGCTAAACCAACCTAGAACTAAAAGATTGCCTCTAGCATTCATTAATTCTTTGTTGTGGAAGAATCAAAACTTGGTTATGCAATTACCCTACAAATTGTATTTACAGATACACACAATTCAGAAGTCTGTATTCCCTTCATTCTAAAACAAAATACTTTGACAGATCTGCTGATAGACTGGTTGGTATTAGAGTTGACTGAAATTTTCCATCAAAAATCAGATGGCTAACAAAAAAGGCCCTAAAAATTGATGAAAATCTTTTGGGGGTTTTGACATATTTTTATGTTTGAAAATTTTGAAATAAAAAAAAATCCTTTTTATTTTCTTGTGTGGTTTTGTTGGTTGGTTGGTTTTTACTTCCCACAATGTTTTCATTGATTTCTTATATAGCCTAGTAAGTACATATATACACCTTTAGTCTGTGCCCCAGGTCCTAGTCAGAGTATAACAAAAACTTGAATTCCACCTTAGACACTAATAAATTTATTTAAGCATAAGCTTCCCATGAAGTGGGTTTTAGTCCACAAAAGCTTATGCTTAAATAAATTTGTTAGTCCAGATTTGCTGACTTTCCCAGAACGGTGTAAAACTCATCTTTTTGCCTTTTACTCATCTTTTTGAAAGAGTGATTTTATCTGAAAGTGGACATCAGGGGAAGATAGAATTTATTTTTTAATTGCTGATATAAAGGTGGGGAAAAGGAAGAGAAAGCAAATAATACAAATTCAGTTAGAACGGCAGCTTCATCTGGAATGGTCAATAAGGGACGTGACATTTCAATACTAGTATCCACAGCTTGCTGACCTGGTGACAGGACCTTTGCTAAACATTACTGGAGAGTGTCAGATGCTGGCAAGTAAAACCTGGCAGCTGTGTCAGTCAAGATCTAGAAGATGGTCCTCCCTAGTTGTGAGAACCAGTGTAGTACTATTCCTTGACAAAAAGAAAGGACTTTTGATTTTAAGTATCAGCAATTCTGTTTATATAAGCAGGAAAATGACATTCAGTAGCTGAATATGATATAGATCATTATAGATAAACATCTTTCCTTACTTTGTTTTGTTCTTATCTGACCTTTTTGTTCCTACCCTCCCCCACTCCATGGGCGAACAAAAGATTCTACCTTTTTGTAGGAGACATCTTAAAACAGCCAGGTTGCAAGATAGAAACATGAGGATTAAAAGATTGCCTCTTAATGTCCATCACTCATAATCAGATGTCATCTCATTTGACCTTAACTGGTGACTTAATTTTAGGCCATGATTTTCAAAATAGCTAGGGATTGGGGGTGCCAAACTTCAGCCACCTTAAAGAGACATGATTGCCCAAGGGCAGATGCTCAGCACTTTCTGAAAATCAGGCTCCTTTAAGATGGCTCAAGTCAGGCACCCAAAATCCTTAGATACTTTTATAAAACTTAAAGCAAAATTTTCAATGCACACATTTTAACAATCTATTTCTTAGTGTTCAGTTACAGGGGTGGGGGACTTTTATCTAAATGTTATGTGGGGGGGTAATCTTTGCTCATGTTTCTACTGATGAAAGTTATATTTTGATGACAGAGTCCATATTGAAGGGCCTATTCATCACTGGTATAAATAGGAACATCTCCATACACTGCAAAAGCAAATTGGCCCAACATGTTTTCTTTTCTGGTTGTCTAATTATGTAATATCCTTCCTTTCCACTATATTAAGCGTTTGTTTTAGCAGGTGCTTTAGTCTCTGTGTTTTATGCTTAGATCTGATTTAAAAATCAGATACAGTGAGATAAACTCCTTGATTAAACTTCAAGATCTGTGTCCTTCACCTGATATTTTAAAGGTTATCAATACCAAATGTGATTAATTAAAAATAAACAGTAATATGTCAGTGTGCATACATAAGAACCATGAATTTAATAATACCTATGCAATATGCTATCTTGCTATTGATCTTGCTTATCTTATTAAAATGAAAACTCCATACAAACAAAAGATAGCTGGTAGAAAGGCACTGGACTGTGGGCATGCTTTTTGTCAAGCTCAATCAAATATGGCGTGATTCTTTTTTTGCACCTAAAACGCATGCAGATATTTCCACAAAGCAAATTATATTGTATGCTACCTTTTTAAATAAGATTAAAAGAGCCACTATTTCATCACTATTGACTGCTATTAATTGGTTTGCTGGAATGGAGCTGACACATCCCCGGATGGCACATCTGTTAAGTGTAGACTGCAATCAGTAAAATAGGTTTTCCAACAAATGACTTGTCAAACCCTTGACACAAGAATTACTTAGGCTAGTAGTCAGCCATTCAACTTTCTTCCAGTTCAAATGCTCATCATCTTCCCCCCACACTGGAATTGAAATATAGCAAAAACTGCCTGTATATTTTCTGCAAACAAAAGTGAAAGTACCCATTTAGGACTAGATCCTCAGGTTTGCTAAAGCTGTACTTGGTGTAGGGTTGGAAGACACATACGTGGCTGCACATCATATTTCCACCTCCCTTCTCCTGAGGCTGCTAGGAGTCCAACCAGATTGCAGTGCAAATTGGAGTAGTCTTAGAGCTGCTCTAACTTATAAGAGAGGATCACAGTTCTCAGATGACTTTTCCACCTGCCAGGATTGCCTCTCCAGTCCTGCTTAATCCTGTCCTTGACCCTCAGCTTGCCTGAGAACTCAAATCACTTTAGTATCATCTAGTGCAATCATCAGTGAGACAGATGTGTTTTACCTGGTTGAACATGCAGCTGAAGTGATGTTATTAATCATTTTAACTAGCTGGTAGGTACATATAGCTACTAACTGTAGATGTAAAATGTTACCATGGCTACCATTCATTTTCTTCACCAAATCAAAAATTATAAACGTAATATTGTCCCATAGTTGTGCCAAGTTTCTAAAATTATTCTTCTCACCACACTGGCTAATGATGTCACCTCCACTAATGAATACTTTGATAAACACGTGAATTTCCTCGTCTCGGTTTGAGAAACCCTACTACACTATTTTGACTTATTTTAAATTTAAATCAGTGTGTTTTATGGCCAAGGAAATGAACTGTGAAAAAAATCTTTTTTAAAGCATTTGTGGGCTTTAGCTGATAGGGCTGATCCTTTAACTGAACTAGATGAGTGTCTGCTTGGGAAGCATATGCCAACATCATAGTGCCACTACTAACTCCTTCCAGTCAATTGACTTCTGAGTATGCAGGGATACCAGCTTATTTGTACTATTCATACTGATCACTGAACTGTTTGAAAAATCAGATGCCAGTTCTGGGTGCTGAGCAAATGAAATCTGGCCCTGCAGGATACAAAAGCTGCACATTTAGGTGCCTGGACCCACAGGGATCAGATTGCTTCTTTTGAACGTGGAGTGTCAATACAGACCAAACTCTGCACTTGTTTCCATCCAGGCTTCCCCACTGAAAGGCCAGATCCTGTTCCCATTGGAAGTCAATGAGGTTTTGTCATTGACTTTAGTGGTAACAGGATCAGACTTTAAATAAGGGCAGAATTTGGTCTCAAGCAGTTAGCATTTTTGGCATTATTTAATCTGTTAATCAATCTGTTTGTTAGTATTTGATACTTTAAATTGGCATAAATTTAGTTTTCTTAATGCTTTTAATTTTACATGTAGTTAAAACTTAGGTCAAGTTCACGTCACCATTATCTATAAGCCATGACAATGCTTCTGTGACAGACTTTTTGTTCAGCTCTAGCCCAAGAGAGCTTTAGTCCCTGAAAGAAGGAGTTAGTATTTGAAGGCCAGTGACCCTTGTGGGATATCATCCCATGGACAGTGGCATTTGCACAATGTGTACAGTGGGGATGCTGAGATACATTCAGCCAAACTGTAAACTCTGTATATGATGGAAACCACTTCAAGCCAAGAGGTGCTGCCACACTCCAGCACCTCTAGTTCCAGCACCCCTGCTCAGGTAAGGTATGAAACTCAGTGAACCGATTTCATACTCACCCTGTTTTAAGATGACAAGCCAGAACTGTTTCATTTACCAAACCTGATGAAATATACCAGTGTGTCTAGGTTGACAAGTTTTGTTGATAAAGCTGTAGTAGATGTACTACATGTGGAACAGATGTAATATACTTAGACTTTTGTAAGGCATTTGATTTAGTACTGCATGACATGATTTAAATATTAGCATTATACACTATCAGTAAAGCCCATGGGAAATGGATTAAGAACTGGCTAACTCACAGATATCAAAGTCGTTGTCATAGGGGAATTATCACTGAATGGGGGAGTTTCTGCTGGGGTTACTCAGGATCAATACTAGGCCTGGTGCTGTTCAATATTTCCATTATTTATGGAGAAGTAAATATAAAATTGTTGATAACATTTGTGGAGGACACAAAGATTGGTGGAATGGTGAATGATGATGGTAGAGTTGTTTGTTATACGGAGTGACCCAGATTGCTTAGTAGGATGGGTTCAGTCAGTATGATGGGTTCATTCAAACAAAATGTGTTTTTAATATAGCCAAATGCAAGGTCACACAAACAAAGCATGAAGACCAGACCTACAAAATATGAGACTGTATCCTGCAAAGCAGTGAATCTGGAAAGATTTAGGTGACATAGTGAATGAACAACTCAACATGAATTGAGCTCCTGTGCAATGCTGTGAAAAATAGGGCTAATGCGATCCTTGACTTTATAAAGAGGGTGAGTAGGGGGTTGATTTTATTTTTTATGTGACATTAGTGAGACCAATACCAGAATGCTGTGTACAGTTCTGGAGTCCATATTTTTTCAAGGCTGTTGAAAAACTGGAGAAGGTGCAGAGAAGAGTGACAAAGGTGATTCAAAATCTGGAAAAAATAAATAAAAAACAAGCCCTAAATGAAAAGACTGAAGGAGTTCACTCTGCTTAGCTTCTCAAAAAGGATGATCAAGAGGTGATTTGATCATAGTATATAAATAACTCAGAGGGAGAAAATTCCAGGTACTAAAGGGTTCTTTAATCTAAGAGAAAAAGGCACAATTGGAAGTGGCTGGAAGTTAAGGTCCAACAAATTCAAATTGGACATGGGGCACAACTTTTTTACAGTGACTCTGAAAGTGATAAACCAATTGGAACAAACTACCCAGGGAAGTGGTGAATTTTCCATTTCTTGATGTTTTCAGATCAAGACTAGATACCTTTCTGGAAGATATGCTTTAGTCAAACGGGAAATTAGGTGAGACAGTATGGCACATGTTATACGGTATGTTAGACTAGATGATCTAATGGTCCCTTTTGGTCTTAAAATCTATCAACTTTGAGCTGTCATATTTGGGGTGAATATTGTAGAATAATATAGCTGGGATTTAGGGTGGGAGTTCAGGAACCTAGCTCCCATTAAAAGTCAAAGAGATTTGGGTGCCTGATTCCCTTACACTTCTTTCAAAATCCCAACCTATAGATGAAAGGTAAGAAGTAGGGATGTCAAGTGATTAAAAAAAATAATCATGATTAAAAAAATTATTATGTCCCATCATGCTTCAACCACCATTTAAGGCGACATGCATCCATGCTGATGATGGGTTCTGCTCAATAACAATCCAAATCAGTGCAGACTGATGCATGCTCATTTTCATTATCTGAGTCAGATGCCACCAGCAGAAGGTTGATTTCCTTTTTTGGTGGTTTGGGTTCTGTAGTTTCTCTTTTAAGTGCTGCTCTTTTAAGACTTCTGAAAGCATGCTCCACACCTCATCCTCTCAGATTTTGGAAGGCACTTCAGATGCTTAAACTTTGGGTCGAGTGCTGTAGCTGTCTTTAGAAATCTTACATTTGTGCCTTTTTTGCATTTTGTCAAATTTGCAGTGAAAGTGTTCTTAAGATGAACAACGTGTGCGGGATCACCATCCAAGATTGCTATAACATGAAATATATGGCAGAATGTGAATAAAACAAAAAAGGGGACATACAATTCGCACCCAAGGAGTTCAGTTACAAATTTAATTAACACATTTTTTTAACTAGCATCATCAGCATGGAAGAACGTCTCCTGGAATGGTGGTCAAAGCATGAAGAGGCATACGAATTTCTAGCATTTCTGGCATATCTGTAAATACGTACCTCATTAAAAGAAATAGATAAGTTCATGAAGGATAGGTCCATCAATTAGCCAGGATGTACAGGTAATCATCAAGTGACCCATCCCGTTGCCCATTCCCAGATTCTGGCAAACAGAGGCTACATAGAGCATCCCTATCCATCCTGGCTAATAGCCATTGATGGACCTATCCTCCATGAATTTATCTAGTTCTTTTTTGAACCCTCTTATAGTCTTGGCCTTCACAACATCCTCTGGCAAGGAGTTCCACAGGTTGACTGTGCATTGTGTGAAGAAATACTTCCTTTTGTTTGTTTTAAACCTGCTGCCTATTAATTTCATTTGGTGGCCCTAGTTCTTGTGTAATGAGAAGGAGTAAATAACATTTCCTTATTTCCTTTCTCTATACCAGTCATGATTTTATAGACCTCTATCATAACGCCCTTAGTCAAATCTTTTCCAAGCTGAAAAGTCTCAGTCTTATTAATCTCTCCTCATACGGAAGCTGTTCCATACCCCTAATCATTTTTGTTGCCCTTTTCTGAATCTTTTCCAATTTATCTTTTTTGAGATGGGGTGACCACATCTGCACACATTATTCAAGATGTGGGTGTACCATGAATTTATATAGAGGCAATATGATATTTTCTGACTCATTATCTATTCCTTTCTTAATGATTTTCAGCATTCTGTTCACTTTTTTGTCTGCTGCTGCACATTGAGTGGATTTTTCAGAGAACTATGCACAATGACACCAAGATCTCTTTCTTGAGTGGTAAGAGCTAATTTAGGCCCCATCATTGTATATGTATAGTTGGAATTATGTTTTCCAATGTGCATTACTTGGCATTTATCAACATTGTTTGTGAAATGTTGCTGAAATATTTTTGAAATTTTATGTTGATGAGTTTCATGAACAATTGCATAGCACATTTAATTCCAACACCTTTCACCTCTAAAGATGAGCATTCAATTTGGTTTAGGACAAATTAGTGATGTGTTGAAAACATAGGTTGAAAAAATAACTACCAGGCTGTCCCACCTGCCCAGTCTCTGCTTCTATTGTCCTCCTAACATTTTATTTTAACTAGCTTGTATATTGCAGGCTATGCCTCTTGAAAATGATTCATTGTTTGTGAGTAACAGGGCCTGCAGGTGTCACCTTAAGAATTCTGTGCAATTTAGAAGGGTAAACAGCTAGAATAACTAGGAAAATGCTATCAAAAGCAGTTGTCTCACTTCATGTGTCCTAGAGGAAACCCAGCAACAACCTTAATTTACTGTTTAGGTACCTCATTTTACAGTGCCTTTTGGCTGTGTGTGTGTGTGTGTGTGTGTGTGTGTGTGTGTGTGTGTGTGTGTGTGTGTGTGTGTGTGTGTGTGTGTGTGTGTGTGTGTGTGTGTGTGTGTGTGTGTGTGTGTGAGAGAGAGAGAGAGAGAGAGAGAGAGATATTATTGGGCATGAGATGGCATTATCTGTGCAGCCAAAATCCTCATTGTATCATGTTCTGTTCTCGGTCAGAACAGGATAAATTAGTATTAACTTTCAACAGAATCTGGTATCCCTGAAGAGGTGTGGCATTAGCAGCTCCTGCACTCCCCAGCATAATGCTTGGCCTTTTGTAAGGGATGTACCGGGGCATAGGCATGCACCTTGCACTGTCCCATACCTGTGTTGAGATCCCATAGCTTTTCATATCACAGGATCTACTGCACCAAGATTATTCTTGCTTTTCACCTTTACTTACTCATGTACTCTTCAAAAGAAATTTTGTAGTTGTAAAATATTTGGGGCATTGATCATTTTTACATTCTGTGTTTGTTCAGCACCTAACACAATGGGTTCCTAGTCTATGCCTGGAGCTCTTAAGTGCTACTGCAAGAATGATAACAATTAATAGGGTGCCCAACATTTCTTAGGTATCAATTTTTCCCTCTGGTTACAAAATCCTACATTGGCATCACCCACCAGCATACTAGATCATATTTCCAGCATGAATTTAGTCAAAAAGGAAAACAGGGATTAAGTCAAAATCTAATACTATGCTAATGTTTATTAAATCTATATTCCAATTCACATTTTGCTTCTACACAGAAAGAAGGCACCTTCAAAGAAGAAGAGAGAGAGAGCCATTGTCTTTTCATATGGAAACAAATAACTGAAGATGGTCTCAGAAAATTGTTACTTATTTAGATTTTAGTTCTACAAGTGATATTAGTGGTAATCACTTACACTGGCATTTGTTCCTAAATGATAGAGCCGGGGCAGCTTCATTTCTTTGCAGATGCTTTTTTCCACTTGAATGGTAATGGCACTGTATAAATTCTTGATTGCATTTTCTTGCTTTTTGACATTGTGTTCTGAATTTGTCATTTGTATACATACATATGTAAACAGCTTCACCGTAAATTCTATTTGCTGACTCTCCTTGAATGACCCATGATGTTTTGTAGGGAAACGTGCTATTTGGAAAGGCAGTGGTTTGGAATAAGAAATAGGGAGGGGATCTGGGAGTAGAAGAAAAGCATATAGGGGGTCAGGTGAGAGATGAATAATATATAATTTATAATCAGCTACATCATTCCAGTTTTCAAAATATAGTTACTGTGTATAGTGAAAGTTGTTCAAATCCCATTTCATTTTTTGCCGCAGAGAAATCACCCATTATTTTTAAGTACATGCACCAAGGAAGGGCTCAGAATCAAGTGGGAGCTTTCAATTCACTAGTCTGGCATCCCTTATTATTTGGCTCAGACAATTCTAGAGCCAGCAGGAAGCATAAGAACCTTTGAATGCTTTCTCTATAAAACAGTATGGTTCAGATATGCCCCTGCCTTGTGTTTATTTGCATGTATGCAAATTGGGTGTAAAATACTACCAAATCATAAACCAGCAGTGAAACAGGCCCCATCAAGCTCTGATGAAATAATCTAAGAATTGAATCTTGATTCAGAAGAGAAAGAAAAGATTTTCTTCTTGAAATTTGCTCAGGGATGGAATTTTTTTGTTTCACAATCTCTGATAACAGCCACCTTGTCAGCTATTCCTAATGACCTTTCCCCAGCTAGTGAGTCCACAGGTGATGACTTCTGAGATATCCTCCTACTCAAACAGTAAGGAGTCCTTCAAACATTAAAGGAAATCCCCACTACCATCCGTGACAATGTCCTTCATGACTAGTGACAGAAATAGTCAACACATACTATGCTGAAAGTAGCCTTCCATACATACAGTTGGGCAGCCAAGGTTTTTTTAAAAAAAGTTTGCTTTATTCAAGCTGTTGGGGAATGCAACAGACCTCATCTCATTTTTGAACAAGGTAACTAAGAAGAAAAGCTAACTAAGAACCACCTCCAACTTACAGCTGGGCAAATAATTAATGTTTCAGTTCTGCCAGCACACCAGAAAGTCAGACAAAATATCTGGTTCAGTTCCAAAATATCTGGAATTTGTGAGTAAATCAGAAAAGGCTGCTCTGCACCAGAAAACAACAGCACCCTCTGCCATCCAGCATTTAGCCCAGTGGTTAGGGCCCTTGTCTGGGCTGTGAAAGACCCACATTGAATCCTCACTCTGCAGCAAGGACTTGAACTCAGCTTTCCTATCTCCCAGGAGAGCATCCTACTCACCAGGATAGAGGCTATTCTGCTGAAGCTGTTCTGCTTTGTAGATGTAAAATACTACCATTCTCTTCTGATAGCAATTTACATTCATTTTTCACTAACTGGTCCAAAAGGTAGAAGGGCACAAAGCTGCCCATTTATCAGAGAATCAGGGACATTTGAAGCGGGTGTACATTATTTATGAAATAAAAAGCCACTGGAGAAGCAGGCCCAGAGAGTCATGACAGGTAAGTCAGTTGCACCTCTGGATCCTGAGCTTTCACTTCTGCAAGATTCCATCGTCTCTCCTCTTGTCTAAACATCTTTGTAAAATCACTGGGGGAGACTGTGAGATAGTATGGAATTAAATGCCAGCAGTAAATGAATGACACTTCGCTCACCACTGCTTTTAGATCAAGGAATAGAAAACTCAGCAAAAGTGGTACCTTGATGAATAGCTGATGGCTGAAGCTAAACCTGAGAGGCAGACATGATGCCAATGGGAAAATGGAAACATTTTGTGGTACTAACCAACATTATAACATCTCCTACCAAAGGAAGCACCACCTAGTTATCAAGACAGAAAACAGCCTAAAGAACCTTCTTGACTCCTTAGTATTCGATACCCTGACACACAGTTGCTAAAATGCCTTTATCCATCTGTGGCAGGGATAGCAGGTAAAGATGTGCGTGATGGGTGAGGATCTGTCAATGGTAATTCACACATTCATAACTTCTGGGCTTGATCAATGTTGTGCTCTCTATCTGGGAATGAAAAATAAGGAGCTAGATCCCCAATGAGAACAGGACTGAGCCTTGTGTCATCCCCTAAAATCAGTGGCCTTACTGCTGTGTTACTCCAGTTTTATGCTGGCATAACTCCTTGGGTTTCAGGGAATCAAGCCCTAGGAATTTAAGTAATTGGGGATGACACAATAATAAAAATAGTTACTCCTGACATACCAATATAAGTGATAAAACTCAGGCATGCTATCAAAATCAGCGATGTGACACTGTTATTAAACTGGTCTAACTGAGAGGAGAATCAAGCCCAATCTCTCATCAGTAGCCACTGTAAAAGTTACTGGTGACCCCCCTTAACAACTAGCAGGCAGCCACTAGGGGGAAGCAGAAGCCTCACGTACACAGTAACCTGAACTTTTGAGCTGGCTCCAAACCGGTTTTCACTGACCAGATAGCAGAAGTACGGGGTCTGGCAACCACCAATCAAGTGTTAACACGGCAAGGGTCTTTGTCTAAATGTGTATAAAGAATCTGTAAAACTTGTATGAGGCAGAGCCTTCTGTACCAAGGTGCAGGGGCTCTCCTTTCTTCTGCAGTATAAAGCAACCTTTCCTTATCCCTGTCTGGCTGTCATTGGCTCTCAGCTAGGCTGACCCGATATTTCAGTAACACCACTGTTTAAAAATCTAAAGTAATCTGCTTTGATTTCCCCTAGAAGTCCCTTCTGTCATAGGTTTGCATCCATCTTTCACTCAAATAGGTCAATCTCCCACTTTTATTCATAAGCTAGGTCTTCCTATTAATATTACTCACCTCCTAGATCATATTCTAATGTCTAGATGGTGGAAGATAGTGTTCATCTTTGATCATGCCTATCAGGTTTGATAGGTTTCCTGTTGTGCTCCTCCTATGCTATCTCTTGTTAGCCCTCCCCTCTTGTATCTGACACAAAAAAATGGAGATGGAGCAGTTCTTTAACTGAAAACAAAAGAAGCAACAGAAAGTTACAGGCCAGATACTCAGCTGTTGTAAATGGGTGTCGCTCCATGAAAGTCAATGAAGCTATGCTGATGGAGCTATGTGGAATTACACTTGCTGAGGATCTAGCCTGTTCCTAGATGATGGCATTTATTATGGATGACTAGACACAAAATCAGCATTTATGAAATATCTTTAAGACTAATTGTTCTGCAATTTTCTCTGTTTATTTGGGGGAGTTGTTTGTTTGATATATCTTGCTTGTAGAAACCATTGACTGTAGCAATCTCATTAGTTTGTCTATGATTTTGTGTGGAGTATCATTATTTATTCATTCATTTTAGTGTCTTCGTATAGTTTCCATTTCTTAATAACTGGTTCAACCTGGTTCTTTTGGATCAGCAGCCAGAGCATCCACACTAGTTAGCAGAGAAGATGGTTCTGGTAAAGTAGTAATTTTCCAGATGCCATTCTGATTTTTATCTGTGAACATAAAAAGCAGTTGAAAACTATGGATTTGCTACATCAACTCTTTTGAGGCATCGTCAGTATCACATTAACAGTTTTCATTTTACTCCCATTATCATACCGATTCTCCAGTCTACAGCAGATTTATATTGTATCTGGACTAATGGATGTATTTACGAGCATAATTGTGTGCAGCATTTTATATTGGGGGGAAATGAATAATAAGATATATATAATACAAATACTACCTGATATATTGTGTGACAAGGAGATGTTCTTGTTCCATTAGCATAGGAATGGCATTCCTATCTATTCTGGGCTCATAAGGAAACAGTGACTGTCAGCAAAAGGTAAACGGTGTGTAATTCTCTGTTTGGGAATAACAGCCTGAATATATTCTATATGGAAATGTGTATGGTAACTTCTTGCTTTTGCTAAAAATATGATTCATATTATTAAACTTTAAACCTCACCATATTTTTAAATTTAAATAGCCATAAGAACATAAGAACGGCCGTACCGGGTCAGACCAAAGGTCCATCTAGCCCAGTATCTGTCTACCGACAGTGGCCAATGCCAGGTGCCCCAGAGGGAGTGAACCTAACAGGCAATGATCAAGTGATCTCTCTCCTGCCATCCATCTCCATCCTCTGACAAACAGAGGCTAGGGACACCATTCTTTACCCATCCTGGCTAATAGCCATTTATAGACTTCACCACCATGAATTTATCCAGTTCTTTTTTAAACACTGTTATAGTCCTAGCCTTCACAACCTCCTCAGGTAAGGAGTTCCACAAGTTGACTGTGCGCTGCGTGAAGAACTTCCTTTTATTTGTTTTAAACCTGCTGCCTATTAATTTCATTTGGTGACCCCTAGTTCTTGTATTATGGGAATAAGAAAATAACTTTTCCTTATCCACTTTCTCCACATCACTCATGATTTTATATACCTTTATCATATCCCCCCTTAGTCTCCTCTTTTCCAAGCTGAAGAGACCTAGCCTATTTAATTTTTCCTCATATGGGACCCTCTCCAAACCCCTAATCATTTTAGTTGCCCTTTTCTGAACCTTTTCTAGTGCCAGTATATCTTTTTTGAGGTGAGGAGACCACATCTGTACACAGTATTCAAGATGTGGGCGTACCATGGATTTATATAAGGGCAATAATATACTCTCAGTCTTATTCTCTATCCCCTTTTTAATGATTCCTAACATCCTGTTTGCTTTTTTGACGCCTCTGCACACTGTGTGGACATCTTCAGAGAACTATCCACGATGACTCCAAGATCTTTTTCCTGACTCGTTGTAGCTAAATTAGCCCCCATCATATTGTATGTATAGTTGGGGTTATTTTTTCCAATGTGCATTACTTTACATTTATCCACATTAAATTTCATTTGCCATTTTGTTGCCCGTTCACTTAGTTTTGTGAGATCTTTTTGAAGTTCTTCACAATCTGCTTTGGTCATAACTATCTTGAGTAGCTTAGTATCATCTGCAAACTTTACCACCTCACTGTTTACCCCTTTCTCCAGATCATTTATGAAAAAATTGAATAGGATTGGTCCTAGGACTGACCCTTGGGGAACACCACTAGTTACCCATCTCCATTCTGAGAATTTACCATTAATTCCTACCCTTTGTTCCCTGTCTTTTAACCAGTTCTCAATCCATGAAAGGACCTTCCCTTTTATCCCATGACAGCTTAATTTACGTAAGAGCCTTTGGTGAGGGACCTTGTAAGACGGTTACTCACCGTAGTAACTGTTGTTCTTCGAGATGTGTTGCTCCTATCCATTCCAGTTAGGTGTCCGCGCCGCGCGTGCACGGCTTCTCCGGAACATTTTTACCCTAGCAACTCCAGCGGGCCGGCTGGCGCCCCCTGGAGTGGCGCCGCTATGGCACCTGTTATATACTCCAGCCGGCCCGTCCGCTCCTCAGTTCCTTCTTGCCGGCTACTCCGACAGTGGGGAAGGAGGGCGGGTCTGGAATGGATAGGAGCAACACATCTCGAAGAACAACCGTCTTTTCTTCTTCGAGTGATTGCTCCTATGCATTCCAGTTAGGTGATTCCCAAGCCTTACCTAGGCGGTGGGGTCGGAGTGAGACATGGCGGAGTGTAATACCGCAGAGCCGAAGGCTGCGTCGTCTCTTGACTGCTGCACCAACGCGTAGTGGGAGGCGAAGGTGTGGACAGAAGACCAGGTGGCCGCTCTACAGATGTCCTGGATGGGGACATGGGCCAGGAAGGCGGCCGACGAGGCTTGCGCTCTCGTGGAGTGAGCGGTGAGGTGGCATGGTGGCACGCGAGCAAGCTCGTAGCATGTTCGGATGCATTGCGTAACCCAGGAGGAAATCCGTTGTGAGGAGACCGGCTCGCCCTTCATGCGGTCGGCGACTGCTACAAAGAGTTGGGGCGAGCGCCGGAAGGGCTTCGTCCGCTCGATGTAGAACACAAGGGCCCTGCGGACGTCGAGGGTGTGAAGCTGCCGCTCCCGAGGCGAGGCATGCGGCTTCGGGAAGAAGACCGGGAGGAAGATCTCCTGGTTGAGGTGGAAGGCCGACACCACCTTAGGGAGGAAGGCCGGATGTGGTCGAAGCTGCACCTTGTCCCCGTGGAAGACGGTGTACGGTGGACCCACCATTAGAGCACGGAGCTCAGAGACTCGTCTCGCCGATGTAATGGCGACGAGGAAGGCAGTCTTCCAGGAGAGGTAGAGCAGGGAGCACGTAGCCAAGGGCTCGAAGGGGGGACCCATCAGCTTGGCCAGCACGAGGTTCAAATCCCAGGTCGGGGCAGGACGCCGCACCGGCGGGTACAAGCGGTCGAGGCCTTTAAGGAAGCGGGAAACCATATGGTTGGAAAAGATGGACTGACCTTCCACGGATGGACGAAAGGTGGACACTGCTGCCAGGTGAACTCTCAAGGAGGAGACCGCAAGACCTTGCTCCTTAAGGTACCAGAGGTAGTCCAGGATGGTAGGGACAGGGACCACGAACGGATTGAGGCCTCGCTGGTCACACCAGAGCGCGAATCGCTTCCATTTCGCCAGATAGGTGGAGCGAGTGGAAGGCTTTCTGCTCTCCAGCAGGACTTGCTGCACGGCCGCCGAACAGTCCCTCTCTGCGTGGGTCAACCACGCAGGTACCAGGCTGTAAGATGGAGGGACTGCAGGTTCGGATGGCGGAGTCTGCCAAAGTCCTGGGTGATGAGGTCCGGCCACAACGGAAGGGGGATGGGATCTCGAACGGAGAGCTCGAGCAGCAGGGTGTACCAATGTTGCCTCGGCCAGGCCGGAGCCACCAGTATGACGGTGGCGCGATCCCTCCGAAGCTTCTGGAGCACTCGGTGTACGAGCGGGAACGGAGGGAAGGCGTAGAGGAGGTGAGTCTTCCAGGAATACAGGAAGGTGTCCGACAGGGAGCCCGGCGAGTGAGCCCGGAACGAGCAGAACAGGTGGCACTTCCTGTTCTCCTTGGACGCGAATAGGTCTACTTGGGGAAACCCCCACCTCTGGAAGACTGTGTGCACGACGTCGGGATGGAGAGACCACTCGTGGGAGAGGAACGACCTGCTGAGATGGTCGGCCAGCGTATTCTACACTCCCGGAAGAAAGGACGGTTCCAGGTGAATGGAGTGGGTCACGCAGAAGTCCCACAGGAGCATCGCTTCCTTGCAGAGGGGGGAGGAGCGGGCTCCGCCCTGCTTGTTCACGTAGAACATCGCTGTTGTATTGTCCGTGAACACTGTCACACAGCGGCCTTGCAGGTGGGAGCGGAAGGTGTGACAGGCGAAGCGGATCTCTCGCAGCTCGCGTACATTGATGTGGAGAGCGAGCTCCTGGGGCGACCAGAGGCCTTGGGTGTGAAGGTCGCCCAGGTGAGCTCCCCAACCGAGCGCCGAGGCGTCCGTGGTCAACGTGACGGACGGGCGAGGAGGGTGGAACGGGACTCCGGCACACACGACCTCCGGGTCGAGCCACCAGCGGAGGGACTCGAGGGTCGGCTTGGTGACGGTGACCACCATGTCGATGGGGGTCGCGATTCGGGCGGTACACCGACGCAAGCCAAGATTGGAACGGGCGGAGGTGGAGTCGGGCGTACGCGGTAACGTACGTACACGATGCCATGTGGCCCAAGAGGCGGAGGCATGACCGCACCGTCGTGGTCGGGAAGTTGCCGAGGTCCCAGATGAGGTAGACCATTGTCAGGTGCCGAGAATGCGGTAGGCAGGCGCGGCCCAACGAGGAGTCGAGAACCGCTCCAATGAACTCCACCTGCTGTGATGGAATCAAGGTGGACTTCTCGGCATTGATAAGCAGGCCAAGGCGTCGAAAGAGGGACAGTATGTCTGCCAACTGACTCATTACCCGCTGTTGGGACTGTCCGCGAATTAGCCAGTCGTCGAGATACGGGTAGATGTGTACCTGACCACGGCGGAGGGCTGCGGCTACCACCGCCATGCATTTGGTAAACACCCTCGGTGCGGTGGAGAGTCCGAATGGTAACACGGCGAACTGGTAGTGTGCGTTGTTGACCACAAACCGGAGGTAACGCCGATGAGGAGGATAGATCGCGACATGGAAGTAGGCGTCTTTCATGTCGAGGGCGGCAAACCAGTCTCCCGGATCCAGAGAGGGAATGATGGTCCCCAGGGTGACCATGCGAAACTTGGGCTTGAGCAGGTATTTGTTCAGCTCGCGAAGGTCCAGGATAGGACGCAGCCCTCCTTTCGCTTTGGGGATGAGAAAATATCGGGAATAGAATCCCCTGCCCCGCCTGTCTTGAGGCACTGCCTCTATGGCACCCACGCTCAACAGAGTCTGGACCTCTTGTAAGAGGAATTGCTCGTGAGAGGGGTCCCTGAAGAGGGACAGGGAGGGTGGGTGGGAAGGTGGGGGCGAAACAAAGTGAAGGCGGTATCCCGACTGGACTGTTCGAAGCACCCAGTTGTCCGTTGTTATTTGGGACCACGACGAAAAGAAATGGGAGAGGCGGTTGCAAAACAAATGGGGAGGATCCGATGGGGAGAGTGATGGGCCGTCCTCGGGCGTCCCATCAAAAGGCCTGCTTGGACCCCTGAGGGCCCTTGGAGGAGGCCTGGCCCTGGTTCCGTCTGTTACCAGACGGACGGCGGCGATTTTGGGCCGGACGCCTGGGAGTATACGGACGGTAACGCTGTTGCGGGAAGGACCGGGACGGTTGCTGCCGGAAGGACCTGCGCTGCGGAGCCGGCGTGTGCATGCCAAGGGTGCGGATGGCGATGCGCCCGTCTTTTAGGGTCTGAATACGGGAATCGGTCTTTTCCGAAAAGAGACCCTGTGCTTCAAACGGCAGGTCCTGCAGCGTGTACTGCACCTCCGGTGGCAGAGTGGAGGATTGCAGCCAGGAGATGCGCCGCATCGTCACTCCTGAGGCTATTGTTCGAGCACCTGAGTCCGCTGCGTCAAGGGCGGCCGTGATGGAAGACCGAGAAGACTTCTTCCCTTCGTCCAGCATCGCCGAGAACTCCTGGCGGGCGGTTGATGGCAGGAGCTCTGTAAATTTCGCCAGGGATGTCATGATGTCGTAGACATACCTGGCAAGGAGGACCATTTGGTTGGCGATGCGCATCTGCAGGCCGCCCGCCGAGTAGACCTTGCGGCCTAGCAGGTCCATGCGCCGAGCGTCCTTGGATTTAGGCGCGGGGGCAGGTTGACCATGTCTTTCGCGGTCGTTGACAGATTGGACAACCAACGAATCCGGGGTCGGGTGAGTGTAAAGGTACTCATAGCCTGTGGGGGGGACTGAGTATTTACGTTCGACCCCTCGGGCCGTGGGAGGGATGGATGCGGGCGTTTGCCATAGTGTGGTGGCGTTTTTTTTTTGATCGTTTTGACAAACGGCAATGCCACGCGCACGGGAGTGTCTGCGCCAACCACATTGGTAATTGGGTCCTCATCCTCCTGGACCTCCGCGACCGGGAGATCCATGGCCGTCGCCACCCGGCGAAGTAGGTCCTGGTGGGCCTTTAGGTCAATGGGCGGCGGATCCTTAGCTGAAGCCCCGGCCACCGCCTCGTCCGGAGATGATGATGAGGACAAGGCCTGCACAATAACCTCCGTCGCAGGGGCTGCTGACTGTGCCTCGGTCGGGTCGGGCTGCACGGAGGACTGGCGGTCCTGTGGCACGGAGGACTCGCGTGGAGGTGACGGGGGCGGGCGGCTAACCGTCGCCTCGGGGACTTTGCGCTCGGATCCCGAGTCTTTTGGGGGAAACGGTACGCCCTGCGTTTCGTACTGGGCCCAGGGAACCCAGTAGCCCCACTGTTGAGCCCCCTGAGGTTGGGCGTGCGGGGTCGGTGGCAGTAGCCCGTTGCTGTCAGCGCCGGAAGCTATGGATGCAGGGCGGGATGGCCAAGGAGGTGCTGAGGCGGTGCCGGATTGAACCGCCGACGGCTGTGGCCTATCCTCAGATGGCACCGAGGAACGGTGTCTGTCCGCACGGTGCCGGGACGGTGGCCGGAACCATCGGTCACCGCGGTGCCAGGAGCTCGACCGGTACCGGGAGCTCGACCGGGAGCCGGATCTGCGGTGCCGGGAGCGGCTGCGGGAGTCTCGGTGCCGAGAACGGTGCCGGGACTGAGACCTCCGGTGGTGCCGACGCGACGGCGATCGGGACCTGGATCGGTGCCGGGAGTGCGACCGGTACCGGGACTGCGACCGGCGGCGGTATGGCGAACGGTACCGCGACGGTGAGCGGTGCCGAGATCGGGAGCGGCGGGATGGCGACCTGCGTCGGGACCGGGAGCGTGACCGGGACCGGGAGCGTCGTCTGTGCCGTCGGTCCGGGGAGGGCGGCCGGATCATCATCGCCGGCTTCCCTGCCGACGCGACAGCCCGCACCGGCAGTGCCGGGGTCCGGAGGCTCGTTGCCTCTATGAGCTGAATCAGCTCTCGCGCGGAGGAGTATGCCTCCGGCGTTGACGGCAGTCTTGGCTCAACCGCGGACGGTGCCGGGGAGCGTGGCGGTGCCGGACTCGATGGCCCTTGCGGCGCCGGAGTCAACGGCTCGGCGTCTGCCTTGCGCACGGCCACCACGGGAGTCGCGGGTGGCACAATCGTCTTGGCTGAGTCCTCAGCTCAAGACTTAGCGATTACCTTCGCTAGCTTGCGCTTTCTAGCAGGCGAGAGCGAGCGGTGCTGGGTCTTCGGTGCCGCTGGCTGAGGCTGCGGGGCCGCGGGGCCGGAGTGGCTCGGGGCCGCCGGTGCGCTCTGCACCAATGAGGCTCTCGGTGCCGGCTCGGCTGGTGCCGTGGGCTGGAGCGACGCCTCCATAAGGAGCTGCTTAAGTCTAAAGTCCCGCTCCTTACGCGTTCTCGGCTTGAAGGCGGAACAGATCACACACTTGTCCGTCCGGTGACTTTCGCCGAGGCAACGAAGGCAGGCGTCGTGTGGGTCTCCAACCGGCATAGGCCTCTGGCAAATAGAGCAGGGCTTAAAGCCCGGTGCCTTGGGCATGAGCCCGCACCGGGGGAGGAAAGGGAGGGGAAACCCCCCTAACCTTAACTCTAAAACCTAAGTAACTAACTATAACAACCATAACAACTATCTATACTAACTATAAACGAACTATATATACAAACGAGAGTAGCGAGAGCTAGGGTAGTGGAGGACAAGAGCACTCCACAGTTCCAACTGGCCGTCACGGGCAGTAAGAAGGAACTGAGGAGCGGACGGGCCGGCTGGAGTATATAACAGGCGCCATAGCGGCGCCACTCCAGGGGGCGCCAGCCGGCCCGCCGGAGTTGCTAGGGTAAAAATGTTCCGGAGAAGCCGTGCACGCGCGGCGCGCACACCTAACTGGAATGCATAGGAGCAATCACTCGAAGAAGAACAAAGGCTTTTTGGAAATCTAGGTACACTATGTCCACCGGATCCCCCTTGTCCACATGTTTGTTGACCCCTTCAAAGAACTCTGATAGATTAGTAAGACATGATTTCCCTTTACAGAAACCATGTTGACTATTGCTCAACAGTTTATGTTTTTCTATGTGTCTGACAATTTTATTCTTAACTATTGTTTCAACTAATTTGCCCGGTACCGACGTTAGACTTACCGGTCTGTAATTGCCGGGATCACCTCTAGAGCCCTTTTTAAATATTGGCATTACATTAGCTAACTTCCAGTCACTGGGTACCGAAGCCAATTTAAAGGACAGGTTACAAACCTTAGTTAATAGTTCCGCAACTTCACATTTGAGTTCTTTCAGAACTCTTGGGTGAATGCCAACGGGTCCCAGTGACTTGTTAATGTTGAGTTTATCAATTAATTCCAAAACCTCCTCTAGTGACACTTCAATCTGTGACAGTTCCTCAGATCTGTGACCTATAAAAGCCAGCTCAGGTTTGGGAATCTCCCTAACATCCTCAGCCGTGAAGACTGAAGCAAAGAATCCATTTAGTTTCTCCGCAATGACTTTATCGTCTTTAAGCGCTCCTTTTGTATTTCGATCGTCAAGGGGCCCCACTGGTTGTTTAGCAGGCTTCCTGCTTCTGATGTACTTAAAAAACATTTTGTTATTACCTTTGGAGTTTTTGGCTAGCCGTTCTTCAAACTCCTCTTTGGCTTTTCTTATTACACTCTTGCACTTAAGTTGGCAGTGTTTATGCTCCTTTCTATTTGCCTCATTAGGATTTGACTTCCACTTTTTAAAGAAAGACTTTTTATCTCTCACTGCTTCTTTTACATGGTTGTTAAGCCACGGTGGCTCTTTTTTAGTTCTTTTACTGTGTTTCTTAATTTGGGGTATACATTGAAGTTGGGCCTCTATTATGGTGTCTTTAAAAAGCGCCCATGCAGCTTGCAGGGATTTCACTTTAGTCACTGTACCTTTTAACTTTTGTTTAACTAAACTCCTCGTTTTTGTATAGTTCCCCCTTTTGAAATTAAATGCCACAGTGTTGAGCTGTTGAGATGTTCTTCCCACCACAGGGATGTTAAATGTTATATTACAGTCACTATTTGCAAGCGGTCCTGCTACAGTTACCTCTTGGACCAGCTCCTGTGCTCCACTCAGGATTAAATCTAGAGTTGCCTCTCCCCTTGTGGGTTCCCATATCAGCTGCTCCATGAAGCAGTCATTTAAAGTATTGAGAAATTCTATCTCTGCATTTCGTCCTGAAGTGAAATGTTCCCAGTCAATATGAGGATAATTGAAATCCCCCACTATTATTGGGTTCTTAATTTTGATAGCCTCTCTAATTTCCCTTAGCATTTCATCATCACTATTACTGTCCGGGTCAGGTGGTCGATAATAGATCCCTAATGTTATATTTTTATTAGAGCATGACATTTCTATCCATAGAGATTCTATGGAACATGTGGATTCGCTTAAGATTTTTACTTCATTTGAATCTACATTTTCTTTCACATATAGTGCCACTCCTCCCCCTGCACGACCTGTTCTGTCCTTCCGATATATTTTGTACCCTGGAATGATAGTGTCCCATTGATTGCTCTCAGTCCACAAGGTTTCTGTGATGCCTATTATACCAATACCCTCCTTTATCACAAGGCACTCTAGTTCACCCATCTTATTATTTAGACTTCTAGCATTTGTGTACAAGCACTTTAAAAACTTGTCCCTGTTTATTTGTCTGCCCTTTTCTGATGTGCCAGATTTTTTTTATATGACTGTTTATCATCTGATCTGGCCTTTACATTATCCTCTTCCATCCTCTGCTCCCGACTATAACCTGGGGATTCTCTGTCATCAGACTCTCCCCTAAGAGAAGTCTGTGTCCGATCCACATGCTCCTCTGCAGCGGTCGGCTTTTCCCCATCTCCTAGTTTAAAAACTGCTCTACAACCTTTTTAATGTTTAGTGCCAGCAGTCTGGTTCCACTTTGGTTTAGGTGGAGCCCATCTCTCCTGTATAGGCTCTCCCCATCCCAAAAGTTTCCCCAGTTCCTAATGAACGTAAACCCCTCCTTTCTACACCATCGTCTCATCCACGCATTGAGACTCTGAAGCTCTGCCTGCCTACCTGGCCCTGCGCGTGGAACTTGGAGCATTTCTGAGAATGCCACCATAGAGGTCCTGGATTTCAGTCTCTTCCCTAGCAGCCTAAATTTGGCTTCCAGGACATCTCTCCTACCTTTCCCTATGTCATTGGTACCTACATGTACCACGACCACCGGCTCCTCCCCAGCACTACACATAAGTCTGTCTAGATGCCTCGAGAGATCCGCAACCTTCACACCAGGCAGGCAAGTCACCATACAGTTCTCCCGGTCATCACAAACCCAGCTATCTATGTTTCTAATGATCGAATCTCCCATTACTAAGACCTGCCTTTTCCTAGAAACTGGAGTTCCCTCCCCCGGGGAGGTAACCTCAGTGCGAGAGGCAACCCGAGCACCATCTGGAAGGAGGGTCCCAACTATGGGAAGGTTTCCCTCTGCTCCCATTGACTGCTCTGCTTCCCTGGGCCTTTCTTCCTTCTCAACAGCGCAGGGGCTGTCTGAGCAGAGGTGGGACAATTCTACAGTGTCCCGGAAAGCCTCATCAACATACCTCTCTTAGCTCCTCCAGTTCCGCCACCCTGGCCTCCAAAGCCCGTACGTGGTCTCTGAGGGCCAGGAGCTCCTTGCACCGACTGCACACGTACGCCATCCACCAACAGGGCAGGTAATCATACATGCTACACTCAGCGCAATAAACTGGATAGCCCCCACTCTGCTGCTGGGCTTCTGCCTGCATTGTCTCCTAGTTACTGGAAGGGTGGTTTAAAGAAAAAGGTTTTGAATGTAGTTTGGTTTATAGGTTTTAAGGGGACTAAAGGGGCATGGATAGGATCGACAAAGGACCCCCGCTCCCTTCCCACTCCCCTGCCAAACTCCCTTGCGAAACTCCCTGTTAGAAGCCCCTGGTCGCTTGTGCATGGCTTTATAAAGCCCTGGCCTGAGTGAATGCCCCGCCCACTGATTAAGGCTCAGCCAATTACCAGAGGCTTCTAGCTTTCAAACCTTCCTTTGAAGCTCACAGCCTCCAACTGCCAGCCACAGCACACGGTCCTTCAAACAACCAAACAAACAAACAGACTGACAAACACAAGCTCAGCACACAGCAAGTAACCCCCAAATACAAACAAACACACACTACAGACAGGCACTTACCCCACAGATGCTGTATTTGCTCCTCTTTCACCTGGAGAACTCCCTTGCGAAACTCCCTGGCCATAACCTGGCCAGTCCAAATACATACGTTTGCTTTTCATGTAAACAAACCCTCTGCAGGAATCCAAATCCACATGCAGTAAGAAATTAAAGGACACTCGTTTGGCATCCCTCTCATTACATACCAGTCTCTCTGGGTATGTCTACACGGCACCTAGGGGTAAACCTTCATAGACGTGTGCCAGTGGGATTTTCATTAGTGCACTCAAAATAACTGTGTAGATGGTGCTTGGATGTTGTGGCTTGTTCTGAAGATTGGACTCTGAAGTGCCCCGCTCACCCCAGTTTCCTCATCCCCAGCATTAGAGCCTGAGCACCAGACTAAGTCCAAACATCTACACTGCAATTTTATAGCCCTGCCAGTGTGAGTCAACCAACATGGGCCAGCTGCAAGTGTTCTATTGCAGTCAATATCTACAGAGCTGTTTTTAGTGTGCTAGCATAAGTCTGTGCACCCACCTGCTGTGGCTTGCATTTGGAAGCTTCCTGAAAAGCTAAGTCCAAAATTCTAATACTGCCAAGCATTCAAAAATGTTTATAACAAAGAATAAAAAAAATCTCCGCCTACTCAATCCAACTTCCCTGCCATAAAGAATCTAGTTTTATAAGGGGCCAGAGCCTTAGACCCGAAAAGGCCCCCCTTTGTGCCATTGCAGCATTTTGAAGAAGCCATACATTTGCTCCAGCAGGGCACCTGTAGATTAGCTGAACATGGAGAAATCTTGATTTGTATAGCCAAGTCTACATAACACCTTCCTGCCCCTGGTCCCTCAACATGCATAATGGTCATGCTAGAAGAATGTATTGCTTCACTCCAGTAATCCCCAGTTTCCAGAATGACCAAGAGAGGGCTGTTACCAGCTGATGTTAGTTAAAGAAACCATGAGGTTGTTATAATTTACATCAGGGATTGAATTTATGTAGGAGTAGCTTCAATTTACAGCATAGCCAACAGCAAATATTTGACAGAGAGCATTTAAACAGCTGATTTTGGGTCTGCCACATTGAAGATAGGAAGTCTATTCCCAATTTGTGTAATCTGTAAGGCATTTCTCAATAATAAGAGTTAGGAAGGGCAGAGAATTATTAATATTAACAATTATTCATAGATGTGAGTCTAGAACGCATGATGTCCTGGGTCAAAAGGCAGTGCAGCAGCCTTGGGACAAAGGGCAGCTTGACAGTGAAAGTGTCTTGAAGGATTACCCAACTTGTCTGTGTCCCATCTTGAGGTTCTGCTTTGTACGTGGACTTTTTTCAAGAGAAGACATTCCAGATAAGGTATTTACTGGATATAATAGTCTATAATATGAACAGCTGTCAGTGGATAAACAATACAGTTTAAGTAGTTGCTTGGATATGTTTGAGACTTATAAGGAAAAGAAGGCATAAGGGAGAACAAAACTATACAACAGAAATAAAAAACAAGACACCCACTCTGGCTCCATAAAAATCAGGACACCCTGGAAAGAACATTTTGTCCGTAGAATATTTAGAATGTCAATTAAAGTCATTGTTTACAGCTGAGCACAGATACAATAATATCAGCAAGGCCAGTTTCACTATGAGCCTCCTCAGCACAACATAGCCACCAGGGACATCTTTAAAGGGCTCTTCAGTTGTGCTCTGAAGTGGTTGCAGTATATATACTTTAAAATATGATCAAGAATGTATAAAAATCCAAAATCATATTTCAAGCTCATGTGTTCCAGTGCATTACTATCCGTCACTAACCACTGAAGGAACAGCCCCTTAGTGCAATGAGAATAGCTAGAAGAATGTTCAAAGGATAATAAAAGAAGCTACATGAAATAGTTCTGAAGATTGGGTTTATCTAGAAACACTACAGCTAGCCAACTCCATGAAGTTCTTTGATTAGCAATGCTGTTCTGTCTAGGAGATTAACATTGGTTTACTTGGCCATTAATCAGACAGTTGCTCCCTCTTTGAAACCCCTCACTGGCTCCTCATTGTCCAATAACATCATGTTCAAACTTCTTGTCCCTTGCCTTCAAGGTCCTAATCAACAGTGCTTCATCTTACATTTTATGCCTGCTCCCTCCACGCCCCGCCCCTACACACATTCAGTCTGAAAATTACACCAGCCTCAATTCCTCATTTTGACCTATTCTCAGGCCAAACCCTGTGTGTGGAACATCTATCTAATAGGTGTGGAACCACCTATCTAATCCTGGTTTGAGTATCCTATTGTCTCCATACTTCTTATTTAGAGAATAAGCTCCTCAAGGCAGGGTGTCTTGTTCAGTGACGAGAACATGGTTATTGCTTAACAAATGATCAGAATAGCTAGTCTGATTCTCCTCTCCAAAACACTAGTTTTTACACTTTTCATTTCACTAACTTCAACTCATGTTACCCTGATTTACACAGATGCAAGTAGGAGGAAAATCAGGAATGCTATTATTGAATATAGAGAGAGAAAATGGGTGAGGTAGGTAGTCTTTCATTGGACCAACTTCTGTTAGTGAAAGAGACAAGCTTTCAATATACAGAGTGCTCTTCTTCGGGTCCCAAAGAAGCTCTGTGTCGCTCAAAAACTTTTCTCTTTCATCAACCGAAGTTGGTTCAATCAAATATATTAAATCTTTCACCTTGTCTCTCTAATATCATGAAACCAACCCAATCACAACACTGCAAACAATATTGAACATGTCTGACTTCAATAATCAAAAGAAAAAAGAAAAAAAGAAAATAACTGATTTCTATTAACTATCATGTTATTACTGTATTTGTACAGATCCAACAGTGTACTAGGTGCTTTGTACACAAGGTCTTGAAGAGCTTAAAATCTAAATACCAGTGTGTTTCTTTTTGATGTGGTTATTTATCCCTCTTTTAAACATCATGCATCTTCAAGGACAGACAAGTAAACATATCAAAGCTCTGTACAGAGAACCACAATCCCAGCAGTGTGCACTCTGTTAATTAAAGATGAAGTTTAAAACAACAACATAAAAAACCAAATACCAGACTCATTAATGAACCAACATGCAATTGTTGCCAAATATACCATAAAATTAATTAACATTAGCTGGCAGATGGTATAGGGTAAAGTAACTTGATTTAAAACTGTGCAGAGTGGTGGCTGACTGGAACTCCAGAAGCTGGAAGCATTATATGTATGTCAAGAGAATGGCTGAAACAGATTCATCTGCTATTGAGAAACCTTTGCGCCTTGAAGGTTAAGGATGATAATAACAATGCCTGCTTCACATTCCAGACTGGACTGCTCTCAAAACAATTATCTGAAGATCATAACAAATATATTACTGACAAATGATTAACTGCTTATTAACTCAATTTGTAACCATCACAGGCTGTATTGAATTGACTAGAAATCAAGGTCTGAGAGACCAAATATTGCTCCAGGTTTATTAAAAACTTTGTCTGAATGCCAGATATAGGTGGGATATTTCATTGTAAAAGACAGCATTCATCACTGCCATAGTAATGATGCACCAAATAAAACAGAGACCATTGTGAAACCACTCCTAAAGCTCTATCCTCTTACACACTGTTCTTCCTTCTCAGATTAAGAGAATGTATGGTTGTGATTTTGACTTTCCTTAGTTTTGTGTTATTCTGCTTGTGTTTGGACATAATTGCAACTAAAATGCATGCTATTAGTCACTGTCTCATAATAGTCCTGTAATAATAGCTTGAAGTGTTTTGTGAATAGTGCCACCTTCAAAGTATAAAGGACAAAGCTGTTTATGCAAGGTTCTAATATGACCCCAGTGTATGAAATCAATACAACTTAATTATTTTGTGTTGGACTAGTGAATTAAATGTGGCCATCACTGAAATTTCCCTTTCTTTGAGTATTTGTTCATTAGAACATGGCAATAAACATTTACTGATTTGGGAATGAGAAACAATAACAGGCACAGGGATTCATTATCAAAGGGTCTTTAATTCCTATCATGACAACATCTCTTCCCCGTCTCTCCATCTCTAATGCACATACTTGCACAGAATTGACAGAGTGAGGGCCTGTGCAAGCACACAGAGGCTAAAGGGCAAATATACCAATGGACTTTTTTCTTTATCTCCCAAAATATTGCTAAAAATTAACAAATCAAAATGCCATGCCACATCCAACCAATGAAAAGGTCAAACAATGGTAACTAGTCCTTTTCTATTGCTAACCATTCTGAAAACATCGTAAAGTGTTAAAGCATCACTGGGTTGCTACAGACTGCTGAAAATATGTCTAATTGGAGAACAATATCCTTCCTACTTTTTTAAAGCCTCCCTATGGAATTTAATAATTTTATATCCTTATATCAGATTGTGAGAGATGAGAGGTAAAAGAACTTTCCCACCTGCATCCATACTGCCTATGAAAGAACAATTATTAATAATTATGGGAGAGATTTTAAAAAGAACAAATAAGAGATGGGCACCCAACTCTCACTGACTTTGAGTGTGAGTTGGGTGCCGCACTATGTTTCTTTTGGTTTGAAAAGTCCCCCATTTGTATCATGGTAGCACTGAGACGCACCAGCCAGATCATGGCACTATTGGGGTTGGGGCTGTTCATACACATAGTAAGAGAGAGTCTTCTCATGGAAGAGTGGCATGAGATGGGGGCAGTCAATTTAGTCTGAGGGTCGCAATCCTTACAACCAGTGCTGAATTTGTAATGAAAGTGGGGACTGGAGACCGGTGGCTGCTGACTGGGCGCCCAGCTCTGAAAGCAGCACTGCCACCCTTACTTCTGCGCTGCTGCTGGCAGAGGAGCTACCTTCAGAGCTGGGTGGTCAGAAACCAGTGGCTACAGGCCAGGAATCCAGAGGTGTTGGGGCTATGAACTGCCAAGCCTAGAAGTGCCAAGGCTCAGCCCTGTGAAGCATTAGTACAAATTAAGCACTACTTATAACTCCTGCTGTTTAATATGGTCCAAAATGCACATGGGGAGGGAGGGAGGATGCAGGCTTACACACATAGTAACAATCCCATCAAAAATTGTAGAAATAAAGATTTACTTCTTGCTTGATTTAGAACAGGACAAATATTTATAGTCTCAGATTGCCCCATTACCTACCCCTTACACCCCCTCACTCCTCCAAAATTATGATCTGTTCATGATGTTAAATCATCAAGGACTAGATTGTGTGATATACACCTCATCCTGTGTAGGGCCAGTGTGGATCTGTGCCATATATAGAGGTTAAAAAAGAGATACTTTGCCTCAATCAGAAGGCACGTTCTCTGTTCACCTATGTGGGTTGCACTCTGTCATTCATTAGGATGGTGCAGATTAACTCCTGCACTATGCCAGTCTTGTCCCTGCAGGATGATGCAGAGAGAGCAAGAAGGGCAATGGCTCACGTCCTCTTTTTGCTCACAGATACTGACTGTGATTGAGGCATTAGCACAATGTGGTTTCTTGTGTGCCCATGACTCTGCGTGCTTGTTTGAGGGCCAGTTACACTCTGGCCACCAATCCATTATACAATTAGATTCCAATAAAATACACACATCTGGGCTCCACTGAGAGGATATATGTTTCACCCAGTAATAATCCATGTACTATTCTGTGTATAAAAAATATGGAAATTACAATAAAACAGTTAATGATAAAATATGGAGAGAGCAGACAGTACTCTCCTTTGACACAATACTCCTCTTCTCTGCCTTTTCAGTGAAAAGCCCCTCAAAGGTATACATCTGGGAGAAATATTGGTCTCTCTAGTTATTTAGAGTCTCTTATCTGTCTCACAGCTTGCAAATTCCAATTAACTCTTCAGAGCTCCTTTGATTAAAACAGTAAGCAGTAGAGTGAATTCTCTGGGAAATGTATATTTAAAGGCCTAAAAGGTAAAAGATAAAGGAAAATGGAAGGGGGAGGGAGGGCTGAATATAAATCCAAACTTCACCAGAATCAGAAATGCTGTGGGAGATTCTTCCTTTGAGAAAGTGGTATTAGGATAAGTATTATTCTATCCCTGAAAGATTGGCTTTCTTTTATAGAATCAGATTGTTTCCTGTGATTTCATTGCAATTTCATTGCAGCTAGTCTTCCACAGGGAAGGAGGGAAGCTATAGCTTACAGCTTGTGGATGTCCTTAAAAAGCCTGACATGTTATCCTTACAATTATTTGTATCCCAAGTTGGTTATACGTAGCTGAACTGGGCAAGATTAAGCAGAGTGGGCCTCTCTGTTTAGTCCAGTAGACAAAAACATTTTTTCTGTACAATTTAATAAGCTTTTAAACTCAATACAATAATTTTAGCTAAGGAATATGAATAATTTTATCCCATTCAAAATGTATGCTGTGGGGTAATATTTTGTTTCCAGAACTGCAATTATAACAAATCCACCCATGCAAAGTTATTTTAACTTTTATTCATTTAGAATAATTATGAATAATTATGAGGGTTAAAGGTTAGAAGAGTATAAATATACATGATTAAGTCATAACATACTAATATTAAATAGATTTCCCTCCACCAAAAACAAAATTGCAACATTATACTAGCTCACCCCAGTAATAAAATACTAATACTTATTTACATAATGTTTGAAGTGTTTTGCAGACACTTACAAATCAATGAATGTACACTCTTCTTCCTTTATGTGCTTTATTTATTTATGAATCAGTTCTCAAACTCTGTCTTCACAAGTATAACTTTTAAAGATTTTCTTTGGCTGACATGAGGATTTTTATACCTCTGAATATGCAAGAATCCAATCACTCATGAGAATGATCTGTATACTAACGCCAATAGGGAAACATGACACCTTTCCCATAAGTAACATGTCTGGAAAGTGGCATCTCAAGAAATGACTTTAGAGTACCAGAAATGCTGATTTGCCACTGTTATATTAGCCTAGGGGTAGATGGCTGATTTTGATAGAAGCTCTGTCTCCAAACAACCATATGCCAAATGGGGAAAGCCAGAGTGCAGAGAGCTCTAGCCCCTCCGCCATCTTGTTGTTCCCCGGATATGTTCCCTAAGCCAGGATTAGGTGTGGTGAATAGGGGTTAGGTATGCCAATTCTGCTCCAGCTGAAATGTGCCTCCAGGTTACAAGAATTTTCAGCTGATCAGGTTCGGCTGATTTCTGGTATCTTTTCAACATCAAATTAGTACAAAAAGGCTGCTCCCATCGCACCAGTTTTTTTTAAAATATCCTGCTACTTATCCTGGAGTGAAGCCACATGCCTTGAAAAGGGCCCAGTTGGTACAAGAGGCCATATCTGCTAAACCAGTGGTCTCCAAACTTTTTTGATTGCACATCTCTATCAGCAAAAAAAAAAAAATTTGAGCCACGCCGGTTCTACCACTTTTGCCAAAGCAAAAAAAAACCCACTCAGACTGCCGCCAGAACTGCAGAAGCAAAAAAAAAAAGTGCCTCTCTTGCCGCGCACCCCCCAAGGGTCCTGTTGCACACCCCCTGGGGTGTGCGCACCCCACTTTGGAGACCACTGTGCTAAACAACTAGAGGTCACCATGGAAATATCACTGATACTTGGCTCTTGCACTGCTTTCCCACTGCATATATTGATATTCAGTCTTGATTTTCAAATCCCTCCATTGGCTTGGCCCTAGCTACCTAAGAAAAGGCTTTTTCCTTCATGACCTCCACCACAGCTACATTCCAGGGGAACCTTGAAACTATCAGGCATTTAAGGAGGCTCATCAGTAGGAAAGACAGAACTTTCACTACAACTGGACAAAGACTGTAGTTCCTACCATGAGTAAAAATGACCATGGAGCAAAGCATCTGCCAAACTAAATGCAAAATATATCTTTGTCCTGTCTTTCCCTAAATAAGTGTTTCGCTCTTGCTCTCTATCTCACACACAAATATACTTGCACACAAATTAAAATAGAAACTATCCAAACGATCTCTCCTGGTGTACTAAAAATGAGAGAGAAACATTCTCAGTGAAAGACTTACTTGTAGTATCAATATTTTGTCACTTATATCTTTGCTACTCTAAAAAAGAATTCTTTTTGAGCATTTGCAGAATGGGCATATACATATCCAAATCCAGGGTTAAGTGCACCAACGGTTGGCTTTGGAAGTGAATCAGAAATTCACTAGGGTTTACTGAACCTTGCAGAAAATGCAGGTTGGCAAAAGGTTTGGGATCCTCTATCCCCAGCCAGCAACTCTTATCGTAAAATATCCTGATCCTGTTTTTCCACACCCAGTCTCCATTCCTAACAGGCTGCTGTGCCAATTTTACCTGGTACGAATTTCTGCCTGGAACAGTGACTTGAAACACCTACTCCCTTTCTGGGATCTTGGATGGCTATCTCCATCCATTTTTGCTCTTCGAAGGGCCATCAGGGTGTTTGCTCCTGCAAATATAGAAATCATCATTGAGGTAAAATGTCTGGCTTTCCCCCTTCCCATTTTCAATAGCCTAACCAGGATGTACCATAGTTATTGCCATGGCAAAGTCCCAGCTCTCTCATTTCCCATCTCAGAATATAGCAACAAGAGATTCCCCCAATGAGTCACAAATTAAAAACAATTCTCGGAATAAGGGACAGAATGGGTTGGTTTTTTACTACGATGTACATTCTATTTTATAGGAACACTGTAGATTTGTCTTTATTCTGTTGTTGAACATACTTAAGATAAAATAAATGTGCAGGGGGTTTATAAATACCTCTGATCAATAACCCTGAGGGTTAGCCCCAGAGATGGTTATTTTAATGTTAGTTCTACAGCTATAGAATCATGGGACCATAGGGTTAGCAGGGACTGCAAGGGCCACCTAGTTTAACCCCCTGCCGAGATGCAGGATTAGTTATGCCTAAACCATCCAAAATCACCATCTGTACTATATATGCAGGATCAATTAGGGATTAAACTGCAAATAAGATTATATACGACATATACTAAGGATTAATTTATGTTTACATGTTTTCATTCATTTTGGGGAATAGGGAATTTAGCACATATTTTTTCAATAATTTCCCTGTCATATTTAATGCAATAAAATCAATAAAGAAATCATATAAAACAAATGGGAATTGCCTCTTGCAAAGCTCTCATGGCTAGAACATGCATAATTATTTAATCATAAATTCATAGTAAATAAATGCATAGCTCATTTTTCCCTTCAGAGCTACCAGAGTGATTAGAATATCATGCACTAATTACTTAGCCAATTTTATTTGTTTAAGTTTAGACAAAGCTTTCTCTTTTAAAGGAAAACAAAAAAGAATGCACATGCCATAATTCTTAGGGCAAAATTCTCCTTCAGATCCCACAGTAGATCCCAGTTACAATCATCAGCTCTCTCTAGATGAGCTTGTATCCTACTGGTATCAACTGGAGTTCTGCTGATGTGAGAAGACCAGAGTAACAGTCAATAATACCTATGCTGAAGCTTTGAGAAGATGTTTTGATCCACACTCTTTGAACTTGTCCCAAGGTGAGATTTTTGAGCACAAACACACAATTTTAAAATATAAATTTCTGTTTCAAAAATCCATGGAAATAGAAGTTGGTCATAGAGTATCAGGGTTAGAAGGGACATCAGGAAGTCATCTAGTCCAACCCCCTGCTCAAAGCAGGACCAATCCCCAACTATTTTTTGCCCTAGATGGCCCCCTCAAGGACTGAGCTCACAACACTGGGTTTAGCAGGCTAAAGCTCAAACCACTGAGCTATCCCTCCCCCCACGAAAACCCACATATAACTTTTAATCTATACTAGTGTGACAGTGGTTGCATTGAGAATCAATATTTATCTTATTTTGGCTTTATTCTACACATGGCTTACTGCCTCCCAGGAAACACTCAGAACCTCTCACACCCAAGCCCAGATCAGAACCTAAGGCCTATTCCTGCTTTTATTGAAATCAATGGGAGTTTATCACTGTCGTGAATTCTGTCCCTTTTAGTTTTTGTGTAAAAACTGGGTATCTTTCTCAAGGAGACGTTATAGATCAAACAGAAGTTATGGCTTTAAAGGAGAAATTTGGTGAAGTTCTATGACCTGTGTTATGCAAGAGATCAGAATACATTAACATAATGACCCTTCTGGCTTAAAAATCTAGAAACTGTCTTCAGTCAGAACTGGATTAGACTTCAAATCAGGAAGAGGTGAAATATGAATATAAGAACCGATCTGTATCCAAAACTTGTCTGAGGTTCAAAAATATCCAGATGACTCCAGAAGAAAAGCAGATGTGTCTAGCCCAACCAGAGGTAAGCAGTCAGGGGCGGCTCCAGGACCCAGCATGCCAAGCACGTGCTTGGGGCGGCAAGCCGCGGAGGACGCTCTGCCGGCGCCGTGAGGGTGGCAGGCAGGCTGCCCTCGGTGGCTTGCCTGCAGAGGGTCCGCTGGTCCTGCGGCTTCGGCGGACCTCTCGCAGGCACGCCTGCGGGAGGTCCGCCGAAGCCGCGGGACCAGCGGACCCTGCGCAGGCAAGCCGCCGGAGGCAGCCTGCCTGCCGTGCTTGGGACAGCAAAATCCCTAGAGCCGCCCCTGTAAGCAATGCTAGAATTTCACATGAAAGCTTTGTGTCAATAGATTTCAGGTCTAACTGGCCTGGTCTAACTTTGCAGTCTCAAGAGATTCACATAGTTCAAGAAAAGGTTCAGCTAAACAACCGAACTACAGGGTCCTCATTTAAAATAAAGTGAATTTTTTTGAGGTACACCCCTGACACCTGGCCTAAAACCTGACATTTGTACACTGCCATATCTAGTGGTTTCTCAAGGTATAGTATCACTAGATGGGAAAAGGAAGTCCTATTTGGGAGATTAGCATGTCATATTTGTATTGAATATATACAGATACTAAAAGAATCTTAAGTCTAAGTGCCCTAGGGGAATGGTACTGCATTAAACATGTAACTGTAATACACAATGGAACAATGCATTTAAGAGGTTCATGAATTTAAGAAAGGCTTTGTATATTTCAGATTCAGTCTGAATCCAGACTATAGTTATTTTCGCAACATGCATAAGATCATTATGTCAGATGGTGAATTAGAAGCAAATACTTAGTGCCATTCTGAGACTTCTTAGCATTTCTGGATAACCGAATAGGTTTGGATAAAATAAATCTACCCTTCCCAGCACCCTCACCTTTAGTCTTAGCCCAGAATTCAAACCAAAGAGAAACTTTGGGCATTTTGAAACATTTTGGCTTTTTTGCATTCCTCTGCACTCCCAGGTTTTTGCCAGAAATGGAAGTGTCAAAATACCAGGACAGGAGCTGTTCATACCTTCTTTCTAGACTAAATGATACACGTTAGAGGGCCAGTTCATGCCCTATGCTGCTTCCTTAGAGCTCAGTTGAAGTTGTTGGGTGCTCACTCAGCACTTTGGAAAACCTGGCAGGGGCCTGAATATGAATTTAGGAGCTTAAGTTAAGTCTCCCATTTAAAAAATCTTATCCTTTATAGCTATGAAGGAGGATCCCTACATTTTAAATAGCTAGAGTCTCTCAATACTACCACAATGGAAATCACTCAAGCTCCTAAAGAACAAGAAAAGAACATCAATATCAAAACAATATCTAACTGTGACAATTACCTTAGTATTAGGGTCTCAGCCAGGACTATATTAGGAGCATGATGTCTACATAGGCCAGCAAGATCAGCTCTTAGCTTTCATTTAGAACTTTAAATAACACCCACACTTACCCCACACACATTATAGTGGGTCCTTTTTAAATAACTCCAACACAATTGGGGGTGGGGTATCTTTATCTTAATCCTTCTGACTAAATGAATCAAGGGGAAAGGGGAATATTTATTATGAAAAAACAAAATGTATCAAAGTCTATAGCTTTCATCTGAAGTCAAGAAGATAAGCTGAGATTTTGACAATGTCCTAGGCAGCACCTTTTGCAAGGCTAAAACATGTATCACAGCAAGATCAAAGAATGCAGGTATTGTGAAAAAGTTAGTATGTGATAATTTGGGTCTCTCCTAATATAGAATAGCTACTTGAAAACAGACATCTTTTACTCCATGTGTTAAATAGACAGAACATTTTTAATGTTGCAGTGTAGTGTACTGGCATATTATGACATGTGATAGAACTAGTTTTATTGCTTCAGTGTTCTCATTACACCATCTGTTCATAACAGTTTAAATAATTGGTTTCCACAGATGATGTTAGTGTATAACACAAAGTAAAGTTTGCCTGTAATTCCCCAGGCCTTTGTTTTAACCAGAAATCTGATCTCCAGACAAGGAAGCCTCAATGTCGAACAACAGAGAATACAGTAGTGAATTTGGCTGGAGATTCTATGAGGATACCAGTCTAGTTTCGACACCTAAATTAACTAATGTGCATTGGAAAATGGCCAAAGTCTAAGGAAAACCTTTCACATGGGCATGTGCAAGAAATTATGCTATATAATGTTGCAAAACTATTAAAATGTGAAGTCAAATTTGATACTTTGGTTATGAAAACAGTTATTCATTATCAGTTTAACACACAATGACTTTTTTTCCCATTACAGAAAAAGGCTGATGACATTTAAACATGTCCACAAAAAGTGCATTTTAAATCATTCTTTTTCTGGCAGGATAAAACAAAATATACATTATTGATATTTTGTTGTTCCAATTGCTTGTGTTACTCATTTCACTGACTATTAGGATTTTTATAGGGATGCTGAGTTTCTTTATTATAATTTTGATTTTAGTTTGATTACTTTAATTTGATTTTAGTTTTTAGTGTTATGGCATCCAGAGCACCTGAGGTGTGATATAGTTCAATTGTTAGTATATGGACTGAGAGCCAAGAGTATATCAGTCTAGTTATATAATGTGGGCTTGGCCAAGTTACCTAATCTCGGAATACCTCATGGTTTCCATCTGCCAGATTCAAACTGAACAATAGTAATACAGCACTTACCTATATAAGCATTTTTCCTGTTGTGGATTTCATTATTAGTATTAAAATAGTGTATGGACTAGATTTTGACTAAGATGACATGACTGAGTCCTCAATTATATATGCTTTCACAGAGTGACTGGTCCCTTTAAATGAAGTGGGTCCAGCTCCCTTGTGCCAGCAGGGTGACAAACTTTTTATAATTTTTTTGCTCTCCTCTCTCTGATTTGTCCATATCTTTCTTAAAGCTTGGCACTCATGATTGGACACAATACTCAAGCCAAGGTTTCTCCAGTGATGAGTACAAGGGAACAATTATCTCCCGCATCTTACATACCATACTCCTGTTAATACACCCGGAATTACATTAGTCTTTTTTTTTTTGCAACTGCATCACAATGTTGACACATATTCTATTTGTGATCCACTGTAACCCCTAGATCTTTCTAGCAATACTACTGCCTAACCAGTTATTCCCCATTTTGTAACTGGGCTTTGATTTTTCCTTTGTAAGTGAATAACTTTGCACTTGTTTTTATTAAATTTAATCCTGTTGATTTCAGACCATTTCTCCAATATGTCAGGATTGTTTTGAATTCTAATCCTGTCCTCCAAAATGCTAGCAACCCCTCCCAGCTTGATATCATCTGCAAATTTTGTAAGAATACTCTCTACTTTATACAAGTCATTAATGAAAATATTATATAGTACCTGTCAGGAACTCAGCTGACTGTGGTCACAATCACCTAGCAGCTCAATGAGTTCTGCTGGGCCCAATAAATGCTCACTGAGTAACTGTGCTCCCTGATTGGACAGAAGGGCCAACAGATCCACATTTATTCCTTGTAGCCACAGTAGATGCACATTGCATTCTGTGCTCACAGCTGCATTAGACCTGCTTCCTGCACTGGCCCTTGCTCCAATCACTGCCTGCTCCCACTCCAGCCCTAGTCCCTACTTTCCTCAGAACTCTGGGATCCAACCATTGGCTTGTCTCCTGACCATACCTCTGGTTCTGCTCTCTGATTCTGGTGTGACCACTAAGTAACATGACCTAGATTCCATTTGTGACAGTACTGGACCCAAGACAGACCCCCCGCAGAACCTCACTAGATACATTCCTCCATTCATAATTAATTACTCTTTGAATATGATCTTTTAACAAGTTGCGCATCCTCTTATAGTAATTTCCTCTAGACCACATTTTCCTCATTTGCTTATGAGACCACCATGTGGGTTTGTGTCAAAAGCCTTACTGAAATCAAGATATATCATGTTTACAGTTTCCTCCATCCACTTGGCCACCTATTGAAGAAGTAAGTTAAGTTATTTTGGCATTATTTGTTCTGATAAACCCTCATTGGCTATTACTTATAAATTCTTATCCTCTAGGAACTTATCAACTGATTGTTTATAATTTTTTTCCAGTATTTTTTCCAGGTATTAGTGTTAGACTGACTGATGTATAATTCTCCAGGTCTTCTTTGTTCCCCTTTTGAAGATAGGTACTATATTTGGTACCTCTTTCAGTCCTCTGGGACTTCACCTATCCACCATGATTTATTGAAGATAAACAGTTTTGATATTGCTTCAGCTATTTCTTTAACTATGAGAGATCAGGGTTTGAATCTCCACTCTCGGAGAGACCTGCAATGGACTTTTTTAAATTCACCAAAAATTCTGAAAAATTTCAGATTTGGTTTGACCTGTATCAATTTTTTTCCCTGATTTTTCAAAACTGCCACCAAATAAAAACATTAGTTGTTTGCCCACCTCTATTATGGTCAATGTGTATGGGATAAATGGACTGTGGTTGAGGGCTTTCAAGGAGTATTTGCACTCTGTAGGATTGTCACAGGTGCTAGCTATAGCTCCGTGATCACAGACATTGCTGCAGCAGAAAAAAGGCTGCAGGCTCAACTGGGAGCAGTTAATCACTTTCTATTGGGGGATTATGAGCACCTGGGTGGTAATTAGTAGGCTATTGATACAACTGGCAGTAATTGGGAGGATATAAGCGGGAGGAACAGGATTTAGGTGAGAGGAGCGCAGAGGGTGAGCTGTGTGAAGGAGAGAATCCGAGTGGAAAGCTCTTGCTGAAATATGCCTGTGTCATGATGTGTTTGCAAAAGAACTGTGGACTAAAAGGTACATGTGGTGAAAGGTAAACAGCCTGGGTGTGTTTATGACCTTGAGGCGATAGAAGCAAGCAAAGCAGTGTGGTGCACTGGAAGTTAAAGAAGCACTCTGTGACAAAAATAATAAATTGGTGCTGGGGAGGGGTAACATGAGATCTGAGAGAACATGTAAAGGAATTTTTAAGGAGCCTGAGAGGGGATACTGACCCTGACATTATTGTGCTCAGACTTGAGGGGGCATTTTGGGACTAGAGGAAATTGTGACACATGCCTTCTTTTACCTCCCAACTAGACTACAACAAAGCAGTCTCAGCATGAAACCATCAGCTCCCAGGAGACTCAAATTAGTACAAAATGAATCAGCATGCCTTCTGAGCACCATGTGAGTGCCTCAGAACTATGTGTTCACTACAGTGGCTCTCTAAAGTGTCAGTTTAAGGTCTTAGTTCTTATCTTCAAGGCACTTGGTGATCTGAGCCTGGGATATCTACAAGATCCCTTTCCAGTACAGGATGAGAACTGTGGTCAAGAATTCCACTCTTTGAAGCACAATGGAACTGCAAGGATAAATCTCTTTTATTCAGGACACAGAACTTTTTGAGGGGCTGGTCCAATACTGTAGAATGAATTCCCCAAAGGTCTAAGAACCACCATAAATCTCACCGTCTTCCACACCAAATTCAAGGTTTCTTTCTTTGTCCTTGCCTTCTCTAATAAATATATAATGTAGCACAAAGAGAAAAATAATCCACATGCAATTTTCCCAAGGGGTGAGAAAGAGAGGCAGAAGGAAAGAACCACATGTGACAAAGGCAAGTCACATTGCTTAATGAACCTCTTGAAGATTCTTGGATACCACAGTGATGTGCATGGTATAAAGACCAGAATAGAACAGAAGTATAATGGAGGTTAAGATTGTATTGAGATTTTAACTCCACAGGTAAGGTTGCATTGAGATTTCAACTTGAAGTATGACTAAAATCTGTGTTATAACTTGCAGATTGAATTCAGTCTCCAAATTTGGCACAAAAACTCAATTTAAAAAAGATCCATAGGTAATTTTAAGTTAAGCTTCATTATCTATCTGTGGTTGTCAGACAGACCGAAATTCAATTTAAGTTGGAAGGAACATATGCAAAAAGAATTTAAGGATTTATTGTTTTATAGAGAGAATGGTGAAGAGATGGAATGAACTTCCAACTGAGGTGGTAGAGTTAAGTGGTATAATTGTATTTAAATAAAAACTGGATGATTGTGTGAGAATCATAAAGGGATATTAGTCAGTTCTGGGCTTGAGTTGCCAACTGCCCTTTTTTCAATTGTTATGTTTATTAGATGCCTTTCCCTTATATTGGTTAAGAGGTTTTTGTTTGTATCTTTGTTTTCTATGAGCCCATGTTCCGCCACCCCAATAGTTATTGTTTAAGTTAAAAGCTATGTAGGATAGAAATTGCATTTCTTTCATACTTCAAATGCTAATTACCTTTAATGGGAATATTGGGCATGCAAAGAATAAAAAAATCAAATCTTCCTTATAAAAATCCCAGACCAACTAAGTCTGTTTCAAAACTAAGTTAGGAACTTTAACAGAGAAAAATACAGTGATATTTTCTATCACATCATTTACAATAACCCAAGCACTTACAACCAAGAATACGACTAGTTAAGAACATCATGGGGATGTGGAGAGAACATTTCAAGCATAGACCTCTCGGGGACAATCCAGGACAGTACTTGAGCAACACTCTTTTCTCTGTAGATCTCAAAATGCTTTACAAAGATGAGTTCACATTATTATCCCCATATTAGCTGGTCTAAATAAGATATTTGAAGCAATGTGTATGAGAGACACTGTGGTCAAATGGATAAAATACAGGTCTACTAACCAAGAGATATGGGTAACTCTGTGACAGACTTTCTATATAAGCTTTTACACGTAAACTAAGCTCTGGGTGAAATCCTGGCTCTGTTGAAGACAATGGCAAAAACCCTCATTAATTTCTACAGCACTGTCTGGAAAAATCCCAACCCATGTTCCCTTTCTGTATGTGGCTTTTATATTATGTGCATAGACATAACCACATTTTTTTTCCTGACTTTGAGGTCCTGTTTACCTCAGATGTGGAGCCTTACTGACTTTATGCATTTTTAAGCAATATAAACTCTTCCATCTGTACAAATCAACATATTCATCCTACATGTAAAATCCTTGTTTGAAGGAGCCTATATATGGAAACTGTGTTTACCCTACTACTCTTTATTCCCCATCTATGTATATTCCAAATGAACTGTTCGTATGTTGGTTAAATATTAGTTAATTATATGTAATAGTCCATTGCTTTTATTAATTAAATAATTAATAGTCAATTATGAAATAATGTTTGACTTCTGTAGAATGGAAAATCAAGGTCTTCAAGGTTGGAATTTTTTTAATGAATTATCTTCATAGCAGTGCTATTAGCAAAATTATATAAGATGCCTTATGAAAAAGTCTTATGTTCATTATGGATTAAGATTCATGCTATAGTTTCATAAGTAAGACTTGGCAAACAAGTAGTTTGCCTTGTTTTTCTAAGTCATATTTGATTTAATTCTCTGCACAGTAGCTTTATTTGCATTAGTTGGAGAGAATATTTTGTTTCTTAAAGCCGATGTATTGTTTTGGAATGCACATATTTTAAATGATAGGCAAGAAGAAGTTTAATTCTTTTCTGTTGTTTTTTTTCCCCTGGCTAATAGACTCTGACATTGCTTAATCTCTCAGCAAAAAACTTCATAAATTACAATATTCTTCTAATGATCACAGGATATTTCTTTCACTGTTAGGACATTACCACTGTAATGGGAATTATAGTCACATTTTAAGAGGATTTAGTTCAGTATTAAGGCAGCTATTGTATGCTAATTAAATACCAATTGGTTATTTAAAACATGTGTACTGAGTTTAAACATATCTGTAGTAGGTGGATAGCCACTGATAAACTTAAATTTTGATAACTATGTCTTGAATGATTAATGCGATCAGTCTATGGGCTTGTCTACACAGATTTTTAGCATCACGGTATAGTATAAAGGGATTCCTTCATCACAGAAACAACTCTTTGTTTCCAGGCATGGCATAGCAGCTATCTCTCTGTATGGCACCTCCTGCTGACAGTTGCCCCATCATTGCAATGGTTTGCTCCTGCCACTTTCTGGGGTAAAAGAATCCAACTAGCTATATAGTCCAATGACCTTACAGCAGGTCTTCAGTCTGTCTCTGGGCTCTATGGGCTTTACACCCCTTATTTTTGTTTTTTCACCCCACCTTCCTTGGTAACCTGGGTTCCCCTACCAGTCAGTTACACCAGTGCAAAAAAAAAAAAAGAAAGCAGTGCATATAAGTCCTTACTTCTATCTCCTCAAATTCTAGGCATTGCTTTACTTTAGACATGGTATGGACTATGGCAAACAAGAGTGTTACAGCAAAATAACTATGCTATCTGCTGTTCTGGCTAGTGGGGGTAAGGGCATAGAAGCTACTTCTGCCCTTAGCAGCTTCAGTGCAGGACTTTTCATAAGCTCTGATCCAGTGCCCAATTAAGTCAATAGAAGTATTTTCACTGACTCCTTTGGGCATTGGATAGAGGCCATAATGCCTCAGACAACACTAAAGATACCCAGATAGCCTCTTGGCCAATACACCACAGCCTGGCAGTTAGACGGTATGCTTAGCTCAGTAGAGTGCATGCTGAGAAAAAGCTATACAAACACTGCCATTCAGCTAAGAGGTACAATAACCAGTGCCTAGCATTACTTTTGTGCAGGATGTACGACTGGCAACATTCCACACTCTCTCCCTGACGCGGCTCCCTCAAGTAATGGCAGGATAAAATATCATGCCTTCTATACATTAAAAGGGAGCCTTCCTAGGTGGAAATGAAGGATGGCCAAATGGGACCTTTTGCCAAGATCAGGAGAACCTGAATGGGTACAGAAGGAATGTTTCTATTTGTGATATGCACCATCATCGAAAGAACCGATTACCTTTATTTGGCCAGTAAATAAATGTTGTTGTTTCCAGTCCCTTTTCAGATTATGAATAACTATCATCTCATGCAGCAGAAAAAGAACATAAAATTATACTATACAACAAAATGCAACATCCAGTTTTGATATAGTTTCCTAGTCCATGCCCCGTCTTTGAACTGATAGTTTCCGACAGTGACAGATTTCTTGTAATGAATGTTTTTTGCCCAGAGTACTATAGGAGAAAGAAAAGTTACCCCAATACCATTGACATCAGCAACTGCTTTTATCTATTGCACCAGAATTATTTTTTGGCCCTAATCTTGCCATTGTTCTGTATATAGAAACCCCACTAGCGGGAAGGGTATGATTGATGGTCTGAGTAAGTTTGTGTATCTGGCTACTGCCAAAGCTCTGCCTTGCTATTGACAAGGAAGAAACAACAACCATAGTTTTTAAGACACTGGACTGACAAGCCTGAAGATTGAAGTCCTCTGTTTACCAGCAGAATAGATACATACTAAACAGGTAGTAGCAGCGCAGGATTCCCCACACTGGTCTGCCAGCATACCTGCTCTGAAAGGACCAAAGCTAGGATTGAGATGCTAGTCCAGGCTTTATGACCACTCATTTTTTGGTCTCTCTGCAGAGACTGAGAAAAAGCATGTCAACTAGTGCCAACTGTAATGGCATTTTTTGTGATGTGACCACTTGCCCATTAGGAAGTAGACAGAAACCAAAGGGCCATTTGGACAGAAGATAATTCAGTCACTACCAACACAGGCTTGATTCAGTGCAGGATCCAGAGGTGGAAAAAATCTGTGCTTCCATAATCAATGCTTTGAACAAACCAATTGCACCTTGAATTCTGCTGCAAAACCCAATGCATTGATTCCATCACCTTCCCGGCTCCATGCACTTGGGATGAGGGATTGAGGTTTAATCAGCTTTTTTGCCCAAACCACTAGAGGCTGGATTGTACCTTTAGGCACAGTCCTCAGTAAGGTATGGTGCAGAAGAGCTCTTGCACCTCAGAGGGGTTGCATGTGGCAGTTTGTCTGGTGTTGTGCTCTGGTGCTGACAGGGAAATAATCTGTTACAGCCCTTATGCAGATGTAATATACACCCCCTCTAGTGTCCAGCTAAGTCTGCTGGCAGACACATATGGGAGGGGAGTCATGGCTCTACTCCTCTTTACTTGCTCCCGGCCCTCTCAACAGCAGGCAAATGCAGCATCAAGTGCACAGCCCCTGCTCTTTCCTACTGTGCCTCTTATGATCCAGACAGATCTAATGTAGCCATACAAGGAGGTTGAGGGGATGTCATTTCTCCCGAGTGCCCGGCATTCCTCCATTGGACCCAGTCACAATCTAGCACTAAGTACTTTAAATGTCAGACCCTGGATTTTTTTTAAGGCCACTGACCCATTAAAAAGACAATGCAGAGAATTTTGGCTTTGGTCTCTAAAACTGAATAATCTCTGAGTTCAGTTTGTGCCTTTCATTCCCAATCTTAGAGGGGTCCTGGATTTTGTATTTGGTATCATTCACTGTATCCTTATTATGTATGTCTAGGTCACTGAATGGGGGAAAAAAAACGATAGGTAAAGTTACGTGAAGAGCCAGTTGTGGAGTATATCTTAATTCTGCTCACTGGATACAAGACAAAGCTCCACTTGAAAGTTTGAAAATTGGGTATTATCTCTGCTTCTCTGTGCTGAACAATAACAGGTTCCTCATGCTGCAAGATAAGCACAGAAAAACTGAGAAGCTCGTTATCAGTGAAAAATACTCCAAGAACAATACATGCACATTCAGCTAGAAATAAAGAGTGATTACATTTTTACTAAAGTCAAAAACACCTTTCTCAAATCCTTCACAATATAAGTAGTCAGATAAATATATGTGCTGGCAAAAACAGTTTTATCATGTATGCTTCCTAATACAGTTTTGTAGCAGCCATGACCAGCTTCCAAGGAATAGATGTCTTTGATATATAACACCAGAGATAAAACACTGCTACTGTGCATGAAGCTTGTTAGTCATATCCTGATGCGTCAGTGATGGCTCAGAGAGATAAGGAAGAGAGAAAGGAGGGAAACATTGCTGATCAGACAGCCATTTGGTCACAGCAGTGATTTTACACACACACACACACACACACACACACACCATGCAGAGAACTTGAGTGACTTCTGACATAATGTGCAACACAAAATACTGCAGAAAAGCTGTTTACCTTCAAACAAAAACAAGACCATTCTTTTTTAACAAAAACTGCACCACCCAGCATTATACAGGAACACTTTGCAAACAGCTATGTAAGCAATAAGGCTGAGTTTGTTTTCACAATAGGCAAAGATTTCATGCATGTCTATGCATGTTTATGCATGGATATATTTTTGTAATTCTTATCAACACTTCAGAACTCGCATACCTCCCACTTAGGTTCCTAGTAGAGAGGTACCCAACATTCAGTTGCCTAGAAATAAAGGCTATCTATGCAATGGTAACCCTTTTCCCCATTGTGCTTGAGTAGATGCTATTGGGAAGATTCTGTCCCTACTTAAAGTTGTGCCTAACTTTAAGTACTGAATAGTCCTACTACCTTTGATAGGAAAAATCTTGTGCTTAGGTAAGTGCTTAAGTACCTTGTTAAATCAGGGCCTAAGCGCTGAATGCTCAAAAGGATTTAGGCTCCTAACTTCTATTTAAACTCCAAACTTCCATTAAAATCAATAGAATTTAGGAGATGTAAATCCTTAACACCTGATCTACACCTTTTCAGGGAAGGAGTCTTTCAGAATGAATCATATGAAATGTATGATTTTCTAAAGCCTGAGCTGTATAACACCATTATTTAAAAAAGATTTTCACCATGCACCCAAATGTTCTAGCCAAAGCATTTTGTATAGCACATACCATCTCACGAGGCTATTTCATGTCATGTGTCAAAATTAGAAAGGGATGAACCACAAAAGGATCAGAGGTTTGACTCACTTTGAATATCCTGAAGATGCAAAATTGGGATGGACATCTAAAAAATTTCGGTTGCCTTTTACTGCTTTCAAGATTGAAGACACCACAAGGACAGACTTTCTAGCACTGGATCCTCAGTGATACCTCCCCACATTGTGTTCTAAAATTGCTTCCATCCTCTTCTATTCTTAGCCCTTTATTCCTGATATTCCACTGAAGTGGTTCCTCAGAAACAGGGCAAAGATAAAAGTGTTGCAGTTCTGAAACCTTTTCTTTTCACACAGCTAGCTCACCAGTTGTACAGCTCCTCCCTTCAGCCAACTGCTCTCCTCTAACCCCAGCATGCTCCCCTGCTGTTCACAGGCAGCACACAGTTAGGGCTCCACCACCAGCCATCATAGCGCCAGTTACTAAACATGTTTGTCTCCCAGCCACACCCTATGGATCCTACTCATCTCTTCTAAATCCTTCCACTTCCCCAGTTATCCTTACTGCTTTTGCTCCCTCGTACACATGGCTACCTGCCTGTTTCTCCAAAGCACTGCTGCACATCAGGCCTTGGTTTTATGGGCCTTGTGGTTAGAATGGCCATAATCTGGGTAGCGTGGTATTTTCTGCTTCTGGGCACAGCAGGAATCCTGAAGCACAGAGATGAGTGATAATAATAATACTAAAAACTACCAATCTTTGTTGAACCTCAGAAATAGTTTGGCTTCAGAGCTGTTCAAATAGTGGGTGAAGAGTCAGGTCAAGTCTTATTTTATCCATGCCAGATTTGCCACCCCCAACAAAACTTGATGGTTCTAAAGGAAACTACAATGGTATGTCACACGGTGACTCATCACCCAGGAAATCAGAACTAAAATAGTAGCTTCCTATGCAGGCATGTGTCATCTGAGATACCTAGAGAAACTGAACTTTTAAAAGGTACAAGGGAGGTTGCTTTTCAATGGTTTAACTGCCAATAACCCAAAAGAAGAAGTCTGGCATAGTCCTAAAAACTGGATATGTATTTAACCTCCTGCCCTGGGACACGATTTTAGTCCCACTGATGCTGATGGAAGCAGGATCCACTGATTTAGGAACAGAATGATGGAGTAGCAAGATATGGTAAAATTCACAACCTCTCTCACTCGTGTTCCTACTACCTGAGCAATAAATCCAAATAGTCTGGACACTACAGATACCTGTTGCTACCAAGTAATCTCCTTACCCTGTGCCCAGATGTTTTGTACTTACTAACAGACATTATGTATTAATAGCATTTCCTACTAGGGTAACCAGATAGCAAGTGTGAAAAATCAGGATCGAGGTGAGGGTTAATAGGTGCCTATATAAGAAAAAGTCCCAAATATAAGAACTGTCCTTATAAAATCGGGACATCCGGTCACCCTATTTCTTTCCATGCCTACATTTCAGACCCACAGGGAACATGCATTACAAACCAAGAGAAATGATCAGGCAGAAAGAATGAGAGAACATAAGAATTGCCACACTGGTCAGAACAAAGGTCTTGTGTTTGGCAGAGGAAGAAACAAACAATTTTGTATAGTTGTGATGGGGGTTTACACTAAGGCCAAAGGAGAGATGGAGCAGTACTGGATCAAGAAGGGCTTGCTACTCAGAAATTGCAGAGCATGCTCCAAATGAAGGACCTGCTTAAAAGGGGACACTGACTGTTAGGTGGAGAAAGTAAAGGAGAGGTTGTCTGCAGGACTGAAGCCAGTCTGTAGCTCCAAGGTCAGAGGGATCAACAGGGGAAGAGTCTGGGTTGTGGGTAAGACCTAAAAGGCCAGGGACCTGTTCTTTTTTTCTCTTCACTTCTCCCTGGCAAGGGGGAATCACTGGGAACGGAGAAGTGAACTAAGCATAACTATCTGAATTGTTGAGACTGTTTGAGAACCCTTCATTGGAGGGAAGCAGGGTATTGTGACCATGCTCCAAACTGAAGAGAACAGGGAAGGTAGGAAGTAACCCAGAGGAGGCTGGTTTGATGTGTCAACGAGAGGGAACTAGGACACTCCTCCTCTTTTTCACTTGGGCACTGGGCCTGTATAGAATCATAGAATCTCAGGGTTGGAAGGGACCTCAGGAGGTCATCTAGTCCAACCCCCTGCTCAAAGCAGGACCAATTCCCAACTAAATCATCCCAGCCAGGGCTTTGTCAAGCCTGAACTTAAAAACCTCTAAGGAAGGAGATTCCACCACCTCCCTAGGTAACCCATTCCAGTTCTTCACCACCCTACTAGTGAAAAGGTTTTTCCTAATGTCCAACCTAAACCTCCCCCTCTGCAACTTGAGACCATTACTCCTTGTTCTGTCATCTTCTACCACTGAGAACAGTCTAGATCCATCCTCTTTGGAACCCCCTTTCAGGTAGTTGAAAGCAGCTATCAAATCCCCCCTCATTCTTCTCTTCTGCAGGCTAAACGATCCCAGTTCCCTCAACCTCTCCTCATAAGTCATGTGCTCCAGCCCCCTAATCATTTTTGTTGCCCTCCGCTGGACTCTCTCCAATTTATCCACATCCTTCTTGTAGTGTGGGGCCCAAAACTGGACACAGTACTCCAGATGAGGCCTCACCAGTGCTGAATAGAGGGGAATGATCACGTCCCTCGATCTGCTGGAAATGCCCCTACTTATACAACCCAAAATGCCATTAGCCTTCTTGGCAACAAGGGCACACTGTTGACTCATATTCAGCTTTTCGTCCACCGTAACCCCTAGGTCCTTTTCTGCAGAACTGTTGCCCAGCCATTCGGTCCCTAGTCTGTAGCAGTGCATGGGATTCTTCCATCCTAAGTGCAGGACTCTGCACTTGTCCTTGTTGAACCTCATCACATTTCTTTTGGCCCAATCCTCTAATTTGTCTAGCGTATCAACCACTCCTCCCAGTTTAGTGTCATCTGCAAACTTGCTAAGGGTGCAGTCCACACCATCCTCCAGATCGTTAATGAAGATATTGAACAAAACCAGCCCCAGCACCGACCCTTGGGGCACTCCACTTGATACCGGCTGCCAACTAGACATGGAACCATTGATCACTACCCATTGAGCCCGACCATCTAGCCAGTTTTCTATCCACCTTACCGTCCATTCATCCAGCCCATACTTCTTTAACTTGCTGGCAAGAATACTGTGGGAGACTGTATCAAAAGCTTTGCTAAAGTCCAGAAATAGCACATCCACTGCTTTCCCCTCATCCACAGAGCCGGTTATCTTATCATAGAAGGCAATTAGGTTAGTCAGGCATGACTTGCCCTTGGTGAATCCATGCTGACTGTTCCTGATCACTTTCCCCTCCTTTAAGTGGTTCAGAACTGATTCCTTGAGGACCTGTTCCATGATTTTTCCAGGGACTGAGGTGAGACTGACTGGCCTGTAGTTCCCTGGATCTTCCTTCTTCCCTTTTTTAAAGGGATTGACTGGCCTGGGTTCCCTCCGTTCCCCTCCCCCTTCATCCAACTGGGAAAACCCATGGAATACCAGGGGACGACAGACTGTCACTTGACTACCAGGCCCTCAGCTTGCTCAGCTGGGCCATTCCAGGTCTCTGAAGAACTGTTAAGCCATAGCCTGCCCACCAGACCACTACAGGTGAAGCCTGCTACAATAGGACAGTTAGTAGCAACCTTTCAATAGGGAATATTTATGCCTAACTCTTATAATTGTCTAATCCTTTTAGAATCCTGTTATGGCTCTTTGGCTAAACGTTATCTTATGGCAATGAATTCCCCTGGCTAACTATGTCTCGTGTCAAAAGATATTTCCCTTGATCCATTTTAAATTTGTTTCTTTTCCATTGCATTTGATGTCCCCATGTTCTATTATGAGAAAGGGCAAAGAATAGTGCCCGATTTCTTTTCTCTATTCACTTCACTATTTTGATACCTTTAACATGACCGCTCTTAGGCATGGTATACACTACAAATTTTTACCAGGCTTAATCCTCCATTAGCTTGCACAATGGTGAGAACAACTTGTCTTGGTCCACACTAACCACTTGAATGTGTTCAGCATTGTATCAGTTACCTCAATCCCTGACAGCTGTGTTCTGACACTGTAATATTTTCCAGTGTTGACTGGCTCTAATTATCTCCTCTTTGAATTAATCTGTACAATCTTTCTATATGGAAGCCTTTTGGTGCCATTGATTATTTGTTTCTCCCCTCTCTTCTCTTCTTCATTGCCACACTAGCAGTATATGCTGGGTTTTTTTTAAATTATGATAACTGACCAAAAATGAGCACACTATTCAGAGGGAGGGCATCCCATTGATTTATATGATTCTATTATAATAGCTTAAGTATTATTTTCTATATCATTATTTATGTATCCTAACATTTCATTTGCTTTTTTGACTGCTGCATGCATTGAAGTAACATTTTAATTGAGCTCTCCACAATGGTTCCCAAGATATTTTTTCCTGAGCGGTTACAGTTAATTTAAAAGCCAGGAAAGTGTATGAATTATTTCTTGCACTGTGCATTAGTTTACAATTTTCAACCCTGAAGTTCACCTGCCATCATGCTGCCCAATTGCCTAACTTTGGTCATAGTCACTCTGAAATTTTTAGCTATGATTTTTTTAACGAGTTAGAGATGCAAAGGTTCATACCTTATGGTCAGATGGGACCATCACGATCATCTATGGAGATATATACCTAGCCTGACCCCCTGCACATCACAGGACACAGAACCTCTCCACTCCTGTAATAGACACCTAACCTCTGGTTGAGTTACTGAAGTTCTCAAAGCATGATTTAAAAACTTCAAGTTATAGAGCAGTGGTTCTCAAACTTTTGTACTGGTGGTGACCCCTTTCACACAGCAAGCCTCTGAGTGTGAGCCCCCTTATAAATTAAAAACACTTTTTAATATATTTAACACCATTATAAATGCTGGAGGCAAAGAGGGGTTTGGGCTGGAGGCTGACAGCTCGCAAGCCCCCATGTAATAACCTCACAACCCCCTGAGGGGCCCCAACCCCAACTTTGAGAACCCCTGTTATAGAGGATCCATCATTTACTCTAGTTCAAACCAGCAAGTGACCTGTGCCTCATTCTGCAGAGGAAGGTGAAAAGTCCCAGAGTTTCTGCCAGTCTCACCTGGGGGGGAATTCTTTCCTGACACCATATATGGTGACCAGTTAGACCCTGAGCATGTGGGCAAGACCCACCAGCCAGACACCTGGAAAAAAATTATCTGGTAACTCAGAGCCCTCCCTATCTAGTGTCTTATCTCCAACTGTTAGAGATATTTGCTAATAGCACTCATGGATAGGCCATATGCCATTGTAGGCAATCTAATTATATCATCCACTCCATAAACTTATCTATCTCACTCTTAAAACAAGTTAGTTTTTTTGTCCCCACTACTCCCCTTGAAAGGCTGTTACAGGTCATCACTCCTCTGATGGTTGGAAACCTTCATCTAATTTCAAGACTAAACTTACTGATGGCGTGGGACTGGCTGACCTCCCCCAGGCAAACCACCAAATCTGTGGGACCGGCGACCTCCTGTAGGCGCGCCGCCGAATCCGCATTACCAGCGGACCTCCCAGAGGCATGCCACCGAAGGCTGCCTGACTGCCGTGCTTGGGGCAACAAAATACGTAGAGCTGCCCCTGGTGAAATGCTAATGTCTGTAAAGGACTTTCGAGCTGCAAAAGACTGCATAATGCTCTCTATATTTTTATTGTCAGATGGTAACATTCTTTATGAGGGTATCCAAACTTAGAGCAATTGAGTTTACTCTAAAAATTGCTGTGATTTTTCTTTTCCGAAAGTGTCAAAACCTGTAGCCTTCAATTTCCTATAATCTGTAGTAGATGAATGAATAATACCTAATGTGAAATTGAAGGCTAAAGATCCAAAAGCCACAACAAAAGAGAACATTTTTGTGATATAGAAGAAATTTCAATTGTTAACAAAAATAAAAGAAAAAGAAATAAGTAGGGACACAATTTTAAGGAATCAGATTTATTATGAGGATATCAGTGCTTCCTGAGTAAAAATGCAAGGCAGCTCTGTCTCTGTTTTGTGAAGAACAGAATTACAATATGTGTTTCTATGGTGTGACTTTAATTGCTGTTTTGCAAATGGCTGTCTTATCATTGGAAACTAAGAGAATGTGAACATCTTTGTAGACTTCTTGTTCTTTTGTTGAAAGATTTATGTTGCCAACCTTCACACAGGGTGATATATAGGTTCAAATCTTTACTAACTAATTCCAGTCTTCCTGAAGTCCAGAAATTGGAATGCAGGTATAATAGCACATACGACTCCCTTATCAGATTTCTCAGCAAGAGAAGTTAAATAAGAAACATCAGAACAGGATATCAAATGATTGTGACCTATACTCACACTAGTATCCATTGAAAGCTCAGAATGTGCTTGGTCTGTTGGAGAGTGTAAAAACTGATAACCAGGCAGACAAAAGAAACAATGAAATAGAGAAAATATTCTGGGGAGACACTATTTCAGATAAAGAAGTCAAGATAATTTGTGATGAATATTATAGGCATTAGAGATTCCAGAATTTGTTGTTAGAGAGATTTGAAGCAAAAATAAAACATTCTATTTGCCACACAAAGACATGAAGTACTGATGTATTTAGAAAACTCCGCTGCTTGCGAATTTGCATTAGAGTAGACCAAGGAAACAAATGAAGCTAAGCTATCAGCAGTCTTGAAAATCAGATGTGCAAGTAAAGCAGTAAGATCATGTAAAGGTCAGATTTTATGGCAAAAATCAAGGATTAAATCATGGGAGCTGTCAGCATTGATAGTATCATATATTTCCTTTTTAATACAAAGCCGTGATCATGGACTGTGTTCCTGTGGTAACAGGGAAGGTTGGTATCAGAATTATGATGTAAATGAATGGATCCTCATATACCTTCTGATTCACAGTCAGTGAAAGATACACACAGGAACTTAGCTGTAACTTCTCCAAGAATATCATTAAAAAAGAACAAAGAAGAAAGGGTCTGTGTGCTGACAGAGGACTCTGCACATTTTTGACAAGATAGTAATAATGAGAGCAAAGAACCTGCTTTTTCTGTTTCTCTCTCTCTCTCTCTTCTTTTTATTTCTTGTTCCATTGTCCTTCAAAGATTATATTGTCAGGCCTAAAATATTTATGAATAAAGTTGAACAAAATTTGATAAATGGAATGAAATATTGATTCCAAAGTTTTTATGCAAGTTTTTATTTTCATTCTCCATAAATGTGGGTAGGTGTGTGAGTGGTGGTGTGAGTGCACAGTACATACATTTCTACATAACTGAGGACAAAATGTCCTTGAAAGTATAACAAAGTTAAAAACAACCTCAGGACTAGTCAAGAGACTGCTGGTTTTCCCTTGTAAAAAGCCAATCTCTCTATGCTTGGATGAACTTATATTTAGTTACAATTCTTCTGTCAAGCTAGCTGTTATGTGCCAAAAAGTGACTCTATCTGAATGACATAGTGGGATACCATATTTATTCTCTCTCAATGGCTTTCACATCAAATGCATACAGCTTACAGGTCCAGAGATGATTTTTTCTAACTGCCAGTTCTCTAAATTCAATCTGGGACCTGAAAAATAAGTAATGTTCTTTCCAGGGCTGTATGGAATATTCAGTGAAATTCAAAACACATCAAAATTATTGGCTTTTGCATTTTCATTTTAAGTTGACTTCACTGCTCTTGTTCTGAAAAATGCCTGTGAAATGTTAAAAGGTTTTCATTCAAAATTGTCTTATTTTTAATTGCTTTAGAGTGGTCCGAAGTGCAAACTTATAAATATAAATCCACGAGCATAAACCCTGAAAATTTGAAATAAAAAAAAATTGTTCCGAGGGAGATCTGTTTCTGCCTTTAAACAATGACCAATACATTTAATTTCCATACACTTATATGTGAAACTGTCCATTTCACAAAAATGTACTGAAATCCAAAAGTGCTGAGTTCCACAATGGTCTAAAACAGGGGTTCTTAACCTTTTTCTCTCTGTGGTATAAAAACTCCAGGGCCCAACAGGGTGGGGGGATGGGAGGGCTTTGGGCAGGGGCCTTGAGCATAGGTGTAGTTTGACTTCTATTTGGGGAAGGGGAGAAGGAGCCAGCGGCCCAGGGAGGGAGTGCCACCTCCACCCCTGTCTGGGGTGGGGGTGCAACCAAAAATTATAACTCAAAGGTAGGGAGCTTAGCTCAAAAAGTTTGAAAACAGCTTAGGGTGCAGGGAGGGGGAACTAGGGGCTGTGTGCAGGCAAGGGTTAGATCAGGGTTCAGGGAGAGGGTAGCTAGGGGCTGTGTGCACACAGGGTGTAGCTCAAGGGGTAGAGAGCGGGTAGCTGGAGCTGTGTGAACACAGGCAGTGGCTGCAGATGCAAGGAAAGGGGTGGCTAGGGATTGTATGCAGGCATGGGGTAGCTCAGGGTGCAGGGAAGCGGATAGCTGGGGCCATGTGACTTTTGTAACCAATCACAGCTAAGCAACACAACTCACCTTCTAAATAACCACTATCAAGTCATAAAGTAAAAATGTTTGAAAAGTTATTAATTGAATGCATTCAAATAACAAATTCATTGGAGATCACAATCTCTTTGCACATACTCCATATGCTAAAAAAGAGACTAAATTTGTCATAAATTATTCACTCTGAAGTATTCACTCTAATGCTGAATTCAAAAGGAATTTTACAATGAATTAAAAATAACATGGAATCTGATCCACAGTTTTCACCATTTTGGTGCACTGCAGAGAAAAGAGGCTGGTACTTGTATCCTACTTGTGAGTGTGTTACAAGGTCCCCTCTGTGCTGTTAGTCTGTATCCACAAAAACAAGGAGGAGTCCGGTGGCACCTTAAAGACTAACAGACTTATTTTTATAGTCCCCAGCTACAGAGCCATGGCTCTTTATCTCAAGCTGTAGAAGCTCATGATTTTAGCATTGAAGGTCCCTGATGCAGTCCCTGGTATGTTGGCCAAATGGGTGACCATCACATACAGATAGCATGGAATGAGATGTCTGTTGTGTATAGATGTATGGGATGCATGCACATATATAATATATATTGTGAAGTGATGATTAGATGATGATTAGACTCAACAAATGAAAGGATAAGGTGTTAGGGTTTTGTACAGTTGAAAATTTGGACTTTTTAAAATATTATCGATCAGATAAACTACCAGAGCAATCAACAGTGAAATCACACAAATTAGAAATAGGACAAAGGAATGGTTGGAGCAATTCAAAAGAGTTACTTGCGGCAACCAGATCACACACTATTGTCCTTCCTGCTAAGCTCTACTCCAATATTTCATTCAAACATACCAATGTGGATGGGGACAGCAGGAAGATGGAGGCCTCCTTACACAGGAGGAATTAAAATTGCAATGTATAGTGGGATGAGGGGCAGGGGCAATCAAGTTAATAATTATCTTCAAAAAAAATATTAATTTTATCTTCATGCCTTGTTCTGTCTGACCTCTCTGCAAGGACATAGTCAAAAACATCTCTTCAGTGCATCTGTGCACATTTTTAGCTCAAGAATGTTAAGTGTAAAGATGTGACAAAACCTATTAATATTATTATGTCCAATCTGAAACAACATGTTCTGGCCATATAATCTAATGCCAGAACATGTCAACTTTGATTAAAACAACCTAAATTTCTTGACTGACAAGTAACAAACCAATTCTATAAGTGTTGTTGATGGGGGCCAAATCACCAGTGGTGTTGTAATGAAAGACCACGTGTTTCAGTGTCAGTCCCTTTGCAACTAATTTCTGTAGCCCTGTTGAACAGTTTCTGCAGCAAAGGCAAGGACGGTAGTCCCCACATTATTTGCATGTATCATATTTGTGTATGGAGATGTATAATAAATGGACAAAGAGCTTCTCTTAAATTCTAGGAGCCAGGTTTTTAAAGGTATTTAGGTGCCTAACTCCCAATGGGCATTAGATACCTAAATACCTTTAAAAGTCTGGCTCTGGGGGAGAATCCCCCTTCCCTCTTGAAAAACTGGCCTTCAAGGACCTTCCTCTCTCCCCAGAAGTCTGCCTAAAATCATGATCCTTGCAGCATGCCTTGAAGACAAACAAACAAGGAGTGGTAATGAGTTCCAAAGGCAAAGTCCATCAGGGAGAACATCCTACCAGCAGCCCCCTTTCTTTTATACCAAAAGAAATCCAGGTTGAGTGCCTCAACTGTTCTATTCTATCCTAATACTGCTCTTATCATCACAGTGTCTGAATGCCTTCCATTGGTGGTGTATTAAGTGGGTTGACTGATATTCGTCACCAAGATGTGGTTTCCCAAGTAGAGAGTCCCAGGCCCTCAAAAGCTATATAGGTCACAATTTGTACCTGAAATTCTACCTGGAATCCTACAGGTGCTCACTGCAGATCACCACTGTAATATGCACATGGTGAGTTACCCTGGTACTGCATTGTGCACCAGCTTCAGTCTCCAAATGGATTTAGGATGGAGCCTGAAGTTGGGCATGTATCTGTAATCTAGTTTTAAGATGACAAAGGAATGAATCATGACAGTAAGATCTGCATCAGAAAGGAAGTTACAACCTCCTAGCCAGATGCAAATGAATAAAGGCAATTCTGTCTAATGCTGAAACCCTGGATATCCACAGGAGTAAGAAATGGAAGGCAAATAATCAGAGTAGCAGATACAATCCTTGCAAGATCTTTCTCAAACCTAGTCCACTAACATCACCTATTTTATCCAGAATGACCCTCAGCCAGCTTGCTTTCATCTATGCTCTCATGTGCACCCAGCACTAAGAAAGGCATTCAAATACACCAGTGGTTCTCAAACTTTTGTACTGGTGACCCCTTTCACACAGCAAGACTCTGAACGCAACCCCCTTTATAAATTAAAAACATTTTTTAAATATTTAACAATGCTGGAGGTGAAGCGCGGTTTGAGGTGGAGGTTGACAGCTCGCGACCCCCACACGTAATAACCTCGTTACCCCCTGAGAGGTCCCGACCCCCAGTTTGAGAACCGCTGAAATATACCATCTGAGTTGAAAGAAATAGAGACATGCAGCAGAGGTGTTATTCATGTTTCCTTAGTACTTTATTTATGGCCTTGTGTACGTATTGAACAAAAGGGAGAACAAGTTGAAAACCTTCAGTATTCCACAGGAATGTTCTCTTATCAAAGAAGAGCAATGCAAGTGTGACCCTAAGCATCCCTATATTTACACCCTATGCACTACTGCAATGATATCTGTACAAAATATGCTTTGTGAGGTATTGTTTGAAAATTAGCAATGCATTGGTCAGTAATATCATTTGGAATATATTTGACAATGCTACTTGTGGAGTTATGCATGTCCTCTGGGCAGCAGTGACCATGAAATGGTTGAGTTCAGGATCTTGACAAAAGGAGAGCAGCAGAAGATGGACCCTGGACTTCAGACTTGGACTCCCTCAGGGAACTGATGGGTAGGATCCTCTGGGAGGCTAATATGAGGGGGAAAGGAGTCCAGGAGAGCTGGCTGTATTTTAAAGAAACCTTATTGAGGGTGCAGGAACAAACCATCCCGATGTGCAGAAACAATAGCAAACATGGCAGGAGACCAGCTTGGCTTAACAGAGAAATCTTCAGTGAGCTTAAACACAAAAAGGAAGCTTACAAGAAGTGGAAACTTGGACAGATGACCAGGGAGAAGTATAAAAATATTGCTCGACCATGCAGGGGTGTAATCAGGAAGGCCAAATCACACTTGGAGTTGCAGCTAGCAAGGGATGTGAAGGGTAACAAGAAGGGTTTCTACAGGTATGTTAGCAACAAGAAGAAGGTCAGGGAAAGTGAATGCGGGAGGCAGCCTAGTGACAGATGATGTGGAAAAAGCTGAAGTACTCAATGCTTTTTTTGCCTCATTCTTAGCAGACAAGGTCAGCTCCCAGACTGCTGCACTGGGCAGCACAGTATGGGGAGGAGGTAAGCAGCCTTCAGTGGTGAAAGAACAGGTTAAGGACTATTTAGAAAAGTTGGACATGCACAAGTCCATGGGGCTAGACCTAATGCATCCAAGGGTGCTGAGGCAGTTGACTGATGTGATTGCAGAGCCATTGGCAATTATCTCAGAAACCTCGTGGCGATCGGAGGAGGCCCCAGACGATTGGAAAAAGGCAAATATAGTGCCCATCTTTAAAAAAAAGGAAGAAGGAGAATCTGGAGTAGTACAGACTGGTCAGCCTCACCTCAGTCCCTGGAAAAATCATGGAGCAGATCCTCAAGGAATCCATGTTGAGGCACTTGGAGGAGAGGAAGGTGATCAGGAACAGTCAACATGGATTCACCAAAGGCAGGTCATGCCAGACCAACCTGATTGCCATCTATGATGAGATAACCGGTTCTGTGGATATGGGGAAAGCGACTGACATGATATATCTTGACTTTTAGCAAAGCTTCTCCCACAGTATTCTTGCCAGCAAGTTAAAAAAGTATGATTGGATGAATGGATTATAAGGTGGATAGAAAACTGGCTAGGTCATCGTGCTCAATGGGTAGTTATCAATGGCTCCATGTCTAGTTGGCAGCCAGTACCAAGCGGAGTGTTCCAGAGGTCTGTCCTGGGGCCAGTTTTGTTCAACATCTTCATTACCGATCTGGATAATGGGATGGATTGCACCCTCAGCAAGTTTGTGGATGACACTAAGCTGGGGGGAGAGGTAGATACGCTAGAGGGTAGGGATAGGGTCCAGAGTGACCTAGACAAATTGGAGGTTTGGCCTAAAAAAATCTGATGAGGTTCAACAAGAGGTTTCAGGTATCTAAAAGGGTGTCATCAGGAGGAGGGAGAAAACTTGTTCACCTTAGCCTCTAATGATAGAACAAGAAGCAATGGGCTTAAACTGCAGCAAGGAAGATTTAGGCTGGACAGTAGGAAAAAATTCCTAACTGTCAGGGTGGCTAAATACTGGAATAAATTGCCTAGGGAGGTTGTGGAATCTCCATCTCTGGAGATATTTAAGAGTAGATTAGATAAATGTCTATCAGGGATGGTCTAGACAGTATTTGGTCCTGCCATGAGGGCAGGGGACTGGACTCGATGACCTCTCGAGATCCCTTCCAGTCCTAGAGTCTATGAATCTATGAAACAAGGTCAAGTGCAGAGTCTTGTACTTAGGATGGAAGAATCCCATGCACTGCTACAGGCTAGGGACCGACTGGCTAAGCGGCAGTTCTGCAGAAAAGGACCTGGGGATTACAGTGGACAAGGAGCTGGATATGAGTCAACAGTGTGCCCTTGTTGCCATATTGGGCTGCATTAGTAGGATCTTTGCCAGCAGATCAAGAGAAGTGATTAGTCCCCTCTATTCGGCACTGGTGAGGCCACATCTGGAGTACTGTGTCCAGTTTTGGGCCCCCCACTACAGAAATGACGTGGACAAATTAGAGAGTGTCCAGGAGAGGGCAATAAAAATGATCAGGGGTCTGGGGCACATGCCGTATGAGGAGATGCTGAGGGAACTGCGCTTGTTTAGTGTGCAGAAGAGAAGAGTGAGGGTCGGGGGGATTTGATAGCAGCCTTCAACTACCTTACGGGGGAGTTCCAAAGAGGATGGAGCTCGGCTGTTCTCAGTGGTGGCAGATGACAGAACAAGGAGTAATGGTCTCAAGTTGCACTGGTGGAGGTCTAGGTTGGATATTAGGAAAAACTATTTCACTAGGACGGTGGTGAAGCACTGTAATGGGTTACCTAGGGAGGTGGTGAATTCTCCATTCTTAGAGGTTTTTAAGGCCTGGCTTGACTAAACCCTGGCTGGGATGATGGGGTTGGTCCTGCTTTGAGCAGTGGTTAGGACTAGATGACCTCCTGGGGTGTTTTTCTCCAACCCTAATCTTCTATGATTCTATGAAAGTCTGTATTTGAACAAAGTAGAAAACAGGTCTGCCCAGGACTTGAATACAAATGATGCTTCCATGAACTTTTAAGAGAGATGTTTTTCAAAGTTTTAGTGGACTCTAAAGAGATGGGCAATGAACCCCTAAGTTACCTTTACCTAAGAAGACAAGAGAAACTCACACCTTGTACTTTCATGGAAAGTTCTAACTCAGAGAGAGTCAGCCATGCTGGACCAAGTGTAATTGCTGAGCGAAACCATCTTACAAAGACTGTTATGCTAGATTAAATTTTAGAATTTTATATTTGTGTTTTCACTTTTAGTTGCTTGTAATCATCTCTACCTTTATTTCTTTTACATGGCATCTTGTAACCTATGTTCTGTTGTTAAAAATATGTTTAATTTTAATTTAAACCATCCACTGCTGTGTTTGAACTGAAGCAATTGCTAACTACAGTTAATACAGCAAGCTGCTGGTTATTGTCTCTTTAAAGAAGCAAACAAACCTCATTAGTTCTTTGAGTGGTCCCGGAGATGACTGGACATTTAGAGAAGATGTTTTTGGGGAAATTCAGGACTGGCGGTGTGTTGGGGCCACTTGACTAGTAGTACAAAGACTGGTGGAGACTTACTGAACCAGGGCTGCTTATCACACAGACAATGAGTGCATGTGTATATGCTGGCTGGGAGCATCCAGACAAGGGAACTACCGTAGCAAAGCATTTTAAAGCACTCAGGTTTCCAGGGCAGGCAGTGACATAACCTCTAATGGTGTGAATTGCACCCCAAAGTGTGAGACAGCCACTATTATTTGGGATCTCTCAGAAACACCATAGAATCAGAAATGTAGAGCTGGAAGGGAACTTGAGAGCTCATCGAGTTCATCGCCCCTGGGGCAGGACAAAGTACAAATGGATCATCCCTGACATGTTTGTCTAATCTGTTCTTAAAAACCTTCAGCTATGAGGATTCCATAGCCTTAATTAGTCACCTTCTAGTACTTAACTATCCTTAGAGATTTTCCCTAATATCTAACCTATGAGATCAGAATGAAGCTACTTAAGAACAGCTCCAGCCACTCCTCAGAAGATCTGCACGAGCATTAGCAACACTTTGTTATGTAATCTAATCTAATAATTTGGACAGGCAATCTAATAACAGTAAGAATACTTATTTCCATCCATCAGTAGGAAGAAACTATCAACTAATGCAGTTATCACAGTCATCGTTACCACACCTAGGCAGGTATCCAGATTTACAAGGGTCAAGAAAATCAGAGGCATCTAGATATTATGAGAGTTCTTCACAACTTTTTCGATCATCTTAACTATAAAAGGAAGATTAGATATAGGCTGACAGTTAGCAAGATTGTCAATATCAGGCGATGATTTCTGGAGCATAGAACACTACATGGTTCTTTCAGAGGTGCTGGCAGCTTCCCCTCCTTAACGGAGGCCTTGACAATCCCTATTAATTCTCATCCCAGTATTTCCCCACTAGATTTCATCAGGATGAATGTGGATATATGTCACAGGTTGTAGCACAAGTTCTTCCAACACCCACAGTTCCTCAGACAGAATGCACTATTATCTGAAATTCAAGTAGAGACAATGCAGTATTTGCCCCCAAAAGACACTGTTCTGCCTTCCTGAATGAAGACATTTCAGACTGATTCCAACCAATTTTCTCCACAGCATAGCCAACAATTTTTGAGGAACTCAAATCACTCACTCAGTAGAGTATCAGAGGGTTAGCCGTGTTAGTCTGGATCTGTAAAAGCAGCAAAGAATCCTGTGGCACCTTATAGACTAACAGATGTTTTAGAGCATGAGCTTTCGTGGGTGAATACCCACTTCGTCGGATGCAAGTAGTGGAAATTTCCAGGGGCAGGTATATATATGCAAGCAAGAAGTAATGCTCTAAAACGTCTGTTAGTCTATAAGGTGCCACAGGATTCTTTGCTGCTCTCACTCAGTAGAGATATCCAGAATTAATTATACCCAAAAATAGATGCATTTGAGATGTTATGGATGCTGGGGTAGAGCCAAAGGATTTGTTCTTTACCTTCCATATAGCCAGCACATAAGCATTTAAAAAGAATGTTTAGGAGACGATCAATCAGCAATCAAGATTTCTGCGCCGGAAGCTCTATAAAACTGGGTGTGACCTGTGAGAACAAAGCTGAGGAAGAGGATATGAAGGAACCACTAATCAAGTAAATTGCAGAGGCTAAAAGATTGTTATAAAAGCCTACCAGCTCATGGATAGAGGGTGGTCTATCAGAGGAACAGTTCTTAGAACAGCAAGAGGCAGAGAACACATTATTTTTAAAGGCTAGTACCATTTAAACAAACACAAGTACTCTACAGAGAAATCAACATCACAGCAATATTTACAAAACATAATGTTGCTTGCAAGTGTAATTGTGAAGACTACTATTACCAAGGGCCATATGTTTCTGTTTGGTCAGGTGACTGTGTTACCATCTAACTTGAGCTGACAGTGCCAATGGAGTGCTATTCTTGTTCCCCCAGCATCTGACTTTCTTGTCAGCTCTTTAAATGTGAGAAGTCACATTTTTGTTCCCATGTTTTGTGCTCTTTTATTACCACTGACACCATTTCTTCAACTTAACATTTGCAAACTTATTCTGTGAAACATTCAAATCCCATTCCTGAATTGTAGTACTATTTAAAGAAATGTGGGTTTGTTGTCTTTGGAGATTTTTAAATGACCTTCCCATTTTGCTATCCATTGATCTTAAATTGATTTTAGAAAATAGAAGGCAGATATACAAGTGGGTGGATTGGATATCTGAGGGCCAATGAAGTGATCAAATAATGGCATTTGATTCCTGCACTTGCCCCTCAGATATCCAACCTCTGCATCGGGTACTAGCCACCTAGTACGTTTTGATGTTATTCCTGGAAATGCTACTTTTGGAAAGCAGTATCTCTGAGTTGCCAGTTGAAAGCATAGTGGCAGTGGTTACCAGCTAGATCAAATAATTAAAATCTCCCATCTACTTGACAAAATTTGAATAGTGACCATGGGAAACATTTTAAAAAATGAGTAACTGACTAAAGAGACTCAGTCATGTTTTCAAAAGTACTTAAATCACTTTGGTGCCAAAGTCCCATTGAAATTAATTGCCTAAAAGTCATTGGCTTTCAATAGGACTTAAGGTTTATCTACATCAGGGTAGTCAATAGGTGGAATGCCGGCCAAATCTAGACCACCAGACACTTTTGAATGGACCCCAAAATCTTTTTATTTACCTAGCATTATTATTGTTATTGCAGTGAGAAAAATATTTATCTGGAGTATGGGCCTTGACTGTACCTTGACCAATTAATTTGGACCTTGACAAAAGATAATTGACTACCCCGATCTAGATGAACACTTAGTTCACAGAAAGCCGGTATATAAAGGTACCACACACTAGCTTGCTATGGACTCTGCTGCCATGCATTAAAAATTCCTTAGTCTACTGTGATCTATCCTGCTTTGAAACAAGAGCAGATTAAAGTGCACCAGGGAACTTTCAGTGCAGCAGGGTCCACAAAGATGTTTAGTGTGCAGCAGGCTTATGCAGGATAGATTTTGCCAATTTGCCACAAACTTAGTGTCTGTCTACACAAGTCCATAGCCTCCTAATTCACTTAGGTGCTTTTTACATTTTTTTTTTACTCTGTAAGTCTTCAATGAACAGCTGGACCTAAAGGCTATGGATCTAGAACTAGAAGAGGTTTCAGAATTCAGTTTGCTGGCAAACTCAGGATAGATCCACACTTAAAATGCTGCAGCGCTTTAGTGAAGCATAGTTAATCCACCTCCACAAGAGGCTATAGCTATGTTGACTGGAGAAGCTTTCCCGTTGACATAGCCTCTGTCTACACTGGGGATTATTCAAACCCCTGAGTGACATAGTTATACCAATGTAAGTTTGTAGTGTAGATCTGGCCTCACTAAAGTTTGTGTGTGGATTCAATGGCATCAAACCTTCACAAGCCATTCTTCTAAAATGACAAAAATAATAATAATAATCATGAGAACATTTGTTCACTTATGGTTTCCATCTTGGTCCAAATCTGAACCGGATCCAGAAAAGCAGGCTTCTTCCATTTCATATCCAATATAAACTAAAAACCATAGTGACAAGTTCAGATCCAGGGGTTTGAATTCAGCTACTACCAATACCCTCCCCACAAATTTGGGCAGGTCTGGATTTGAAAATCAGTTCAGATCTACCTCTACTTCAGATATTTTGAAACTCTTCCAGACTAGTTCACATGTTCAGTCAATTATTGAATAGCCATTTGTTTTTGAATTAGCAAATATTTCCTGTGCTCCCCTCCACATTGTATTTGTGTGTATATGGTTAAGACAGCAAGTTTAATAACAGCAAGAAAACTTTTCTCATGACCTAGTTTCCTATACAAATGTCTGTTTAAGCTATAGTTTGTTTGTGGTACTGTAGTCAGAATGAGTAAGCAAAATATAAGAATTCCAGTGAAAATGTAGCAGCAGTTGTCTGATGCAGATATTCTCTGTACAGCATGTTTGTAGACTCTCCCAATAGCAAAACTCAGAGATGCTTTCATCATCAGCTATGGGCTCTATCATTTTTTAAAATACTTCTTTAATTTATATCTGTGTAACATACGTACTTCAAAAATATGTCAAACACAGCCCTTTTCTGTTATTCATGTCCTCTCTTACTCATTCTTTTCTCTATGACACCCTTCCTCTCCGCCACACAACAAACATTTCTTGCAAATGCCAACAGCAGTCATTTCATCTAGAAATCTAACAGCCTCCATTTCCGCACACTTTTACTGTATCTTACTGAGCTGTTAAGATCATGTTAAACTTATTTTACAATAAATGGACCCTGCTGGACTCTAATATTAAAGGAAAAACATTACAACAGCTCCTCCCCACTCCCCCACAGACGCACAAATTACTAATAATTAATAGGCTATCCCCTTTGATGTTCAGCTAATGATAATCAAGATTATCAGCAGATCAGGAAAGGGAGGAGCAGTTAATTGCAGTCTTCCCAAACACAAATGCACAGAGGCACCATATCGAGCAGGTCTAAATCAGGTAAGAGGTCAGATGTGATGCAAACAGTAGTCCTGTATGGCTATTTTACAATATGCCTGTCTTCTGTACCCTAATTTTGTTTGAGTTGATGCTGGGGATAGCACTCACCAAATTGAAAATTAAATATGCTTCATTATAAATCTTGCACAGTAAAAAAAAAAAAAGCACCAAATCATACTTTTGATGTCATATTGCTGTAAATTCCCACAGTGCAGCATATCATGATGTCACGTGCTACATATAGCATAATATTTGCTATATAATATATAACATAACACAAGGTCACGTGCCATTAGGAAAAGAATACAGCATTAGCATGGCATGACTTAATAAATTGTTACATCTATTTGGCAATAGTTTTACATGTAAGTTCTCCGGTTCTATTGATTTGCGTTCAACGAACTTGTCTAGAAATGCAGAGCACCTATCTGAGAGATTATCCAAAGTAACAGCACAGCAGCAGTCTGTTTTAATTTAGGTTGTCTGCAAGCTACTGCTATGAAAATTAACAACTCTTAAGTGTGTTAAATAATCCCCAGCCTTTGTAATAATTGAGCGGGCTGGAAGAAATCATACAACTTGTATTATCTTGTTGTCAAACACCAGCTGACTTTTTTTCCCCTTGTATATTGATTTGGAGAATTAAGCTGCCTATACTTAGACATGTAAGCCTAGAAGGATTTTAATGTGGGCTAACAAACCACTAAGGCTACATTTTCAAAGGATATCCAGCACCAAATGGGCTTTTACATCTGTAATAACAGGCACAAATGATGTTTTCACCATCTGACTTGTTTTCAAAAGAGAGTCAAATGGGGCACAAACTAATTGCATTTGTTCCTGTCAATAGGGCTGTGGTGGGAAGGTTGGCCTGAAAAATGCACCCATGATGGCTTTTCAAAGGGATGAGTTGGGTTGCTAGTGACACGTTTATGCCATAAATGGTGTCTGGTAATGCCTCCCTTAAGTGACCAGCTGCCAAGCATTGACTTATTAGATCAGCCATTTTACACCTTGGAGTAAGACAGGGTGTCATTTTTCTGGCAGAGGTTTGTGTCTGCTTAGCACGTTTGGCCATATGTTACCACCTCACATTGGGGACAACCATAGGTTCAGAAACAGAGGTGATGGAATTTTGCTTGGAGGGGGGAGGTTTGGGTGTCAAGAATAAGAGGGAGAGTGTGGTGGGCACTCTGCATCTGGAGCTGGAGGTTCCTACCTGCTTCCCAGCCAGATTCTGGTTGCCATGGTGGGTGCTCCAGACCCTGTTCTCGCCTTCACATGAATGTACAGTTTACAGATGAATTCAGGCCATGATCTGCAGCAATAACCCATGTTTATCCACACCCCATTTCTTAAATTTCAGGGACAAGAATGCATTCTAGTCCATAGACAGCACATGACTATGGAATGCAATTTTGCATGTTTTAACATTTAGATTGCAGACCTAGACATTTGCAATTTTACATTTGGGGTCTTAGGAAGAGACAATGGGATCCAATCTGCAGCCTTTACTCAACACAAGACTTTTTATGCAAATTATCCTGTTGATTTTCACAGGACTAATCTCTGGAGTAAAGATTTCAGGAGTGAGCCCAATAATTGATTTACCTCAGTGATTTTGTTAGTAAGGCTGATGGAAATGAGAAAGTTTATTAATTTTAACTCCAATCAGTGTGTGTGTGTGTGTGTGTGTGTGTGTATGCGTGAGAGAGAGAAAGAGAGAGGTTTCAATGTCTGAATATTTTCACTGTTCATACAAACACTGGCATGTTTATGGAGAAATTCATCTATCTGGAGTATCCAGTAAGATTCTGCTGTGATCAGACTCAAGGGACTAGAAATATATTTCATATCTGTTGAAAAATATATTTAGGTTCGAAATAATATTGACAGCGTTTTTCCTCTTTTTTTAAAGACATGAGGCTTTCTTAAGCAAATGCCATTTTGATATAATACAGCCATTTTTCCTGGTACAGTTTTCAGCAGACAGAAAACATTGAAATGAACACTTTTCTATATTAATTCAGATTAAATCTTTTTTTGGTAGCTATGCCCTGAATGGAGTAAAAGCCACTTTGTAAAGATTAGAGCTGTACAAGCTTTTAACTACCTGCTTTTGATTCAGTTCACAGATTTATTGCTGGAAAAAAGTCTCTTCCTCACCTCACTCTTCCTTCCCCACCCCCCACACCTCCTAATTATCTGGTCTGAGTCAGATGAACATAAAACAGCCATTACATATGAATTGTATTCTTCAAAGCAACATTAGGAAACCATTTTCTGTCCCCTCTATATTTTGATGAATACCAGAGGCATTCCTGTCTTAAGCTCCCACACTGGAACAGGCCAGGAAGGAGTTAATGGACTGACCTGGAGATGAGGTGGAAACTGCCTGCACCTCACTACACCTGTTATCAACACCAAGTTCCTCCCTGCAGCTGGGAGGAATAAAATGGATGGCAGCAGACTTCAGAGCTGGCTGCCCTGGCAGAGGAATGGTGGATCTGAGGCAGAGAGGACCTAAAGTGTGGACTCCACAACCTTGAGGTAGGACTTGAGGAAATATTCTAGGAATTGATTTGTTTTACTGTTCATCCATTTGTTAATAAAATCAAACCCCAGGGAGTGGGTGAGTTTTGAGGCTACACTACATGTGTGGACTGTGTGTCAGAGTGGTGGTGACCTACTCACATACCATTTCTTCACATTTACTTGGTATACTCTCTGTATGTGTTCCTTCCTGAGTCATTATTACAGGCATTCTATCCTCGCCTATGTGAGGCCTGCCTTAGAGTAATATAAATAAAGGCCATATTGCCTCAACCTTTGAAACGTATTTGCTACACAATTGACTATTATTTATCAGCTCATAAACAAAATATACTATCCGGGTGTATGACTGTGTCCTTGTCCTGAACACAGCCACCTCCTTGTGGACTCCTTTCTGCTGGGCCATCCATCAGACCTCAGTCATTGTGATATAAGGTTTGCTATCCTTCCAAATTTAAACAGTTAATGCTTGCAGAGCTCTTCAAAAATGTAAAATACTCTCTGTGTGCTGTGAATTTTTAATTATCATGATTTATTATGCTTTAATTCATCCTGATTAAATAGGGATCTGACCAGAGTCTCTTTTTTTCCCATGATCAAACTACAGACTGGATTTCACTGGCTTTGACAGTTATTTGCTGCGCACTTTATTTTTTTTTTATTTTACATCACGTTGTTAAAGTACACCATTTTGCAAGTGTGTATCCTTGTCCTAAGGGCAACTGCCCCTCTAACTTCGATCTGACAGGAATTTATTTTGTCATCATTGGTTTCATATTTCATATTTCTCCTGCTTGCATTACATTCAGTGTATCATGTCCTAAGGGAAACTGCCCTCTGAAGTCTGTTCTGTTCAAATGAAGCATGTGCACACAATGGAGGAGGACAGTAGCAGCAACAATAATAGCAGTGGTTGCAAGAGGGAGATGTGACTTCAAAATAGGCACACATATAAAATGGGCCAAAGCCAAACATGAGGGCACTGGCTTCCAGCAGCTTTGTCTTTGCTGGGCACCTTTCAACCCAGCAACTTTGCCTGCAGCAGACCACAGATTGCTGTTGCAGTGAAAGTTATGGCTAATTTGACAGAAAGAAGCAGACAGCCATGGACTCAGGAGCACTTTTTGAGGTCAGACGATGGGCAGCATGTTGTCCCCACAGTATCTGATTCTGATAATGATGAGGTAACTGTGGCAGAATCAAGAGAAGAGGATTCACTTGGAAAAGAAATACACTGATATACACTAGCATAATACCATGTCAGTCCAGTGGATCTGTAAGAGGAGAAGTACCGGCCAAGAAGGAGCAATGATTGAGCTTCCAGATTATTTTACCAATGTCCAACGGTACATATATATGTGTATATATTACTTGCCTCCTAGGTGGGAGAGGAGAAGTTGCTACAGGAAGCACGAGAGAAGCTTGCAGTGGCAGAAACTGTCCTAACCGTGGAGCCACAGGAAGTGACCCTCCACCCCACAGGCATTCATTCTATCTACAAGCATCACCAATTGCAGGACATAATATTCAAGATAAGGGGCCAACAATGACTCCTCTGATGTACAATGGTGGGTGTAGCTGTCTCCTACTGATTAACTAAAAATTCTTGGTACTCTTGAAGGATGTGCTACCTCTGCTGTAAGCCAGGCTGCCACTTAACTATGGCCCACACCTAGACTACCAAAATGATGAACAAGGGTGGCCTCAAAAAAACAAGAAATTGCCATGTGGGCTATCATCTGCTCATCTGCAGCAGCAATATTTTCCTCCTCCTGCTTTCCACCTACCTCATACTTACTGTTACCTCTACACCTTAGCAGCAGCACAGACATTTGGCTGCAGGGTAAGGTACAGTGTGCTCAGCCATTTTAGGAAACAGGATTGCAGTGTGGGCCCTTAGCTGCTTCTCTTTGTCTGTCTAGGTTGTCACACTCCCAGCTATAGGCCAACCCAGAAAGTACCTCTCCCATTGCTGGCCTGCTTGAAGGAAAGCTGGCCTTCCCTTTGTTGATCTGTAATGGTGTGTGGGAAAGAAGATTCCTCAAATATACACATGGAACTCTTAGACTATCAAAGTATACACACAAAGTCAGCTTTCGAGGTAATGATATTATTTACCACCAATGTTGTAGGTGTGTTGTAAGACATAAATAAATACCCGGCCAGATCCTGAAGTCCATACTCAAGGGAACGTCTCACTAAAGTCAAAGAGACGTTGTCGGTGTAAAGAGTGATTAAAAATGGAGTAAGCGCAGCGTGATTTTGACCTTTATTTGTAAAGTGTCTACATAAGGGCAAATATTATAAAAGCCATCTAATGGCAGAGGTGGAAACAAAACACAAGAAATGCACCCTGGGCCTGATTCTGAAATCCCTGTAACCAGTTTTGTATTACTGTGACGTCAGTGAAGTAAGTGCTCATTTACACAGGTGTAATTCAGAGCAGAATGAAGCTCTGACTCCTTGTACTTCAGGTTAAAATATATGTATGGGCAAATATCAGGCAAAAGTTCCTTTTTTGATTCTTTAAGTGCTTCAGTGCAAACTATTTCCCAGCCTCCCCAAATTTTGTAAAATGATCACCATTTTGAGGGTGCAAGATCACAATGTGCAAAGTGCACAACTGATTAAAATTGCTTTTTGTCTGTAATCTTTAATGAAACATATACAGTGCTGACCCTTTAAAATTCCTACAGAAAGGGTGTTGTCTTTTTGACAGCAAATCATTCATATTCAATAGTATTCATCCACAGAACAGGAGCTCAGGAAGCATTTTAAAGAAACAGGATGCTAAAGCATCTGAGTTTGAATTTTTTTTTTGTCTTTTGAAATTTGCATTAGTCATGAAATAAATATTCATATTTAAAATAAATTATAAACAGCAATTTCCCAACAGCAACAATTGAATGAACCAATATCCATTCTCCAGGGAAAGTCATTGGAATAGTTAGCTGGTTGGGCAGAAGCTTTATGTGCTTTAAAATGTTCTGATGCTGAGGGAAATAGTGAAGGCCAAAGGAGAGGGAAAGATTTTATTTTTATCTTAATTCAAGCCAATTTTATTTTACTTTACTGCTTCGTTAATAAAATTGAGTCAAAGAAAATGTTATTGCAATCACAGATATTGAATGAATATATCTCAACTTATTAGTAAAGGAATTTGCTGTTAGATATTTTCCAGTTCTTTGATGAGAAGCTGGAAAGTAAAGACTAGAACATTTTCTGTATTTAAAAAAAAAAAAGTGGGATTTTGATTTTCAAAATCCAAGACTTGTTACCAAAATCCAACTTTCTTATATCAAGAACAGTTTTTTGAAAACTAACCTTTTTCAGTTTGTTTCTTGTTTGGTTATTGTTGTTTTTCAGTTCATTGAAAAATGGCTGAATTTTTGTGTGAAAAGTTTTTTAAAAAGACATTTTTAAAACATTTTCCATGAAAAATAATTGGCATGTTTTAACAGCTTTAATTGTATTATATAGGAGAAGGAATTTTGCTCAAGGGAGTTTTGACACTGTGTTCTGTAAAGCTACAGCTGATCCACACTTGTCTTCATTGCCTGCCTTGCTGAAGTTAATGAAAGAACTTTGTGAACATTAGACAGAGAAAACCTGAGATGAAGAGAGAGAAAAAAGGCAAATGTTGATCCAAACCAATCATTGTGAAATAAAGTGTTTCACTTTATTCTGAATCAGTTTAACTCAATTATCTAATGAGGCATAGTGGTGGAAGTCAGTCATTCGAGTGATTCAATTGTTTTAAAATATTGGAATCAGCAAAGGGGGAAATAATATATTTTGATTTTAAAAACCATGAAGAATTTATAGGTTGGGGAAGATCAGAGAAAAGATACTGGAAACTCAATTTATATTGGATTAAGGAGACAGAAGGAGAATTCAGGTTTATTTCATATCTTACTGTTGTATCTTCCAATTTACATCTGCTGGAGCTATTTCCTTATACAATGAAAAAGTGTTTTACTTTCCATTTTCTTACCATGGATTGGCCATTATCCTACATATGACAGTGGCTTAGTTCAACACAGAGGTTAAGCTGGGACTCATTCAACTGTAATGGTTAATGACTCATAAAAATATAAGTTAGGAGTCCAGGAATGATGGAGAATTGTACAAGCCAGGGCAAGAACATGTCTCAGGAGAAAAATCCTCAATTATTCTCCAAAGAAAAGAAACAAAATAAACATTTTCCTGGATGCTCCTCCAGATGCATGCCGAAAACACATTTGAAATGTTAAACTTTTGTTACAATTTGGAAAGCATGAAAATTGCAAAAGCTGCAAGCTGGAAATGCTACAGATAACAGAGAATCACAATTTAGTGGATTTTCTCTCCTACTAATAACTGACAAAGGATGCTTTGATCAAACAGATTCTGTTGACAGAGACTTTCCACAGCAGACAGAAGCTCTTATCTTCAAGCTATGAAACACAAAAAACGTTCATAAAGATCACTTTGAATGCCATTTTCTCTGCATTATGTAAGTTTAGGGATTACTGAGCACAAAAAGGTGTGTGATGAAAGATACAAGACTTGGAAGATATTCTAGTGCACAGTAATTCATCGCTGTTATTACCATTAAATTGCACATTGTAGTGGTAAACACTGTCCCCTATTTAGGAGATATGTCAGTGGTTCTAGCAATTTTCACCAGCAAAATTTATGCTCTGCTGAATGGATTCATCTTAAAACAACACAGGCTTTCAGCTGAAATTACAATAGCTCATTGCTTTTTTTAAATCAATAATTTTATTTCTAATAAGCATTTGGCTTGAATTCTACTAGCTTGCTCAAGAGTAGGTGGAAGGGCTATTTCATGGTGGAAATACTGAACCTAAAGAGAGGCTGGTTGTCAGTGCCCTGTTTTCATTTCCATAGTATGTGAGGAAAACTAATTTCCGTATGCATTTGGTAAACTTAAACATTTGTTTTTGCTTTCATTAATTTAATTGGTCCCATAAAGTTCTTTAAATAGCCTTTTTAATAGTGGGTTTTCCATTAAAATTTACCACTATATGAAATACAGGGCAAAGCCAGAAAAAAATGAGGTAGGATCATAGAATCATAGAATATCAGGGTTAGAAGGGACCTCAGAGACCTCAGGGACCCCCCACCGCCAAAGACCCCAGGCCCCCTGAATCCTCTGGGTGGCCCTGCTAAATCATCCCAGCCAGGGCTTTGTCAAGCCTGACCTTAAAAACCTCTAAGGAAGGAGATTCCACCACCTCCCTAGGTAACCCATTCCAGTGCTTCAGCCCCCTCCTAGTGAAAAAGTTTTTCCTAATATCCAACCTAAACCTCCCTCACTGCAACTTGAGACCTTGTTCTGTCATCTGGTACCACTGAGAACAGTCTAGATCCATCCTCTTTGGAACCCCTTTTCAGGTAATTGAAAGCAGCTATTAAATCCCTCCTCATTCTTCTCTTCTGCAGACTAAATAATCCTCAGCCTCTCCTCATAAGTAATGTGCTCCAGCCCCCTAATCATTTTTGTTGCTCTCCGATGGACTCTTTCCAATTTTTCCACATCGTTCTTGTAGTGTGGGGCCCAAAACTGGACACAATACTCCAGATGAGGTGTCACCAATGCTGAATAGAGGGGAACGATCACGTCCCTCGATCTGCTGGCAATGCTCCTACTTATACAGCCCAAAATGCCGTTAGCCTTCTTGGCAACAAGGGCACACTGTTGACTCATATCCAGCTTCTCGTCTACTGTAACCCCTAGCTCCTTTTCTGTAGAACTGCTGCCTAGCCACTTGGTCCCTAGTCTGTAGCAGTGCATGGGATTCTTGCGTCCTAAGTGCAGGACTCTGCACTTGTCCTTGTTGAACCTCATCAGATTTCTTTTGGCCCAATCCTCCAATTTGTCTAGGACCCTCTGTATCCTATCCTTACCCTCCAGTGTATCTACCACTCCTCCCAGTTTAGTGTCATCTGCAAACTTGCTGAGGGTGCAGTCCATGCCATCCTGCAGATGATTAATGAAGATATTGAACAAAACCGGCCCCAGGACTGACCCTTAGGGCACTCCATTTGATACCGGCTGCCAACTAGACATGGAGCCATTGATCACTACCCATTGAGCCCGATGATCTAACCCAGTGTTTCTCAAACTGAGATCGCCGCTTGTGTAGGGACAGCCCATGGCGGGCCGGGCCTGTTTGTTTACCTGCCCCGTCTGCAGGTCCAGCCGATCGTGGCTCCCACTGGCCGCGGTTCGCTGCTGCAGGCCAATGGGGGCTCTGGAAGTGGCAGCCAGTAAGTCCCTTGGCCCACGCCACTTCCAGTGATCCTGCATAATTCTGGGTCAAAAGATGAAGCTATCTACCAGGTCCCTTCCTTATTTCCTTTGCTTCAGGAAGCAAAAAAAATCTTCTGTCTAAAAACACACATCTTTTTTGTCTCCCCACTCAAAGAAGAAGTTGGATTGCTCTCAGAACTCCTCTCAGAGAATCAGAGTGAGAGGTTTTCCCTCCCATGTCTAGAGATAATTATAGAAATTCAGTCAGGCTTAAGCAAGGCCTGGCATCCAGGGTTCTCTCACTTCTTGGGACATTTTAGAGGAATTACTAGCAATGCTTCTTTGACCACTCTGCTGTATGCCATGGTAATTACATCTGTATGGTCCTGTGCTTAAGTCACTAGAGTGGCATTTAGGGGACCTAGGTTCTGTTCCTGGTTCTCCCACAGATGTCTCATGTGACTCTGAGCAAGTCACTTAGGCCTAGGTGTTGTGTGTGCAGCATTCCTAACTGATTTAGGAACTTAAGTCTAATTTTTCAAAAGGATGAAAGCATGTGGAGGCCTAAATCCCATTGACTGCCATATGATAACAAACTGTAGCATTTGCCACTCACCCCCCTATGAAATATAGTACCTTTAAAATAGGTATGCTTACAATGCAGTTCCAAAGGGAACTGAGCTCCTTAGGAAAATGGACCCTCTCCATTGCAGTTTGCAGCTGTGTGACAATTTTTTTCACTGCCACAGAGATCATTTCATTTCATCTTTTCTTAGAACTAGACAATCAAAATGATACTCATCAGAAACACAATATCCAGGCCTTTTTTTTTATTTTTCTATCTCTTTTTTTTGTCTCTTTATCATTTCAGTTTTGCCAATGTTGTCATTCAATGACCATTCTGAAAATTATTAGCTGCTTCAAAGCTTTATTTGATTTGCAGTTAATGCAATGCCAATAATGTAACTGACAATTGCTTTGAGTATTCATTTCTCTACCAATTCACAGACAATCAGATTCATTCCCACCTTGAGACCCAGTTATCATCAGTCACCTTAGCCTATCACAACAGTCAATCTACATAATGGGAAAATGTAAAAATCCTGAGGTCAGAAGAGAGCTCTTTCTACTTGAAAGCTACATGGAATATTCTATTAGCATACCTTCCAGACTTCAGATGTGTATGTTCATAGTACAGGTCAAAGAAATGTTTGTTGTGCTATTCTCTTTTGTTTAAACCATCTGGAAAACAATTGTTGAGGCTCTAGGTTTCTTTTTCTGTAGATTTATACTAGATGCACTGGGATTGTGTGTTTAGATTTAAAATGTTTGTGGATTAAAGAAAAAAGTTCTGTATTTTCAGAGACTGCAGGGCTGTAGGAATGATTCTTGACCTGAAATAAAAATTATTCTCTTCTCTTTTGAGTCAGATAATAGGAAGGCCAGTTAGAGTAGTACATTAAACATTGGAATGAAAGTCCATTTTGCTTCTCTGGACCTGATTCAAAGTCCATTGAAGTCCACAAAAAGACTCCCGTCAACTTCAGTGAGCTTTGAATGAAGGTTTAAATCTGTGAAAATAACACATCTAATTTTAATCTAATCATGTATGGCTCAGTGTTTAAGGCCAAGCATCATTTTTATTATTAGCCAATGTGTGTAGGAAGATTATATTCTACAGAGGCCTGGTTCCTGTCCTTAATTTGGCATTATTGTTTCTCAGAGTTGCTTTTTCAAGCAATGATGATGAGCCTTGAAAACCAAAAGTTGTGTTCATGGGGGGTGGGAGGGAAAGGCTTTAGGGAGAAAAGGTACTGCCTCATAATGAAGCCTCAGTGATAAATCCTCAGATTCTGCTCACCTGCTGTCTAGGCCTTGGTCCTTGTTTAAGTCTGGCCTCTACACAAGGTCTCCATTTTGTGGAATCAAGTCACATCAGAAAAGTTGAATGGTAGATGTGTGGGATTGTAGACTTCAGAGTTGACATAGGCTGCCTCCTCAATCCTCCAAAATGTTCCTTCTCTATTTCAATAGCTCAGTTACTGCTCTCCACATAAAGTGGGAGTGAATGTTCCTCACACCTAGCCATGTCACCTCATACCCCTTTTAACTCTTCTCCTTTAATCTTTTTAAATATTTTAATGTTGCTTGTAAAATACTTCAGTACATAAAAGATGCACACAATCACCTTGCATTACATTTATTAAAGAACAAACTCTCAAAAATGACTTTTTTTTTCTCTGCTTGTGAATTCTTATGGTTTTTTAACAAGCCATGTGGTTACAGCAAGAGAGACTGCTTGTTTACTTGTGTCTTTGTTCCCTTTAGTGAGTGTTTTTATAACAAAATCATTTTTGGATACCTGTTTTATCCCCTTATATATATGAATATTTTTCTACAAGAGATTTACCATATAACAGTAATAACATCAGAATAATTATGCATTCAATATCTCTCTAAGCAAGCAAACCACATTCTACTGTTTATAAATAAATCTTTTGTCAGTGGATGTTCTATGTGATGATAGCAACATTTTTCAAATGAAGTCCTGTGACTAGAAGGGCCTATTATGCCATCTTTAAAATGTGATAAATACAATTAAAGGTAGAAAGACATTGAGCAAGGTGTCTTCTATGGTTGGTATCAAAACAGTCTATTGAGCTAATATTTCTTCCGTGAGATCTAAGGGCATGATCCAAAGTCCATGGAAGTCAATGGAGTCTTCTCACTGGCTTCAATGAACTTTAGATTTAGAAGTAATAGAATAAAATACCTACTTTTAGATCTATCATTTAATTTTAGGTACTTCAAGTGTATGCATTTCCAAAGTATCTAAGCATTAAGGACCAAATGCTGCCCTCACTTATACTATTGGAAATTTTGGATAACACCATTGATATAAAAGGAGTTTGCCAAAATGTACATCTATGTAAAGAATGTAGAGAAAAGAATGCAGCCCTAACCTTATTGCTACAAATACTTATTCACACTCCATTAAGCATGGATTAATCGTCTCACTCCTTCACATCTTTATTCTAGCTGGGCAGTTGGGTAAAATGAGCTGAAGTAAAAACTGATGTTAAATTTTAGCTGAGACTTTCCTGGGTAAATTTGGAGGCCCAATAGGTAACCACAGACAACCACAACATAAATTAAAAACATTGAAGATTATTGCTCTCAAGATTTGTGCAGAATTTGTCAGCAGAAAAATATTGAGTAGAAGTGTTTTGATAATTATGATGGGTCAATTTTCAATTGCCCTAAATCTTATACTTTTACTTGCAATTTTTGAATATTTAGTTGTACCATAAAAACACTTGCTAGACACTTGGGGTTTTGGTTTGGTTTTTAAATAAATCTTGCTTGTTTTTATCTAATCAGGCCCCAGCATGTTTGTTTTAATTAATTTTCAATAACATTTAAAAAAAAATATTAGAACTAGGAAAAAGCCAAAATTATTTTTCTCATTGAACCCCCAAGCTCTGCCGAGTGGGAGATACTGAATACAACCGCTGTCTGGTTTTAAACTGGCAAAGCATATGAGTCTGTGGTCTAGTGGATTGAAGATGGGCCTGAGAATCAAGCACTGTAGATTCCATTTCTGTGTCTAACTCTCTCAACCTGTGTGTTGTGAAGCAAGTCCTGCCACAGTTATATGCCTCAGTTTTCCCATTCGTATTACAGGGATAATGATATGTATATACCCTTTGTATAGCGTTTTCCAATCATTGGGTGCTATAGAATGGCAAAATGTTATATAAAACAGCTTCTAATTTTGGCATCAATATTTTAAGCTAGACTTGAACTTGAATGGGGTCTCCTACATGACAAGAATTTGCAATTGCTGGCAAGGTACATCTGTATACAATATGAGTAAATAAAATATGAGTGGAAGGGGTGTGTGATGTTGATTCACATAGACAATGGGGCTTCTATGTGGCACTCAGATGCAAAACAACCAAAATGGGAATGATGCAGGAATCACTTGGTGAAATTCTATGGCCAGTGTGTGCAAGAGGTCAGACTAGATGATCACAGTGGTCTTTTCTGATCTTAGAATCTATAAATCTATGCATTACCTTGGCTTCTAGTTAAGCCCCAGTTTAATGGCTGCTTTGTGTCTCCAGAGCAGTGCAAAGCAGCTGGAGTGTACTGGTAAGTCAGACCCTTAGTTTTGCTATTATTGTCTTTGTTAGTATAATGATAAGAAGTTAATAACACTATTTCACATATGGCTGTCAGTCTGTACCCCAGACTCCCATTGACTTCCACAGTAGTTCTGTGTGAGGAACAATTGTTGTATATAGCCCATAGTTCAATAACTCACATTATTTTATTAATTATAATTTAGTGATGACACAGCAGTCCCTTTACTACTGTGGCACTATCTCAGGGGTCGGCAACGTTTCAGAAGTGCTGTGTCGAGTCTTCATTTATTCACTCTAATTTAAGGTTTCGCATGCCAGTAATACATGTTAATGTTTTTAGAAGGTCTCTTTCTATAAGTCTGTAATATATAACTAAACTATTATTGTCTGTAAAGTAAATAAGGTTTTTAAAATGTTTAAGAAGCTTCATTTAAAATTAAATTAAAATGCAGAGCCCCCCGGACCGGTGGCCAGGACCTGGGCAGTATGAGTGCCACTGAAAATCAGCTCGCATGCCTCCTTCAGCACGCGTGCCATAGGTTGCCTACCCCTGCACTATCTCCTTAATAGCTCTAGCTTTGATTAGCTTTAGGGAAGAAAATATGTCTCTGTATTAAAGATCATAAAGGGGGATAAGTTTATAGAAGTTTCTGAGGCAAGAATAACAAGCACAATCTTGATCTTACCCTTTTAATTTAAATGAGGGTAAGGTTTGGCACCGACTAAAACTGGTGAGGCTTGTGGGAAGGATGTGTCCAAATAGACTAGGAGCCTTTTAAATGGTTAACAAGGTGGTGATTTATGCTCTGGTGATTTATGCTCTGGGTATTTTCCTCATGTCTTCCATCAAAATTGTAAGCTCCAATGTGACTATAGCTCAGTGCTCTTGCTTCATGAATATTAGTTTCCTCAGACATGTTTATTATCTGAAAACATGATTTATGGTTATGCCGATTTTCTCCTAATTTTCCTTGGTACCATTTCTGATACAAAACTGATGCAAAAACTATAATCTGGTAACTATAACTATGGAGAGTATAATCTGTAGATTGACAGACTTTTATCATTCTGGCCTTTAGCACAGAACTGGAATTAAAAGCACTGTTCCATTAATTAACTAGTTGGAATAGCATTTTGCAGATGTAAAGCTCTATACACATGCAAAGTATCATTATTATTTATTTCGTTGCCCGTTATGGCCAATGCTTTGACTAGTCCATTCAATTAAAAACAACCATCAGCAATTGCATGACCTATAATTACCTGTTTGCAACAATTTAAAAATCTACCATGTGGTTTGTCTATGATTTATATTGTGTTACCTAATTTACAATGATCATTTAGAACAGTGGTTCTCAAACTTTTGAACTGGTGACTCCTTTCACATAGCGAGCCTCTGAGTGCGACCCCCCTTATAAATTAAAAACACTTTTTTTTATATATTTAACACCATTATAAATGCTGGAGGCAAAGAAGGGCTTGGGGTGGAAGCTGACAGCTTGCGACCCCCCCATGTAATAACCTTGCGACCCACTGAGGGGTCCTGACCCCCAGTTTGAGAACCCCTGATATAGAAGGAAATGTTTAAAACAAAAAGAAACAACAACTGGAGGATGAAAGTGAAAAGTTCACATGGAGAAAAGTGAATGAAATGAAAGTGCCGAAGTCTCAAATTATGCCTGATCCTCTTGTGGATTGTGGGCCTGATTCTGTATCCATTGAAGTAAATGGCAAGCTCCCTTATTCATGTTGGCTAGATAATTTTAAATTAAAATTTCTCTTATGAAGTGAGAAAACTAAGTATCTCCTTGGCCTTTGTCATCTTGGCTACAGACGTGGGCATGTCCCATAGAGTGCACTGGTAGAAGTTTTCCATCCTGGCAATGGATGTACATCAGGGTGCAATTGTGGCTTCATTGAAATCAAAATGAATTTTGCCATAGACTTGAATGAGTGTCAGGATTTTGCTGCAGATATCCAGGCTGGACTGTTAGATATAGTATCTGCCTTTGACAGTATTGATCATGGAGGTGCTGTTTGTCTGGGCTTGTCTACACGGGAAGTTAGTGTGCTCCAAACTAGGGTGAGAATTTACAGCGTCCCATGTGGACACCATTACTGTGTGCTAAAGGTTCCTTTGTGCACTATAGCTTAATACACTTTGAAGTGTACTACGTTAAACTTCTCGAGGGCACTTTTAGCAAGCAGCAAGAGAGTCCACACAAGTTAGTGCACTGTAAGTTCACAACTTGGCTTGCTATTCACCAACTTTCCTGTGTAGACAAGCCCTTACTTCACCTGTAAAACCCAACAAGAATGGATGCTTTTCATGGGCAGCTGCATTCATTTCTTGTTGGTCATTCCTCATGGGGCATTCCTTAGTTTCTCCACCGTAAGGGGGGTGCTGTCATGCTATGTTCCATAGGGTCCCATCTTGTCTTCTTTCCTATTCCGTGCATATATAGGGCCAGTAAGACGGTTAGTGAGGAGGCACAAGCTGCAGTGTTTCAGTTTGCTGATGACACCCAAGTCTATTTCTCTATCTCACAGATCTAACTGGTACGCTGAAAGTCTAGTTTTATGTTTGGGAGAGATTGGGGCATGGATGAGAGAGAGGTGATTGAAGTTCAATCTAGCACGCACAAATAAGTACCTAGACACACAATTACCTGGATGCATGCAAATGCAGATTTTAAGCACGCAACTATTACTGTTGTGATTTCGCAGACCATTTTCCAAATATTGGACCAGATTCTTACTACAATGTTACCTAATGGAAATAAAAAAAAATCATATGGTTCTACTATAGAAAGCATCAAGAAACATTGAGTTAATGGATTAAATTCATATTGTGCTGCCCCTTTTTAGGATATTCCAGTTGGAATAATTTCAAACTCTCTCTGGACTTCTGCAGTACTACATGTATTTGAGTACCTGTGTTGGGATGATGCATCCTCAGTCTAAAACCTGCAGAAGAGGTTGTACAGTCTCATTTGTTTATAATAAAAATATACACTGTGACAAAAAACAATGTAGCATGGTAGTGAGAATTTATTTTTATTTCATGCTTCTCAACAGGTAGTAAATAAAATTTAATAGCGTATCCAATTTACAACCTCAAAAGAAGTTAAAATGAATACATTTATTTAAAGAGCACCTTTCAAACTCTGGGGAAACCTTTCACAACATCACAATGTGCATATATAATTTTGTGATGCAATTATAAACACATTCATGAGGACTAGAAGTTAATTGATGACAGCACTAATGTGAACAGCAATTCTTTCTTTCTTTGTCCACCTGATTTTTCCTCTGTCTTTATAAAGTGATTTCAAGATGATTATACTGCTGTGTTACCAGTAAAATAATTTGATTTCATTGCAGAAAGAAGAATCAAAAGGAGATGAACTATGTGAAGAAAAGTTGAAGTAAAACAAAATGAACCATCTTTAATAATTAGTGATAACACCGGTAGTTTAAAGAAAATAAATGTTTTTGCTTCATATGCTAGGGAGCCTTAAACCAGGTAATTGTTGAAGATTCATTTGTTAGAACCTACCTTTCCAGCCTGATTGTAAAATATCAGTTAAATCTGTATCTTCCAATATAGATCCTGAAATGCAATTTTGTTTTGTTTTTGTAATTTTCGCTTTGCCAGCTTAAACAACCTTCCTGCTGCATCAGGAAGGTCAGATTCTGAAATGCTGGCAGTGCTCTGTGTCCTGCAGGTGAAAATACTGCACAATGAAATGGAAAAACACAGATGGGAGACACACATACTTTTGCTGAAAAAAATATAATGGTGTGAAATCAACCAGCGCATATAGTTGCTATGTTTTTTGCTGTCTGCTGAGCAATCTTTAAATATATTCACATTAAGGACAGGAAAAATAAAGACTGAATACCAGGAAAAAATAGGCCAAAGCAGAAGAAAGATCACTGCCGCCAGAACTATGCCTATTACATACATCTAGATTTTGGAAAATAGCCAAAGAAAGTACCCTATAGACCCTATAGGGTACAGGGTGCACACAAAGATTACAGGGATCCTCTGTATCAGAAATATGCATAATAATTCACTAAAGGGTGGCATGTGAGCTCTCTGCTGAGAGCCAATAGTCATTATAATCATTGCAAAATATATGTATGGATAATATTTAAGGAGTTATGTGTTTATACTGAACACATAACCAGGAAGTGATATGTCCCGGACAGACTCCTTTCAGACAGGGGGTATGGTAACATATGCTTATCACCTTGGCTGGTCATTGTGCGCCTCACAATGTATGCTAATTTGCATACTGAGCCAAATGCTGATTGAAAGATTGCAAAAGCTACATACAAGTAGTATATTGGAAAAGACAACTAGCAGGGGGCATTCTGCTTATGAAAAAGGACAATGGATTGTTCTGACAGATCTGGGTGTGCAAACAGATACCCTGGATATTTCATGGAGGAGGCAAGCTGACAGTGTGACTTGTCTCATGAACTGAAGATCACAGCCAATCCTGGCTGTAAAATTCTGGAAGGACTTTGAGTGAGCTTTGGTCTATAAGACATGAAAGTATTTAGTTAAGTAAGTCTAGGTTCTAGAATGTATTTGATGATTGTATTTTATGTGTAATTATTTGCTTCCAATACTTCTACTCGCTATCACTTGAATCTCTGTTTCGCTAAATAAAACGTTATTTGATTTCACTATAAATGTATCTAAGTTCTGTGTGTCAAGTGGAGAGGTGATCTGAGGTGGAACTGGTAAGCTTGGGTGTACAGCTCCTCTGGACACAGCAAAACTCTGAATATCATGAGTGTCCAGTGTAACAGGGTTTGAACACTCTAGAAAGATGCTCGGAGGGCTTGAGGGAAGCATGACATGATCACTGAAGTATAATTCTTAACGAAAATATAGAAGGATTGGACTACATATGTAACTGAAATGGTGAAAGCAGCAAAGAATCCTGTGGCACCTTATAGACTAACAGACATTTTGCAGCATGAGCTTCCATGGGTGAATACCCACTTCATCGGATGCAAGTAGTGGAAAATTCCAGGGGCAGGTATATATATGCAAGCAAGAAGCAAGCTAGAGATAACAAGATTAGTTCAATCAGGGAGGATGAGGCCCTGTTCTAGCAGTTGAGGTGTGAAAACCAAGGGAGGAGAAACTGGTTCTGTAGTTGGCAAGCCATTCACAGTCTTTGTTTAATCCTGAGCTGATGGTGTCAAATTTGCAGATGAACTGAAGCTCAGCAGTTTCTCTTTGAAGTCTGGTCCTGAAGTTTTTTTGCTGCAGAATGGCCACCTTAAGATCTGCTATTGTGTGGCCAGGGAGGTTGAAGTGTTCTCCTACAGGTTTTTGTATATTGCCATTCCTAATATCTGATTTGTGTCCATTTATCCTTTTCCTTAGAGACTGTCCAGTGAAATGGTGAGTGTAATATAACTGTCACCAAATAATAATGGATTATTTGATAACATATAGGGACCATTTTGCCCTAGAAAAAGGGCCAATCTTACATGATGCTCTGAACCTCACAGAATATGGACCCAAGCAATTACAACTTCCTTTTCTCATATCTTCACACCTCTCTTCTCTTTCCACATAGATTTTCTTCTTCTCTTTACATTATTTTTATCCTTGTGTATGAAAAAAGAACACAAAGAGGCTGATTTGGAAGATATCTGTAAGCAAACACTTATAATATCAGAAATATTTGGGAATCTTGTATTTCAGAGGTACTTGTATTAGGAAAATATTTGAGAATATTTCATTTGCATTCAGGAAAATGTATGGTGGCCGTAATAGAGGTAAAATATGAATGATGATAGGCAGGTGCATGAGGGTTCAGGCAGCATGACAAGAGGCGGCAGATAAAACAGGTCTAAGAATGGTTTCTTATTTGTACCCATATTTGTACCCTTCAGTAGGTGTGTAGTGCACTGTAGCAGCAACAGCAAAGAGGAATGGCTAGGAGATGTGTTTCATTGTATTGGCAGAGAGGCAGCAGAAGTTCAGCACATGCAATAGCATCGCAGGTGTATTTTCAGGTAGACTTCAGACAAAATGTGAGTTTCAAAAGACTGAATATGGGCAGATTATGGTTCATTCCACACTCTTCCTGCAGGATGTTCCCTAGGGTGGGATCCAGCACTGGGAATGCCTTGGTTTAGGGGGAAAAGTCTGTGGCATATATAGGGCTAATTTCAGCTAAGGCATAAAAGTACACAACTCCAGTGGGAATTGTGCCCACTTACACTAGAGATGAGATTGTGGAACAAATTGATAATTCATTAACACTTCCATAATTTGTAAAGAATGTAAATCGCCAATCCTGCCTCTTTCACAGTCTTGGAGGCTTTGGGCAGAGCAGTCCCCAGGAATCAGGACAGGGCCAGGGCATATGGCACTGATGCCCTACCTCCAGAAGTCCTGGCATAGGGGCATGTGTGTGGGAGCAAGAGAGGAAATACCCAAAGTTTTCTGTGCTTCCAGCTCCTGGGATATAGTGCACACCACTAGCATCTGTGGGGAAGCTGTTTTAAGTTAGAGTAGCCCAGGAGGCTGCTACAGCTTATGTTGGAAGCCATCTTTGGGTATGACTACACTGTGAAATTAGGTTGATTTAATAGAAGTTGTTTTTTTATAAATCAATTTGATACAGTTGATTGCGTGTGTCCCCACTAACCGCATTAACTCGGCAGTGTGTGTCCACAGTACCAAGGCTAGCGTCGACTTTTGGAGCATTACACTGTGGTAGCTATCCCATAGTTCCTGCAGTCTCCGCAGCCCATTAGAATTCTGGGTTGAGCTCCCAATGCCTGATGGGGCAAAAACATTGTTGTGGGTGGTTCTGGGTACCTGTCGTAAGGCCTCCCTTCCTTCCTCCCTCCGTGAAAGCAAAGGCAAAAAATTGTTTCTTGCCTTTTTTCCTGGGTTACCTGTGCAGACGACATACCATGGCCTTGTGAATGGCAGACAGTGCAATATGACTGCTAACCATCGTCGTTCTGTGGGTGCTCCTGGCTGACCTTGGTTAGGTTGTCGGGGGGTGCCTGGGCAGACATGGGTGCTTATGGCCAGCCTCGATGAGGTCAGTCAGGGGTGCCTGGACAAAAATGGGAATGACGCCATTCTCTTCTTTAAGTTTCATCTAATGGAGATTCAGTCCAGCCTGGAATATCATGCCAGCTGGAGACTTCTGCCTCAGGCTGCTCACCCAGTCAGCAGCACCGTGCGGTCGCACCTACCCCAGCCTACCCCTTGCTTCCATGGCTCATGAAGCATGGATGGTAGTAAGGAGCAGTTCAACTATAGGCTGAGCAAGTGCATAATAGTGGTAGAATGTGCCTTTGGATGTTTAAAAGCTCGCTGGCGCAGTTTACTGACTCAGTTAGACCTCAACGAAACCAATATTCCCATTGTTATTACTGCTTGCTGTGTGCTCCACAATATCTGTGAGAGTAAGGGGGAGATGTTTATGGCAGGGTGGGAGGTTGAGCCAAATTGCCTGGCTGCTGATTACGCGCAGCCAGACACCAGGGCAGTTAGAAGAACACAGCAGGGTGCACTATGCATCAGAGAAGCTTTGAAAACCAGTTTCATGACTGGCCAGGCTACGGTTTGAAACTTCTGTTTGGGGGGAGGGATAGCTCAGTGGTTTGAGCATTGGTCTGCTAAACCCAAGGTTGTGAGTTCAGTCCTTGAGGGGGCCACCTAGGGACCTGGGACAAAAATCAGTAGTTGGTCCTGCCTAGTGAAGGCAGGGGACTGGACTCAATGACCTTTCAAAGTCCCTTCCAGGTCTAGGACATAGGTATATCTCCTATTATAATTTATTATATTCTCCTTGATGAAAACCTACCCCCTTGGTTCACTCTACTTCTCGGTAAGCCAACCGCCCTCCCCTCCCTCCTTTGATTTTTGCTTGCAGAGGCAATAAAGTCATTGTTGTTTCAAATTCATGCATTCTTTATTACTTCGTCACACAAATGGGGGGATAACTGCCAAGGTAGACCGAGAGGAGTGGGGGAGGAGGGAATCACAGGGGTGGGGTAGTTGTAGGGGCACCCCCTAGAATGGCATGCAGCTTATCATAGAAGCAGCATGTCTGGGGCTCTGACCTGAAGCGGCCATTTGCCTCTCTGGTTCTTTGGTAGGCTTGCCTGAGCTCCTTAAGTTTCACATGGCACTGCTGCGGGTCTGTGACGTTATTGATATAAATTGGGACCATATAGAACATGGGTTGCAACCAAGGTCCCGTAGTGGCACCAAATCTTAGGTAAAGGGGGTCATATAAGATGTCTAAGACCAGGTTATGGGTTGCTGATTATGATTATGCTGTCTGTGTGCATGTATCATTTTTAGTTGAAGTTATGTATATTGGCTCTATACTGTCTGTATTTCAAGTTGGTGATGTGCTTCTGGGTGATATCCCAGACAAGTTGGTGTTAGCTCTGCTTAGCCTGCTTGATGGCCCATTAAGGACCATCAGCTACACAATTGACCCATGGAGAGAAGGCAAACACGCCTTGTGACTCAGTGAAGTATGCAGGGACTGGCCCATGTGACTCCAGACTCCATTTTGCTGTAATTTTCCACAGTAAGGACAAAGAGGTTCTTATACCTGGAAAAGCCTATATAAGGCTGATGCATCATCTCCATCTGGTCTTCAATCCTGCTCCTTACCTCTGGAGGGACTTTGCTACAAACTGAAGCTCTGAACAAAGGACTGAATGACCCATCCCAGCGGGGGATGTACTCCAGAGACTTGATTTGAACCTGCAGTTTACTCCATCACTGCTGCAAGCCTGAACTAAGAACTTTGCCATTACTGTATGTAATTGATTCCATTTAACCAATTCTACCTCTCATCTCTACCTTTTTCCCTTTGTAAATAAACCTTTAGATTTTAGATTCTAAAGGATTGGCAACAGCGTGATTTGTGGGTAAGATCTGATGTGTATATTGACCTGGGTCTGGGGCTTGGTCCTTTGAGATTGAGAACCTTTTTCTTTTACTGGGGTGTTGGTTTTCATAACCAGTCATTCCCAGGACGAGTGGGACTGGTGGTGATACTGGGAGACTGGAGTGTCTAAGGAAATTGCTTGTGTGACTTGTGGTTAGCCAGTGGGGTAAGACCGAAGTCCTCTTTGTCTGGCTGGTTTGGTTTGCCTTAGAGGTGGAAAAACCCCAGCCTAGGGCTGTGACTGCCCTGTTTGAGCAATTGGTCCTGATTTGGCATTCTCAGTTGGGTCCTGCCAGAACCGCACCGTCACAGGGTCCCTGTTATAACCTCTGTCCTTCATGCCCTTGGAGATTTTTTCAAATAGTCCATCATTTCATCTTTTGGAACGGAGTTCAGATAGCACGGATTCATCTCCCCATACAGTGATCAGATGCAGAACCTCCTGTTCGGTCCATGCTGGAGCTCATTCAAAAGTTTGCGGGGCTTTTCCTGTCTACCTGGCCAGTGCATCTGAGTTGAGAGTGCTGTCCAGAGCGGTCACAATGGAGCACTCTGGGATAGCTCCCGGAGGTCAATATCGTCAAATTGTGTCCGCACTACCCCAAATTCAACCCAGCAGGGACGATTTCAGCGCTAATCCCCTCATCAGGGAGGAGTACAGAAATCAATTTTAAGAGCCCTTTAAGTCGACAAAAATGGCTTTGTCGTGTGGACGGGTGCAGGGTTAAATCGATCTAAGGCTGCTAAATTTGACATAACTTGTAGTGTAGACCAGAGCTTTGTCCCGCTCTCCCCAACACCACTCATGGCTGCACTGAATAGGATCTAGATCATTGTGTTCTGTTTAGACTTTTAGGTGATAACTGACAGGAATAAAAATGAAAGGTCTTTTCACCCCTCGCTCACAAAAGTACTCCGCTATATATATCATCATCACCACCACCACCACCACCACTCCCATAACCGCATTGGTCACTGGGGCACCATCACTGATGAGCAATCAACCAATTGTCTCCATCCTGACAATTGTGTCAGAACTTACATCTCTGCAAAGTCCATTCCTGTCCATTCTTTTATGTTGTCAATCCATCTCCTTCTGTGTATCTCTTCTTCTCTTCCCCTGTACTGTCCCTTGGAGGATGATCTTGGATAGGCCAGATGATCTTCTTACATGGCCAAACCATTTCAGCTTGCGCTTCTTCACGGTCATCAGGAGATCTTCATATGACCCAGTGCATTAGGTGATGAGATTGTGGACCTCTTCTTTATTTCTCCTCTGAATTTCATCAGTTTGGGTGGGATGTTGTCAATGCCTGTAGCCACAGCCTCCTGGGCTGTGATTGGGAGGATGGGCAAAGCAGCAGCCCCTTCCTGTTGCTCCTGGATGCACCACCTTGGTGTTGGTTGCTGAGGCCACCAACAAGAGTTGGGCCCTGCCCCTCTCTGGAGTCACCTAGGACACAAGGCTGGAGGAGCAGGCAAGTGGTGAGTTCCTCACCTTCCCAGGGACAGTGGGGCTCAGACTTTGGGCTTTAGCCCAGGAGTGGCAGCGAGGCAGGCTCTGGCTGTGGAGCTTTGGGATCCAGCACTGGGCTCCGGCTGCTAGCAATGGGCCCTAAGCTCTGGCCACGTGGCTTCAGGCTCCATCCCCGGGCCCCATCCCCCGGCCATAGGGAATCAGGCTCCAGTTCCTCCCCTGCCCCGCCCCCTCTTCCAGATCCCATTAAGGGAGCTTAATTTGTCCCCAGGTTTGCTGAGGCTGAGTAAGTCTGCTGTGAAAAGTGATAGTTGTATGTTTGTTAATATCACTTTTCACAACAGACTTACTAGCTAGCAATAAAAAAATGGATGTGTATGTGTGCATAGTTGTTCTTCCTAAAGCTAATTAAATATTTTAGGAAAAATGTGAGAGCGGCCACCAGAGAATATAGCAGAGGACAAACTGCTCATAGTTATGCAGGAGTCAAGCCAATGCAGCATTGAGTTTACCAAGCCATTGATCTGTGGAGGCTGGAAGTTCAGAAATACTAAATAAATAAATAAATAAATGAACAACTGAGTTGGAAACATATTTCTTTACTAACTAGGAAAAGCAAGTCTGGGAGTGGATGAGCCATTACACAAAGTAAAACTATTTCCCCATGCTTTTCCCCTCTCCCTCCCCCCCCACCCCACCCACCCCACAGTTCCTTATGTCTCCTTGTCAAGTGCTGGAAATGGGCCATTTTCATTACCACTACAAACAGTTATTTTTCTCTTCTGCTGACAATAGCTCACCTTAACTGATCACTCTCCTTATAATGTGTATGGTAACACTCATTGTTTCATGTTCTCTGTGTGTGTGTGTGTATATATATATCTTCCTTCTGTATTTTCCACTACATGCATCCAATGAAGTGAGCTGTAGCCCACGAAAGCTTATGCTTCAATAAATTTGTTAGTCTCTAAGGTGCCACAAGTACTCCTATTCTTTTTGCGGATACAGACTAACATGGCTACTACTCTGACGTCTGTTTTTATCACTGTACCTTATCATTCCTTAAAAAGATTTAAAACATCTATAATTCTTAATTTTTTGATGTTAAATGTACCATGTGCACACAGATCTCCCTGGTTCCACACAAAAGATGTCTGCGCATCATCATCATCCCTGACCATGGAGTCCACAGAGGGCTTCAAGGAGTCAGAGCTCTGTGAACATGGGATGGGATGGGAAGAGGTGTGTGGATTGGGAACAGCATACACTGTCCTTACTACAGCATCTTTTATAGGGAGGTTGCAATGGCAGTAGTGAGTGGGAGCATCCCCAGAATGGAAGGCCGGGAGTCTTGGAACTGGTGCAAAGGCACAGGACCTACGTATAGTGGTATTGGTCTGCAACAGGTTCAGAGGCATTCAGGTTTAAGGGCTGAATTCCTTACTAATTCTACAGGGTGGAGGATATTGGATCCCTCTTCTTTGATGAAGTTGCCTTCAACGAGTTTTCTTCCTAGCCCCATACTGGGAGATTTTCCACATGTGCCCAGATGCCACAGAGATGAGTAGCCATATAAGAACCTAGATAGACAATTTGGCTCTAAATTAGTCAGTAAATAGACAGTCTTTTCTTTTTCCATGACATTGCTGCATTGTGGTGTCTCATTTTTTAAAGCCACAGTTTTAGAATTAGCTTAAAAATTCCATATTGGCTCCATTTATTTTCCAGTAAGAACACATGGGGTAACACCCAATGAGCAGTTATTAATAATGAGAGCTCTAGGTTATTTTGGTAATGCATGTAATTGATCACTTTAGGGATTATATTTTTGAGCTCTGTTAAGTGTGTGAAGCTGAAGTAGTTCATTTCATGTCTTATGTCTTGAAGGATTTTGGTAATAGTTCTTTTTTCTCTTTTTCCCTTCCCCTCTGTGTAATATTTAAGTGTGTGTGTGTGTGTGTGTGTGTGTGTGTGTGTGTGTGTGTGTGTGTGTGTGTGTGTGTGTGTGTGAGAGAGAGAGAGAGAGGAAGGTGGGAAGCAGCTGGGTAATGTGCTCAGATGACCCCTTTTACTATGATTGTCCCAATTTGGAAGGACAGCCTTGGTGTCTTGACCAGTTAGGGGTTTGTCCCAGTTTCAGTAAAACCCAGATCACCTTGCAATGTCTTCTGGCTCCCACCTGTGTCAAGAATGGTCTTGTTGTATAGTGAGACCTTTGGTTGCCACGAGGCAGCTGTTCGCCACGATGCATTGGCTGACTCTCAGCCAGCCAGCTGAGAGGTACAGAAATTGGGCTGACCCAAGAGCATGGCAGCAAATCTTTCAGCAGCTATAAAAATCTACCAGTCAGTGAAAGCCAAGGAAGGATGGGGTAATGGCAGAGAGAAGAGAGAAGGCCGATGGGATTCTATGGCTGCCAGGAATCCTGTGGGGTGGCAGAGGAGAGCTACGATGGTTGTAGGTCAAGGGGATGAAAAACAATGTGAATAGGAAGATATTGCCAAAAATGGCAATGTAATATCATGATTCTAAGAAATCGGTGTGCTTTTACAGTATGTGTACCTTTAAGAATCCGACCTCTCTTGCTGAAAGAACTCTTAAGAAAACCTTTTCTAGCATATGCAGCCAGAACTAAAAAATCAGCCTGTTAGCACTGAGAGTGTTCCTTTCACAAATTCTTTTCTGACTTTTTTATTATAACTGGGCCTCATTGTGCTAGGTGCTTGCATACACATAGTATGCAACATCCCTGCATTGAAGAGCTTTCTCCAACTAGAAAAGACAGATAAGAGATGGGAGAAAGGAAATATTATTACCCCCATTTTACAGATGGGGAACTGAGGCACAAACAACTTAAATGATGTTCACATGGTCACACAAGAAGTCTGGACAGAACCAAGAAACTCCTGATTCCCAGTTCAGAGACAAACATCTCTATTTAACCATATTAGTATAAGACCAAGTCATGACTTTGTCTGTGAAACTGAGTCTCCCTTTCCACAAATGCATCCTCTCAAATTCTTCTCCCTTCATGTCATATTTCAAGGCAGATTTTGTCCTAAATTATTCATCCAAATTAAGTTCTCAGCATCTACCTATTTGACTTAGTTGTGTTTTCTTCCCAGAGTTTTCTTCTATTGTAAATGGTTGGGGCTGTAAGAATCTGATTGAAACAATGAATGATGAGTATGGGTAGTGGGGGGAGGTAACCAAGGATTCAGTTTAAAACAAACTTCTGCCCTAAAAGACATCATAATTTGAAAGGGAAGAGGACATCTTCATTTTCTAAATGGGGCCTTTTAAAATGATAGGCAATAATGGGAGAATAAGTCCATTATTCATTTATAAGGGAATTAGCATAACAAAGCTGCTTAATGTGAGACTTCAGAAAGCTCTGATTAATAAATTAATCCTTATATTTTACAATAGATCTCATTTTTTGTGAATAATTTCTATAAGAAACTATTTTAACACTCACTCTTTTTCTCTGTAAAAAAATAACTCTTTATGTGCTGTCACAGAGTAGAACAGCCTCTCTAAAAACAGATCCCAAGCTGGATTCTCTGTGAGTTACACTGGTGCAAATCAGTCATAACTCCAGTCAAGTAACTGGAATTGCACTAGTGTAAAACCTCTGCAAGTGAGTGCAGAATGAGCCCCACCATTTCCATTAAGCAAATACACTCATCCCAGAGTTATGCTAAGCCTCAGAAGCTGAGGCAAACTAAGCACTTGGTGTTGTGAACATAAAGGGGAAAAGATGAATTATAGATCCCAAGTTTTGTATAGGATAGAGTCACCTGAATATACAATTGATTTTTTTCTTCTCTTGAAATCCCTGTCTTCAAATGTTCCTTCTCTAGTTTGCCTGCTAACGTGAACATGCAGCCTCTTAAATGTGCCTGCTCTTTCTTAGAGCCTGCATTGCAATTAAAAAGATTTACTTTTCTGAATAAATGCTGTTCCAGATGAAGAACATTCAGTCCCAAGTCATTGCTCTGTTGTCTTCTCAACACAAGCAAGGCATCTTTCTCAATCCCATTCTTTTAAAAGGCTTTTACTCTCTCTGTCTTCCTCTTTTTTTAACGCTTCAGTTAATCAGTCTTTTTTTAACTGACTAACCCATAAAGAGCTTTAATTCAGGTGTATTTTATTAGCAGTATTGTCCCTAAGTAGATACAAGTAATACAGTTTGATGTGCGGCATCATTCCATTCCTTTTTCTGTCTGAACAATTGTTGCAGGGACCATTCTTTTTTACAGCAAGACACTAATGAAACCTGCTCTTTTCTGATTTTTTTGTTTACATTCATGCTTTTCATCTATTGCTGCTAGTTCTCTCAGTGTGGTTCTACTCCTAGTGGACAAATCTTTCTGATTATTTTTGGAGGGTCAGAATGGGTGCTTATTTTGGGATTTTTTAATAGAAATTTAGTCCTGGTGAGGTTCTTTACAGTGGTGAGTTCTTTACAGATGCAGCACAATGTACAATGCCTGATGCCATTTGCTTCCCTTTAGGAAGGCTTGGGGAAAAGGTTAATGACGTTGTAACATAACAAGGAAGGGGAAAATCATATGTAACGATGGCATTGGTAGGTTCACTTTGAACAATAGGAATGTCATTTCCAATAAGATTATCAAAACATTCATACAGTGGTTTGATTGCACGAGTTCTGACAAATACCTCCTGACCTCACAAGCCTGAGGTTCCAGTCTCTGCATGGTGACAGTCTGAACCCCTGGTTTTGTTATTTGTGTTGGGTAATGCAAGTGAAGTTCTGTTTTTTGTTCTACTGCCCTCATGTCACCAGCAGAACACCTTCCTCTGTCTTGTAATCAAAACAACATGGTCTCATCTCTTACGTTATTGACCTTTGTTCACCTAACAATGGTCTTTTCTTGTACATTCTTATACATCTGGTCTCATCACTCCCTTATTGTATAAATTAAAAAGACAGTCCACTAGGATCTTATTAAATCACTAATAGAATAGACCAATAGGAAGAAGTTCAAAATACACAAAAACAACACACATCTGTTCCCCACAAATTATCCTTATTTCAGATGCAAGCCAGGAATAGCAGCTCTTAAAAGCATTTGACAGATTACATTTCCTAATAAGTCTCATACTGCAAAGAGAGGGGAAGGCATACTTAGAAAACTGTTCCTAATTCATGGTTTATTGCAAATTAATGATGCACACATGAAAACAGAAACCCTATTACTTATCTGCATCACAATTCTTCCAGCAAAGAGTCTTCAGTCTGAGTCTAATTTGTGATTGGTATCATTATTACTTTGGCTTAATGTATGATTTTCTCTTGCCCAGAGTAGTTTAGACGAGAGCTGTGAAAGCTTGGTAAAATCTGGCTGGCAAGCAAGCCTGCTCTTACAAAAAATTAATAAAGTTTGCCAAGCTCATGAGCATAAGGAGAATATCATTCCATTCTCTCTGATGCCCAAAGAAAAAAAGAAAAAGCCCTATAAGTCCTGCTTTGGCACACTCTACATTTTTTTTTCATTTCATTACCCTCCATGCCCTCCCTTTCATTTTTCTTCCCCTTGGCATCTCTGATGCTCCTCGGGAATAAAAACATTCACAAGTGTCCTCCTAGGGTTCCATCCCGATTCTTTCCTAATCTTCCTGCCTCAGTCACTGGTGCCCTAACCCTTCTTGTAAACAACCCCCACACTTAATAAATAATCATGTTCCAGCTCTAATCACAACGTGGCAATCATGTGCAGATTACTGCCCTGTGATCTCAGCAGTTCTGCCAGCTCTCAAGCTTGGAAGAGTTTGATTTCTCTCTTTCCCTCTCTGCAGCAGCTTGCTCTATGTACTTTTTCCGTCCTTCATGAACTTACTGGCAAAACAACCATAAAGCCATGAGTTTGGAGGAGGTTGGTTCATCACAGTTCAGATCTCTGGCCAACCACTAATTGCAGATTTATTGGAGGAGGAGGCTCTATTTTATTAGTTTTTATGTTTTATTCTTTATTGAACATTCTAGCACTTCAACATTTTCTTTTCTGTATGGGTTTAAAAATCTATCTATAACTTTTAATTACTCTCTCTATGGCATTAATCCCCGAGACGCTGGAGACAGAACTGTACTCATCTGTTGACTAACTATTAACATGAAGTGTTTCATCAAAGACTAGACTGGTCAGGGATCACACTCATAAAACAAAAGGTAGAGCCTAATAGAATGACATTGATTCTCTGTCCTCTCCAAAGATAGGCTACAAATTAAAAGCAATAAAATATAAGTTGCTGCATGTGACGTTTCATTTCTGGCTAACTGGGGAGAGTAATACATGAGCCGCAGGCGCGTACATTAATCTCCCCAGCTAGTCAGATCTGAAACAGCACCTTGTTCTTTATTGCATTTCCATTCAGGTTTGACTATAAAAAAAATTCATTAAATTACAGAAATTAAAAGGAAATTTTAGTAGTTTCAAAATGTTTGGTCAGTAAAGCACGTAAACATTCTTCACACTAAATTTAAATATGCATATTTTCCTGCCCAGGGGCAAAATTCTTTAGAACTTGATTCTGAAATTCTGTTCTCCCCACATAAAAACAAGTCACATGGATCAAGGGACTTCTGCGCAAGTAGGTGTGATGCAGCAGGGAGTGGGAAGTATTGACCTGGGAATGTTGCAGGGGAGTTTTACTGGGACTGTGTGTGGGATGCGAGACTTTCCTTGAGGGAAGATACCTGAGCATGTAACATGAGAGCCCAGGTTGGGGCCAGGTGATACTTTCTGTCCAGGAAACTGGACAAATGCTGGAGGAGGAACCAGGGGGAGGGGGTGTGAGATGGCTGGAGGGGGTTTCAGTTTGGAGCTGGCTGGGGAAATGGAGGGAGCCCCAGGACTGGGGTCTAAGCTTCCTGCCCCCAGAAGGACTTGACTGAGGGGTCCTGGTTGTACCTATACGCTCTGTTTGGAACTGTGTTCCTGTCATCCAATAAACCTTCCATTTTGCTGGCTGGCTGAGAGTCACGGCGAATTGCAGGAAGTAGGGTGCAGGGCCCTGACTCCCCCACACTCCGTGACAGTAAGGAAAGCCAACTCTGTCATATCCTTTATTCTTGCACATGGGTTAGGTGACAGAGCCCTCTTTGTACTCCCTGTGTTCTGGGGTATCAGTGTCCTTCCAAGCCACCAGCATCAATTAATGAAGTCTCAGGATAGCTCTAATTTACATTCTGATTCCTGTGAGCCCTGGGAAACAGAGAATAGACAGAGAACCCTGCTTTTGGCTCTGGCCTCCGGCCACTTCTCCTGACCTAACAGCCTCCCGTGGAGGCTGGGAGCAGAACTGGCATGGGCCTGCTCCAGTAGCCCAATGCTGGCAGGGGTGGCCCACTGTGCAAGGGGTATTCTCAGGGCTCTATTCCCCCACTTCAGGCTGGCAAAGTAGTATCAAAAAGGACTTAGTGTTACTTAGAATTGAGCCTAAGATTTGCTGCATCACTGTAGCAGGAGAATCTTGATCTCTGTTTTATTTGATTGACCACTTAGACTATGGTGATGTAAACATAGCGTATCAGTGACAACATGTTGTTTTACCAGCCAGTCAGAAAGGCGAAGAGAGCCATGGTACAGATTCTGGGCTGCAGTGTGATACCTTTGTGCTGCACCACATGTGTAACTGGACCCAGCATAGGGACATAGTGCCCCCCCCTACATTCACACATGCTTCCTACTGCTAGTGTAGAGTGTATGAACAAGTAGAATGGGGGTTGTCCTGGGGTTTCTACACTACAGCAATCTCTTTCTGCTTTATAGAACCTAGAGCCCATCGGGGGTAGGTGTAACTTAGAGCAACTTCCAAGCTACCCTAAATTATGCTGGAACTAGTCTTATACACAGTTGGCCACAGTCCTGGGAGCAGATAAGTAAATTGTCTGCACTGCACCCCACCCTCCTAGGCTATACTGCCTGCTCCTCAGCACAGCATTTAGCCCTATTTAAGTTGTTGACTATGGTTTCTAATGTGTTTAACCAAAAGATCACACCGCAGATTCCAGATCAAATAGCATCTAACACAATCACTGCAATTTCTCTCTCTAACTACTGATAGCACATTTCTTCTTTTTAACATTCTAAACATGAACAGTCAAATCAAGCAAACTGACAGGCAGAGATAGAGAAAATGAGGAACTCAAAATATAAAACCCCAGCATATTCTAATACAGACCCAAAAATAGCCCTTCCATAAATGCAGCCTGGTTCAGCAACCAGTAATGAAGCAGAAACACCAAGAGAACCATTCCGTTTAGTTTTATAAGAGATCTTGTTGGGCCTAATTGGAGTGGAGTAATTGGATGGCTTAGTTCACCTGTGGGCTGTTTGAACCTACATTTATAAAAGCCTCCATTTGGGAGGTTTGACACAGGGGTGAAAGGAATTTGGGGGTAATAGAGAGGCTTCCTGGTAGTAGGAGTGTTTAGCTAGAGCTCATTCCCAACCATAGGGTATGATACAAATTGTTGATGAGTTTTGAGGTCTATTTTTTTCCTATGCCTTTTTACACATTTTTGGCATGAAATATTCTCTGCAGCATAGAATGATGTAGCAGAGGAACTGCCTAATTTACCCCACTCCATAGGCAGTAACTGTCTCATAGCTGTACTGCCAAGCTATTTTTCCTGGAAAGTACTGGGCATTCAATAGAATACATATTACATCAGAAGCACTTTGACACAATCATTATATTTTGCATTTATATGCTACATGTCATTTCAAAGGATCCCAAAGGGATTTTAAGTATATGTATACTATTGTAATTGACCCTGCTGCCAGGTGTCAGTCACTGTGAGAGGCTGGGTGTCCCACAACCATCTCATGTCTGGTACCATGTGTGGTGTATCTATAGCTTGGGAAAACTCAAGCACTAGACTCTTCAGATTTAAACCTCTGTGGATTCACCAAAATGCTTACATACCTCAAGTAACTCAAAATTTCTTTATTGGGGCTTCTGAAATTAAAAATGGAAATATCCTAAGCACAATGGCTTTAAAGGACTCAGACATAATTTGTAGATGCCCATACAAAAGACAGACAATATATCTGAAATAACTGCCTTGTTCTCTAGAATCTCAGCTTGCATTAAAAAAGAGAGAGTATATCTCTAGTTGGTATAGAGGCAAAGAAAATCTTGAAAATATGAATCAAATGTAATTGATTCAGTGATGTCTCTTTGAGCATGCAGAGAGCCTGGAACAGTAGCTCTAAGAGATGTGAATTGTCCCATTCATCTCAATAAGGTGTTAACTCAGATGTCCAGTGACGATCATTTAAAAATCAGCATCAGTATTGCTAACTTAAAGCTTTCAAAAATCATGAATCAGCCCTCCTTCCATCATAATATTGGTTTAAAAATTAAAACCACCACTGACAGATGTGGTTCTTTATCTTTGCCTTGTGTATTTTGAGGCTTTAAAGTTCACTTCCCTTCACATTTTCAAGCTTTGCTCTATAACCATGAAGACTACAGTCTTTAGAAACTTACCTTTTTAACACTAAAGCTGAGATTCTCTTGCATCTCTTGATTCCTGCAGCTGGAGATTTAAGAAAAACACCAGATATTCCAAGCCTCATGAGAAAATCACAAGAAAAAACAACACTGTGAAGGATTTTATTTTTCATGTAAGAAAAGAGAGGGAGATTCCCAGATCTGCATGAATAACTGTGAGTGGTCTCATTTGGTACCACAGGTGGGTGGTGTTTGTGAGATGTCACTGCTTATTTCCCTCCTCCACCCACAATCAAGAAGGAGCCAAGCACATGTGATCTAACAGAGACTATGGGCATATTGAAGCCTCACAAGAGGTGAGCACAAAGCCTAGAGGATCAAATGGTGCACACAATCATATGCTGAATATCTGCACAAGCCACTGTAAGTGGTGACTCATTTTGGCAACTCTTGGAGATAGAGCTTATCTTGTGGGAGGAGCTTACAAGAGTACCACTCAATTCAACTCCTGGTTACAAACAAAAGGTAAACTAATATTTCTGAATTCAGGCCTATGGGTAACAGAGTCTTGGTGTTATCCCTCCTTATCTTGCTGCCTGCAAACTGCTGTTTTCCAGTCTCCCACATACAGCTACTGCTGTTCTCCTGCCAACAACAGAATGAATCTTGGCCCAATTCTCAACCTTGCAGTCCCAGTTCTTAGGCTGCTGCCTAGCCTAGGCTTTCTCTCCACTTCCAGAAGGTGCTTGTGGTCTGTTTTCTTTGGTTATACTTCCCTTGCTTGTTGAGGGTTGTGGAACCCTCTTCTGGCTGGATGTTGGACTGGAGGTTCAACATGTTGCTTAGTAATGAGACAGCAGGTTCATTAAATATTTTTGTGGGAATCATTTCAATACCTCTGCTATGCAGAAACACCCTTTTCTGTGACAATGATAAAGAATCACAGTGCTGCTTGCTTCTAAAACTGAACAAAAAGCTTTATTAGAATAAGGAAAACACAAAAATTCTATGCAACTGTTTGGGGGAAAGAACTGAAAGTGAATATCATGTCCAATTGAAACTGCAGAGGCAATCTATATATTTTAGGTGTAGCATCAGAGCACCTCACAATCTTGAATGCATTTCTCCTCAGAACAGCCCAGTAAGGTAGGGGAGGTATTATCATCCCATTTACCAATGGGGAATTGAAGCAAAGAGAGATTACATGATTTGCTCTAGATTACACAGGAAGACTGCAGAAGAGCAGGGACTTAAACCCAGATCTTTCAAGTGCTAGGTTAGTGCTCTAACCAAAAAACCATCCAGAAGGTAATTACCCAATTTAGAATGTGGACAAGATACTAAGGTGAATGTCCCTACATTTGCTATGGGGTCTTTAATGATTGCCAGGACCTCTGTTTTACATTTTACCTGATAGGGTAACACATCAATCTATATCTTTAGTACTGATTCAAAGGGAAGAGTTGGACCTACATTTCTTCCTGAAGAATCTGGACATTTCTGGGGGCTGTCCTGTCCAAATACTGAATCAGCCTAACTAACCCAGCTTTGCTGATAATATCTAACATGATCACATCCCAAGATGGTATGATTGCAGGCATCTGCACTGTGGGTACTTACACAATCCTGTTTTGTGTTAGGGCTTAAATTCTCTCCTTTTCAAAAATGGGGAAAAAATGTTATACATGTGTAATATTAAGTCATGAGCTCTTCTCCAGCTGTAACTGTCACTTTCTAACTGAAGTGCATCGGCAGAATCCACTACACAGATGTCTTAAGAAATCCCCTGCCGCTGAAATGGCTAAATTTGACATGCCGAATCAAAAGCCTCAACAAAATCAATGAAGATGAAGAAGGCCATGTTCTTCATTTTTACATCCCTTTCCCCATGATATTCCCAGGGTTAAACTCATGATATTAAGCTTCCCTTTTCTTTTTTCCAACCCTCCAGTTCCTTAGTTAAACCCTTTTTTACTTTGCCTCTACAGAATGACTTTGGGAATCCCTGAACAATATATGTCGATCTAAGGGTTGCACTGCCTTGTGCACTGTTTCTCTGCTGATTCATCTGCCACAAATCAAGGGGTTTGGGTCTCTATGCTGCAACATATTAAACCTGTTAGCAGTAAAGAGAGACTCTCTGCTCAAAAGCTTTTAAATTATAGCACATGGTGGGTGGTTAATAAGATTTTTTTTTCCTAAAATGGAAACTCTTTTTTTCTTCTTCTTGTTATCTGGTCTGCTGTTCTATTTATCAAGTCACAAGGTTTTTGGTGGCTATTAACATTTTTCTGTGCTGGGGAAATTGTTTCCTATTTAGAGAATCTCACATATTTTCAAGTTTATTTCACCTGCACTTGCTAACTATAGACAAGTCAGGGTTACTCTTTTCTTGTCACACCATCACATAGTGAGAAAAAGATAGGCCCTAAGCTTAAATGCATTGGGAAGTAGGATGAGTGAGGGAGAGTTTTTGGTGTTATCGTGGCTAAGACCATTAAGGTCATTTCTTTCTCCTCGTACTCTTCTTTGGTACTGTTTGGGGAGGGAGATGGCAACCTCTTCCAAGAGTTTTCTAGACCTGATATTCTGTGGGCATATTCCTGGACCTACCACCCTTAGAATCAATACTGTTTCTTTTGTCTGAAGCCTTTGTCAGTGACTGTCCATTTTAACAGTTCCTAGATTCAGTTTAGGTCATCTTAAATAAAAAAAATACTTAGTCTTGGCAGTAATACAGTACGAGATAATATGACATATTGTAAAAGTCTGTTAAAATCAAACACACAAACCAGGCTATTATCATGAAGAATCCTGCTGAGTGGAAAATCAGTTCGCAAAGAAAGAATGTTACCTATTGAACATAAATGGCAGAAGAATCACTGGGCATTGTTTTTGACCCACAGCTCACTGCACCACAGTCCCAACAATCATCCTTCTTCCCTTTTATGTATTAATAGACAGAGTACTGATGCCACATTCCCTGACCCCAGCATGGCCTGAAATGATAATTTCGTTTTACTTTTAGTTTCAGATCACTGCTGGTTCTTTCTCACCCTTCCCTTCATTTTAATATCCACTAGCAGTTCTTAGCAAGTCCACTTCTTTGTAGTAACAGTTTGTGAATGAGTTAATTGGCCAGTTATTCAACGGACTCTGAAAATTTGCATATAGTTGTCAATTAGCTCATTCCTTTCTAGGAATAACAACTGTAAACAACATTAAGGATATTTCAGAAGGCTATAAAGATATATCTGTTAAGACACATACCTAAAGAACACCATGGCCCTGATTTTTAAAAGGTTCACAACTTTGTCTCTGATTTTAGACTTGCAAATAATTGTGCTGAAATGTTACAGGCACATTATACAGCACTTACATTCTCAGGCCTGAATTGAGGTCTTTCTGTAAATCAGTGTCTTTGCATTAAAATAAAGAATATTTATACAAAGGGTAAAATTCATATTGGGTGAGCTACTCAGGGTCTTTCATATACCACATCAAGCTATTTCAGCCAGGAAATCATCAAGATTATGATATCTTTTTGATTGAATATCAAATTGCCATTAGCGATCTCATGGACCTAGGGTCCAACCAACATTATAGCATTACATTCTGCTTAACTTAATTTTCTCTGTTACTTTAACTCAATTTCATATCTTCTCCAGCTCCTGTCCTCACAACTGCCATGTCTTGTGGATGGCACACTTATGATTTCCAAAGCCCAGGCTAGATGTAACTGCACTTTTGTGGTGGATAAAGTGAAATGTTTCTTTATACATCCATAGTTTGTAATTCTGTAGAGTTTTGAGGTTTGCAAAAGGTACTATGAAAATCCATAACAATGTTTACTGTTACTACTTTTCACAGTACTTACCATGATCCTCACCTTAGACTTTAGTTCCTCCTGTGGTGCTGACACGTCAGGCAGTCCATTTCCTCCACTGATCACAGTTGCTAGCTAGTTGTGATACTTCTTTTCATGTGATGCCAGCACATTCAATATTCTCTGTCACTGTCTTCTGCCAGTTTTTACATGGCCTTCCTTTCCTTCTCTTACCACACTCATGCTTGCTTAGTATGTCTCCCACCTTCTATATGGTGCACATGTCCCAGTCACCTGAGACTTCTTTCATTGGTGATATTTTCTAATACGTTTTGCTCTGTCAGCTTCTGTTATTTTGTCTTTCCATTTAAATATGTAGTATCTTCCTCAGCCATATGTGATGGGATGCCTCCAATCTCTTTTTGTTAGTCACTGTCAACAGCCAAGTCTCTGCCTCATACAGTAGCATTGTCAGTATAATCGCATGGTATCATCTGACCTTTGGTTTGATGTGGAAACTTCTGTTTGACCAGATGTTTTTTATCCTTCCAAAAGTGGTGTTTACTTTTCCTAACCCTGTATGAATATTTTTATTGCAGCCACCTTCAAATCTCATTTCACTCCCAGGGCTGGCTCCAGCGTTTTTGCTGCCACAAGTGGCAGGGGAAAAACAAAAACAAAACCCGCGATCGGTGGCACTTCGGCAGCAGCTCTACCCTCTTCCCTCTGAGACGGACTGAGGGACCCACCGCCGAATTGCCTCTGAAAAGCCGGACGTGCTGCCCCTTACTGTTGGCTGCCCCAAGCACCTGCTTGCTGCGCTGGTGCCTGGAGCCAGCCCTGCTCACTCCCCAGATAGCAGAACCTTTCTACCTAGTCAATTTCTTTACCATCCATGTACACCTTTGCACCTGTTATTTAGTTTCCTACCTTCATAATCTTGGTTTTCTCTGCATTTACTTTTAATCTAATTTTTACTGCTCCCTGTTCTATCTCTGATGAAAAGGCAATCATTCCATTCCACATCATACTTAGGAAAGCAACGTCAAGGTCATATAACTTGGCACCACTAACCCAATTTATACTGTCCACAAGTCCTTTTGCTGCCTGCTTCATCATTCAATCTATTGCTAATGCAAAGAGGATTGGTGATAACACACACCCTTGTCTAACTCCAGTCACAACATTGAACCACTCACCCAGGCCTATATCTGATCGTACTTCATTTCTCACCTTCAAACCCCAAGTCTCTTGGAGTATTTGCTTGATGGATCAAAAAAGAAACCATTTATTTGGAAAGAGGGGCTCATTAACACTGCTAGCCAAAGAGAGCAAGAATCAGCGCTAAGGCTGTGTCTACACTACATACCTTACAGCTACACAGCCGTACCGCTGTAGCTGTGCTTCTGTAAGATCTCCAGTGTAGCCACTCGATGCTGGCAGGAAAGAGCTCTCCCACCAGCATAATTAAACCACCCCTGTTGCGCAGCAGTAGCTATGTCGGCAGGAGAGCATCTCCCACCAACATATTGCTGTCTACAGTGATGTGTTTGTCAGTTGGGTGGTGTTTTATCACACCCGTGACAACGAAAAGTTTACCGACAAACTGCTAGTGTAGACAAAGCCTAAAACAAGGGTGTTTCTCTACAGAAAGACTTTCATTGACTAGATTCTTATATATTGGTTTATTTCCCCAAGTACAATAGAATTTGTAACATTTTGCTGAAAAATTTCCTAGGTATCATGATCAATAGTCTTTATATATTAAGAAATTGCATAATAACATAAGAACGGCCACACTGGGACAGACCAAAGGTCTATCTAGCCCAGTATCCTGTCTTCCAATAATGGCCAATGCCAGGTGCCCCAGAGGGAATGAACAGAACAGGGAATCATTAAGTGATCCATCCCCTATCACCCATTGCCAGCCTCTGGCAAACAGAGTCTAGAGACACCATCCATGTCCATCCTGACTAATAGCCATTGATGGACCTATCCAGTTCTCTTTTGAACCCTTCACAACATTCTCTGGCAAGGAGTTCCACAGGTTGACTGTGCGTTGTATGAAAAAATATTTCCTTTTGTTTGTTTTAAACCTGCTGCCTATTAATTTCATTTGGGGACCTCTAGTTTTTGTGTTGAGAAGGAGTAAATAACACTGACTTGCATCCGAAGAAGTGGGTATTCACCCACGAAAGCTCATGCTGCAAAACGTCTGTTAGTCTATATGGTGCCACAGGATTCTTTGCTGCTTCTACAGAACCAGACTAACACGGCTACCCCTCTGATACTTCCTTATTTGCGTTCTCCACACCAGTCATGATTTTATAGACCTCTATCAGATCTCCCCTTAGTCATCTCTTTTCCGAGTTGAAAAATCCCAGTCTTATTAATCTCCCCTCATACGGCAGCCATTCCATACCCCTACTTATAGTTGTTTCCCTTTTCCAATTCCAATATATCTTTTTTTGAGATGGGGCGACCACATCTGCAGTATTCATGATGTGGGCATACCATGGATTTATATAGAGGCAATATGATATTTTCTGTCTTATTATCTATCCCTTTCTTAATGATTCCCAACATTCAGTTCACTTTTTTGACTGCCTCTGCACACTGAGTGGATGTTTTCAGAGAACCCCACAACTCCAAGATCTCTTTCTTGAGTGGTAACAGCTAGCTTAGACCCCGTCATTTTGTATGTATACTTGGGATAATGTTTTCCAATGTGCATTACTTTACTTTGCATTTATAAACACTGAATTTCATCTGTCATTTTGTTGCCCAGTCACCCAGTTTTGTGAGATCCCTTTGTAAGTCTTCACAGTCTGCTTTGGACTTAGCTTTCTTGAGTAGTTTTGTATCATCTGCAAATTTTGCCACCTCACTGTTTACCCTTTTTTCCAAATCATTTATGAATATGTTGAACATAACTGGTCCCAGTACAGACTTCTGTATTACTATTTCACTGTTGTGTAATGCTGCACTGTAAGGTCAGGTTTTGAGTCTTTCTCTTAACAATTGACCAGAGTCCACTGAGGACTTCAGAAACCTTTCAGTTGAAAATATTGTTCAAATCCATATGTTTCCATGAAACATTTTGGTTTTCATGACAAAAATCATTTAATCTAAAAATGCTGTGATTAACTCTACTAGGTATATTTGGATATGCCTTCAGGTCCAGTACCAGAAAGTATAATAATACCTAGACTACATTAAATAAAATTAAAGAATGGAAAAACTTGGGTGAATATCAGAAAAAAACGTTCTGACATCAATGAGACTGTGGGCTGATCTCCCAAGGGAAGAGATGGAATCCCCATTGCTTGGGACTTTTAAAACCAAACTGCACAAAATATTAGTGATTATCCAATAGGGAACATTCTTGTCCTAAGAGGGAGATGACTACAAAACCTAAGAGGCCTTTTTTCCCCTCTCTCATTTATTTCCCCATTTGTGAATCTAAAAAGCTGATGATGTTTTGTTTAATTTGAGATATCTTTGCTAATGTAGCTTACATGTTATCAGCTCATAGTGAGAGACATTAATCCTCATGGTCTAAAATTATAATTCTTATATTTTTTCATTATAAATTGGAATTTAAAAAATAAATTTTCTTTGTAAAACAGTGTAAAAAGTGCAAGTGTGGTGACTCTGTCTTCAAGGAATTGTCCTGAATTTCAAAATGTGTGAGTGTGTAACAGTGTAAAAAGCAAATGACATCCTTTTCAGAGAGGTAGGTGGCTCGTTTTGAGCAAAAATACATTTTTCACTTACTAACTCCCCTCTAACCACTCCCCACTCACCCTTATTCTTTGTATCTCGCTCTGGAGGAGAGCAATGCAAGTGACAGAGAGAATGAACCATGTGTCACAGATGTTAGCCAGGGACAGTTGCTCAATGCACTATTGAAATGTGCTCAGATACTACAGTGCTGAGAGTGTAATGGGAATCTATATAGAACAGAATAGAAAGTGAGGATTACACTCAGTTTTGGAGAATCTATTAGCCCAATCATTCCTCCAATATTATCAACATAACTGGGGTCACTGTGTATTTATCTCCCCGTCTCAAATGGAGGGGAGGATTCAGCAGTATCAAGGCCATTGTTCCTCTGGAACTGAGAGGCCTCTCACTGATGGGGATCTGTGGCTAGGGAATAGGTGGGAGAGGGTGAGCATACAGGGATGCACACTATTCCCCCTCTTGCCCCACCTTCTCCCTCCCTAGTACCAGAAAACTGGCAAAAGCTTAACTCCATTAACTTTTGCATAGTGCCTGTCTAAACCTGAGAACTCAACTTTATGGACAGTTGCTTGAGAGCACTGCCAGGTGAGAAAGCCGCTTCAGTGTTGCTCCAATCAATCTGCATTATTCGGAAGCCAATGCAGGGGCACAGGGTTGGGTCTGGTCTCCTGCTGAAGGACTGAAATCGACTGAGTTGGAGGGATAGAACTGCTGTCTATTTCAGGTAAAGAGTGGCACAAAATTCTGCAGGAAATTGGGTAAAGTTTGCATTTTTTTAAAATGTACTATTATCATTGAATTTTACATTCACTGGATGTGAATAGTCAATGCTTCCACCATGCATGTAGCTGACTATGTTATTCCACTGAAATTTAGTCTAGATTGACTTACTAACGATCATTTAATGCAATATGTTTCTGGAAATTACAAGGAAAATTCGTACTAATCTAATCCGTATGTATTTTCTCTCTCACCTTTTGTATGTCTACATTATAAACTCTTTGGGACAGGAACTGTCCTTATTAAGCGTTTGTTCAGCAACTACCATTATGGGACCCTGAGCAGCTGAGGCCCTAGACACAATGGTAATACAAATAATATGTGGCCTTACTAGTGAGTTGTCTCCTTTTTTTTTAAAGCAGTCTAGAGTCACCTTTACTAGTCAGTCAAGAACTACATATTTAGCATCAGTTCATAAGAAAATTGCTTTGATCTTTGTGTGAATAAACAGGCTCTCTTTCTCCCATTGGACTCTTGCTTGAAAATTATTTCTTTCATCAAGTAGTTTGTCGTTTCTCTGTGAATATCAATGCTGTTCTCTTCAGAACTTCAAACAAATATTTCCTGCATGTTTACAGGAAACATACTAAACATTATAAATGACAACCTGGCTCACACCGGATTCAACAGTGAGAGAAACTTGGGCAACTCAGTAACACAGCTTGTGACATCCTACCAGCTAGGTGAAATGCATTTAACATCTCTCCTGTAGCCATGTCAATAAGCATCCATGCACTCATACAAGCACATAAAAATGCCCATCTTTCCTTCAGTCTACATTTTTGGGAGATTTTTGGTATACATGTTGTAATAACATTTTACTGTTAGATAACAGCCTCCATCCCAGAGGATCCCAGAGCACTTTGCAAGCTGTATGCTTACTATTAAAATGCAGACACCTTAGGGGCAGGAGGGTGGCATACACTGTAGTACAACAAAGTGGGAAGAGGGAAGGCACCAGGGTAAAACCTTAGCTTTATGAAAAGTGCAATGGAATTTTTTAACATCCACCCAGAACCGACAGCAAGGCCTAGGCACTGAGCTCTCATCTGAAAGAACAGACTGCAGCAAGCTATGTGGAACTCCTTTTATTACCCAACTCAGAAGAATAAATGGCTGAGCATATCTTCTTGAGATTTGAACTTAGAGATCCAAGGAGTCTAACAACCTGATTCTTCTCTTAAGTCCAGTTTTACTCCACTGCCTTGAGAGAGTTTACTCCTAATTTATATTACTGCCAGTGAACACAGACTCAGGTCTGTGCTATTTTGAACATGATTCTTTGGACTGGTTGGGGTGGCTTAGTGTACTAGAGCTGGTTGGAAAATGGGGGCCATTTCTGAGGATAATTTCTCTTTTTCCGTGGAAAATGGACAATTTTCCACACACAAAAATTCATTTTGTTGAAAACCCAATTTTTCATCAAAAAATACTGTTGATGGAAAATTTTCAAGCCCACCTTCCCCCACATACATTCAGGCATAGTAGTCTTTGAACCTGAAAGCATCCTGATCTCCCCACAAGTACTGTAATACGGATATTTGTCTGTTGTTCCATAAGGTTATTCTCCCATCTGTTTTTAAAGGTGTCATGTTCTCTGTAGTCATTCTTCTATTTTTGCCCTGACCAGTGGCAAGTTCTTCCCAGGTGACTAAAGGACACATCCATTCCCTCCATTGCCATGGGAAGTTCTCTACATTATAGATCTGTGTTTGAGTTTATAAGTCAGACAGAGGCAAATCTCTAGTTTGTGTGTTTAAAAATGGTTAGTTAACAGGGGCAGGAAGGACTTTATATAGGAAATAACCCAAAGAAATGAATAAAATGAAAGAATGCCCCTGGAGGCCAAGAGACTATTGACAGACACATAGTTCGGGAAGTTGAGTGGAAATAATTATATAAGAGAACATACAGGTTGATGGTTTTTTGTTTGTTTTTGGGGAAGGAAGGGAGGGTTGGTTGTTTTGTTTTAATTTGTGTTGTTTACAGACAGACCTCCTGGAAGGAAAGAAGCCGAGTCCTACTGAAAGAATTCAGAAAACAGGCTGGGTCTGAGGGAGGTACCTACACATTAGAAGAAAGAAAGGGGGGGGGGTGGCTGAGCCCTCATGGAGAGAAAGGGAGGGAGCTCCAGCAGTAGTAGTTCGTTATGCAAATAGGTCTGACTCTGAAATTGGTTCAAGCAGAGTTTGAGGAACAGATGAATGTTCAGACTGGCTCTAATTTTTCCCACGCAGTTCACCAACTCTTAATTTGTATGGCTGTGTTTTTCACTTCCTAGAGGGCACTGCAACTTTTGGATTCTTGGCATATCATACAAATCATTTTTGGAAGTTTTTCTGTGGGCCTACTGATTTTTGCTGGACCAACCAGCCAGATGTGAAGCCAGTTTTCATGGCTTCAGTGGCCTTGGATGCCCTTTTTTGCACTTAGGAAGCAGTGAAATAATTTTAATTGAATTGAGCTCGTGCATTATGTCTGGGAAATGCTGTAATATAATCTTTTCTTTCTTTACAGTATTTACATATTAACCTGATAGTCTAGGCTGGTAAAGAGGTATGAATATTGAATAGCTAAGTTTTATTATCTTTGAATGAAGAAATCTTCTATTATTCCTGTTTTAAGATTCCATTAATATTCCAAATAAATATACAGCTACCAAATAGGTACACAATTGCCCTTTAGTTAATCTTTAACCCCCCAAAAATAGAAAAACTCAAGCCTGTTTGAACCTGCCATGCACTGGAATCTACAAACACTTTAAGAATGTTTACAGCTTTGTCATGCTAAAAGCAGTTTTCCAACAGTCTAGAGCAAACTCACAGACAGCTAGGGGGAGACAGTATGGCTTTGTCCACACTTACAACACTGGACAACACTAAGTATAACGCTTAGTGAAGACGTTACTTATGCCAAAGGGAGAGCTTCTGGTGCAGGTACTCCACCTCCCTGAGAGGCAGTAGCTATATGGCTGGGAGAAGCCCTTCCATTGACATAATGCTGTCTACACCGGAGTTTAGGTTGGTATAACTACGTTGCTCAGGGGTGTGGATTTTCCATGGCCCTGAGTAATGCAGTTATATCAGCATTAGTTGGTAGAGTAGACCAGGGCTACATGTAATGTATTAAAGCATGTACATGCCTAACCAAGGGAGTTTGTATAAACCTCCTCCTTTTTTCTCAACTGTTCAGTGTAACTCACACTTGTTGTGTTATGGCTACCGTAATGGGTTCAGTTCTGGGACTCTGTCCACTTTACTGCTCTGTAAAGCTCACTTGCTGCTTGGGCACCAAATGAATAATAATACATAATAGCATGGATAGATGTGATACACAGGAGAGCTTGTTAGAGACAATTAAACTTGATTTCCTGGTCCCAGACACCTGACCTGGTCGGGGTCACCAAGGTGAAGTATGTGGGGGAAGGGGCATGCCAATGTGTCATTGTGTTCTGGATGATCCCTGCCTGACACAGGAACATTTGCAGCTAATGTAACTGGATGAGCGTGGGAGCAGAAAACAGTGATTTTGTCCAAAGGACTAAGGCCCTAAACTGTGTGTGCATGTACAGCTCTGAAAATTTGGCCTGTTAATATTTCTTACATAGCCCCCATCCTTGCAGCTCTGCTGAATTTGTAACTATTCACCTGCTGAACTGCTTGCATTTTGAAGTGTGGGTTATAGTTTCATTTACCTTCCTCTGAAACGTCAGCTCTAGGCTGTATCAGAGATAGGATATAGTATTAGTGGGACCTTTGGTTTGTTCCAGTTTAGTAACTCCCATTCTCCTGAAGCAGCATGATATATTGTGTAGGTCTGTTATAATGTATCACATTCAGACTACATAGTTTTGACTATGGAATAGAACGTGGGATTTTGAATGGCTTCCTAGAGTCCAACTCCAATGTTTTTACTGAAGGAAAGACCAGATTTTCTAGGACCCTTTCTAGAATTTTGTAAGCATGATGATAAACCTAAGCACTTGTGAATGTGTCCATCTGAAGTACTTGCTTCTAGAACTGATTTATTAACATATTAATTTGACACGTTTCATATATTAACCTGAACACTTTAGATAAGCTCTCTGTTCTTCAAAAGAATTGTATTAAAAACATAAAAATGACCATATTGGCTCAGATCAAAGGTCCATCTAGCCCAGTATCCTGTCTTCCAACAGTGGCCAATGCCAAGTGGTTCATAGTGAATGAACAGAACAGGTAACATCAAGTGATCCATCCCCTGTCGCCCATTCCCAGCTTCTGGCAAATAAAGGCTAGGGACACCATCTCTGCCCATCCTGGTTAAAAGCCATTGATGGACCTATCCTCCATGAACTTATTTAGTTCTTTTTTTAATCCTGTTATAGTCTTGGCCTTCACAACATCCTCTGGCAAAGAGTTCCACAGGTTGACTGAGTTGTATGAAAAAATAATTCCTTTTGTTTGTTTTAAACCTGCTGCCTATTAATTTCATTTGATAACCCCATGTTCTTGTGTTATGAGAAGGAGTAAATAACACTTCTTATTTACTTTCTCCACACTAGTCATGATTTTATAGACCTCTATCATATCCCCCCTTAGTCATCTCTTTTTCAAGTTGAAAAATCCCAGTTTTATTAATCTCCCCTCATACGGCATCCGTTCCATACCCCTAATTATTTTTGTTGCCCTTTTCTGAACCTTTTCTAATTCCAGTATATCTCTTTTGAGATGGGGCAACCACATCTGCACGCAGTATTCAAGATGTGGGCATGCTACGGATTTATATAGAGGGAGTATGAGTTTTTTCTGTCTTAAAAAGCATGTTTTCACTATTTGCTCACTTTGAGAGCTGTGTATTAACTCTGTGACTGGAAGTGCATGCCATTGATACTGCTGAAATGTACACAAAGTTATTGTTGCTGGATTTAGGCCAGTTTAAATTTGAGGGAGTATTTTGCAAATATTATGACTTAATTGTACATTCTTGTTACCCAAATGAGTAATGTTTGTTTTAATTTGTTTCTTGTGGATCCGCAACTCCCACGGTTTCTCCTGAGCTTGCCCCTTATCTTTTCTGTGTATAACTCTCTTCCTTCTTCCTACTTAGCCCTCTGTGATGAATTTGAATTGGTTGTGTTGATCTTTGAACATCAGAGATGTCTTGTACAGACCACCAATAAAATCTCTTGAAGTCTGTTTTGGTTTTTATTATTTGTTTTATTACAGTAAGTATAGTCTGTTTTATTGTAAAAGTGCTTTTCTTTTTGCAAAGGGCCTTGTAAGGATCTGACTCTCCAATTAACCTGTCTGCTCAGACCTAGTTTACCCAGTCCAATTACAATTGATAGGCCAAAGTGTCTCTGGTGTAACTCCCTTAAAGTCAGTATATTTACACCAGAGAATGAGAAATCTTGGCAGACGCATTTGTGGTGGATGTGGGTGTCTCTGCCATCATCATGAAACAATGCATCTCTCAAACACTCAGGATTCAGGGAGTGCAGAATGTTAACCTTGCTGAGGAATGAATTGTGTGTGAAAACAAATTTCCTTCCACCCAGCCTCCCCCCTCTTGTCTTCCTTTCTCCTCCTCTCCCTTTATTTCTCAACACTGGAAACAAACTGGATCAAGCTAGTGGGTCAGTGACCATGCAGTATATACCCAGCCATGTGGTGAAACTAGTAGAACAGGATTACATGATTAGGGGTCTAAAATCCTATTTTATAGGCCCTACTAGAAATCTGTCTCAATGAGTTTGTGAAATGAAATATGAATATGTGCATATTTCAAAGGTGAAGCTACTTTTTGAATTAGTGGGTCTAAACGAGGTATTTGCAATGCTTTTAAACACAGTTCTGTTAAAGGATTGTCAAACTGAGCATCTTTTGTTCACTCCTATTTAAAGAGGAAGAAAACCCCCAAGTCCAGCCGCATACATTGTAACATCTTTATGGTACTAGGAGAGGAGATCAAATCTGTTACACACCATTTGGTATCAGTCACATCCTATTACACTATGTAACATGACTGCCTTGTCACAACATAATGCACTGGAGAGAAATGAAATAAAAAATGGCATTTTTCTCAGCTATGTTTAAAGAAACCACAACATTTCAAATGTGCAGCTTTAATTCATTTATTTTTCTTAAAGGACCTGCTATAAGAACAGATGGAAAATTCACTCTCCTCCAGAGTGTGGAGGTCCACATGTTCTTTAGCATTTGTGCATTATGCATATGGACATGGTAAGATGTTTATACAAGAAAAAGATGGTTATATGTATATACATATGTTTTACACTTTCTCATATATTCATATATATATATTCATATATATATATTATATATATATATATATATATATATATATATATATATATATATATATACACTATCTCTGTCTATACAAGCACACATACATACAATAGTGTTATAGTATTCAGTTAAGTATATAGTTTGACTGGGTCCTGATTCAAATGTATTCCAGTTTCTGCAACTTACTTGGTTTGTAGTCACACTGGAGAGGATCTATAAAAGTAAACTCCAGCTTGCAAGCACTCTCGTCATCCCACAAGCCCCTTCCTTTCTCCCTCCAGATGCCAGTTGACCTCATGTTTGTATTTCTCAGAAGCTCTCTTCTGTTTGACTGACACCAAACCCCTTTGCCTCTCCCTCACTAACTCCCTTACCAGCCTCTTGTGTGGTTCTCAGCTCTAACTTGGGCTGTATTCCAGGAGTTTTACAGGCCTCAGTTATGGCCTTTGTGTTAATCCTGGCCGATACTTAATGCACAAAAATAAGAAGTTAGTATCACTGCTACCCTTGAGAGCACCAAAGCTCCACTGATCTTGCAGCTCTGTGATGTTGAATGCAAGGTATTCAGATTATCCACCCACCTGTTATTTGGTTTTGTCACCTCTGATTTACCGTCCCAATATCATATCCTTTGCTATGCTGAATTGCCATTTCTAGAAATATCTTATCAAACATAGCAATGGGGGGAGGGATAGCTCTGTGGTTTAAGCATTGGCTGCTAAACCCACAGTTGTGAGCTCAATCCTTGAGGGGGCCATTTAGGGATCTGGGGCAAAAATCTATCTGGGGATTTGTCCTGCTTTGAGCAAGGGGTTGGAATAGATGACCTGATATTCTATGAGTTAGGGAAATAACACATCAGTGCCAATAATGGGTGATTCACTGGTGCTTAAAAAATGTCAGTTCTAGAAATACTTACTCTTTTTTCGAAAGCTTGGGTGGTTGTTGTTCATGTTACTTCAGAAATGAAGGGATCAAAGAGAAGAAAATCTATAGTACTGACTCTCTTATTATCCATGTGTCCCATAGAAACAACTGGTGTTCCCATCTAAATTCCCTTGTCTCAGGTCAAGAGAGTCTGAGTTGATCAGTAAACCCAATTTTGTTAACTAGGACTCTAACCTAATGATTCTGCAGGAAATAGTGTATAACTGATGGGCCATGCTCATGCATAGTTTTGCAGAAAGGCCCCAGGACATTGCAGCACTTTTAGTCATGCATGCTAAATTTGACATGGTAATATGAAATTAGCACCTGCAATAGACACTGAATACACTGGACCTGATTCTGCTCTGACTAATAATAATATTACACTGGAGTCACTCCTGATTGATACTGGTGTAAGAGGAAAACCAGGCCAATTATGTAATTGTAATTGTGAGGTTTTAACTGTCTCACTGCAGAAAAATTCACCGTGAACCTTATGCTACAGTAATATGTGAATTTAACATTCCAAGGCCAAAATTTATGTAAAAGATCTCAATGCACGTCTCCCAATTTGATAACCAGGTTGAAATACTTCATTGTTCTTTTTTCCTGCTTGAGGCTGAAGATGAGGGTGGGGGAGAGAACTTGGTGTGAATAACCTTGGTTAAATACGAAATTGTTCCTTGTTTCCTACATGGAAGCGTAGTTGGGATAGTGGAGATATATTTCCAAATGGGGCTTTTTTCAAGCACTGTTTTATTCCAGTGCCACAGGAACATAACGAGTTTCTGTTTGGAGGACTCAGACTGTACCGCTACTGAAAATTAGAAACTATTCACTGCAATCCTTGACCTAAAACGATATTGCTCATTTTAACAAAGAAAAACTAAAGCAACATTCAAGAAATCACTGTCTTTGACTCCATTATCTTAGCTTTAAAAAAACCAACCAAACAAACAAGGATGTGAAAGCATCTCATACCATGAAGCACAGTTTGCACTTGAGGGTTTGAAGAATGGGGGAAAAAAAGAACTTAATGTGATTTTATTTTTCTTCCCAGAAGTCATTTGATAGCACCGAGAAGTTGTTTACAAGACCAAAGCTCATTGCTGTTGAAATAAATGATCCTGATAATGCAAGGTAAAACCTGCCCATTTATTTTATGTATTTCAATCCATTTAAATTGAGCTTTGGATTTCTTTCCTGGATAAATATTTGACACACTTCCATATTAGAAAAAAATGTTTAAAAACAAAACAAAACAAGATTTTATCTATGCTCCATTTTTCAACCTCAAGTAGACTGGTAAAAATAAAAATATGGTACAAAAGGATGCCTCCCTATTTTTTTCTTTAACTGAAGGAGTGCGGGAGTGTGGGGGGGGGAGGGGACAACTAAGTCAATACTTAGCTGGAGTCATGAGCAGCTTGTTGACTGAGTTAATCAGTCAGGAACCCTGTTCAGCCTCACCTCACTGATAAATGTCACAACTCACTGCTGCCAATAAGAATTACCACCAAAGGTTTCACAGAAACTGGGAATAACTAGATGGGCCTTTTCCTCTGAATGAATTATTTTGTCCAAAACAATTCCAGGACTGGGTCAGAGTGAGTTGCTCTAATTAAGTGAACAGCTATACAAACACATTCTGAAGGTCAAGCAACTAATGGATATTCACATGTCCCAGATTATGGAACACTGAAAGTTTTTGCAGGGAGTATGTGTGTGTGGGAATCTATCTAATTCAGATTTGAAATGTTACTGTTAGGAGCTGATGTTACTAAGTTGCTGGCGAGTTTGTTTTTGTTTCCTGTTCTGGGTAGTGTATCTTAGGAGACATGAGCTTCCCAGTATAAATGAAAGCTGGAGAATAATGTTTGAAGTTACCCGGAAAAGAGTCCTCATTCTGATTCATTCAATAAGCATTGTTCAGTTACTATGGGATTCTTAGCAGGAGGAGACCTGCAGAGCTCCCTCTCTGCAGCGTGTCATGCATAACCTGCAAAACACTAGCAAAAGGCAACCACTGATCATAGGACGGTTAAGATGCCCATTTGAGAAAGATTGAGAACACCTGAAAATGAATAATAAAAAAAATGTGTTTCAGTCACCACAAACAAGAAGGTGTGTGAGGTGTACAGTCCATGAGTTCTTCATGGAACTGGTTACCTGACATAATGGAGCTGTCTGCAAATAGCAAAGAGAGTGAAATAATGTAATGTGGCACAACAGATGTAACCTGGCACAAAACAATGTAATGGAGAAGATTTTTAATTTTGAGTGCTAATTTTGCTAACCAATATATTTGAGGTTACTGCTTCATGTTTTGTAAGTACTTACTAGAGCTGGTCAGAAAATGGAATTTCTCTTCTGTGATAAATTGATATTTCTGAATCAAAATGAAAAGTCAAAATTTTGAAATTTCCTATAAGAGGAAAATTCAGGAAAAAACAACCCTATTTGAAACCATTGGAATATTTAATTTCTATTATGTCAAATTCTTTTATTTCAGTAAGGTTAAAATTAGAACAGTGCAGTGGAAGTGTTGTGCAAGAAGTTTCATGGAAGTTCCATGTTGAGAATGTAAGTTCCATGTTGTGCAAGAATTTGAGCTTTCAGAATTTGTTTTCATTTTGATTCAGAATGGAATCCAAATTTTTCAAAATTCTCTATGTAAGAAGTCAAAAGAAAATTGTTTTGGTGTAATCAAAATGTTTAATTTTGACAATCATTTAGTTTGACTTTTTAAAATGTTATATTATAACATAATATATAATAAAAAAAATAGAACTCATTTGAAAGGAAAAATTGAAACCTTTTCTTCCAGAAATGTTCAAATGGGACATTGGACACAGTAGGAACTTATTTTTTCTCTTCTTTCTCTGAAATGAAATTTCAGTGAAATAAACATAATTTTGCAAAGCATTCTGATTTAGCTAGAACAGCATTTTCTGATAAAAAGAATTATTCTGTCAAAGTTTTTCTGACCAGTTTTGTAAAAATGTTTTGTTTTGATAATGTTGAAACATTACTAAATATAATAGAGTTGAAACAAAATGAATTGAAACAATAAAGTTGAAATGAAACATTTTTACTTTATCAAATAAAATATTTTGACATTACCAAATTGAAATGAGAAAAATAAAAATATTCATTTAGACCTTTTTCCATTAACAAGTTCAGGAAAATCAATGTTATCACAAATGTTTCAGTTTTGATGAAACTGCAATTTCTGATTGGGAAAAAAAAACAACTGTTCCATCAAGCATTTTTCAACTAGCTGCAGTAGTTACTATTGCTCAACTTACTTTACTCCTAGGAAGCAAGGATTCTACAAAAAGAACAGGAGTACTTGTGGCACCTTAGAGACTAACAAATTTATTTTAGCATGAGCTTTTGGGGGCTACAGCTCACTTCTTCGGATGCATAGAATGGAACACACAGACAGAAGATATTTATACATACAGAGAACATGAAAAGGTGGAAGTACCCATACCAACTCTAAGAGGCCAATCAATTGAGATGAGCTATCATCAGCAGGAGAAAAAAAAACTTTGAAGTGATAATCTAGATGACCCATAGAAGGTGTGAGGAGAACTTAACATGGGGAAATAGATTCAATTAGTGTAATGACCCAACCGTTCCCAGTTTCTGTTTAAACCTAAGTTAATTGTATCTAATTTGCATATTAATTCAAGTTCAGCAGTCTCTCTTTGGAGTCTGTTTTTGAAGTTTTTTTGTTGCAAAATTGCCACCTTCAGGTCTGTCACTGAGTGATTAAAGAGGTTGAAGTGTTCTCCCACTGGTTTTTGAATGTTATGATTCCTGATGTCAGATTTGTGTCAATTTATTCTTTTGCGTAGAGACTGTCCAGTTTGGCCAATGTACATGTACGCAAAAGAATAAATGTACATATATGCAAAAGAGTAAATGGACACAAATCTGACATCAGGAATCATAACATTCAAAAACCAGTGGGAGAACACTTCAACCTCTCTAACCACTCAGTGACAGACTTGAAGGTGGCAATTTTCCCCATGTTAAGTTCTCCTCACACCTTCTATGGGTCATCTTGATTATCACTTCAAAGGTTTTTTTCTCCTGCTGATGATAGCTCATCTCAATTGATTGACCTCGTAGAGTTGGTATGGGTACTTCCACCTTTTCATGTTCTCTGTATGTATAAATATCTTCTGTCTGTGTGTTCCATTCTATGGATCCGAAGAAGTGAGCTGTAGCCCATGAAAGCTTATGCTGAAATAAATTTGTTAGTCGCTAAGGTGCCACAAGTACTCATGTTATTTTTGCGGATACAGACTAACATGGATGCTACTCTGAAAAGTATTCTACAGTTACTAAAACCATCTAGCTACCTTCTTGTTAGCCTCTCAGTTTGCACAAAGAACAAGGGAGGGGGGAGGAGCTAGATAAATACAGAACCTACAAACTTGTGCTTCAGGTCTTATGGAAATCCTTACTGTTTTGACATGGAAATTGCAGGCCAGATTTACCAAAACACTCTGGCTGCTTAGTGCCTTTCCAGTGATGCAAAGCAGCTAGAAAGTCTAAGTTTAATTAGCTAATTAAGTTACGGTTATTATGGATGCATTTTGTCATTTGGCCAAAACAACCAGAACATATCACTGAATTTGGCCCAGTATTTTGTCATCTGTGTGAAAGATAAATTGGAGAGCACCTAGACTAGTGGCAAATATCCCAGAATGGATTGGATCAGATGTCCATATGGGAATATTGGAATTGCCTGGCAACTTACAGAGACAAGGTGAGTGAGTTAATATCTTTTATTGGGCCAACTTATGTTGGTGAAAGAGAGACGCTTTCAAGCTACGCAGAGCTCTTCTTCTGTGAAAGACATTATCACAGCCACCTTGTCTCACTAATATCCTAGGACTGACATGGCTACAGCTTCATATAGCATCTTGTAGTTACAGCAGGTACTTTGACACCTGCACTACAAATGATTATCACCAGAACTCAATGTTTATCTGTCATTCTTGAAAGCATAACCTGCAGAGGTCAGGAAAGGTAACAGTGACACATTTCCCTCTGTACCGAATGGGCTATATCACAGGACAATAGTACACAAAGAGACACAAACAATGGACAATAGAGAGATTAGGGATCCACAAAAGCTTTTCATAAAATGTTTCCATATCCATCTTAATTTAGTTCAGTTGTATTAAATTATTCTTGTTTGGTGAATTTTGCACCAGTGGCCTAGGTAGCCGTTAGGGAGTAGCTGGTGAGGAAATTATTTTTATTTCCTGCATCTAAATGGTGCAGAGTGGATACAGCATATATCACCTTGGGCCAACACAGCGGAATCTAAACATGTGGCATGTCAGTGGCAATGCTGACATTACTGGGCTGCTCCAAGATAAAAACAGACAATAGTAGGTATTAAAATTCCCCTGTCTCTGGGTATTTGAACTCTAATACTTAAGCCCAATAAAAGCAGCAAAGAATCCTGTGGCACCTTATAGACTAACAGATGTTTTGCAGCATGAGCTTTCGTGGGTGAATACCCACTTCTTCAGATTCTTCAGAAGTGGGTATTCACCCACGAAAGCTCATGCTGCAAAACATCTGTTAGTCTATAAGGTGCCACAGGATTCTTTGCTGCTTTTACAGATCCAGACTAACACGGCTATCCCTCTGGTACTTAAGCCCAATAAGAATTAATCTTTTTGAAAAGATGAAAAAGGACTAATACTTTAACAAAAGTAGGAGGAGGAGCTACCCAGTGTAATGTGTGTGCAATTCTGTACAACTGAGGACATATTTCACAAATATAGGCCCAAATCCCGAAATCTTTAGTTTTCACTGAGTTCTTACTCAGTCAAAACTTCCATTTACAGCAATAGAATTTTTGCCTGTGAAAGGACAAATTGTCTGGTCCTGGATGTCCTCACTCAAGCAACTAGCCTTGTAGTGAGCTCACCAGGACTACTTGTATTAATAAGTATTTGTCAGGTCAGGTCCTAGTGGCCTCCACATTTGTCCAGAAGTCAAGACAGAAGCAAACTTCCTTGATATGTAAAGACATGTTTTTAGGTGCCAGGTTTTTATTTTATTTTTTTAACGTGAAGCACTTTAATTTCATTTTTGCCTTTATGCTCATGGAAGTCAATGCAAAATCTCTAAAAGATATGTTTACGTATTGGGAAAATGTATTCTCAGAAAATTCCTTGTATTCTATTTCAATTATATAATTGTATTTTTCCATTTGTTTCTGTAAAAATTCCAGTTTGTATAGCCAATTAAAAAGACAAGGAAATTAACTACAAACAACCCCTCCACACTCGAATTAATAGATTATCTGTCAAATAATAAACCATATATATGAAGTCAGTTATCAAATGCTGCCTGTGATATGTTATTATTAGAGCTTTCTGAATATATTACCACTAATAACTGGGTAAATCAACGGCTTTCATCATTATTTCTGTTTGCAAATTGTTGACAACCAGTTTATAAAATTCTCAGATTTACTTATTTTCTTAAGTAGTTTAAAATCTATTTGATGTATAATCCAGGGTCTGCAAATGAATCACAATCATTGTATTGCAAATACCCTTAATTCACAACATGCACAGTGTTGGTTAATTGTATAAGCCCCAGGGCTTTGTCTCTGTTCCCAAGTGGATAATTTATATAACTGAACAGATCAGCATTAGTTGCTAGTTGTACAATTCAGTGCCCAATTCAAAATATGATATGGACAAAAAATTACAGTTTAAAGTTAAGAATTCACTTTCCATGACTATTCCCCATAAAATTATTAGGATCTGGCTCATATTTACACATTTGTTTAAAAAAAAGTAATTTTGACCCTCTCTCTCTTTCAAACACAAAGAAAAGAGAAAGGGAGAGAGAAAAAAAATTTTTTTTGATCACAGTCTCATAACCTCATTAATGAAGGTTCCTTTTTCGCTCAGGGGAGATCACTGTGGAAAGCTTCTTCCTCCAGGTTTGTCGTATTTTAGTGTTTGGATTACATATTGGCTGCCTGCAAGGCAGAATTTAGGCTTCAGTAGGTACATTTGAACTAGGGGGACAGATTCAGGCAAACTGGGTGAGGCAATATCTTTTATTTAGGGCTGTCAATTAATCGCAGTTAACTCACGCAATTAACACAAAAAAATAAATTCATCTCATACAAGTACCACAGTGCAATCTTTTTTTGTTACAAAACTACACTCAAAACCAAAACAATGTAAAACTTCTGAGCCTACAAATCCACTCAGTTCTACTTCTTGTTCAGCCAATCACTAAAACAAACAAGTTTGGTTACATTTACAGGAGATAATGTTGCCCTCTTCTTATTTACAATATCACCAGAAAGTGAGAATAGGCATTTGCATGGCACTTTTGTAGCCGAGATTTCAAGGTATTTACATGCCAGATATGCTAAACATTCATATGCCCCTTCATGCTTCAGCCACCATTCCAGAGGACGTGTGTTAATCACATTTGTGACTGAACTCCTTGGAGGAGAATTGTATGTCCCCTGCTCTGTTTTACATGCATTCTGCCATTATTTCATGTCACAGCAGTCTCAGATGATGACCCAGCACATGTTGTTCATTTTAAGAACACTTTTACTGCAGATTTGACAAAACGCAAACAGGGGCGGCTCCAGGCCCCAGCACGCCAAGTGCGTGCTTGGGGCGGCATGCCGCGGGGGGCACTCTGCCAGTCGCCGAGAGGGCGGCAGGCGGCTCTGGTGGACCTCCCACAGGCGTGCCTGCAGAGGGTCCGCTGGTCCCGCGGCTTCAGTGGAGCATCTGAAGGCGTGCCTGCGGGAGGTCCACCAGAGCTGTGGGACCAGCGGACCTTCCGCAGGCACGTCTCTGGGAGGTCCAGCGGAACCGCGGGAACGGCGACCGGCAGAGCGCCCCCTGCGGCGTGCCGCCGTGCTTGGGGCGGCGAAATCGCTAGAGCCGCCCCTGAACGCAAAGAAGGTACCACTGTGAGATTTCTAAAGATACCTACAGAACTCGACCCAAGGTTTAAGAATCTGAAGTGCCATCCAAAATCTGAGAGGGATGAAGTGTGAAGCATGGTATCAGAAGTCTTAAAAGAACAACACTCCGATGTGGAAACTATAGAACCCGAACCACCAAAAAAAGAAAATCAACCTTCTGCTGGTGGCATCTGACTCAGATAATGAAATTGAACATGCGCCAGTCTGCACTGCTTTGGATTGTTATCGAGAAGAACCCATCAACAGCATGGATGCAAGTCCCCTGGAATAGTGGTTTAAGCATGAAGGGACATATGAATCTTTAGCCCATCTGGCATGTAAATATCTTGCGATGCCGGCTACAACAGTGCCATGCAAATGCCTGTTCTCACTTTCAGGTGACATTGTAAACAAGAAGCGGGCAGCATTATCTCCTGCAAATGTGAACAAACTTGTTTGTCTGAGCGATAGGCTGAACAAGAAGTAGGACTGAGTGGACTTGCAGGCTCTAAAATTTTACATTTTTATTTTTGAATGACTTTTTTTGTACATAATTCTACATTTGTAAGTTCAACTTTCATGATAAAGAGATTGCACTACAGTACTTGTATTACATGAATTGAAAAATACTATTTCTTTTGGTTTCTTTACAGTGCAAATACTTGTAATCAAAAATAAATATGAAGTGAACACTGTAAACTTTGTATTCTGTGTTGTAACTGAAATTAATATATTTGAAAATGTAGAAAACATCCAAAAATATTTAAATAAATGGTATTCTATTATTAACAGTGCAATTAATCACGATTAATTTTTTTAATCTCTCTCTCACCAACAGAAGTTGGTCCAATAAAATACACTACCTCACTTAGCTTGTCTCTCTAATATTCTGGTACTGAAATGACTGCAACACTTCATAGGTTCAGGCAACTCCTATTTGTCTGGTAGCGGTAGTGTTTGGTTATTAGGAGCAGAAAAGAAGGTATAAATTCAACAGGAGATAAATAGAAGATTGCCTCATTCATCTTCTTGTTGGTATTTTCACAAAGAACTTGACTGGAAAATTATGATCACATATAGCAGTCTGTGAAAGCCCAAATACAGGCCTTTCTTGCGAATTTCAAAGTAACACTGTATATATCAAATTGAAGTTTTGCCCTTATGCAACATCATTCATCTGGCGATCTCAAAGTGCCATAGAAATGTAAACCATTGTTGAGAGTAAGACATTTGAATCCACAAAGCTTTAGTGAGAGAATGATGAGGCAGAAATCCCTGTACTCCTGAGCAATACAGAGGGGTGGCCCTTACACAGAGTAGACACACCCCTTTTTGGTGGCCTGTGTCCCTGGAGGAGTAGAGGGGAGCAGAGTTTGAGATGGTCAGACATACTTTATGCTACTGCACACCCAATTAAAGAGCAGGCAGAATCTGGCCCTAATTAATTTAGCCTCACATATTTCTCTATTGTAGGATACTATTGTTATAGTCATTTTACAAATAAACAGAAAGGTTAATGATTTGCCTCATAACCACATAGTAAATCAGTGACAGAGTCCAAATTAAAGCCCAAAAGTCCTCTGCTCATATCTTCCCGCAACACTTCCTACCCAAGTCCCAAAATATCCTTTCCCAGCATGCACTGGGTCTAATATAAATCTTGGAGATGGCATGGTTAGGGGATGTCTCTCTTTTCTTCACTTGCTCCAGAGTCCTGGTTCAGAGGGGATATTTTCAGAGCATTACATCATTACTGTAATCAGTGCATTGTTAGGGGGATAGGGGTTTTTTTTCCCTCTCTTTTGAGAGCTACAGCATGGTGATGTGCCAAATTAGCACTGTTAATGTTCCCAAGGACTCATAAATACTAAATACCAAACATCATTGTTTTTTGCATGTGCAAAATGAGTAGCGATATTTAAATAAACGACTTGCAGTTAGTTACCTTTGACATTGTAAAATGAATCTCCATTTATTTTAACGTCCAAGACCTGCACGAATTAAAATCTCAATGTAAGAAAAATATCCCATAAGCATGCTTCATAAATTTCACTTACTCATTATGTCTTATTAAATCTTTATGGAATATTATCTTGACACACAGAGGGCAAGGTTAGAGACAAGCCAGAGTCAAAATATCCACTCTTCACAGATATCTGCACTGTGCATAGTAATCACTCCATTAGCTATCTAGACAAATTCATATTCCTCCCCAACGGGTAATACTAAGAACCAGGTGTTTGGTGGTGACTCTGGGAAAGAACTCTTTAAAGGAAATCAGAGAAAACAAACATGGTGAGTTGTAGATTTAATTTTTTCTTTTATGGGCCCCTCTTCCTGCTTAACCCTAAGTGAGACCATTGCTGGAAGACACATACCTCCACTTGAGCAACCAAAATAACATATACCTGGCACATAGACGTTTGAATTGCATTATTTGTCTGCTACAGTAGAGACTTTTTTCACCCACAGTGGATTAGTCATAGCTGTAGTCTATTAATCCGCTTTACTCTGTCACTTATCTGCCTCCTCTTTTGAGTTACAAAGGTAAATATATCATTTTGGGGAGTTGCACATTTTTTAAGAAAGTGATCTAGATTCTCATTACTTAGATTAAAAAATCTTGCCTGGTATATCATCATGCCTCCAGCTACGCTTCTGATAGATAAGTAGTAGAGCACAACATGGTGGACAACTCAGGAAGAAATTGGAGAAGGATAAATGTACACAATTTTTTTCTTTTTGTTTTGCTGCTGATATAAAGGTAGCTGTTAGTATTCTCGTATTTGTAGTGTTGTTGTAGTTGTAGTTGTGATGGTTCCAGGATATGAGAGAGACAAGACCAGTGATTCTCAAACTTTTGCACTGGTGATCCCTTTCACACAGCAAGCCTCTGAGTGTGACTTCCCCTTATATAGTAACAACATTTTTTAATATTTAACACTATTATAAATGATGGAGGTGAAGCAGGCTGAAAGCTCACAACTCCCCCACGTAATAACCTTGCGACCCTCTGAGGGGTCATGACCCCCAGTTTGAGAACCTCTGGATAAGATAGACCAACTTCTGTCAGTGAAAGGGACAAGAATTGCTCTGTGGAGCTCAAGAGCTTGTCTCTTTAAACATAAGTTGATGCAGTTAAAGATATTACATCACCCACAATATTCTACTAATCCCTTTTGCACTCAGGGATACTCTAGACAATATGGTACCTTCAGTTTCATGATTATTATTTTTTTTCTGGAAACTAAAAGGAATATAGAGAAGCCATTGTTTTCAGAATTTTGCCTATACATGGGATTGTAATAAAATGTTAGATAAAGAGGGCTTTCTGCTGACAGAAACTTTATACAGATCCTACTGACCAGAGGAAGACTCCTATTTAGCTCACATGGTAGAGCTTCCGCCAGTGAATCATGGTTTTAGTTGCAACTGCAGTAACATGCAATATATACTTACAGCCAGGGAATGAACAGAGGACTCTATTAATAGGTTAAAATTGCCCTTGTATCTTTCCACCAATTCTGTCTTTGATTGCTCGACATCTCACTATTGCCACTACATGATTTGATTTCTGAAATATTTCACTTGTTGTGGAATACGTAGATTATTTAAGAGTTATGTTTTCTATGAAGTGTAGTTTCATATTCATAGGCCAAACTCTGCACCCTTTAGTCACATGAGAATGCCCATTGCCATCAGTGCAACTCCTTGTGTGAGCAGGATTTAGCAATATGTTTATATTTATCTACAAGCAAGAAGCGCGTCTATTTTTTGACTGGTTTATACATACATTATCATGGCCACTTGCGCTCTTGTTTTCATGGTCCTTTTCCTCCTGAGACAAAGTTTTCCTTTCTAAATGGCATGACAACATTGTTGTCCTTGGGTGTCCACCCTTTTGCTCCTTTGACTGATATTTTTAGGGCAGTTTGTGCAAATGCCTCAACAAGGATTTACTGCTTCAGGGTGTAAAACCGTCCCACAGCTGATTTCTTTGTCTTGGTGCTTCTGGAATCAATGGCTGCTTAGGGAGAGTGACTGAAAATAATACCAATTCAAATTTTCTGGACTCTTTGGATGACTTTGAAGTTAGCTTACTCCCTTTGTACTTCTTGGCACACTTTCTGTTTTGCTACTTTATTTTGCCAGAGACAGCGATTAACGAATTTCATCGCCAATCACCACTTCCTACTCCCTTCCATTAAACTCTCTGATGCTCTCCCCCACATATTTGCTGCTTTAGCCATTATTCACACTCACCTCCTTGAGTCTGAACTACCAGCAGAATTACTGTCCTATCTGATAACTGGATGTAGCATTCATTCCTACTACAAATACCAGTCTTTGGATACCAGAATTCTCACTGACTTCATTATGGAGTAAATAAGACTGTGGATCATATTTTGATTCAAATATAAGTAGCCTGAATTTGACTGTTTCAAAAATTAATGGCTAGCTTGTGAGTCATATTTCATGCTTATGCAATACAGTAAGGTGGCATAAGAACACACGCACAAATGCACACGCACGCACTTACACAAATATGAAGGCTACCCAGAACTTGGGTCTGGACACAAAGGAATCAGAGAGTGATGTGTATCTACTTCCTCCCCGTATAATATGTGGATAGGGAGGGATAGGATTGGTGTAACTTTAGCTCCACCACCTAATGAACCAGCCAGCATAGGAGGTATCTGTGATGGGTTGGATCACAGACACCCCCTTGGGAGCTGCAAACCGATGTGCCAAGACTACTTCTATCCCTGTTTTCCCGGCTAGCTCAGGACTTCAGCACCCTGTCTTACTGAGCCAGACACTCCTGTCTGCTTCAACAAATTACCTGCCCCAAAGCTGCAGGTTTACCTAAAAACAGCTTACAGAAGTGTGCTTGTCTTTAGCACCCAGATGCCCAACTCCCAATGAGGTCTAAACCCAAATAAATCTGTTTTACCCTGTATAAAGCTATGCAGGGAAAATTCATAAATTGTTCGCCCTCTATAACACTGAGAGATATGCACAGTTGTTTGCTCCCCCAGGCATTAATACATACTCTTAGTTAATTAATAAGTAAAAAGTGAACTTATTAAATACAGAAAGTAGGCTCTAAATGGTTCCAAGTAGTAACAGACAGAACAAAGTAAGTTACCAAGCAAAATAAAATAAAATGCGCAAATCTATGTCTAATCAAACTAAATACAGATAAGATCCTCACCAGCTCCAGAATGCTCCCTTTTACAGACTAATCTCCTTTTAGCCTGGGTCCAGCAATCACTCATGCCCCCTGTAGTTACTGTCCTTTGTTCCAGTTTCCTTTAAGTATCCTGGGGCGGAGAGGGTGTGGAGAGGCTCCTTCTTTAGCCAGCTGAAGATAAAATGGAGGGGTCTCCCACGGGTTTAAATAGACTTTCTCTTGTGGGTGGAGACCCCCCTCCTCACTCCTGTGCAAAGTCCAAGATGGAGTTCTGGAGTCACCTGGGCAAGTCACATGTCCACGCATGACTCAGTCTTTACAGGCAGAAGCCATTGTCCACATGGTATCTTGTATGTCTCCAGGAAGACTTCTTATGTGGATTGGAGCCTTCCAAGCTCTTTTGTCTGTTAAGTGCTTCCTGATTGAGCACCTAATTTGCACATTCCTTTCCCAAGAAGTGTCCAAATGTTCTAACTAAGGCTACTTAGAAATCAAGCAATTATACAGCCAATGTTCATAACTTTGAACACACAAATGGTGCCTGCATACAACTAGGATGAACATAACTAGTAGATCATAAACTTTACATAGATATGTTACATGGCATATGTAGCAAAACCCTATTCCAGTTATATCATACATACATTTATGAGCACTGCCCCCCCCCCCCATAAAGCCTTATGGGGTACACTGTCACAATATCATCATTTGCTGCTGGTACAGAAAAGCATCAAATTACTACCTCTGCCTTAGAACAAAGGCAAACAGGGAGGGACAATCTTTCCTGCAGTGGTGCAATTTGTGCAGCATTTCTTACTTTGTCTAAATAAATCATCAAGCCCCAAATAAATAATGGGCACACTTAATAGTTGGCTTCAAACAAGAATATAAACAGAATGAAATCCAAGAAGAAAGGTGGACTCCCTCTATATTTAATGTGATGAAGTTGTGTTGATATGGCTTTCAATGCTGTTTCTGAGAGGCTGCAACAAAAAAGTTATATGTTTGGCAGCAGAGAAGAATTATACAAAAAGCACAATAGAAGACTTACCTTCTCTTGTGCTTTTTTTTATAATTCTTCTCTTCTTCCAAACATACAACACTATTGCAGAAAGGAAGGAGTGTTGGGAAAGAGAAAGTACTGCAGAGACCAAAAGGAAAGAGAATGAAAACTATTCAAACTTCAGCTGTTATCAGTGATATTTATATTGCAATCTGATTTTTGACAAAAGAACTACAAATGCATGTCATCCTCTATGCTTAGCCCTCCTGTCCAGTTCCATAGCTTTAGCCATCTAGCAAACCACTTAAAAAATGGGACATTTACAACTGAATGGAATAAATACACCACAAATAGAAAAGAGTAAGACCTCATAACCTCTGACTCCATGTGATGTATGTATATGTCATTGCACGTTGTTGAAGTGTAAGAAACTCCAAGACTAATGGTCTGGTATCTTTTCTGTAAGATTTATTTTCATACAGTTTATTGCTCTATTGACAGCACGAAAATTGAAATCTTTTACGTAAGATAGTGATCAATGGCATGGCCAGCTTCTGAAGACTTCCCCTCCAACGTCTCTCAGGGCCAACCTTTAGGGACCACATGTAGGTGTGAAAGAACAGTTCATGCTACAGGCTTTTCAGATCTTGGCTTCTCTGCTGAGACTGATCACCGTTAAGACAGGTTTTGTGATGTGTGCAACTGGCCATTTCAAACTGGACAGAGTCTACCACCTCATCCCACATGGGCCAGGGAACACCCAGCAAATATTAATAACAAGAGAAGGGCTAAAACTTCCAATTCAAGACACTATACATTTAAGGGAATGAAAAACCTCCTAATTTAATCCCTGCATCTGAACCCATCCCCACTGTTGTGGTTCCAGATTAACTGGTAAACCAATTTGAACATGGATGGAAGCTGATAAGAATGGCTGATCTCAAATACCTGATGGCAGAAATCTTTCAAGATCATTTGAATTCATAAGATTTCCACCACACTGGGCCAAATCACACAAGAACACTTCCAGTGTTTTCAGTGTCATCAAATTCTTAACTGAATCTTGGCCCTGAAACTTAATCCAGGTACAATCCTTGGCATGGCTATAGTAACAACTTTCAGACACTGCCATTGTGGGTCAAAACTGAGTCAGTGACGCAGATAGGAAAACTGTTAGAGATGCCACAATTAAATCTCACTCTGTCAGCTGTTATCCCTTGTGAGAGCTTTATAACTCTACTGCCAACTTTATATGGTTCTTTATACACTCTCATTTTCACCAGCACATATAAAATCTATATTGCCTGCTTATAATTGTGTTAAATATAAATACAGAAACACAGGAATAGAAGTAAATAAAAAAGCACAGATGGTACTAGGAAAAATCTTCCAATAGAACTTGTGCCAGACAGTATTCCTGTATGTTTTATATTGCAGCCATGTGCAGTAACTGTAGCCCAACACACTGCACAGATGGAAGCATGAGTTTCAGGGCTATTGAGCATGTGGATTTTCCCAGTGTGTCACAATTATGGAAACATCTGTGCTAAATAACTTCACGGTGAAAATTGGCAATGTTCAATAACTCTCAATTCCCGTTTGTCCCCTGTGGTGAGATGGCCTAGTGATTGCAAGTTGGACTGCAGCATAAAGCATGTACTTGCATTAGTTCACAGTCTCTTAAGAGATTTCTCTTATGGTGTGTCATGTACAACATCCATATGCTATTCTTTATTTATCTACATATAGGCTGATTTTCAGAGATATTGTGCCCTGCAGCTCTCATTGACTTCCATTGGAATTGTGAATACACAGGATCTCTGAAAATCTAGCCCTACGTGTGTATTATATCTTTGATTTTGTATTGGCATTGAGAAGAAAAACAAATCCAGGCACTTTACAAATGAATGGGATAATTTTAAGAGCACATACTGGAAGGAGAAACTAGAAAAGGGAACAGAGAAAGTTCATTTGTTGGAACAAAGATACAAGACTATGGTGATCACACTTGAAGTATTTCTAGCGGTTTGATATATAATTCCTTTACACATAATATGTAATACTGGTAGATACAGCAGAATCCAAGATCACTGTTCCATAGCTCCCTGCACTACCATAAGTGCATTATGAATTGTCATTGGTGTATTGATTACTTGTGCTTAATCATAAAATCATAGGTCAAAGCTTGTTGTCCTTACTGATATTAATTGGAATTTTGTTCCAGTAAGGTCAACAGGATTTGGCCTTCCAAGATTAGCGATAGAAAGACCTATTGCATGATCTAGTTTACCTCCTGATAGTGCATGATTGTTCCCTAAAGTATATTTTCTACTATGCATTGTCCAGTCCCATTTATAATGATTCAGTGAGGCATTCACCATTCCCCTTAGATGACAATGACTATACTACAATCTATTAGGTTTCACTATAGGAGATATTTTTTAAGTTAGATTTTTCTTTCCTTCATTTCACCCCAATTCCTCCCAAGGATATCTTTGACTATCCCTAAACATTTCATCCTATTTCTGACATTCATACTCTTCAAATATTTCTAGACAGTTATCATATCTCTTTTTAGTAACCATTCAGCCAACGGGTACAAATTTAGTTTTTTAGTCTTTCATTATAAACCAATCCCTCCAGCTTTTGTTACTCTTCTTTGAGTTCCTTACAGTTTGTCCACAACTTTCTATGTCCTGAGATGCAGTGGATATAATATTCTAGCCATAGTATCATCAGAGTGATTTAGAAAGGGACTATCACCTCCCTGTTCTAGCCTAAGACATCTCTTAGTTGGGAGCATGGATCAGCGCTCACGTCGCACTTCCCATCAATACCTGACCCGGGCCGGGGAAGCTAATGATCCAACCAGTGGACCAAATTCGGTGGTGAATCCTGGTTACGTGCCATTTTAGGCATATTGTGCATACACTAAGAAGTGAGCAACCAAAACTCACATTGGCTTTTTCTGCTTCCATATCTCATTGCCATCTCTGCTACACTGTGCTGTCTAATGCATATCCATCCCAAAATGCATTTGTGAATCCATTATTATATGTGTCGATAGGGCTGTCTTTCCTACTAGTTTCATAAGTGTTAAAGCTTCTGAGCCAGTACAGTATACCAAAAAGACCATATGCGAAGGAGAGATTGTGAGTTGAAAAGAAAGATATTTTTCATTTTTTTTATTTTCTGAACCATTTCATCTATCCCTAGTGCACATCCACCTGAAATTATTCAACAGTCCCTGTCGCTGAGTTTCTCTCTTTGCCAGTGTAACAACTGCCAAGTTATCAAATGCTGCTGCTATTGTGTCCCCATAGCAACAAGCTCCCTGGCTTAAGTGACAGCATTTCCATATTGTCAACTGGAAAATGTCCCAAATAACTCTAAAAGCACCTGGAGTTCTCTTTCAATGCAAACATCTTTAAAAAAATCCTCACATATTAAATTGAGGTTATTTATACTCATTATAATGGGTGGTAGGATGACAGCTGAATGTTTGCAATTTTCTACAAAATTCTGCAAATCTGGCTTTTTGGTGGATTTTATGTTCCATTTGAAACAGCTGTGCATTTTAATGTCATCTTTAAAATAAAATACTAGTAAGTAACACAAATCTTGATAACTGAACAGAGTAAATATGTAGTGTGTTGTGTGACATGTTTGTCATGCCATTAAAGTTAAAGAGAATGTACACAACATGTAGAAGAACAAGTGAAAATAATTCAAATAGCCATCAGTACTCATGTCTAATATTTCCAGAAATTATTTTCATTTTACACCGTTTGAGAATCTGGCCCTAAGTCATAGACATAAAGGTTTCTAGTTTTAACTATTTCTTTTGTTCAATTCTGTTATCCAACTTTGTCCAGTGAACATAGTTAGATATAAGCCTACAACCAGACTTGTGCTGTGTTCTTAGTTGATCTCACAAGTTAAGCAGGGAATAACTGGATGTTGTGGGAAGCATTAGTGATTCATTAGATGCTGCCTTTCCCAATATGATGGCAGGAGACACTGATGTAACTCCACTGACTTCAATGGAGTCACTTCTAATTTTTCTGGTGTAGCTAAGAGCAGAATTAGGGCTATTGTCTTCTGGATGAGATGTAAAACCAGATTCCTGTAAAATCTAAGGTCCCATAGCACCTTTTTTTTGTAAGAGCAAAGATGTTAACCCCATTTTCCTGGTCAAACTCCAACTCAATTAATTACTCAGATTCCTCCTACAATTTCAGTAAGACATAGAATTCTTCTTCTAAACTGTTGTGTATTGTTGTGTGCTTTAAACGGCTGCTTCGCTCTGCTCCAAAGGTGCCTGCATTTCAGAAGTGAGTGATACAATAGCTACATATTCCTATTTTGTGAGGCTTAAGGGTGTTTTGAAGCTTAATTAGTAAATCATTGTAAAATGCTTCAAGGGGCTTTAATGAAAAGTGTCTTACACATGCAAATATATTGGCATGATTAACGTGAGCCCACAAGTTGGAGGTCATTTTTGAAAATCAGTCCCGAGATGTCCTATAGATATAAAATGAGGATAAAAGCAATACTATCTGGTAAATGTGTTGTGAACAGTGACGATTAGTGATTTATGTGAATTGTCATCTTCATATTAATCATATTGAATATAGGGAGGAGAGGAATGAGTAAAATTTATTTCCAGTAGACACTACCTCTTGTTTGCAAATACCTATGAAAAATATAGTTATCTCAAAGGGCAGTTTTGTATACTCCGGATAATAAGCCAAAACTCTTACAGTCGGTTTCACTGGTATACTCTGACTGTTTTAAACTGCCAGTTAAGATGGGTTTATAGAAGGGCCTTTAGCGATTAAGCTCCCATTACTGGAGAGAGGGCAGTGCAACTGGAGCATACTGCTGAGCCTGTCCTACTGATGAGCAACTAACCAAAAGTGCTTTCCTGCCAGTTAGGTACAGAACACACTATTCTCCAGTAGGCCAGCTGAAGAGGATGGGATGTCAGCACACGTTCAATGCAAATGTTTTATTTATTAAAACCCATCTCTTGTGTGATACAAAAGTAAAAAAGGGTGCAGAATCAAATGTTGTGATGAATTAAGTAAGCTAGGCCTTCCTTGCAGAGAAGTTATATTTGTGCTGTATATTTATTATTCTTTTTATGGGCACTGTCTTTCTGGTCCCTATTCCTCACTGTGTGTAGAATACTATCATTTTTAATGAATAAAATCGGGTATTTTAAATAGAATATGGGCTGCTGCCATATATTGGACCATACTTTCTAAACCATCAATTCCCAAACTGGGCGGCGTGCTCCCCTTGGGGGGTGGGGGGGCTGAAGAAATTCCAAGAGGGATGTGAAATTCCAAGGGGGATGTGAAATTTTAATAACAAAAAAAAATTATCAGCGTAAAAAAATATTTTATTTATTTAATAGACCAACAGACAATAAATTATACATATTCTGTATACATAATAACTATTCATGAGTGTCCAATTACCAGCTTATATTATTTAACTACAATAAAATATTAACAATCTTCTCAGTTTTTATTATGAATATAAGTAGACAATAACAAAATACAATAATAATAAAAATACAACTATAAATGAAAGTATATAACTGCAATGTTTTCAAATTTCATACTACGAAATGCGAATATTTTTTATTTTTTTGCCTTTTGATGTGTAGGAGTGCCGTTTTGGTCAGTGGGGAGGCCGAAGAAAGATGTAGAAAGCGATGGAAAGTCTTTAAAACTTCCTAGCTCACTTGCGAGAATGTTCGAGACTGTTCTATCGTGGGAGTGGTTACCTCCACCACTCACCGCACAAGACCGGCTACTTGCCGGACTGGTGGTGTGGTATATATAGGGCAGTATGTGTTCATATATAATAGTAGTAGTAAATAAACGTTCACTATAACTCAAATTAACTTGGGTCCATTATTATTCACGAATCAGGAAAATTATTTTATAGCTTTTTTTATTAGTATATTATGGCCATGATTAAGAAAAGGAAGTACAATGAAGACTACATTAAATATAGTTTCACCGTCATGGAAAGAAACAAGATCGATCATCCTCAATGCGTAGTATGCCACACACTTCTCAACAATGATGCCTTGAGACCTAGTCATCTTGAGCGACACTTGACAAAGAACCACAGCACTTTGAAAGACAAACCAAAAGAGTTTTTTGCTGATAAACTTCAAAAGTTAAAATGCACGAAGCTGGACACTACTGGAGCTTTTTATCAAGTGTCGGTCAAAGTGGTATAAGCATCTTATGAACTGTTGTTGCTCATCGCTAAAGCCAAGAAAGCGCACATAATAGGAGAAACTCTTGTGAAGCCTTGCTTGTTAAAAGCAGTTGATACCGTGCTTGGTGCTGAAACAGAAAAAAAATCAGAAATTTCACTTTCTGACAATTCTGTGAAACTTTGCATCGATGACATGGCAAAAGATCTAAAACTTCAAGTTGTGGAGGCAGTGAAAGCTTCTCCTTTTTTTGCAATTCAGTGCGACAATAGCACTGATGTAGCACAATACTGTCAGTTTCTCATGTACATTCGATTCATTAATGATGGAATTGTAAAAGAAGAACTGCTTTTTTCGAAGGAATTGATGACCACATCAAAGGCTTCTGATGTTATGAAAACCGTTTCTGACTTTTTTTAAGAAAGTGGACTTTCATGGAGAAAACTGGTTGGTGTCTGCACAGACGGTGCTTCAGCAATGCTTGGCTCTCGCTCTGGATTTGTGACATTGGTTAAAGAAAAAAATCCAGTTGTAACTACGACTCACTGCATCATACACAGACAAGTCTTGGTTGCTAAAACCCTTCCAGATGACCTACGTGACTCATTGAATTTGGCCATCAAAGTTGTCAATTTTGTGAAGAACAGAGCTTTAAATATGAGACTTTTTGCAGCTTTTTGTATGGATTTGGGAGCGGATCACAAAATTATTTTGTTTCACACAGAGGTACAATGGCTTTCCAAAGGGAACATACTTTTGAGATTATTCGAACTGAAAGACGAAGTGGAAATTTTCCTCAAGCAACAGAAAAAACAAGAGTTATATTGTGCATTTACTAACCAAATGTTTCAACTTCCATTGGAATACCTCATGGACATTTTTTAATCTTTGAACAATCTCAATTTGAAGCTGCAAGGAAACAATGCTGCAAACACTATAGCGCACCATGATGCCATCAAAGCATTTACAGAAAAAAATAAAGATTTGGAAATGTCGAATGCAAGCTCAGACGCCTAACTTTTTGTCTTTTCCAACATTTTCATCACTCGCTGACCTTTGTAAAGAGGATCCGAAGAACAAAATTTTGTTTAATCTGGACTGCCTTGCTAATGAATTCACCCGCTATTTTCCAGACAACTTTTCTGGCAACCCCATTCATAAATTAGCACGTAATCCATTCAATGTTGATATCGATTCATTGCCAGAAGTATTGCAAGAACAAGCACTCGAAATGAAATATGATTCAAGTGTGACAGATATTTTCAAAAACTTAAGCCTGGAGGAATTTTGGATAAAATATTTCCCGATTTACCCGAAAGATGGAGAAGTGCTACGTATTATTCTTCCATTTTCAACAAAGTACCTCTCTGAAAAAAACTTTTCAAGTTTAGTCATAATAAAAACAAAACAAAGGAATCGACTGGATGGTAAAAACGATTTGCGTTGTGCACTTTCATCTTTCAAACCTAGAATTTCCCAACTCATGAAGAAAATGCAGCAACATCCTTCACATTAAATTTGTTTTGTTTATGCTATTTCTTATTTTAAATTACATTTTTATTAATTTTTTATGCTAAGAAAACTATTTGTGTTTATTTTTAATTTTAAATTACAAATTGAATTTGTTAAAAGGGGGTTGGATGATGGTAAAGGAGAGGTGGGGGGCATGAAGGTTTCTTAAAAATCTAAAAGGGGGTGTGATACCAAAACATTTTGGAACCAATGTTCTAAACGGACTCCTATATTGCCCTCTTCTTTATATATCACTCAGCCTCATCCCACCCCACCCCACGGTGATTGCTCATCGATGAATATGTGTGGACCAAAGCTATCCACTGATCTGATTTTTCTGCGCTATAAATAAATGCACCAGAAATTCTATTGGGCTTCAGGTACCAATGGTTCATTAAAATACCCCCAAACTTTCCTAATGCTCTGGGTTAAAGCTCTCCAAAAGCCATGTTACGTTTACTCCTTCACCTCCACTGATTAACTGTGGATTCCCTGAACTCCCATCTTTCTTCCATTCTCAACTTTCTTCCATCTCTCCTGCCTCAAAGAGTATTACAGAATCATAGAACTTATAGGCAGAAAAGAAATTATTCTTCATATTCCTCAAATTTAAAAATGATCAACAGGCATCTTGTATTTCTTTATAACACACTATGATTTATGCCTCTTCTTTCTTGCCAATATGTCCATGAGTTAGAGATGGGGCACAAAGTAGTATGTTACACTGGAATTTATAGCAAAAAGCCTGTAAATAAGGGTTCACAGCAGTGGTATAGTGGTAGAAAAAAGAAGTGGGTAAACTAACCTAAAGTAAACTCCATATTCCCCAAATAAGAAGTGGGTAAACTCTGTTTTCCCTTGACTACACTAGTGGTTCACACTTATCCAACCCAAAGACCCTACATCTATCAATCTATCTATGAAGTGCCCAGTTCATGTGCTAGCTAGATGCCAAGAGCATAAATATAATCTGGCAACAAATTTGTTTTTGTTGCTATGGCCTAGCTACACAATGTTTTCTCAATATGTAAATGTGTTTTAACAAAAGGTTTGAAATGTTGATATATTTAACAGGATTCACTCATTCTCTGATCCATTAAAGTCTCTTTATGTCGACTAGTACATTTGTCCTTGCAAAAAAAAAAAAGGTTTCCTTTTGGGCCATAGTTGGGGAAGAGTCATTGTCATTGCATCTGTAATGATCTCTCTCCTGTCATACAAGGTGTTCATTCAGAAGATACACTTGTTGGGGGAGCTATTTAAGTAATCAAAAGGTAAGTTGAGAAAATCCATTCAGCTTCATTTCTTTGTTCTCCAGTATGCTTATAAAGTTTCAGTAACTATGAGTAGGTACTCTAGAGATAAGCCACACCATTTGCTTGAACTGATTATACTCATTATGCATCTAGTTTGGTATAGAAACAGTTTGAGAAAGACATTTACAAAGATGACATTCCCAAATTTAAACTCATATGTAAGAACACTGCTTCTTTGGTTGATGAGTCTTATTGCCAGCCTTGGTACCGAACATCCCGCTGTGCTAGTTTTGTTCCTGCTATGATGGGACAAGTTCTTGCCTGTAGGCGAGACTGAACTTCCAGAATGATTGTGTTATTCTGTGGCTAGTGGTGGAAGTCATGAGGTTTCAAACTGAGGAGTCTGGAGTGCTGCAAAGATTTAATATCTGGAATTAATCTCCTCTTAGACTTTCACTCTGCAACTGGTGGATCATCCCTTTTCAGCTACTGTATTGTGTTTATATATTAGGAATTTTTGAATATGTCTGTATCAAAGGACTATTTCATTGCTGATTGAATTAATGCCTTATGATGGGTAGTAATTTATGCTTGTTCTCATTGTTCCTGTAAACAAAATGCATGTCGGAGTTGTAGCCAGGGGAATGGTGGCAAGACCAGGGAGCTTCAACCTCTGGCCAACCAGGGTAATCCGCTGGCAGGGCACAAGACAGTTTGTTTACATTGACCGCTCTGAGTGGCCATGGTTCACGATTCCCAACCAATGGCAGCTGCAGGAAGCGGCAGCCAATACATCTCTGCGTGAACCACGGCCACTGGGAGTTGTGGGTGGTTGTGCCTGTGGACGGTCAATGTAAACAACCTGTCTCATAGCCCGCCAGCAGATTACCCTGACAGGCCACATGTGGCCCATGAGCTGCAGATTGTCTACCGCTGCCATAGAGCCATAGATTGGTGACTTTGCTCTATTTTGTGCCAGGAGCCAGCCCAGCATGCAGCATCCCTGGTATTAAGATGATTCCAGTGTAGCTGCATGCTACTGCTTCACTCTCCTCCTGGCCCCACAACTGTAGAAGAGCTCCCTTCCACCGCCCCCCACAATATAAGCACAGTTTTGCTCCATTCATTCTAGATCAGTGGTTCTCAAATTAGGGCCGCCGCTTGTTCAGGGAAAGCCCCTAGCAGGCCGGGCTGGTTTGTTTACTGAGGGACGTACTGGCTCCTGCTTCCCGCAGCTCCCATTGGCCTGGAGCGGCGAACTGCAGCCAGTGGGAGCTGCGATTGGCCGAACTTGCAGACACGGCAGGTAAACAAACCGGCCCAGCCCGACAAGGGCTTTCCCTGAAAAAGCGGCAGCCCTAGTTTGAGAACCACTGTTCTAAATGATCAGCTTTAAAGAAAACAAGATGATTTCTGGATAACTCCATGCAAAAGATCATTGGGGATTTTGGTTATTTTACCCACCTTCAATGACAACTGTTATCCTAGGGATAGCTCCAACCAGCACTCTGGCTGAATCTGCAACATTCTGTTTTACAGAAATCATCCTTCCAAACAGTGACTTACTTGTATTGTTTCAGAATACCTGTAGGTTAAGAATGAAGTTCAGTGGTATCACTGAGCATCCGGGCAAGAAGGATATTTCTGCTGTGGCATATCCCTATTCAGAATGTGCTTTACGCTAAGCAATGATTCTGTAGTGTGTAATTTTTACTGTTCCGTATTCTCTGTTGAAGTATAGAACAGAATTCTACCTTGAACACCAATAAGATTTGTTTTAGTTCTCCAGAAAACAACAAGCTTTCAGAGACCCTAAATTAATCAACCCCATTTTTGTTGTTGCTTGCTAATTGTGTAGTTCCTTATTCATCTTCCCCAAAACGCTATAGTAAAACACTGAGACACCATGAAACTAAGGCAAAGGTGTACTATGTAACCTGTTGGGTAGCTCAGTGGTTTGAGCATTGGCCTGCTAAATCCAGGGTTGTGAGTTCAACCCTTAAGGGGGCCATTTAGGGATCTGGGGCAAAAATCTATCTGGGGATTGGTCCTGCTTTGAGCAAGGGGTTGAACTAGATGACTTCCTGAGGTCCCTTCCAATCCTGATATTCTGTAACTCAGAGTAATTCCCAAGGGGAGAGCCACAGGTGCCCCATATGATTCTTTGGGTTTGCAAGGGGCAATCTGGCCCTCAGTATAAAAAAGAGTGACCTTAAACTCTTCTCATTTATGTTGGCTGGTAACAGCCTCCAAGAGGTTATTAGGACTGAGAGGATCACTAAAAGACAGCAGTGAATCTGCCAGGCGCCTTGCTGCTGAACATATCCCTGTGCCAGAGTGGCCAGTAGGAGGTGGTGTAGAGCTCTCTACATCAGCACTTTGCCCAGCAAGGATTACCCCATTCTGAGTGAATCCTCAACTGCTTATTTAGGTCAGCTTTATGACTCTCTTTGCAAAATTGGGTGAATGACCATACTCAAAGAGTAGATACCAATAGTGCACCATCAAATCTGGGGAATGCATCTAAGGGGGTCCCGAAGAGGTCCATCCTGGGTCCAGTACTATTTAATATTTTCACTAATGACTTGAATAGTGTAGTGGAGAGTATGCCTATAAAATTTGAGGGGGACAAGAAGTAATTGGCATAATCTGCACACAGGAGATTTTATTTAGAAATTAGGAAAAACTTTCTAACTATAAGGATAATTAAACACTGGAATAGGCTTCCAAAGGAGGTTGTAGAATCCCCATCATTGGAGGCTTTTAAGGACAGGTTGGACAAATACCTGTCAGGAATGCACTAAGTATACTTGGTCCTGCCTCAGAACAGAGATGCTGTCTCTCCAAATCAGAGGTGAAAGTGGACTGGTATAGGCCATTGCAGCGCTTTAACATTGCTGCCACTTTTGCCACCTCCCATCGGTGGCCCTGCTGGTAGGGACCCTACCAAGAGGACCACCGAGAGCAGGGGGGAGTCCAAAGGGGCAGCTAGACGGGGCCCGGTCATTTAAAAGGGCCCATGGCTCTCAACCCCCGCCACTACTATGGCAGTGACCAGAGGCCCAGGCCTTTTAAATTGCTGCCGGAGCCTCAGGCGGTGCAGGCTGGGCAGCAAGGAAGGGCAGGCTGGGGGAGGCTGACCCCCCAAGCCCCGCCCATTCTGCCCAAGGCCCAGCCCCTTCCAGGGGCCAGGAGCCGGGTTCCCGTACTGGTAAGTCTTTTATGTTACTTTCATCCCTGCTCCAAATGGTCCTAGACTAAGTGACCCCTCAGCCCTGCATTTCTATGATTTTTTGCACTCCCACAGTGGAGCAAAAAGCCAGTTCCTCGGCTCTGATACCGACCAACTGTCTTCAAATACTCTGAAATATTAGTGCCACTATCAGTCCACTGTGTATGCAATTATTCACCCAATTGTGTCACTTTTTAAATTGGTGATCTTACTTTCCCTGGCAAGCTGAGACCTATCTGAGCTTTTTGTTTTGTTTTATCGTTCCATTTTTCAGTTGTGCATTATGAAAGGATGAAGGTAAAGCAAACCAATAAATGGGGATCTAATATCTGACTCCTAGTCCAGACATCAGTAGATAGATGTGCATCCTTCTCCCTTTTTCTGTCCCCTTGTCTCTTCCTTTGAGAGTACACCTAAGGCTTGATAATTTCCAGACAGAGGGCCAGAAAAAAAAACTGTTGCTTTGCACCACCCCAGTGATGCAAGGCAACCATAAACCCAGTTTAACCAGCACCTTAAGTCAGATTTACAGCTGATTTTTGTCACCAGAGTGGTGGAAGGCAGTTTGAGCATGCCAATAAATCCATCCCTATGTCTCTTGGCATAAAGATTCTCCTCCAGAAAATGGAAGAGTTATTACTATAATTTTAGAATCATTGCTAAATAAAGAGTTTAGCATATGGGCACCAATCTGGGCGGTGGTCTACAGCTTTACCCTAAACTCTGATCTCCAGAGGATTTCACCTGTATAAAAGGATACTTCAATAGCGCAGAGATATCATATGGTATACTTTCTCCCTTCCAGGGTCACAGTTTAGTGGCTGGAATTTGGGGAAGGGCAAAGGCCACGTCTCCCCTCTCTCCCCATGATTTTCAGCTACTGTAAAAAACCCTTGAAGCTTTGGGCAGCTTGTGAAGGGTGCCTTCCTTCTTCTTCAGCTGCAACAATCACAGCACCATTGCAGCTAAGGATCTAGCCCACTTACTTTTCTATCTTTTTCTTATTGAATTATTCATTGCTTCTATTTAAACAATCTGGCTTTGGGATCATTTAGAGAGACAGCATCAGCATGACACTCTCAGCAGATGCAGCAGAAGTAGAGGCACTTGAGTTAAATATGGTGGAGGCACTACTATCTCCAGAAATGGCCAGAGCTAAAATATCACATTCAGAACCAGATGGTGCTGTCAGAGAATGTGGAATGACAGCTTTTAGATGATGCATAAAGGCTGATGTTCCTAAGCAAGCAGGGAACTCTACCTCTACATATGCATTTTTTAACTTGAGTTACAGATGGCACAGCAAGGATCAGTTCTGGAGAAAAAGCAAGCATACTCCATGGAAGATTTTAACCTTTAAAGTATTTAAGGTACTTCTGGGGCTTTTAATAAGGAAAATAAGGCACCAGGACCATTGTTCCTATTGACCATTTGTGGGCATCATGTAGAAGTGCTGGAGACTTTTTCAGTGAAACTTTTTTTTTTTTAATGCCAATTTGTTGAAATGGAAACCTTTCTGTGGGAAAGGATCAGATTTCAACTTGATTTGAAAATGAAAGTTCTGAAATTGTCAGAATGTCCCATTTCAACATTTTAAAGCCAAAAATTCATTTTTTTTGCTTTGAAAAGCCTTTTCATTTCAAAATTTAAGTTAAAGTTAACTCTTTTCCAAAAAAAATAAATAAATTAAAAAGTCAAATATGAAGCTAAACTTTTTTAAATGACCAGAATGAAATATTTTGATTGACCTCAACTGATTTTGATTTTTGGCTCAAGAACATTTTTGAGATTACAACTTTATATCCTAATTCGGGACAGAGACTTTAAAAAAAAATCTCAATTTTTTTTTGCCAGACAAGAAAACCATTACCCATCAATCCCTGCTTCCTCTACTGTTATACAAACCTACGACCAGAAGAACCTAAGAACAAGGTCTGCTTGTATGCTATTTGTTACAGACCCCTCTCCTAGATACCTTATCTTCATGTCCTTTCAGCAGTCACCCATTTGATGCAGGTAGGAAATTTAATGGATGACCAGATTCATTCCAAAAGCAATATGGCACCTCTATTTTGTCTTAAATTTAAAATGATGGGACATGTTATGTGCTGAGGCCACATTTCAAGCAATCTCCTCTTTGTTCAGGCTAATGAAGACTAAGAGATCCATCCACAAAGACTAAGGTATCCATCCATACCCTCAACCACAGTGCAGTCAAAAGGATTAGTAATATGATGTAATATTTATTTTACACTATTCATGATAGCAAGGCACAAGAGAGAGAAGGTGATGGTAAAATGGATTCTTATGTAGAATCAGCAATGCGGCATGTAAAACTAATTGATAGATTGTTAATGCTAACAGAACATTTATATTACAAAGGAACAAGATATACTTAATAAACCTATCTTTCCATGTATAAAGGTGGAAGTGTGCTGGAAACTCAAATATGAGTGGTTTGATTTAGCTTCCTGCCATAGTCAAATCATGCTAAAATTAACTTTAAGTGAGACACTTTCAGTGTAAAGTGCATGGATCCATTACTGCTGAGGGGAAAATGTAATTTTTCACAGCAAACAAAACACGATTTTACATATTTAGGATGATAGTCTCTCTTTTACCAACATACAGAGAGAAGGGATACTGCCAGTGGATGGGAAAGACCATGTTCCCGGCAGTGACACAATGGGCGTCTACTCACTAAGGCCTTCGATCTCAACATGTTTTTCAAGGTCCATACAGCACATCGGTAAATGGAAGGTTGATGCCCAGTCCACTAACGTACAAACACTATTCATGAATGCAATGGTTAGGATGAAATTCCATGACTGTTACTGGGATACGTGCCTAGTCCACAGTTCAAAAAAGATTATTAAACTGGAAGGGGATACAGAAAAGAACTACAAAAATGATCCAAGCTCTGGAAACTCTGCCTTACCATGACCAGTTAAAGAAACTTAATCTATTAGTTTATCTAAGAGACTGTTAAGAGGTGATTTGATCACAGTCTACAAGTATCTACATGGGGAGATTTCTGATAGTAGAGGGCTTTTTAATCTAGCAGACAAAGCTGTAACTAGATCCAATGCTGGAAGCAGAAACTAGACACATTCAGGCAAGAAATGTGGCACAAATTGTTTAACAGTGAGGATAATTAACCATTGGAATAACTTACCTGGTGACTGGCATATTTCTCTGTTACTTGAAGTCTTTAAATCAAGATTCAATGTCTTTCTGTAATATATGCTCTAGCTAAGACAGAAGTTATGGGTTTGATGCAGAAATCACTTGATGACACGCTATGGCTTGTTTTATGCAGAAGGTTAGATGACCATAATGTCTCTTCTGGCCTTAAAATCTATAATCCATGAAACTCACAGAGCTTCCTCTGGCACTTAATGAGGAGAGAGCTGCCTAATTCATATCCAGTAACATGCAGTAGAGCAGTGAATGGATTATGAGATTCAGTTTCAGAGCTCATGCAACTAAACTAATGAAATGCACTAGTGGTATTGGCTTCAGATAAGGGCTATAGAAAAAAAACTGTAAATCTGTTTAAACAAATGGGGGGTCTGGAGGAAAGAGCACATCATTGAGAGTCAGGAAATCGAGAACTCCAATCCCAGTTCTGGCACCAAACTAATGCAGAGTCCTGTGCTGTCACCTCAGCACTCTTGAATCTATAAAATAGGGATAATGACATTTGCCTTCTTAGTAGGGTGTTTATGAGGATTTATTAGTTAATATTTGCACAGAGCTTTTAACCTATCAAAACCTATATATAATAACTAAATATTAAATTATCTGCTGGTATTTTTAGGAATGAATATTCTTCACCCCAGAGGGAGAGTCCACTCATGAATTTATTGGAATTTCCCTCATTTATGACAAAGAAATGCAAACATTTGATGTGATCTTCATTTAACTTATTTTATTCTATCTGTAATGTACTTTTGAAACTTTCACCGCATAACTACATTTGATGAATCATAACAATGTTACAGGGACAGCCATCCCTAATGTATTCTCATTTTAACATGTAATGAAATTCTATTTGGAAGCTCAATTATATTGTATGCAGCATAATGTTCTGTTTGTGTATGGGAGATATAGTGCACAGGTCACTGATAATTTGTCACGTCTCTCCCCTTCCTTCCCTTCCTCCTTTTTTTATTGTCCTTTAGCTCTCTGTTGTTGCTGTTGTTTTTCTTTACTTCCTGCAAATTTTTCCCATGATGCATTTATTTTTATCATAAATAATCTGCCAAATATTTTGCTTTCCATTTGGATTGACTTGTAAAGAATGATTGCCAGAGAAAAATGTTTCATATTGAATAACTTGTTAGATCAAATTGACAGCCCTATCTACAGTATGTTATCACTGGCGTCATTATTATTTCTCGATGAGCATTGTTTCTTTCAGCTTCCCATACTCTCCTCCAGTCAAGGGCACTCTGGAAAAAGAATCTGCCACTGCTTACTTGGATAATTAATTCTACACTGACATGTACAAATAACATAACAATAAATGTGCACACACATGCAAGCATTGTAGGTGGCAAGGAAGTTGTCAATTATGAGCTAAGTTGTGGCTTTAGCCACAGGCCACAATAAGGGGCCGTGCAAATGTGTCCCAGCCCAGGAAAACTGCGGCTGAGTTTTCCTGAGCTCCCTTGTCATGTTCAGAAGTACAATCTGTCACTCTTCTTTAGGGATAGCAGCATACGCCACATACAAAGGCCATCTTGTAGGTTGGGTTTTAATGGCTCTTCCCATCCCATCTCTTTCAGGTATATTGCTTCCAGAAGGGAAGCATCTCAGCAGCAGCTCATGAGCCAGGGCTATAATTCTGGCCAATCCTTATGTTGGGTGTGCAAGGGGAGCTGGCTCCTCTCCACTGTATGACCATTTAAGGACTGACCACAGTCTAGCCCTGATAATCTGCACATGGCCTGTTTATCTTCTCTCTCTCTCTCTCTCTCTCTCTCTCTCTCTCTCTCTCTCTCTTTAATTGTATGCTGCTTTGTTGCCTTTTTGTTTAACATGGTCATAATGACTTAAGGTCATATTCTGCCAACTTCAAGCAACTTCAAGCCAATTTCAAGGGGACAAATCAACGTCAGGAAGTTTGACAGAATCTGGCCAGTCAATAAGTGGCCACCTCTGGACACTCCCTGTTGGCCTCAGGGCAGCCCCGATAATGGCCCCTCACCTCAGTTTTCCCTACTGAGTTGCTCAAGAAACTCCACACATCTTTTTGTGGCCAAAAACATCCCTCCTTGGGGTCTGGGTTTATTGATATAAAAGTGAATTCCAAGTCCAACAAAAATACACACAAAAGAAAAGTTCCTCTTCCTACTCCCAGTCCCAGGCCTTCCTGTCTGGGGCCTTTCATGCTTTGGATGGCCAATCTGAGGCCCTACTTGGCTCGAGTTTCAGTCCCAACTCCCAGAACTCACTGCTCACTCCTAGCAGTCTCTGAACCCTATGTATCACCCAGCCTCTTAATCCCCCCAACTGCTGCTATGTTTAACAGGGCAATCACCTGACTCTCTCAGGTGTGGCACCTTAGTAATCAGGATTGGCTGGCCCTAGGCCTCCATCCCTTTGGGGGCAAGACAACTCGTTACATGGCCCTTAATATGCACTGTAGCGTTTACAGAACACTGCACTGAAACTTGTTTTTCAAGCCTGCAGAACTTAGCTATGAATGTAAATATGTGGCATTTTTCAAATCACAATTCAGGGGATTTGCATCATCCTTATTAAACTGAAAATCCTTCCCAGTCTATAACAGACCAAGTAACAAATGGGAACGATTGAAAGAATGTCTATATATAATGCATCTAAGACATATCTTTCTGTCATGCTGAGACTTGATTACAACATAAGTGCTGTTAGAAGGGCCATATGTTCCATTCACAATATGGCTCAGCTCTCTGCAGGCACAGCAGGAGTGGGTTGTGGCTTGGCAATTTGTCCAATGCACATCATAAATTGACTTAGATAAAGAGATGATGGTCCTGATTCTCCACTGCCTTGCATCTTGTGCAGTCACTTAGAAGAGTGCAGAGTGGGTGTAAAGTGATATCTTTCTGACATGGTACTAGTTTACGCCCACTTTGTACAGGGGCAAATGACTACAGAAGCAACAGAAAATCACTACTCTTAACTCATGCCCCATAGGATGTGTTCTTGTAATTCTTTTATAGCTTGATTCAGTTCCAACAGGTATCTGTGAAACAAAGAGAAATGGGGGAAAACATGAAGTAGGTTCCTGCATTCAAAGTCCATTTGCAGGTTGGAATTTAGTGATGACAAATAAAAGGGGGGAATCTTATTTAGATTATAACCCCAATACATTGGTAAATTGATATATGGAAAGTTTACATTAGTGATGTCCATTCTGTATCTCTTCACATAATTAAAATCTCTCCTCAAGCCCCACTTCAAACAGAATGCCTGCAAGAAAGCAGCCAGTTTAAAATCACACCATTAAGGAGCTCATCCAGTGATAATGTATGTATGAAAAATAATAAATTAAATAAATAAAACAACCACACAAACAAAAAATATAGCCCAGACAATACATGTGCCATCTATCAGCCTGATCTCTCTGCTTGTAATGTGTAAGAACCTGCAGGGCTGGCACCGAGGGAGTTCTGGGTTGCTGACACCTCTGCTGGGCTCCCATGGGAGGAATCTGTGAGATGGGGCTCAGCAGGAAGTACCACCTGGCAAGACCTGAGTGCTGGCCCTCACCAGCCACTGATTGACCAGTACCAGTACTTAAATAGGAAGCCATGACAGGGACAACAGAGACTGCCTTCCCATCTCTAGAGCCACCCATGGGGTTGGGGGCAATTTGCCCCGGGCTTCACAGGGGCCCTCACGAGATTATAATATTCTATAGTATTGCAACTTTTTTTTATGGAAGGGGCCCCCAAAATTGCTTTGCCCCAGGCCCCCTAAATCCTCTGGGCAGCCCTGCCCATCTCTGCTCCAGACCCTACTCACGATAGACCCTAGACTCTGGTTTCCAAACTTGGTTTGTCCTTGACTTTGCCCTTCAATTGCTGTCCGTAACCTGGGGCCTGACCCTGATCTCCTGGTAAGCCTAACCTTGCCTGCCTCCTAATGGCTGATTCTCGGTTTGCCCTCTGTCCTGTCTCAGACTCCAACCTCCCAGTAACCTGAACCTGCCTGTCTCCTGATGCCTGAATCTCAGTCTGCTCTCAAGCCTTTCTCAGACCTCCTGGTACCTGACTTGGTCCAACTCAGGGGTGAAAGTAGGCTGGTATGGGCCAGTATGGCGTACTGGTAAGAAGCCGGTACCAGCCAGTATGCAGCCGACGTTAAAGCGCTGCCACAGCAGCCCTCTAACGTCGCTGCCCCTTCCCCCCCACGTCGGCAACCAATGAGGGGCGGGGGGCAAAAGGGGCATCTGCCCCAGGGCCGGTGATTTAAAAGGCAGCGTGGATGGGCTGGCTGGGGGATGCTGACCCCCCAGCCCTGCCCCTTCTGTTCAAGGTCTGCCCCTTCTGGGAGCCCAGAGCCGGGCCCCTGTACCAGTAAGAGTTTAATCTTACTTTCACCCCTGGCCCAACTCCTGCTCCGAAAACTATGTCTGACTGCCCTTGTCCTGGTCAGGACAGTATGATGTATCCTTTCCCACTCTCATTTTCTTTCTCCCCATTAGTCTGTAAATGTAACATTTTCAGAAACACCTAGGTGACTTAGGCACTTTTGAAAGCAGGACTTAGCTTCCAAATATAGCTAGGGGAAATATTTCTGCCTAAACTTTTTTTTTTTCCCCCAGGAAAAAAGTGAAGATTTGGGGACACCAAAACATTTTGTGAATTCATGCTGATTTTGCTGAATTCATGCTGTTTTTTCTAAATTGCTGTTATAAAAAAAGCCAAAAGTCAAAACATTTCATTTCAACATTCCCCGCGAAAAAAAAAATCATTTCAAAATGATTTTTTGAAATTTCCTTCTATTATACTTTTTATACTTTAAAATTAAAAAACACACAAAATTGAAAAGAAACATTTTGTTCAGCCTGAAATGAATTTTTTTCAACTTTTTGGTTTGACAAAAATTGTGAAAATTTTTCATTTTGGGGCAACCTGAAATGATTTTTTTTTCAACTTTTCAGAACTGCCAAAGAACTGAAAAATCAGTTGTTTGCGCTGCTCTACACCTAAATTGCTCTGAGGGGCAAGACTGTGGCCCAACATGTCCTAGCAACAAGGTATGTGAAATGTGGCTTTGAGATGCCCTGAGGGAATCTTGACCATAATTGAGGATCCAGCTCCAAAATATTACATAGTAGGCACTTCATTGATTTCCTTTCTCCTAAACAGAAAAAAAGGAATAAATGGAAAACTCAGCAGATCCATTTCACACAGGCTTTTCTGAATATTTCCTTCAGCTTTAAAATTCAAGGATTACAGCCCTTAAACTTTGATTTGAGTTTGGGACTCATACCCAGTATTAAAAAAATCCATTACACAATTATATTTAAGCTGAAATATTGACTTTCTCATGATTTCATTGCCAAACCATGATAAACCATGAATATTTTCATGCAATTTAATAAATCTGTTAAAAAAAGCAGGATTACAAAGCAGTAACAAAATCACAAACCAGGCAATTTTACTTGGTTTTAGCTTTGGTTATGAATTTTTCACACAGCTGGTCCTGTCACAGTGGGCAAAACACTCTGGTTTGAAACATGTTTTTTTATGATTCACATGAAAGATAAGTATACTCAGTACATTACCTATGTCTCAGATTTTTTTTAAAAAGGAAAAAAAGGAAATGTCAGTCTCCGCTTGATTTTCACTCCCAAAGAAAATGAACATAAACAGGCTCCCCTGACTCACAGGGTATGAATCAGAGTCTCGCAAGTTCTTGTAGTAATTGGCACTACTCTTGCTTTTCCAGAAATACTCAGAAATCAATACAGACAGGACAAAGGGAAGAAAATTGATATGGGGCTACTGCATTAAGCTTCATTTTAGATAAATGGGCCAGGTGCACTAAAGGTAGTCAACTTAGGTATAAATTATGCCTAGCATCAAGTGAGGGGAGATTCAGTCTGAGACCTTGTCTACACTACAAAGGCTTACAGCTATACTGGCAAAAACTACAGGAGTTCTTTTGCCAGTGTAGCTTAGACACGCCCCTCTCCCATCCCTCCCAGATGGAATAAAGTCTTCCTGTAATGTATCTACACTAAAGCTTTTTTTGTCATAGCTATGTCCATTGGGGCGGGTGATTTTTTCACACACACCTCCTAACCAGCACAGCTGTGTTGACAAAATTTGTAAGCGTAGGTCGGGCCTGAGAGCTGGTCAAATTGGTTAAACAACAAAAGAATGTGCTGGAGCATTGAGGTTCTGCAGTGCCCACTGGATGGACACGGTATGGGGCTTTTGAGTTTAATCCTGGCAGGGGTTTTCATAGTCAGCTCACAGAAGCACTCACAGATTGGAAATAGATGCAGTTGAGCATAGTTATGTTCAGAGCCTTAAAAAGACTTTGTGCTATTTGGGGGGGGAGGGGCAAGGGCAGGGAGAAGAAGGGGAAGTTGATGTCTATAAACCAAGAGAGGAAGTGCTAGGGACAGAAGTGCCCTCTTATACTGTTTTCTTTGTTTGTTTGTTAGTTTTTTAAGGGAAGAGCATTTAAGACCTTGATCCTGCAAACACCATTTGCGTGTGTTTAACTTTAAGCCCGTAACTAGTTCCCCTGAAATTAGTGTTTGCAGGATTGGTGTTTAAAACATGTTAAGGGAGCATAACCAGCATGTGTTAGGTTTGGGTTTTCTTTGTTGCTTTAGTTGCATAAAACCTCTTCAAAATAAACCTGAAATAGCAGAGGATTTGATCTCCCCACGTAATCTGGATTTTCTGTCCAATTTTTCTGTAGACACACAGATCGTGGCCCCAACACACAAATAAATTCAAATGTTTTGCAATTTCTTTGCTAATATTTCACACACACACAAGGGAAATTAAACAGATTTTTGTTACTGGCTATTGGCTCAATTCTAATGTTCACCATAGAATTCTAACTCTTGTCTTGACTGTTTGGCTGTGCTCCATGCCACTCCCTCTCACTCCTAATTGTAGCTCTATGAGACAGAGTTGGAGTGGGCTCTTTTGGCCTGTAATATCCTCCATTCCCTCCCCCTACAAGTATGCTTCAGTGAATTTCAAAGCTGTTCCGGGAAGGATCTATATTGGAGACCGATTTCTTTTTTCCTTCGTGGTCTAGTGTACAGAAATGACAAACAAGCTTTGGAAAGGAGCCATGTTCACAGAGCATGGAGCCTTTTATAAAGCTCCATTATAAGACTAGGTTTCAAACCTATTCTGTTCAAGTGAGTTAGAAATGCACTCAGACACATTCTTTTCCTATCACTCATACAATAGAGTAGAAGGTGAGACAGATCAGGTTCAGAGGAAAGGTATTACCAGTCCATTTTCACAATAAAGTGAGACTGGTTTGGTCAATTATTTTATTGTGCTCCCATGAAGAAAATGACTCTCTGGTAAATGTTATTTTTAATTAAGTTTTTGAAATGGAACTTCAGAAGTGCTGGAAGTATGGCTGAGAAAAGCCAGTCTTTTCTTTATAGTTTTAAAAAGATGCATGTCTTCAATGGAACTTACAAATGAAGAAAAGAAAATATTATCAGAATTTGAGACCTGCATATACATGCCTACCTAATTTCTGTTTACCAAACATAGACTCATAGACTTTAAGGCGAGAACAGATCATGATGATCATCTAGTCTGTCCTCTGCACATCGCAGACCACAGAACCTCTCCCACCCACTCCTGTAGTAGACCCCCTAACCTCTGCCTGAGTTACTGAAGTCCTCCAATCTTTAATTATAGCCTTCAATTTGCAGAGAATCCACCATTAACTCTAGTTCAAACCAGCAAGTGACTCATGCAACCATGCTGCACAGGAAGGCGACCTGCCTCCTCCCTGCCCTCCCCCAGTCTCTGCCAATCTGATGTGTGTGTGTGGGGGGGGAATTCCTTCGCAACCCCAAAAATGGTGGCCAGTTAGTTAGACCCTGAGCATGTGGGCAAGACCCAGCAGCCAGACACCTGGGAAAGAATTCTCCATAGTAACTCAGAGCCTTCCCCTTCTAGTGTCCCATCTCTGGATGTTGGAGATATTTGCAAATAACAATCATGGATGGGTCATGTCCATTGTAAACAATCTCATCATATCATCCCGTCCATAAACTCAACAAACTCGGTCTTAAAACAAGTTAGGCTTTTTACCTCACTATTCCTTTTGGAAGTCTGTTCTGGAACTTCATTCCTTGGTTAGATCCCTTCATCTAATTTCAAGCCTAAACTTATTGATGGCAAGTGTATATCCACTTGTTCTTGTGCCAACATTAGCCCTTAACTAAATAACTCCTCTCCCTCCCTGGAATTTATCCCTCTAATTATTTATAGAGAGCAATCATATCTCCCCTCACCTTTTTCATTTTGTTGGGCTAGACAAGCCAAATTCCTTAAATGTCCTCTCAAATAAGGTAGGTTCTCCAGTCCTCTGATTAGAAAACTATAACCAACAATATTTGACCTGATCTGTTCTTAAAATAGATTTCACTCAGTACCCGTCTTACCTTTGGATGAAAATAGATTCAATATCAATATTCAGACAAGGTGTGAAATTATTATTGAATAATGATGATAATTAAATCAATTTTAACTGATGTGACTAATAAAACAAATTCACAGCAAAATGAGGACTTGGTTTGGAAAAGTAGCCAAATTTTATCTGAAGCCTGCATATCTAAGGTAAAGTATCATAATAACAGGCTGTTTCATGAGATTAATGGTGCTTCCTCTTATGTGGAAAATAATATATGTAATTTATAAGTGAATGTCATATAAGTAGCCTAGGATTTTCATAGTGGACTTGTGTGAAAAGAAGAATGCTGATTCATTTATGACAATTAGAAAAGTGAACCCTTAAAGATAACATGCCTTTGTATCATACTGAAACAATGATGTACCGTTTGTTTATATATTTTTTACTTGGACTGTTTCTGATGAGACAGAAAAAATCATTAATACAGACTCTGTCATGATATTCTGTCACTTCCAATTTGACTAGACCTTGTGGGGCAAACATCAACCTCAGTCATGTGGATAGAGGTCCCGGTGACACCAGAAGAATTGTAACTGTTTAGCTAGGGGCATAACTGGGCCCAGTATATGTAAAGTTGCCAAAAATGGGAGAGAACATAAGGAAAAGGTCCTAGGTGCATCCTATGTATACCTAGTAAGGTTATTTTTAATTACATTATATATGTATATGTGTGGGTTGTAAATTAACATATGAATGGGGCTAATTTCATATTGGTTCCTACTGTTTATGAGTCAATATATGATCTCATATATGTCTAATATGTAAAACCTATACTGTCTGTGTAGCATTTAAATGTTAGGATTTTTTTTTTTCTACATGTAAAATTAGCCAAACTAATTTGAATTGAAAATGAAGATTTTGTTCAGGTTTGGTTCAGGGGATGGGCAAAAGCCATTATTTGGTCCATGGAGTGTAGCTGTAGCCATGTTGGTCCCAGGATATTAGAGAGAAACAATACAGTCCAGACCATCTCACCCATCCCTAGTCCTGAGGTAATACTTCACACAATAAATTATTAAACCTTCCTCCTATACTTTTAGCTGCCTATAAAGAGATTATGGAAAAGACCTTAAGAAATAAGCATCTTGTCCAGCCCCTTTCCAGTGCAGCATTATTCCCAACATTATTTCCTTAAGTTTTTGGCCTATACTAATTTTAAATTACTCAAACACTGCGGCTTCCATTACCTTCCTTAGGAGACTAATGGATGCCACTGTTAAGAATATAGTGATAACTTCTATACTCATGTCCTTAGAGTATCAGATCAATATCCTCAGTTTACACCATAATATTTTCTTTCCATCATTCAACTCAGCCTTCAAGGTTCTTCACAACTCTGGTCCTCCTTACTTATTCACTCTTGTCTCTTATCAGATTGTCTCCCCACTTCCTCCGCTCCTTCAGTAATGCTAGCCGTGTGTGCTTGCTTGTCAGCTTCTCATTTCTGTACTTTCTTCCACACTATCCCTTACAAACACCGTCTGTGAACTAATGTCTCCTCCGCTACCCTTCACTTCTTTAAATCTCACTTTAAGACCCTCCTTTGCTGTGATGCCTATAAGAAATCAACTAGTTTCATGATGATTAAAATGAGGGACAGATGGAGAGATTTCACGCTTATAAATAGAATAACAAAGCAAAAAATAGCAAATGTGTATATGTATGAATAATTAGTTCTATCCTTCTCCCCTCATCTTTCATATGATACTTAGCATCTAGGCCCTTAGGCTTGCTATTGACAGTGCATGGGCAAATAGACAGCTGCATCTGCACAGAGCCCCACTGAAGTAAATTGCATGATCAAGTCCAGAGGTTGTCAACTGCAGATCAGAGCCTAAGACAGCCAGGATTGGGGCCCTTTGAACTAGGCACTACACAAACCCATATGTATGTGCCCCAAACAGCTGACTAAGGCTTCTCAGTGCCAAAGTAATATAATAATTAAATAATAATAAATATTAAATAGTTAATGTGAGCAGTTTGAGAATAGCAGGCTAAATGTGTTCACATAAAGTATTTTAACAAATACTTTAAAAAGCACAAATTAAATAAACAAACTACCTTTGTTCATGGATAATCAACATACCTAGAATAAGGAAAAATTCATCAAATATTTTTTTTGCCATAAACAGTTTAGCCAGCTCTACTGATCGCTCAGGTAAAACTCCCAGTTCAGTTGATAGGAATCTTCGCTGAATAAAAGCTGAGGGACTGGGTCTGCAGACTTTAGGGTGAAAGTATATTATTCCTCTCAATAGCTTTGCCTGATGATAGTTCTGCATTAACCTGATCACATGATGTTAATGGTGACTGGCCAAAATAGTTGTTCTCTTCCCTCTGTGACTTTAAAAGAAAAACTGAGTAGAAAGAATTCTAATAAAATGAACAGAAAACTAAAGAGCCTGAAGAAATTCCTCAGAGCTCCTTTAAAGAGGGACAAAGAGCAAATTTTGAAAAACAAACCCAGAAACAAAACAAAAAAACCCCACACAATACATTTATATAAAAAACAATTTACTTAACTAGCAATGTTCTTTATTCCCCCTGCTATTATTAAAGATGATGATGTTTGAAGAGCTTTGTCCCTCAAAACCCAGCTTATTTTTATTTTTTGTTTTTGTGCTTAGGGAAGATATCATCCTGTGTCTATGACATATCAATCTGTTTCTACAGAAACAATTGCAGTGCCACCAGTACAAAAGAGGTCAGGAAAGCAAAGAATTTCTAATATATTAAACACTCATCCTAATTTTAAAGGTCATGTTTTAAAATTAGATGTATTCTGACTTCTAATTTTACACAATCAAAATCACATGCTTACCTTTCTGACTGCACAATTTGTGTTTCTCAGCCCTCAAATGATTGTGGATGCAAACTGGATGGTTAAATCATGATACTGAAAGGTGATGAAAGGCTCTTGAGGGGTTCTGAGTACCTTTTCACCCTATCAGTGTCATCAGCTCCAACAGAATTCAATGGGTGCACAGAGGACCCAACGCATCCCAGGACCTGGCCAGCATATCTGGTAACTGATTTGCTCAGGCAGATGTTGCTTGCACCCAGAATACCAAGGTTTTGTTGGACTGCCCAAAAACGTATACTCACAAGTTTGAATTTGCACATTAATAGGCCTCTTTTGAAGATACACTCATTACAAAACAGTGCTAAAATATATTTGTGTCACAATGTGATGGCACAACAGTAATTCTAATGACAAGAAGAATGCAAAAGCAAGCATTGCTACATTGTGCTCCAACAACTTTATTTCAAAGAATGAAGTCCAAACATCCTGACTCTTCTACCTAAACCTCATGCGGTATGAGGAGGTGTAGTTTTAAAATATCTTATTATTCTTGTTATCTTGTTTAACACTCATGTAGCACTTTACATTTCCAAAGTATTAGAGAAACATTAACTAATGTATCCTCACAAACTCACAAGGTAAGTGTTACATTATCCTTGGTTTATAGGTCAGGAAAATGAGACAGAGAGTATTTAAGGGTGAAATTTGTTCCTACACAAGGTCAATGCACCACTTAAGTCCCATTTAAGCCTTATTTTGCAGATGTAAGTGCTGTATAAATATTACCATTAGCAATGCAGATGTTATTAATTTAAGCAAAGCAGGGGCCTTGTGCTGGCCCTATGCACAAGGATGAAATTCATACTAAGGATGAAATTGGGCCTTTAGGCTCAGCCTTCACTATGGTATAGTACATAGTTACAATGCCCCAGAAGGACCTCCTGGAAGAAACTGTGTCTCTTTGTAAGCCATAATTCTGCCTGTGGTGGAGAAGTGGGATAAATTTGCTTCACCTCCTTTTTGGGTTCAAACTGCTTTCCTCCCGCCCCATGTCTAGCTGCCTTGGCTAACTGGGCTGATCAGGTGGGTGACCAAGGGCTGTGGAGAGAGCCATGGTTCTGTCCACTTTCTGCTCTTCCCAGCTCACTTTCTTGCATGGGGATTTTCAGGTGCACAGACTCTGCTTTTCCACATGCCTCTGAGCTGTGATGTGAGGAGCCCTAACACTTATATGCAGAGGGAAGGATGGGACCAAATAACTCACCCTAAGTCCACCGTGCAGCCATGTTAGGGGTTAAGACAAAGACTCATAGTAAATCACTGGCAGACCTTAAATTCAAATTCAGATGTTCCTGGTGATTTCTATTCTGCTACGCAGTTTGGCCATTCTATCAAGGAAGACAACTAGTAAGACCTTATTTGTTTTTTTCTAAGGAGCAAAATCAGGTAGGTAAATTATGGAATATAACTGAGTTTCTGCTTCACTGAGAAGTACACTATTTTTAAGTTTTCCCCAGTGTAATAATGTGTCTTTAAAAGTATGGAATAGTTTCTATGGTAATTTTTTAATTTTAAAGAAGGGTATGGAATAGTTTTTTGTTAATGTATAGAAATGGTGATTTAAGTAGAATGAGTTTTAAACTAATTTCACTGGACCATATCTCCTGCATATGTGGAGAAAACAATAGAGAGAAGGGACCTCTATGACCTTTAAGTCACAGAATTTCCATTGGAGGCAGAGTGGGGGGCAATGTTTGCCCCTCCCCCCCAATAGACAAGGAACAGTATTTGGACTACTAAATCCCAATATGTAGCGAGGCCCATTCATATTACCAGATACCTTAAGAGGTTCTGGGAAACTATACAGTGGACCTGTCTCTTCTGGCTCCATGAGAACTATTGGTCTACCCAAAATTTTGTCTCAAGTTATTTTTCACTCAGCAGATGGTTTCTGATTAGCTCATGCAGGAAATCTCAGAAGGTGAAGAATGGACTGTGCTGCAAAAAGGAGCATTCCATGCTGTCTCCATCTACCTCTGCCCACTCTTGCCCACATGTATCCCCATTCTCGTGATGTAACTGTGGGAGGGCTTTGATGCAATCAGAAGAAGGGGGAACATGATACAGAACAAGTACTTATCCCTTTGGTATTCCCTCATCCCAGATCTACCTGCTCTAGGTCCCCGCTGCTTCTGCAAGCCAAAAGGACAAGCAGTCCCAGTGGCATTATTTTTTTAACTAAATTAAGGTAGAACTATCTAGGTGCTGGGTTTTGGGTTATCTAAGCGATCGGTTAGCAATATTTGCCAGCAGCAAAGAATCCTGTGGCACCTTATAGACTAACAGACGTTTTGCAGCATGAGCTTTCGTGGGTGAATACCCACTTCTTCAGATGCACTTGCATATGTGTATTCACCCACGAAAGCTCATGCTGCAAAACGTCTGTTAGTCTATAAGGTGCCACAGGATTCTTTGCTGCTTCTACAGAACCAGACTAACACGGCTACCCCTCTGATACAATATTTGCCAGATATTCTGGTTTGCAGAGGCAGTCTGATATCTCACCCAGTTTAATTGAAACTAGTGTTTTCTCCCATTTCAATAAACCCTCAGCATATCTGCAGTGCTGTCTGCATCCTTAAAATAGTGCTGTTGTGCTGCAAATACAGCATTGTCTTCTCTAATCATGGCCAGACAGCTGGTCCTCCCAGCACAACCGCCAACACTAAACCGATCAGCCACTTGGATAAAGAAAGAGGATGGCACGCTGGGACCTTTCGTTTCCATAGGTAGCACTTCCACATTAAAGAGGGATGTTGCCACAATCTGCTCCTTGTGAAGCAAGCCTGGGGTGGCACTGAGTATTGGCGAACTGCCAATGCAGACCTCATTTCAGCCAAGGTTGAGAGGGGTGGGGGTGTTTTATTGCATTTCTCCTTTGATCACCCATGCTTTTTTTTCTTTGCTAAAGTCTAAAGAAAAATGTAGATATAATCTCTTATATCAGATCCCAAGCTTTTTCTGAATCAATATGATAACACTGGAACTGTTTATGTATTTTATTTATTTATTTATTTATTTTACACCACATTTTACAGGTTCCTTTGGAGTCAAGGTTTTGTTGTTTAGTGTTTTAAATGAGCTGCTTAATCTTTATAAATTAAAAGTCACTAAGCCAATCAATTTCAAATTTCATTTTAAAAATAACAACTCCCACGCAGGCTGAAAACTTCTGTGGCAGTTTAATCCCAAAGCTAATTTGTATGGCTGAGACTAAATAAAGGGCTCAGCATTAACTTCAGATAGACTTTGAGCATTTTGAATTCAAATTATCCTAAATGAGTTAAATGTTCTGAACACCTGTGAAATTTTCTATAGGGTGAAAGCTACTTATCAAACATAACACACAGAGAAGACTGTGCACAAAGCTTTATAGGTGCCAATTATCTATAGGACTGAAAAAACTCTGACTTTTAAAGAGATTTACACTACCCTTAAGTCCCTTGCAGTTTATATCATAGGGGTCATTCTTCAGGGGTTGAGGTGGGATAGCCCTTCAAGAGAGATGAGATCAGCCCCCACTTGTGACTAATTAGCTGCGTCAGGGATGATGTGTTCGAGACCAGGGATTAGGTGAGGGGATCTGGTTTATCTATTTTGATTTGTGTTAATTTTGGATTTCACAAATAAACCCATCCTTTGGGGACGGCCCATGTTCCCGCACCCGTGGGCACTCCGTCCAGGGCAGGTGGAGGGCTCAGGGCTCCATACAGCAGCTTGCGGTCCCTGGGGAGCTCTTATTACTGCCCAGCTCCACCTTCTGGCCTTGGCCTCCAATTTAGACTCCCTCACCAGGAAGAGACTGTCACCACCCCTGAGCCTCGGGCAGGCACAGAGTGGTGCTGCAGGGAATCTGGGACAAACACCGCCATAGAGTCATTCAGCTCAGGACCAGGACTTGAAATGTACATTTTGGGACTGTCCTGCCCAATTAGGGATGGGTGGCCACACAACACCCAGGGCAGGTGGAGGGTCCGAGCTTCCCACAGCAGCCTGGACTGACCCACTCCGTCTCAGGATCCTTGGCAGTGGGGAGCTGAGGAGAAGCTGCAGTCCTGGGGCCCCAAGCTCCAGCAGCAGGAGGAGACAGGGGAGCGCCATAGCCACCTGCATCATGGCACCAGCCATCCTGCAGGGCCCAGCTCCAGCTTCTGGCCTCTGACCTGGCCATGGGGCAGAGCCTTATGGGGGAAGACAGGAGGTGGGGCTAGTATTTACCTGAAGAGGAGCAGGGGATGGGGCTTTGTGGTGAGGGAGGGCCCAACCCCCCCCAATTTTCTGTCTAGCCCACCTCAGCCTCCCTCCCCGCCCCCACACACACACACCAGGAAGAGGCTGGCACTGACCCGGCCATCCTTTAAGAAAGGGATCGAAATTCTACTGCTGCTGGGAATTTTATCTGACACACTGACTAGTGAGATGACCCAAGCTTACCCCCACATTTTTAGTTCAGGTTAAACAAAGCCCTCATTTTTATGGATGTAAACCATTGTGAATGTAAAGTCAGTTTAGAAAATCTGGCCTCAATATGAACAGAATAGTAGATGACATATAACACTATCCTGGCTAGTGGGAGTGATCTGAATAGACCTGGGGAAATACTAAAATGCCTTTTCATGACACAAGACCATCTGAAGCAATTTTATTTTGTATATGTGTTTCTTCAGACCCAGGATTCACTTTCACTCTTAGCAGGATCAAGATTTGAAGTCAGTAAAAAGCTAAAGTTCCGATTTTTCTTAATCCTACCTGTAGGGCACAAAACAACGTTTAGAAAGTAAACATCTAACCAACCTCTCGAGATATAGTTATTGCCTTCTTCTGTTTGTGGGCAATCATTATAGTTAATCCACCTTTAAAATATTCAGGCAACTTGGATGCTCTCTTTGCTATCAATTAGGGAGTGTTTTGTTTTTTGCTCTTTCCCCAAGACATCTTACAAGATTATATAGTGGAAATGGCCTGTCAAAATTAAAGATATTTTCTTAACATTTATTATGCTGTTAATCTTATTCATCATTAATAAGTCTTGAAACTGGACAGAATATTTAAATACAATGAAATGAAAAAGCTTAAATCACAACTGAAGCCTCTTCCCAAAATTTAACAGAGCTAAAGTGACAAAGACCTGTTGGTAAAAAGATCTGAAGGCGAAAAATCAATTGCCAGTAAAGTCCTTCAATATTAGTATTTCAAGTATTTTTGTTAAGAAAAAAATGAAAGTAAGTTAAAATGTAGCTAGATAAAAGCACAGAACTTGGAGTCCGCACGTCTGGGTTCTCTTCTCAACTCTTCCATTGCCTTGATGAGTGATTTTTGTGTAAGGCAGTGTTTCTCAAACTGAGTCACCACATGTGTAGGAAAAGCTCCTGGCGAGCCGGTTTGTTTACCTGCCCCATACGCAGGTCTGGCCGATCGCAGTTCCCACTGGCTGTGGTTCGCTGCTCCAGGCCAATGGGAGCTGCTGGAAGCGGCGCGGGACGAGGGACGTACTGGCCGCCGCTTCCAGCAGCTCCCATTGGCCTACAGCAGCAAACCACGGCCTGTGGGAGCCGTGATCAGCCAGACCTGCGGAGGGGGCAGATAAACCGGCCTGGCCCACCAGGGGCTTTCCCTACACAAGCGGTGGCCCTAGTTTGAGAAACACTGGTGTAAGACATTTCACTGTTCATTTGTAATGTGTGGATAATAATACTTAAATACATCCCACATTAATTCAGTAAGATTTGTAAAGCCATTAATTTGCTATACACAGATAGGAAGTGCCATACTAGTGTAAAGTAATGATGGTAGTAGTAGTAGACAAATGGAAATACTTATAGGATTGAAATCATCCTCTCTTTTGGCATATAGTGGCTTCCATTGGTATCTATTCTTAATCCCTCTTCCTTCTGAGTCTAAAATTCTTTTCCCTCCTCACAAGAACTGCTGGAATGATATTCTAGAAACTAAGGCTGGGTTTTTTAGAATAACTCATTTTTCACTTAACTCTGTTCCTTTCAAAATCAATGAGAGTTTTGTCATTGACTTCAGTGGCAGGAAAGTTTTTGAAAATTCCATCCCAACCCCCTTTGTTTATTCACAGAGGAAGAAATTCCATAAAGTCAGTCCAAAATTTAAGTTCCACTTAAGTGCAGTTTTGAAGGCTTCACTGGGACATTAGTGTTTCTTTGGCTTTGTGCTAGGCCTTTGTATAGGGATAACTTTTGCTCAGGCTGGGAAGACAGAAGAAATGTTAAATTTCCTATAGTAATCCTCCCTAATATTCCTCAATTCTGATCTGGAGTGACCATCTCTAGTGGTGAAAAATTAATTCACTCTCCTTGCCTCCTTAGTCCATGAGCTCTATTGAGACTGTCATAAAGAATGCCAGTTAGTGACAACTATGGTGAAAAAATGTAGGGAGAGAGGGAGAAACAACCCAAACCCCATATTTGCATCTAGCAAATTGTGTATAGTTATATTGTAGAAAGGATTCCTTACTGAACCCTACAGGAGATCACATTATCCTCTGAAATAAAGATATTTGATCACCCATTATTTATTATTATGTCTGCATATTTACAGATGTTAATTTATCTAACCTCTTTAAGATCCACCCACTTATATCAATTACTTCCAGCTGTAGTGAACAGAGCTGACTGGGAATATTTCAGCTAAACCATTTTTTGTCAGAAAACGCCGATTTGTTAGGAAGGTTTCTCAGGTCAAGAAAGGAATCTGTGGTCAACACGAGAGCAAGCAATAGCAAGCTAGAGCTAATAGCCTGTGGTTAGGGCCCTCCCCTGGGATATGGGAGACTGAAGTTCCAGTCTGTGGTAGGTGTGTGTGTGTGCATCTCTCTGGCTTTTCTGCAAGATCTCAATATCATCTAAATGCAGAACAGAAAAAGATCAGATACACTGGCATAGGGTGCTCTAAGCATTGTGAGGGCCAGAGCAGGCCCTCAGGATCAGAGAGCTATAATTGGTTCCTACGGCCTGCCCCATCCCAACCCTCTCCTTTTCCTGCACTGATCAGAGCTCTGTCCCATTGTATGTCGGGAGGAGGGGGAGTGTCTGGAATATGCCTTTCTTATGGAATGTTTCATTATAAGTTCAATGATTTTTCAGCAAAAAGAGTCTTATTTAATATGTTATAATTTTTAAATCTAAAGCATTTAACGGATTCCTGCCAAATGAAATTACTTTAGCGTCAGAGTGCAGATGACATTGGTAGATGCCTTTAAAGCTGGTCTCGAAATGGTAGTGAAATCAGTACCGTTTCCAGTTTCCAGTGCACATTGATTTTCAGGCCACTTTTATTAATGATAAATACAAATGTTTTATATTGATTACTAGGTTTGTCCATGTATGGCTCAGACTGAGTAGCATTATCTGTCTCAAAGCTGCATACCAGAAATGGCCCACCAGTGCTTTGGGAAAGCAGGGGCCTCAAGGAAACTACTGACTGTATGACTGAGTTGTATCACTTAGCTGCTGAAAACCCAGCTTTCATAAGAGAAGAAGGGTTATTACTTCAGTACATCAAACAATCAACATGAAGAAGAAAGAAAGAGAAAGAAAGGAAGGAAGAAAGAAAAATTTAAACTCATAAAAGGAAACGTTCACGAAATGACAGTTTCTAGATGCAGTTCATCCCTGTTTACACCTTTGCATCATGGAGTGCAGGTCATTTTCTTGGATTATCTCTGTATGTCTCAATCAATTACCTGCCATTGCAGTGGATGCAGCGGGGATTTGTGCTCTTGTTGGCTTTCCTGCAGCTCCAACAGATGCTTCATCATGTCCGTTTGCTCCCCCAACAGACACTTCATCATGTCTGTTTGCTCCCCCATTAGCCTCAGCATCGCATCCTGCCTCCGCTCTTCGCACTCACTTAATTCTTTCCTGGTCTCTGCCACTGAATGCCTCCATGCATTATGCTGTGCCCTATCAGTGCGGGAGGACTGCATGAGCTCGGAAAACATGTCATTGCGAGTGCGGGTTTTTTTGCCTTCTAATCTGCAGTAACCTTAGGGACAGATGATATGGGGAGCGTAGAAACATTTGCGCCTGGGGGGAGATAAAAAGGGAGAGTAAAATTTAAGATGATACATTTCTGAGAACAAAAGGGAGACTCTTTCACAGTGAATCAAGCAATTCACAGCAGACAGCATATGTGCTTTAGGTACAAGGTCGCATTTTGCCTTTTATATTGAGTGCCTGCCAATAGGGTGACACATCAAACACGGCTGGGCAACAGAATTCAGTTTCCAGGCAGCCATGGTAAGCCTTTTGGAACATGGGGTTGGCTTCTTACGCCTTCATAACAAGTGGGAATGTTTTCAAACTGCAGCGCTCTCCTTTCCCAGAGCAAGCAATGGGTTGGGTTTCACAATCAAAAGGAGGGGCTGCGGTTTTTGGGTGGATGTGCAGCACACACCTACCTCCACCCCACCATGTGGCTAGTCTCTGGGATGATCCCTTCTCCCCTCCCCCACGCCACGTGGCTATTCTCCAAGATGATCCTTTCACCCCTTCCCTCTGCTGCATGGCTATTCTCTGGGATGATCCCTTTTAGCCAAGCACAAACAGCCCAGCATGAACAGAGTCCTTTTAATGTTCCCTTACAAAAACTCTCCTATGTCAACCAGGTGACCATGAATGATATCATTCTACTGAGGCTAACACAGAAAGATATAGACCGAATGTTGCATGAATGCGACCAAAACCCAGGACCATTTGCTGCCATGCTAGTGCTACAATGATTCCAGACTACTTGCTACTGGCTTGGCGTGGTAAAGTGTCCTACTGTGGAGGACGAAATAAGGCAGCCCTCCCCAGAAACCTTCTGCAGAGGCTTTCAGAGTACCTCCAGGAGAGCTTAATGGAGATGTCCCTGGAAGATTCTGGCTCCATCCCCAGACATGTGAACAGACCTTTCCAGTACCTGTACTGGCTGTGAATGCATCCCAGTTTTTCAGGGCAAATCAAACATTAAACACTATTGCTTTTAAACCCTGTACTGTAGTTACAAATGTGCACTCACCAGAGGTGCCTTCTCCAGCTTCAGCGTTGGGGATCCCACCTTGGAAGGGTATTGGCTCCAGAGTGATAAAAAGGTTCTGGCTGCTGGAGAACGGATTCACCACTTGCCTGCTGTGCATTCTCCTCCTTCTCCTCCTCCTCTTCCTCGTCCACAAAATCCTCCTCCCTGTTGCGTGAGACTCCCCCCTTGCAGGTGTCCACGGACAGTGGTGGGATAGTGGTAGGGTCTCCACCTAGAATGCCATGCAGTTCATCATAGAAGTGGCATGTATGGGGCTCTGACCTGGAGCAACCGTTTGCCTCCTTTTGTCTTTTGGTAGGCTTGCCTGAGCTCCTTAACTTTCATGCAGCACTGCTATGTGTCCCTGTCGTAGCCTATGTCCAACAGGCCCTGTGAGATTTTGGCAAATATATTTGCATTTCTTCTTTTTGATTGGAGTTTGGCCTACACAGATGCTTCTCCCCATACAGCAATCAGATCCAGTGTCTCCCTTTCAGTCCATGCTGGAGCTTGTTTGTGATTCTGGGGGGACTGCATGGTCACCAGTGCTGCTGAGTTCACCACGCTGACCAAACAGGAAAAGAAATTCAAAAGTTCCTGGGGCTTTTCCTGTGTGCCTGGCTAATGCATCGGAGTTCAAAGTGCTGTCCAGAGCAGTAACAACGGAGCCTTCTGGGATAGCATCTGGAGGCCAATACCATCGATTTGCGTCTACACTACCCCAAATTCGACCCAGCAAAGTCAATTTTAGCACTACTCCCCTGGCCAGGGAGGAGTACAGAAGTCGATTTTAAGTGCCCTTTAGGTCGACAGAACAGGGTTGTTGTGTGGAGGCAGTCATTTTTAAATCAACCTAATGCGGTTAAATTTGACCTAACCCCGTAGTGTAGACAAGGCTTAAGGAATGAATCCAGGGCTCAGATATGCAAAGCCATGATATCAGTGTCTGCACTTTCATGCATGTTCCCCATCCCCCCTTTTGCAGACAATATGTAGAGATCCTATTATGAATATAGGAGGAAGGTCACAGTTTAAGAATGACATTCTTCTTCCCCAGGGCAGATTTTAACTCAGGTATTCTGCTCTCCCCACGTGTGCAGAAGTCCCTTGTGGTTAGTGGAATTTCTGTACACACAGAAGAGAAAAATATAGAAGTAAAGATCCTTCATGAGGACATGAAAGAAACTTTTTGCCATAAGGGGCTAAAATTCTGCCTGGCTTTTATGCTGGCTATGCAAAGAAGGAGAGGAGAAGACTCCTGACTTCTGCCCACTGCTGCACACATCTCAGTAGGCCAAGCAAAAATCTGGGCCACGTTCACTTTATACATACTAATGGTATGTACTGTAAATGGAACAGGACAATAAATAAAAGTCAATGGGACAGAGTGTCAGCTGTTGTGAGTTACCATAGTTCCATGACTAGATGATCTGGTGGTCCCTTCTGGCCTTAAACTCTAAAACTCTTAAACTCTATGACTGCAGTGTAGTGATGCTGATTTACACTAGCTGAGGATCTAGCCCATTATTTTATTCCACAGACTGGATGTTTTAATAATGAATTAATGTATAGTTGAGTCTTTTGTGCTGTTGCAATGTAGCAGAATCAAAATGTCTAAAATGCTTAGTTGTTACGTGCAACCTGGACTGAAACAAACCAAAGAACAAACTGTAATTCCATCATTTGACATTTCTGATTGTGAGAAATAGGGAGTAAAGTTCATTAAAAATCTTTTCTGTTTCTTCTTTTTTTATAAACAAGTGATTCCCACTCTTTTTTGTGATTCTTTCAGCAACCTCCAGCAGGGCAAATGGGGTATTTGATTTGGAAATATCTGAAGGATTCTACCATGATCTGGGAAATCTAAATAGTTTACAGTTTTGTACTGGGTTTTTAATGTAAATTTGACCAGTGAACAATACAAACAGAAACTCTCACATAAGAAACCCCTCTCCCTTTACTCTTGCCCACACCAAAAGCCTAGCTATTCTCCTGGGGAATCCTCTGTGAGAACTAACTAAAAGAAAAAGGGAAATGATTCCATTGATTTGGAATAAAAAAGACTTGGATGGACTTTACCCTTGATTCACAAACAACATCCATTGCACCTATGCATCACATTCCATCCAAAGAAATATACAATCCAAAGTAACAACTATTTCAGATAAAGTGAGGCCACTTGGAAAAATCCTATTGCTATCAACTCATAATTGCCAAGTAATTATGTTGCATATTAAGTATTGATCAAACCTAAAAATTATTGTCTTGGTTTGTTTTTTTAATACTATCATTCACTAACTGTATCCAGCATTTTTTGTTTGTTTATATGGTGGGTTGGTTTTTGTTTTCTTATATGTTTTAGCTTTTGCAGACTTCTGAGGCTTAGAGATGGGTGAAATCAGTTTTCTCTAATTCTAAATCCCCTCAAACATGGTAGACTTAAACTTGAATATTATTGGGTTTGTGTTTTGCTTAGGAGAGACTGAAAAATGAAGAAGGGAGAGATATTTTCAAAATCACCTAAGTGACTTAGAAGCCTAGATCTCATTTTCACAAGCATCTTAACTGTGTAGGAGCCTTAGTCCCATTTACTTTCAAAGGACTTAGGTTCGTAAGTGATTTAGGTGCTTTTGACATTTTAATCCAGGGTGAAAAAATGGATCAGAGAGTGAGCAGAGTGAAAAACAAATGCTGAGAACTGTGAGAGAGGGATAAGAAGCTGAATGGGACAGAGACAATACCAATTAAATATAGATAACATATAGTGTACTGAATATAGTGCCCTCACATAGCACAGGATTCCCTCTATCTAGCTAGAAATACTTTTGCTTTAGCTGAATCATTGCCCGGAAGGAGAAATGGACTTAAATTACAGGAAAAAATGTTTGTGATCTTAGACTGGTGGTGTGACCCCGTACAAAACAGTTTGTGGGGTCTGCCAAACTTCAGTCCACAGAAAGTTCTCCAGTCCCTACCATAAGCAACAGTATGTCCCAGAAAAAAACATGCATTCCAGAATGCCTCTTTACAAGGCTTCCCACTTCCCTTTGCTATCTTGCTTCAGGATTTGTATTCCCTGATGATAATGTATGATACATAACACATCTACTACTAGGACCAAAGAACAAATTCAGGAATGTTACAAGGTGAAATGGAAGTCATAGAAGCTGTCTGAGACAGTCACAGAGAGTCATAGAAGACTTATTAAAAGTCTTGCTTTAAAATGTAATGCACTTGTTTAAAGAGTGAAAAGACAGGAAATGGATGGCTCAGGAGACTGGTAGTAGGTTATGCAGTCTCTCAATTCTGGATCATCAGCAGTGAAAAACATCTTTTCCATCCAATAACTTGGTTTAGGGCTGTGTGAAATATCACAATTTCATTTTGCAGAGAGCCAAGTGAACATATTTCAGTTTTTGTGTGGGTGACCCCACAGTTTTGACTTTGTGAACCCCAACTGAAAAAATAAAGCTCAGTCAAAACCACTAAGATTCACTTCTTCCTTGTCAAAACTATTGTTAGGCAACATATATGTTGTATGTTTTGGATAATATATTAATATGCATTACACATCACATTAATGGGTTATAGACATTACATCATATATGAATGTTAGCACAGATCTATGCTAAATTGTATTAAGTTCACTCTTGTTCACTTATATCAAGAGATATATATCCCACAATACCTTACAAGGCTATCACAATATCCTACAAGGCTATATGTTGCACTTGGCACTACAAGTATAAACCCTGTCAGAATCAAGATATATGAGTATTCTACCGTGGTACAAGGTAGGGTCTTCATGGCCCAACTGGTTTGGAAAGCTGTGTTCAAAAACACGAGATAAGGAGTACACCCTGGTTCCAGAAAAACAAGGAAAAGAGTTGATTGGTGAATATCAATCTTGGATGATGCATAGTGTGCTTTAAACTTTATAAACAGGTATATTATAAATATAGCTAATTTTTGGGGAGGGAAGGGGGTGTTTGGGGGAAGACCACCTTCTGAGTAAGGTGAAGTGATCAGCACTGTGAGAAACTGCTTCCCAGAGGGATTAGTTCATATTAACTCTTTATTTACTGTACTGATAGTGATAAATAAATTGCTATCAAATTGATTATTTGGTCTCATAAATAGTTTTCATAATGAACCACCAGTCCCAAATGCAGTAGATCTAATCTACCTTGATTTGATACCATTCCATACTGGAAATTACTAGTTAAATTGGAGAAGATAGGGATTAATATGAGAATTGGAAGTAGGTAAGGAATTGGTTAAAGGGTAGACTACAATGACTACTGTCAGCTGGAGGGAAGTTACAAGTGGAATTCCTCAAGGATTACTGAAATTGGCACAAAAAAGTGAGAGTGTGGTAATAAAATATGCAGATGATTGAAAGCTGGGATTTTTGTCAATAAAGAGGAGGAATGGAATATCATACAAGAAGATATGGATGAGCTTGAAAACTGAAGTTATAGAAACGGGAAAAAGTTTAATCCTGAAAAATATAAGGTCATGCACTTTGGGACTAACAACAAGAGTTTTTGCTATAAACTGGGGACATATCAGTTTGAAGCAACAAAGCAGGATAAAGGTTATATTGGTCAATCACAGGAGGACTATTAGCTGCCAATGTGATGCAGCCATGAACAAGGCTAATGCAATCCTAGGATGCATCAAACGAGATATTTCCAATAGAGATGGAAGTGTTATTACCATTATACAAGGCACTGGTGAGACCTCATTTGGAATACTGTGTGCAGTTCTGGTCTCCCACTTTTAAGAAAGATGAATTCATATAGTAACAGTTGCAGAGAAGCGCTACTAGGATGATCAAAGCAAACCTAAGGAGCTTGGCTTGTTTAGTCTAACAAAACGAAGGATGCAGGGAGATATGATTGCTCTCCATAAATACATCAGAGGGATAAACACCAGGGAGGGAGAGAAGATATTTCAGTTTAGGGCCAATGTTGGCACAAGAACAAATAGATATAAACTTGTCATCAGTAGGTTTAGGCTTGAAATTAGTTAAAGGTTTCTGACCATCAGAGGAATGAAGACCTGGAAGAACCTTTTAAGGGAAGCAGTGGGGGCAAAAAACCTAACTTGTTTTAAGACTGAGCTTGATATGTTAATGGGCGGATGGGATGATGAGATTGCCTACAATGGCATATGGCCCATCTGCAATAGCTATTGGCAAATGTCTCCAACAGCAGGAGACAGGACACTAGAAGGGGAGGGCTCTGAGTTACTACAAAGAATTATTTCCCAGGTGTCTGGTGGGTTGGTCTTGCCCATATGTTCAAAGTCTAACAGATTGACATGTTTGGGGTCAGGAAGGAATTTTCCCTCAGGTCAAATGTGCAGAGACTGAGGAACAGAGGGTTGCCTTCTTATGCAGTGTGGGCCACAGGTCATTTTCTGGTTTGAACTTGAGCAAATGTAACTTGAAGTCTTTACATGAAGATTTAAGGATTTAAGTAACTCAGCCAGAAGTTATGGAGCTACTACTACAGGAATGGGTGAGTGAGGTTCTGTGACCTGTGTTGTACAGGAGGTCAGACTAGATGATCATGATGGTCCCTTCTTACCTTAAGGTCTATGAGTCTAAATATAGTCAATCAGCTGCCTAATCTATTAATCAACAGTATGCAAAGTTTGATCAGTTAGTGAATGTTAATAAGCCTTTCAATGAAAATGATCTGAGAGTCAAGTTTGTAATGAAACCCAAAATGAGGCTCTTTTTACATTGGCAAACTATGTCAGGGTTGGATGGGATTGTATTTGTGTTAGTTCAGTTTCTTGCTTTCAGAAATTTCCCCAAGGTGGTTGTTTGGCAATTGCTTATCCAAACAGATCCTGTCACTCATTTTTAACTTGTATAGAAGAACAATGGATGAGTTAGTCAGGTAATTTGAAGTGTGGTGCCATCAATACACTGATGATGATGCAGCTCTGTATTTCTTTTTTATCAGAGCTGGACAGCATAGTATCTTTGTTTTCCTAGTATGTGGCTGAGAGGGCAACTTGGATGAGAGTAAAACTGGCTGAGACATGATCCATATAAAATAAAAGTGAAGCTAGTTTCCTGGAGAAAGAATCTAGAGTTTATGGCAGGGATAATGTCTGTCCCATCATTGAGGAGAACTGCCTGCTCTTTATCAGTGACATTTGCAATATAGGGACATAACCAGACCCTTGGTTGCTCCTGGAGTTCAAAGTGACTGTGGTGGCCAGAAGTGCCGTTTTTCATCTATGATCAGTACTACTGCTGTAATGATTTTTCTCAGATGTGGATCTTGCCACAGTTATCCATGCCATTGTGACCTACAGGATAGACCATTATAATCTGCTCTATTTAAATTGATCACTGACACATCTGATTTGCCTAGCGCAGAATGTGATGATCAAGTTGATTAGCAGAATTTGTTATACTAATGATCCAGAAGTCACTGGCTTTCTGTTTAAAGCTCTGCGTGAACTGGGTCCTGCGTATCTGAGAAGCCAACTCCCTCCCCATTCAGCACCATGGCAGCTAAATTCTTGCTAACTGTTCCCAGTTGAAATGTTTGGGGACTGATACCAGATCATTTTCAGTGGAGGGTCTTCAACTCTTTCCCATTTTCTCTGGTAAAGCCTGAGTGTGTTAACCCTCAAGGAATGGACTAATGCATCCATTTACTTAGGTTTTGGCAAAGGAAGGTGTATTTATGTTAACAAGGGTCTGTCTTTTTTGAGCTGACTTATTCCATATTATGTTAATATGTGATCAAGATCCCAAAAACAGCTGTGATAAGTATTTTAAAAATTAGGGAATAAATAAAATAAAATAACAAACTCCCCACAACTCTTCTGTTCAGGGGTATATAAGACTTCCCATGATTATGTGATCTAAATCCATTACCTACTGGATAAGTGTCCCATTCACAAATAAACAAACAAAAAACACAGCACCATTATCTCTGGCCCCAGTTATAATCTTGATATTCCTTGAGGTAATGCCACAGGTGAGAGCATTGGCTTGCACTTCTGTTGGTCATGTTGTATATGTGCTCTGGATAAAGAGTGGCCTTCATTTCCTAGAACTCTCAGTCCAGCACATTGTGTGAACAGCAATGTCACAAGATGTGTATTAAAATAATGAAAATAAAATGGAGAAGCTGAATGTGAGAGGCACACTGGCTGTCTTCTGGTAACATTAAATTACAAATAAAATAGGTTTCTGGGTTTTGTCAGTTGGGGGTAGCAGTTCCAGCTGGGTCCTGATTCACAGGTACAAAGGTTAATTCCAGCTGTGTGAATAAACTAAACAATATGGGCAGATGCCAATCCACCCTTCCAAATGAAGATCAAGTTTCACTATTAACCCCTCGTGTGCTATAATCCATACATCCTCAAGGACTAAGAAGTTGTCCGCTGTCCCTATTGACTTGTGCTTTAATTTGCACTATGATTTCACTGCCTCCTCCTGTTTTCCACCCAGCAAAAACCACTCCTGCACAGCCTGGTTGTTGTTGTTGTTCATTTTCATTATGGTAGAGCCTGAGAACCTAATAAATGATCCATTATACTATGCCCTGTACAGACATATAACAAAGAAAACAGTCCCTGCCCCAAGGAGTCACAGTCCATGTGACAAGCAGTGAACAAAACTGGTGAATAATATGGGGGTGAGTTGGGAGGATGAGGGAACAAACAGAGTTTAGCACAAAAGCAGAAGTCCCAGTTAGCAACCTGCCTAAGCTAGTGTTTGTGTTTTTCCTGCATATGCTTTTACATGCCTATAGGCCTAACTCAGTTCTTGAGCTTTTCATTGTTGTGTTTGTAAGTTACTCCTTGCTTTATTACATGTTTGCAAGATGCCGTGCCTACCTAAGGCATTAGGTAATAAATATGCAATAAACATTTCAAATATAAATTAAATCCATATATAGATTCAACACAATATTCATTAACTAATAAGAAAGATTGTTACCAAATCATGATGTTTTGTATTTTTATATGGCACATATCTAGTCATATGCATGCAAATCAGTAGTTTTGCACCTGTATCTCAGGTAGTATATGTATGTATCTATTAACATACTTAAAAATCAGGACTTAATTAGTTAAGTCATTGTGTACTAAGCATCCTTATCAAATTTTACACATAAAGAGACTGGAGCACAGAATAGATAAATGGGTCGCCTAGGTTAACACAGAGAGATTAGAATAGAATAAAATGAAATCAATGGGCGTTTAGGCTCCTAAATACCTTTAAAATCTGGCCCTTAGCCTTAACCCCTGTGTAGGGAGACAAGTATAAGTTTGAAATTCGGAGGAACTTGTCTTCCAAAGCCAAATAGTTGTTTTGGAGAATTTTACCCTACATGTATACAAAAGAGGATTTTTAAAAGGTCCTAAGGTCAATGTAATGGAGTGAAACCCATCATGGTCTGGAAATGGGTTAATAGTTAAATAGTTATGTCACAGGTGCAATAGAGGTGCCTAATTAATTGCTTCACAGCCACAGGGGCGGCATTGGCTGATAACTGAATGGACACCTAAGGCCTATAAAAGAGGAAAGTTCAGTCTAAAAGAAGAAGGAGTGATTGATACCAGAGATGGGGAGAGGAAGTGGAACCCCAAGAAAGGGATTGTGCATCAGATCCAGAAGAGACATTGATTCTTTGCAACTTTAGACTCTACCTGTATATCTGTTACCCCAGGAGGGGTTTGGACTAGCTGGAGAGCTGAGTGGCATGCAAAGACAAATGGCCTGCAGGGAGTGCCAGAGATGAAAATCCCTGCAGCATCACATGCTAACACAAGGGGGGCTGTTGGCAAAGAGTACAGTACATAAATCAGACATATACAAATGTTCTGATGGAAAATCATGACTGATAGCTTCAGCTTCTAGAGATTTTAAACCTTTTCATCAAAACTTTTCAAATTAAAACTTGAAATGTAAGCAAGGTCACTGACCACGTATTACAATTCACATTATCATCATCAGAGTCTATATTACTGGTTTATTCCTGTTCATGACACCAGAAAAAAACAACACATTAATATTATCTATCTATCTTATCTATGTCCCTCACAGACTAAATGATAGTTAAGCAGACTTGAAAATGCTTTCTGAAAAAAAAATGAGCATTTCGTGCTGGTTAATTGGAAGAGTAGATGTCTGACTAATTTTAATGCAGTTATTCAATAAGAAATTAGATTATTAGGAGATGTAAATATGAATCTTCCCTAGTTGGTCTATTTTATGGGTTTTTTAGGTATTTTTCTTGCAGGCTTGTTGCTTTGTTTACAAAAGAGAAATAAAGTACTTGTTATGGGCAACTCCGTGTACTTTTTGGTCTGCACCTTAGAGGTTCTTGAAGAACTTAATCAAAAGACTTTTTACAGGGTTGAAAACAGGGGTGGGAAAGGAGAAAGCAAAGTACTGATAGTAAATTACTTTGAAAAGGGCATGAATCACTTTTATCTGTCTGTCTATATTTAATTGCTCACATTTTAACAAGAAGGGCATGCACATCTTTGTAGAACAGGGCCTGTAACTGGAATTCTAAGCAGTAGGTGAGGATTTTCCGGGGGGGGGGGGAAACGTGTCTTCTCTTTCTTGTTTAGCAGAAGAGCGATCACTATCTTTAGTTAAATCTGAATGTCAGTGATCATAACAGAACCTTCCTGGATTGTCTGTCACGCTGGCTAATTGGAAATAACAAGGTTAGTATTTGACACACGATTTAGAAAATGTGACCAGCAATACTTAGGGCAGATGTCAGACATTCTTTAGCAGACTGTTGTTGCTGCTTTATAAGAACTGGCGAGAAGGGAGCTAAATGGGAGAATAGGGAGTTCCAGTAGTATGGCAATCCAAATTCCAGTCACAAGTTTCATAACATGCCAATTTTTTCCCCCCATGACTACATTGGCTGCTTTTTTTTTTTAAAGAACTATAGATATTCTTTGCTTGTTCTTCTAAATACCCAAGGCACATCTTTGTCTACCATTCCAAGGGAAGAGCTCTTTTGCACTGTATTCATCTCCAAGCTGGGACTGCCAATTATAGCTCCACCTGGGCTCAGGAATAAAAGATGTCAGGCTGCAGCCTTTGTCCTTTTTTGACTGCTTTCTACGGCTATTACATTGATTGCTGTTTGTCTCCCTGTAAATGGGGCCCTACAATTGCAATCCACCTCCTTCCTTCCCTCCAACCAAAATCCTTACTCCCTGCTTTTTTTCCCTATTCATTATCAGAAAATGCAGAATTTCAATGAGACTGGCTAACTCAGCTCTAAACCAGATCTTTATTAGATTTCAAAGCACACTTACAGGCAACTAAAGGTAATTCAGCAATGAGATCGTTGCTGGCAGCGGCTTTATCAGCGAGTAGTTCACCACCTTTGTTGTAATTTACACCCCTGTCTTTACAAATCCATTCAATATCATTTTCTGCTCAGTTGAGAGACCCAATGTGGATTCTGCTGAATTAGAACTGAATCCCTGCCCCTTTGTGGTCTGTTCCCAACTGCCCTGAGAGCAGAGAAGGAAAGCCACGGCCAGCAATGTCAATAGAACCCTATAAAGATTAATGGGATACCTGAAAAGCAACAAGGACTTTGAGTGATTTCAAGGATTCCAAAGGCTCAAGAAATCGATTTCACTGAAAATGTCCTTGCTAATTTAGTACCTGATAGTATTTGACATCCCTCTGCTCTAGTGTGAACAGCAAATGGTAAGAGGATGAGTGGGTTTTTTTGTGCATCGTTCAATGAAGATTTCTAATGAAAATTAATACTAGCTAAATCAGATAGGACAAACACTTCTAAAATGCATACATTCTAAAAAATATTAATGTTTCTTCTATCATTACCTTCATAGCTACTGATAAAAATAAAATCAACACTAATGGAAATTAAATTATTGAGAGTGAATGTCTAAGCGTGGAATATTGCTTTACATAGTAAACCCTGTATATTGCATCAGATCTGCTACTACACTTCCTTAACGCTGAAGAACTATCTGAAGCTGCTGAAAAGGCTGATATAAAACAACTTTCGATGCCTAGACGTGATTGTGTCATTCTTTCATTTTACATTAACAAAGATACCAGCTCATGCTTGAGGCTCAAAATAGGATAAAAGCAATCCATAAAATAAAATCTCTCTTATGATGATGTCTGTGGTATTAAAATTCTGTTTATAGTGAAGATTTTTACATATCCTAATTACATCTTGGAAATAACTATTGTCACTTCTGCCACACTGAAAGGCCCTTAATGATGACATTATTGTTTGAATAGAATTTTTAAGCAGACCTAATGTAAAAAGAGATGCAATTAAGAGAATTTTAAGTTTACTTGATCTAGGCCCAGAGGTTTAATATTTCTTTCCCTAATATTTATGGAAATTTTGTGATGTGAACAAAGTCTGGAGTTGTGATATTTTAAAACCAAAATAGCAAAATGAAAACATCTGGAAGTCTTGTATTTAATAGCACCTAGAGATCTTGACTGGGTCATAGATCCACTGTGCTAGCCATCGTAGAAGCATATAGTAAAATTAACAGTCCCTAACCAAAGAGCTGCAATCTGAACCACAAGATATAACAGTAGATGAAGCAAATAAGTAGGCGAAGGGGGAAAGTAGGATGGGGTAACATAATGAGGTGCTTTAGCACAGACTAATTGTTTGCAGAATTCTTCATCACTCAGTGGCAGCCACCACCATGCTTTTCATTGCACGGAGAAAAAAATATGCCATATTGATCTTCTCTTTCCCCTCCACCCCCAGCGTTAGTACAAAAGCGTGATGTGCTTGTCCTTGTATTTCAGTGCAATTTGTTACAGAAAAAAAGTATATCTAGATAAATATATGGACATTTGTGTACACACATTGTACAGGGGTACATTTATATACACACATGTGCATAAACAGCCACATATGCACACACACACATATATTCATCAATCAACACACATTTTCTTATGTATGAAATTACATTGTTGCACAGTGAAAAGCAGATCATACTTATGAACATCAAAGAATTTTGCTCAGCTGTAGCCCTAACTAAATGTTCCCTGTTTTGAGGTTAGCTATGCATAGAACAAGTGAACACGCTGGGGCTTAAATGTTTGAATCTCACATACTGTATAACCCCCTGTGTTAATAATGCAGCTAATCAGCAACACATGTATGAGGATAGTACTGACAGAACACCAGACAAACTCCAAGCCTCTCCTCTCATCATTGGTAGCTATGATGCTCACTTGCATTGAATCTCCTGGCTTCACATCACAGCAGTCTGCACCCTATTTAGGTAAAATGTAATGAGCAAGCTCACAAATTTCTTTGAAACTTGCCAGGTTCACAGGCCTTGGCTGTGCTGATGAAAGCCAATGAAAAAAATTGTTAAAGGAAAAAGAAAACAGAAAAACAGGGCAGCCAGAATTAATAGCTGCTGTGCTGCTGAAAAGGATGTCAGCAGCTGTACTTAAAATAAAATTTAAAACTAAAACACAAAGACAAATCTCTCAAATAAATAAAACAGAAGCAAGGGGAAATCAAGTGGCTCCCACTCACTCATGTGTGCTGTTAAAATAATCTCAATATTAAAATGTTGCAATTGTCAGCAAGAGGTAGTTTAGGCAAAAACATCTGGTACCTGAGACTTCTGAGCATTATCTGTTTAATGTACTGAGGAAACATGACTGAAGAACAAGTATGAGTATGAGGATTTCTGGGCTGCATTGCTGGCTCTGCCATAAACTTCATGTGTGACCTTGGGCAAGTCACTTAACATCAGTTTCCCCATCAGCAAAAAAAAAAAAAAGAGGTGGGGAATACAGTGGGATTTATATAGAGTCTTCTGAAGTTAATGGAAGTCTTTCCATTGACTCCAGTAGATCAGACCTAATAATATCTAACAACCTGGCAGAACTGTAGGCATTAATTTTTGTGAAGTGATGTGCAATTGTCTGGATTGCTAGATATGGAGAAAGAATCATTGCTGCCAGGTCATTACACCCGTTGAAGAGCAGGTTGCATATTATTCTGCTTCTTGAATCCTCAACAAAATTATCATACAATGATCGAGATAACTAGTAAAGATAAAAAGATAGTAAAGATAACTAGTAAAGATGCGTATTACACCAAGATGTCATTTCCATAATCCCTGTTATGACTCTGACCCCACTTCAAATGCAAATAAGCAAGCCAACTGATATCTGACATTTGATCTGTTCTGATTGTTACAAGCTGCAGGGATTCCCCTGCCTGAAAATATACATATATTGTTTTAAAGCCAATCAGAATTAGATTTCTGAAGTGGGTAATGAATTATAGTTAGCCAAACTGAACTATATAGCCTGCCTGTGATCCTGTACTCCTTACTCCCATTGAGCTCAGTGAAAGTTTGGGCCAAAAATTAAACATCTCATGGAGATGCCACAATTACGGGGCCCACTGCACCTCTGTCCCTGTTCTGGTCTCTGAGCACACTCTCTCAGGCATCGAGCATCAGGGGGTGGAGTTTCACAATTTTATCACTCCAAGACTAGTCCCAGGGCTACAGCACAGTATTGACCTTGCTTACCCTACAGGTCCAAGTGAGTTCAGACACCAGCAGTTTTTCCTTTCAGGAGTCTGTGACCAGTGGCGTATATAATGCCCAGTCAGCCCTCTTAAAACCAAAGTATTGTTTATTTTAGCAGTAGGAATGAAGCATAAGAGAAAAAAAGATTTTAATAGAAAAGTCTACACATGTCCATTTTAGCTAGTCTTCTCATCCCCTGAAGGTAATCTAATCAGGCCTAACTTCTTCAGGCACCCCCAGTGAGGCGCTGTGTCTCATTTTGGTTCCCATGAACAACTTCTGGTGCTCTTATCAAGGATAGTCCCTTTTAATCCTCCCAGAGTTCTTTTCTTCTTCCATGTTCCAAGATTTCAACCCCTTTTTGTCAAAACTAGTTCTTTAGGCTCAGCAGGAGTTCAAGCCAGAGTCTTCAGAGCCACTGGATCTGGCACTATCCCTTAACAACTCTGAAGTATTTGCTCAGGGGTGGCCAGTCTTGAACCATTCTTTTCCACACTGCCTATTTTCCCAGACAGCAATCACACCAATAACCAGGCCAAGACACAGTATTCATACAACACACAGTGTTCATAAATTATTACAGAACAGTCCCAAATCCATTACAGAGGGTAATAACAAGGGTTTTTAAAGGTTTCAGAGTACAGCCGTGTTAGTCTGTATCCGCAAAAAGAACAGGAGTACTTGTGGCACCTTAGAGACTAACAAATTTATTTCAGCATAAGCTTTTGTGAGCTACAGCTCACTTCTTCGGATGCATAGAATGGAACACACAGACAGGAGATATTTATACATACAGAGAACATGAAAAGGTGGAAGTATGCATACCAACTGGAAGAATCCAATCAATTGAGATGAGCTATCATCAGCAGGAGAAAAAATACCTTTGAAATGATAATTGAGATGACCCATAGAAGGTGTGAGGAGAACTTAACATAGGGAAATAGATTCAATTAGTGTAATGACCCAACCATTCCCAGTCTCTGTTTAAACCTAAGTTAATTGTATCTAATTTGCATATTAATTCAAGTTCAGCAGTCTCTCTTTGGAGTCTGTTTTTGAAGTTTTTTTTATTGCAAAATTGCCACCTTCAAGTCTGTCACTGAGTGGTTAAAGAGGTTGAAGTGTTCTCCCACTGGTTTTTGAATGTTATGATTCCTGATGTCAGATTTGTGTCCATTTATTCTTTTCTGTAGAGACTGTCCGGTTTGGCCAATGTAAAATTATTTTTCATTGATTTACATGACCCCCTCATCAAGTCAGTGAAAAATAAAAAACATCAGAAAATAACTTTCTCAGCATCAACATTACTTATTTTTAAATTGAACAGAAGTGGCACATTTATCTTATTTCTGTGCATTGCTGACTTTATTCCCTGCTTTCTCAGCTTACAGCACTCCTCAAGGCAGAAAGCAGTTAGCTAACAGAAGGGATGAGTAGAAAGCAAACACAATGCAGATGGCCCTCTAGGGAAATGAGATAATAGACACCATGACTGGACAAGAGGGACATATGTTAAAGAGGGAAGGGAAACTGCCCTTTCTGCAGCCTCTTACCTGCCCTTGTGCAAACCAATTCCTTATGAAGGCTTTGTTTTTCAGAAGAATAATTGCTTTTCTCTTCATTCTTCTCGCTCCTGCTCACTTGAATTGTGGATCCAATTGTAGGAACTAATATTTTTAGTAGTATTTTAACTAGTATTTTTAGGCTGACTTTCATTTTCCTGTCCAGTCACATGGTTGGAGACTCTTTTCTGAGGGGGACAGAAGAACCCAACTGTCACCCTGACATGGCATCCCGGGAGGTATGCTACCTGCCAAGGGCCCATATCCGAGACATTACGGAGGGATTGTCGAGGATTATCCAGCCCTCTGACTACTACCCCATGCTACTCATCCATGTAGGCACTAATGATACTGTGTGGTATGACCTTCAGCAGATGAGAAGTGATTACAGAGTTCTGGGAGTAAGGACAAAGGAGTTGGGAACACAGGTGGTGTTCTTTTCAATCCTTCTGGTCAAGGGTAGGGGCCCAGGCAGAGAAAGATGCATCCTGGCGGTGAATCCCTGCCATGAAGATGGTGTCACCAGGAAGGCTGGATGCTGTTCTGTTCTTGGAAGGACAGCTAAGCAGAGATGGGGTCCACCTATCGAGGAAGGGGAAGAGCATATTTGGATACAGACCGGCTAACCTAGTGAGGAGGGCTTTAAACTAGGTTCGAAGGGGGAAGGTGACCAAAACTCACAGGTAAGTCAAAAACATGGAGACCTGGGAGAAGGTTTGGAATTTGGGGGGAGCATGGGCTGTTATACCAGGAATCATAGATCATAGATTATTAGGGTTGGAAGGGACCTCAAGAGATCATCTAGTCCAACCCCCTCCTCAAAGCAGGACCAATCCCCAAATGGCCCCCTCAAGGATTGAAATCAAGTTGAGACAAGACAGAACTGGGGTCAGGGGAAACCAACTCAGTATCTTAGATGTCGGTATACTAATGTGAGAAGTATGGGGAATAAGCAAGTAGAACTCTAAATGCTAGTAAATAAACACAACTATAACATAGTTGGCATCACAGAGACTTGGTGGAATAATACATGTGACTGGAATATTGGTATAGAAGAATACAGCTTGCTCAGGAAGGACAGGCAAGGGAAAATGGAGGAGGTGTGGCCTTGTATATTAAAAAGGTATATACTTGGACTGAGGTTGAGAAGGAAATAGGAAACAGACTTGTTGAAAATATCTGGGTCAGGATAAAAGGGGTAAAAAACAAGGGGTGATCTCATGGTAGGGGTCTACTACAGACCACCTAACCAGGAAGAAGAGGTGGATGAGGCTTTTTTAAAACAACTAACAAAATCATCCAAAGTACAGGACTTGGTGGTGATGGGGGACTTCAATTACTAAAACATCTGTTGGGAAAATAACACAGCAAGGCCCAGATTATCCAACAAGTTATTGGAATTGGAGACAATTTTTTATTACAGAAGCTGAAGAAAGCTATTAGGGGAGAGGCTGTTCTAGATTTGATTTTGACAAACAGGGAGGAACTGCTTGAGAATTTGAAAGTGGAAGGCAGCTTGGGTGATGATCATGAAATGATAGAGTTCATGATTCTAAGGAATTGTAGGAGGAAGAACAGCAAAATAAAGACAATGGATTTCAAGAAGGCAGACTTCAGCAAACTGAAGAAGTTGGTAGGTAAGATCCCATGGGAAGCAAGTCTAAGGGGAAAAACAATTGAAGACAGTTGGCAGTTTTTCAAAGACACATTATTAAGGGCACAAGAGCAAACTATCCCACTGAGTAGAAAAGACAGGAAATATGGCAAGAGACCACGCTGGCTTAATCAGGAGATCTACAATGATCTAAAAATAAAAAAAAGAGACCTACAAAAAGTGGAAACTAGGTCAAATTATAAAGGATAAATATAAACAAATAACACAAGTATGTAGGAAAAAAATTAGAAAGGCCAAGGCACCAAATGAGATCAAACTAGATAGAGACATAAAGGATAAAAAGAAAACATTCTATAAATAACTTAGAAGCAAGGGGAAGACCAAGGACAGGGTAGGACCATTACTCAATGAGGGGTAGGGAAATAATAACAGAAAATGTGGAAATGGCAGAGGTGCTTAATGACTTCTTTGTTACTATAGTGCTGTAGCAGCGTGGACCTCTGCTCCTGCCCTGAAGGGGTTAAAAACAGCCCTGGGAAGGGGCTGTGGCTGGAGAAAGCTGCCTTTAGGCTGGGACAAGAAGCCTGGGCTGATTGGGGAAAGTAGGCTCAGCTGTGGCCATGCTCCAATCAGGCCCAGCAGGCCCCTATAAGAGGCAGTAAGCCAGAAGCCCAAAATAGTCTATCTCTAGCTGTAGAGGGAGATGGGCCTGGCTGCAAGGAACTGGACGTAAGGTACCTGAGTGAAGCAGGGCTGGGGAAAGGCAGAGGAGCTGGGGAGCTCCAGCCTGGAAAGCCCCAGGCTGCGGCCTAGCATTGGGCTAACAGGTACTGGGGTTGCAGAGGGCAGCCCAGGGATAGGCCAAGGCAGCAGGCCCAAACCCAACCTTGCCAGTGATGAGTAGGCTGATACTGCAGTCTGCCCCAGGGTGTGAGGCTAGACAATGACTGGCAGTAGCCATATACTGAGGCAAGGTGGGGATAGAGGGTGGGGGTTCCCTGGGGAGGGGAGACCCAGAGAGAAAGGGGTTACTGCCAGGGGGCAGCACCCCATGTAAAAGGGCACCAGGTCCAGAGAGGGACACGGGGGCCAGAGGACAGGCAGATCACCAGCCTGCAGAGGGCGCTCCGTGCTGGAACGGAGCTAATTCCCAGGAGTCACCAGCAGGAGGCGCCGCAGGGGTGAGTCAGCCCGTTTACAAGTGCCCATCTATAAAAAGGGAAATAAGGACAACCTGGGGAATTACAGACCAATCAGCTTAACTTCTATACCTGGAAAGATAATGGAGCAAATAATTAAGCAATCTATTTGCAAACATCTAGAAGATAATAAGGTGATAAGTAACAGTCAGCATGGATTTGTCAAGAACAAATCGTGTCAAACCAACCTGATAGCTTTCTTTGACAGGGTAAAAAACCTTCTGGATGGGGGGAAGCGGTAGATGTGGTATATCTTAACTTTAGTAAAGTTTTTTATACTGTCTCGCATGACCGTCTCATAAACAAACAAGAGAAATACAACCTAGATGGAGCTACTATAAGGTGGGTGCAAAATTGGTTGGAAAACCGCTCCCAGAGAGTAGTTATCAGTGGTTCATAGTAATGCTGCAAGGGCAGAACGAATGGGGTCCTGCAGGGATCAGTTCTGGGTCTGGTTCTGTTCAGTATCTTCATCAATGATTTAGATAATGCCACAGAGAGTACACTTATAAAGCTTGCAGATGATACCAAGCTGGGTCAGATTGCAAGTGCTTTGGGGGATAGGATTAAAATTCAAAATGATCTGGACAAACTGGAGATATGGTCTGAAGTAAATAGGATGAAATTCAATAAGGACAAATGCAAAGTACTCCATTTAGGAAGGAACAATCAGTTACACACGTACAAAATGGGAAATGACTGCCTAGGAAGGAGTACTGCAGAAAGGGATTTGGAGATCATAGAGGACCACAAGCTAAATATGAGTCAATGGTATAACACTGATGAAAAAAAAACCCAAAGATCATTCTGGGATGTATTAGCAAGAGTATTGTAAGCGAGACACAAGAAGCAATTCTTCCACTCTACTCCACCCTTATTAGGTCCCAACTAGAGTATTCTGTCCAGTTCTGGGCACCACATTTCAGGAAAGATGTGGACAGAGAAGAGCAACAAAAATGATTAAAGGTCTAGAAAACATGATCTATGAGGGGAGATTGAAAAAAAAATGAGTTTGTTTAGTCTGCAAAAGAGAGGACTGAGAGGGGATGTGATAACCATTTTCAAGTACATAAAAGATTGTTACAGGGTGGAGGGAGAAGAATTGTTCTTCTTAACCTCTGAGGATAAGACAAGAAGCAATGAGCTTAAATTACAGCCAGGGAGGTTTACTTTGGACATCAGGAAAAAAATCCTAACTGTCAGGGTGGTTAAGCACAGGAATAAATTGCCTAGGGAGTTTGTGGAATCTCCATCGTTGCAGATTTTTAAGAGCAGGTTAGACAAACAACTGTCAGGGACGGTCAAGATAATACTTAGTCCTGCCATGAGTGCAGGGGACTGGACTAGATGACCTCTCGAGGTCCCTTCCAGTTTTATCATTCTATGATTCTATGACCTGGCTCAGGGTTCCAAAGGTTAGATAACAGAGGTGAATAGCCACTGATTTACTAGCCCATAATCTGTCAGCATTAGACACTGAAAAATATTTAGAACCATTTGGTAGTGTTCCATAAGAGGCAAAGAATTAATGAGGCTGTCCTCTTCCTTGGTACCACACCCAAATCTATATCTCATAATATATCCCTTTCATGAACTGAAACCAAAGTGGGTCATTTGGCTTGCAAGAGGAGTCATTATTTTGAGCTACTTGCTAATTAATTCTCTTCTACTGATTATCATTAATACTCATGGCTGTATGTCTAGCACAGGCCAATAATGTGCACATAAAACTGAAGGAACGCAGATAAAAAACTTAGAGTGACTTTAAAAAGATTAAAAACAAGCTCCAAATATGGAAACATGAGAGACCTGAAATTATAAAACCACACATTAAACATCAAATTTAAATCTGCTTTACTGAAGGATTAAATGCTCACTGTGGACTATAAGGAAACACATTTCTAATGGTGAATTTATAACAGTCCACAGGGAACCCTGTCAAGGCCCAGCTGACTAATGACTATCATTTTCAGTTGATTTCATTAGTATTTAAGTTATAGTATGAAGTACATTCCCTTTGGTGCACTGAAAGTTAGTGATTTACATACATTCACTGTGAAGATTTTACTTTGGCTAATATAAAAGTGATTTGTTAGCTAAGACCAGATTTTTTCTTATGCCTACTTAAGTCCACCTATTCAAAAATAAATACTAACTTTTTATATAAGATGTTCTAGCACAATATAGTTGCACATTAAAATAAAATAAAAACAATATTGTCAGTACCCAGGTTATTTTCTCTGTATAATACCGTTCTCTTTGTTAGGCAGGTCTCAGGGTAGCTTGCAATTTTGTATTTAATACAGAATGTGTACATGCAATATATCTTTTTAATATGGTGTCCTTAATGCACAATATCACAAAACACTACACACAGAGTTTTCTGGATATAGATGAGCCAATAGGGTACTGTGTGATTTATCAACTAGTTTTCTACAAGTAGTTTTGTGTGTTCAGTCAATGCAGTTTCATTTTTAAAAAGCCCAAGTAGAACATGCATTACACTAAAAATAAACTGTTGCTTGTGTGTTACCTGCTATCATCTCTTCCCTGAATCTCCACCCCATTAAAACTCTTCATTCTCACTTCCAAGGTTCTGCCCCATTCTCATGTCGCCAAACACCACTCCACTCAGATCCTATAATATGTTAATTCTGTAGCTCTTTGTAGATTTATCCATAAATGAGTGCTGTTTATTCCCTGTTGCCCTACTCCTCCATTCCAACAGAACTATGAAGAACTGAATTTTTCACAGGGGTCTTTCACAATTTCAAAATGTCTTCCATTCCAGAGTAGAACGCAAACATAAACATTTCAACGTTTCCCACAAATCAAAAGTAAAAAAAGAATCCCTTTGGTCACTCTGAATGTTTCACTTCAACACAGTTGAAAAATTTTGTTCTGATTTTGATTTTTTCTTTTATACGATATAATATAAAATTTAAAATTTGAAATGAAAATCATTTTGAAATGGAATATTGAAATGCTCTCTTCTGAAAAGGTCAAAGTGGAATGTTTCAATCTCATCCAAATGTGTTTTCAGTTTTTCCTTCAAAATGAGTTTTCAGGAAAGGTGACATGTTTCCTCCATACATTTCACTGTCAACAAACAGCATCTTCCAAAGTAGAAATGTTCAATCAGAAAATTCCTAATCTCCAGTTCCACTCTCCACCTTCAGATTCTTGCACAAAACCCTTGGTGCCCACACAACCCAACAGCCTTATTTTGTGTAAACTTCTCTTTCTCCCTCTTCCTCATTGCCCAGTGTCATCTGTCCTTGCATTATATGTCATTTCTCCTCACTGCAAGGATCTGTACTGAATCTCTTCATACTGCACCATACACATGTAGAATATTAGAGATATGATGCAAAATAAATAATACTAGTTAATAATTATCATAATACACATGCAGTGATTTGATGGCACAATGTGATTTAGAGAAAACTCTATCATTTTTAAATGGGTACTAACCCAAGGTTTGCAATGTATGCAGCTTGTATCTGTTATGATTTATTTTCCATATGCTGCTCATTTAAATGGACAGAAGTACTCTTCTTTACAGTTGGGTGAAGTTTTTTGTCTGGGAAAACATTTTTCCAGGCCAGCAAAATGAGAGCATGTGTATGTGTCTTTATATTCTTTAGCCTAGTAGTTAGAGCACTTCCATGGGATATGGGAGACCCAGGTTTAAAACCTCACTCAGGAGTAGGGATTTGAACTGGGCTTTCTACCTTTCTAGGTAAGCTCTAACCAGCAGGCTATTTGGGAATTGGATGAGCTCAGTACTTTGCATAAATACTTACATATTCATTGAGGCAAATCACTAGAGAGAATGATTCTATAGGATGGTGATTAAAGCAGTCACCTCAGAGATAAGAGCTATGAATTAAAACCTTCTCTCTTCCTGATTCAGAGGCAGGATTTGAATCAGTGATTCATCCAGCTTTTCTCCACTTTGCTGCAAAAGCAAAATCACTATTTTGAGTTTAGAAGCGGACAGCTACAGATTAGGTGCCCACTGTAATCTCGTATAAAGACTGTACTGAGTATTAGGGTCTGTGCCTTTAAAGGCTGAGCTTCCCAGACAGAGTCCTGGTGGAGCACTATGAAGCCTGTGTTGTTATGCACAGCCAATTGGAACCATACACAGAGTAAAGCAGAGCTCTTGCAAGGACTTAAGCACTGAGTGATCACTGAACTCCACACTTATGACTTGTTCTATTACTGTAAAATGAAGCTCATCCTTCAGAGAGTACAACATAGTGTGTGGAAAATCATGAACAGTGTCAAATCCTCAAGTTAAAGTAGCCACTGAACTGCACTGAAATCAGTGGTGCTACCCCAGTGTAAAATCACTGAAAGTGAGAGAAGGCCCCAAGTCACTAGGCTCACACAACAATAGGAGATTGAATGGATGTACTGGGACCATATCATTTATAGACACAGCCAAGTAGAGCTGACTGGGAAATGTTCAAGATTTCAAAAAATGTTCCTATCTTGACTTGGGATGAAACATCAGTCTCTAAAAAGTGTTCATGAACAGAAAGCCAAAAATTGGTGCAGGTCTATCAAAATCTTTATTTTCATTTTTTTTTAAATTATAGCTAACTTAGATTTCAAAACAAAAAGTCATTTCACACTGAGAAACTGGCATTTTCATTTTAAAAATATTGCAAAAATGGGATATTTTAACAATCTCAAAACTTTTTTCCCCAAAAACAGTTTGGAGTCAAGAAATTTGTGGGAACCAACCCTTTCCCACAAGAAGTTTTGAGAAAGAGGCATATTTTAATGAAAAAAATGTTTTGTTGCAAAATTTCCAACCAGCTGTTTAAAAATATGCAAAGATGCTAACAAATTACACTGAATGCCAGTCATTACACAAGAGGCAAGACTGTGGAGGATCAGGCCCTCCATGCATACAGATGTTGGTCCAATCCCACATTTACAGTTATACACAAAACTACAAGTGGACCAAATCAAAAGTCTAACCTAAAAGGAGACTTTTTGTAGCATATTAAGAATCAGCAAACCAGCTGAACTTGGCCTCATTAGAAGTTTTATATAAAGGAAGTTCTGTAGAAAGGAGGGATTCAAAGACTAGGTTCCTGAATCCATTTAGAATAGATCACCTATCTCTATTGTAAATCCAGAGCATGAAATGAAAGATCCATAAAGAGCATCTCTTATTTATTATTTATTTGTAGCACTCAGAGGCCCCAATCAAAATCAGGATCCCATCTTGCTGAGTGCTGTATATAGAGGTAGTAAAGGGTAAATCCTTGCCTCAGAGAGCTTGCCTCGTAGACGAGACAGACAACGGGAGGGAGAAATGAAGCAATACTGTCTCTATTTTACAGAGCAGAATCAAGGCCCAGAGTCCCATCCCATTGCCTCAACCAAAAGATTGCTCTTTCTCTTCCCTATCCTTGGTGTTACCAAAATGTCAAGTCCGCCTAGCTGAGAGCCAATGACAGCCAGACAGGGACAAGGAAAGGTTGCTTTATTCTGCAGAACAAAGGAGAGTTCTGTACCTTGGTACAAAAACTCTACTCCATACAAGAACCAAGAATCTTTTATACACACTCACACACAGGCTTCGGTCGTGTTAGCATTTGATTGGTGGTTAGCAGACCCTGCACTTCTGCAATCTGCTCAGCAAAAACCGGCTTCGGACCAGCTTCAACTGCCTCAAGACCGATAAGGGAAGACAGTTCAAAAGTTCAGGCTACTGTGTCCGTGAGGTGTCCAATTTCCCCTAATGGTTGCCAGCTATTATAAGGCTACTAGCTGTTAGGGGGTCGCTGCTGACTGTCACAGTCCCCCCTTCGGGCCTGATAATCCAAATTGTCAGGCCCGTTACGCAATTTGCAATCAAGCTGGAGGGAGAGATATTCTCCTACGGACAGTAGAGCCCTTAGTAACAGCACTACACAAACATTTTGCATATTGCAACATTACCCAAACGACACATAGAAAGAAAAGAAAGAAAATAATCCATCTGACAATTTTACGGAAAAGGCCAGTAAACCATGACCCAAGGTCTGGGAGGAGGTCCTCAAAATTAAGGGTATGATTAAGAGATATAGTGTGGAAAACAACAGCTGCATCCTTGATGGCCTGCAAATCCTCCTCAATTAAACCAGAGCGATTAATATAAAAACAGCATCTTTCCCCAATGCGAGCACAGGCCCCCCCTACTTCAGCATTCATGGCATCTAGCACACGCCTATTTTGCAGTGTTACTTCTGCTATGTCATCGATTTCTTATTGTAACTTTTGGAAAGCATCCAAGGAGGCATTAGCTGCCTTTTCAAGTTCTGCAGAAATGTTTACCACTGCCCTTTCCAGCTCCGCTACCCCCAGTCCAGGAATAAGTCCACGTATAAAGGAATGAAATCCCGTTTGCCTGATTACTAGGGGGTTTTCGGCACGTTTAACCTGAGCCCCTTTCAAGGGTGTGAAGAGCTTGTGAGAATTAGTCCCCAGGTTGAGGATTTGGCGTGAGTCCAGTGTGGAGTTTACTTGAACGTCTGGTAATACTCTGGCCACACCACACCGGCCATGCCAACCCGGCGGGAGGGCTTTATACGCATTATGGCCACAAATAAAATACAGACCGGGGCTCTGTAAATAAAGGGTGAGGGAGCTTCCTGCTACTCGGTGACGCCAATCTACCCTAAAATCTCAATGTTTGGAGTTGCCAAATACCTGGCACCGGCACTGCAAATGGGATGCATTCAAATGTCCCATGGCGTGGGTGTTGTTTAAGATACCCCCACAGTATGTAACAGCAAACAAGTGTGATGTAAAGGTTACTAGCGCCCCCTGGCATTCAGAGATTTTTACAAGGGATGAGTGAGGTGATAAAATGCCAGAGGAGATGTCCATATAATGTGCATGGGTCTCATTTATGGGACCCAAGGGAAGGAATGAAGGAAACCACTCCCCTTGATAACATTCACCTGTCAATTTTGCAATATAGGCCTTTTGAAACTGGCAGGGAGGTCTCTGGGTGTCTACACCAATCTTTAAGAGGTAAAAGGTTCCATTTCTAACACTAAACCTAAGGGTTTAATCGCAGGCTTCTAAGGGGATGTAACCCAGTTCCCTCCCGGTCCCGTCAACAGCCTCAAAACATAGGGCCAGCTTATACCCGAACCCAAGGATATTGAAGAGAGGGACCCCTTGGGCCTCCCAACGATGATGCCAAACCTCAGACGTTTTCCCATACTTATCGGACTGGTATTCTCCTTTCCACCACCACTCAGCTTTCCACACCACTTGTAGGGAGAGAGTTTCAGAGAGGTTTAAAGGCACAGCCCACAGTCCTATTCCTTCCTCAGAACGAGTTCGGTGACACAACCAACAGTCAGACAAGTGTCCCAACGTGGCCAGTCGCTGAAGAGGTTTAGCTGCTGGGTGCGGATTAGCTTGTACAAGGGGCAGGCTCAGAAATAATAGCCACCACAGCACCGTCTGAGAACCCATAGTCACAAAGTCTCAGGATTTTGTTCGTCAGAACAAAAGCTTTAGTCCCTCGAGAGGTTCAGCTTTCCAGGCCAGGTATCGTCTGCTTCTGGCTCTTCCGGGTCACGTTGGGAAGAGGTGGCGGTGCTCCCTCGAAGTCCGATGTCGTCTGCTTCTGGCCCCGGCCTAGGGGCTAGCTTGATTCGGGTGTGGTGGATCCAGGTATCCCGTTCCCTTACTCGAATTGCAGTGTGGGAGGTAAAAAGGACTTGAAAAGGGCCAGCCCACCGGGGGTGGAGAGGCTCAATTTTCCACTCTTTTACATAGGCCCAATCCCCTGGCTGGATCCGGTGAGCAGGTACATCAGTGGGTAAGGACTAAAATTGGGCTGCATACCTGCTGCCAGCTCACATGCTCGGGTGAGGGCTACCAATTCTGCCGCCTGGGCTGAGGTGGAGGGTCCCAGGGGTGCAGACTGTAATACCTCAAACTGGGTAAATACTGCAAATCCAGATATTCATTGGCCCTCCACGACCCGTGCCGAGCCATCTGTATACAGTTCCAGGTCAGCATTTGGAATGGGCACATCTGAAAGATCTGGTCGAGGTTTTTCCTGATATGCACTGATCAGGAGAACAAAACAGGACGTCATCCACATACAAGAGATAAGTGGACCCACCAGGTAGCTTAATATCAGCTAAGTCGCGTGTCAGGATAGAGGAGAAAATGGTTGGCGATTCAACATATCCTTGTGGTAGCCGAGTCCAGGTCAGCTGTTCTGCCCTCCCGGTCTCTGGATCCATCCATGTAAATGCAAAGATATCCCAGCTGTCTTGATCTAGGGGAATACTGAAAAAGACATTACACAAGTCTATTACCGAATAGCAAGCAGTACCTGCTGGAATGGCAGTCAGGATAGTGTGAAGGTTAGGTACCACGTTGTGTCTATCCTGAACGACTTTATTCACTGCACGCAAGTCCTGGACAAGTCGGTATACCGGTTTTCCCTCTGGATCCGTGTCAGGTTTTCTGACTGGCAGAATGGGGGTGCTGAAAGGAGACTTGGTGCGAACCAGCACTCCCAAGAGCAGGAATGGGGTGATAAGGTTCCGGAGGCCTAGCAGAGCTTCTTGAGGGATGGGGTACTGATGAATTTGAGGAATTACAATGCCTGGCTTCAAGGTTATATGCACTGGTTCTGTCCGGAGAGTGCCCAAGTCTGTTTTTAAAGTGCCCCATAGGGAGGCTTTTACCTCCTGTCTGAGTCGCTCGGGTAGGATCGGGACCGCAGGCAGGATCGAGTCCTCTGAAGCCTGGGTCAAAACAGCACACAGCTGGGGAAGTTGGTTTTGAGGTAACCAGAGGACGATCCTGTCATCTGAAAAAAAGATCTGAGCATGCAATTTACACAACAGGTCTCTGCCCAAGAGGTTAACTGGGGAATCCGGAGCTAGCAAAAAGGCATGGGAGGCAGAGACACCAGAAATTTCCACATTAGCCCCCTACGACATTCCTTTCTGAACACCGGGTAAAAGCCATTTATTTAACATGTAATCCAAAGGGCTATCCTTAGAGGGTTTCCGCTGAGACCCACCCATCCCCTTTTCTGGCACTCAAATAGAGAATTAAACAGAAAGAAGGAGGGAATAATGGTCTAATCCAAAAAATCCAAGCCAGCAATCTCTGCTTACACTGACTGCTACAGGGGACGGAACAGAAGGATCTTAATACGACCTCAGGGCTTCCTCACACGCTATGGCTTCCACCTTGAGGAATTACAAACAAGAAGCTCAGTTCCGCCCACACACCTAACACCCAAAGGTATAAGACAGAAATACAGTAACCAGGTAACCAGAATATAGCCAGAATCCGGGAAGTGTTTCCTTATCCTATTAGGGCTCACCTTATCGGAGCATGAACCCCAGGGGCCGCGGTGAAGTGAGCAAGAGGGGCTAAGCACCCTGGTGGCACCACTCCTAGTTCGCCGCAGCCGTCCGGAGTCCGATGTCCGAGCTAGGAGGGTCCCATCTGGGGTTGCCAGAAACTGTTACCGAAATGTCGGGTCCGCCTAGCTGAGAGCCAATGACAGCCAGACAGGGACAAGGAAAGGTTGCTTTATTCTGCAGAACAAAGGAGAGTTCTGTACCTTGGTACAAAAACTCTACTCCATACAAGAACCAAGAATCTTTTATACACACTCACACACAGGCTTCGGACGTGTTAGCATTTGATTGGTGGTTAGCAGACCTTGCACTTCTGCAGTCTGCTCAGCAAAAACCTGCTTAGGACCAGCTTCAACTGCCTCAAGACTGATAAGGGAAGAGAGTTCAAAAGTTCATGCTACTGTGTCCGTGAGGTGTCCAATTTCCCCTAATGGTTGCCAGCTATTATAAGGCTACTAGCTGTTAGATGGTCGCTGCTGACTGTCACATTGGTTTATCCACCCACTTCTCAATTCTTGTTTCCTTTGACCAGCAAAACTACTTTAAGTTCAGATTTTCAGGTAATGAAGCATGGATCAACTAGGGTGACCAGATGTCCCGATTTTATAGGGACAGTCCCGATATTTGAGGCTTTTTCTTATATAGGCTCCTATTACCCCCCACCCCCTGTCCTGATTTTTCACATTTGCTGTCTGGTCACCCTAGGATCAACAATGTGTAGGACAAAGGGTTTACTTGAGTTTTAGGAAAAATGCATCAAGTTGAAACAAGCCTCTTTTCCAGCTCAACAGCTGCATCTTGCTATTGTGTATAACACCCCTCTGCTTGGATGCTCTTGATAGAAAATTGCCACTTCAGCAAGAAGCCTTGAAGGTGAAGAAGTGGTTCATTACAAGAACCTAGTCCATGAGAACATTCATCATCCAACTAGTGATCTAAATCTAAAGTTGGGAACCCTCGTAACTGTCCCCTTTGTGATGTTACAGTCATAGATTCCAGTTAACCCTTCAAACGTTTTATAATCCGAAAAGGGAATTTATCTTGGTTTAGCAGCTGGGTGGAACATAAGATAAAAAGAGGGTTTTTCAAAAAACTGAAGGAGAACATGTTACTTGAAAACGTCCAGTTTGGCATAACTACAATAAGCATGAACACACCTCACTGAAATCATACAGGAAATCCTAAGCACCATGAAGAAATAATTGTTTTACCCCACTGATGTTGACTTCTGAGAATATTGCAAGAATCCAGCAACTTCTTGTTTACTTAAATATTCAAATCCTATTATAATATTTTTGTAGAAGTTCTTTATTTCTAGCTTCCAAAGTACATTTGTTCCACTCCTTACAGTGTTGTAGAAGCCAAACGAGACTGTAGTTATGCCTCTACTTCTGTCTGCTAGCAAAAACTCTTTAGCAAATGGTATTCCTTCCAAGCACCGTATTTTCCTTTGAATTATTTTAATATTTCAGAGTGGACTACAGTTTGTTCTCCACCCCAGCAAGTAGGTTTCAAAAATAAACTATATTATTTTAGAGAAAGACAGAAGTACTCGAAAATAAAAAGAGCCCATCTGTCATACACACGAAAACATTTTAAAAGTGCTTATCTCAACAAAATGCATTATTAATTAAGCACAACAAAATCTATTACTTTTAGGCTACTGTATGCTTTGACAGCCCTTCAAAATTAGTTTTAAACAAACTGAATCCAAAAGAAGTGGGTGAAAAGAAAAGCGGGATACAGTGATGCCACCATTTATATCCTTTCTCATGATTCTGCATGAATCCCAGCTTTTCCTATTAAAATTCAGAGAACTTGTTGAGACGAAGAACAAGATACACACAGTCCTTGAGGGGTAAAAGGGAGCAAAGTGGACAGCTAGAAGGACTTTATGAAAATGTAGCTGAATGCTAACTGGAAAAAAAAAGTATTTATTTGCCTTCAATGTCCCTGATTAGTTGAAATCTTTGGGCTGGATTCTCAAAAAGACTTAGCTACCTATCTGCCAAATCAGGCACTGACCTCCCAGAATCAGGCCCTACTGGGATTCATAAAACCCCACTTAGCTTCCCCCAAACTCTCTAGGCATCTAAACTCACTTCCACCTACATTTTTGCAGTAGAAGTTTTCTTGCAACTTATGTTTCTGCTTCTGAGCATGCCCACTGCAGTCCCACACTAGGCATCCAGACCGTGAAGCCCGAAAGCGATTCACAAACTAAGGAAAGATATAGATGTTCCTCCTCTTAACTCATATGCAGGGCCTGACCAAGTATGCATGCTAAGACAGGGTCTGCCAGATTAGGACCCTATAAGTCAATTTACACAAAACAGACAGGGAAGGGGAAAATGACAACCATCCTCATAATTTTTAGCCAAGCGGTTGGAGTACTCAGATGTGAAATCCCGTTCAAGTCCCCACTCCACCTCAGAGGGAGAAAGAATTTGAACATGGATTGGTTACCCCTCAAACAATGCCTTAACCTCTGGGCTATGGGATATTCTGATGGGAGCTCCCTCAATCTCTCCTCCTGAAGCTGTTCCACTGTGGATAAATAATTTAAAAAATAAATTGGAAGGGGAGAATTGGACCCTGGGTCTCCTATGTCTCAGGGGAGTGCGCCAACCTACAGGACATTGAGTCATTCTCATATGTGCATATGCTCGCTCACTCTCACTGGTCCACTATTTGTTTTTAAATTGTTTATTCACCATGAACCAGCTTCAACAGGAGAGATTGAGGGAGCCACAGACATCAGAATATAACATAGCGCTTACCTGAGAGGTGGCAGATCTCAGTTCAAATCCCATCTCCTTCTCAAGCAGAGAGGGGACTTGAACTAGGGAACTCTGTCCCCCACATTGCAGGTGAGTACCCTAACCACTTGGCTGAAAGTTACAAGGAAGGGCCTTCTCCTAATAAAATGGTATAGGTACTAACACCAGGCAGGGCTTCACTGCTGAGAATCCCAATGGAAGTCCACCTACCTCCAAAAAGAGGGGTGGAGATTACCACACACCCTTTAACTTAGCATCACCAAGTGGCCAGTTTAGGCAAAGATCCACCAAGGGTGCTGGCTTTTGTAAATCCCCTTCTGAGACTCTGTTCTCTCCCCATTCATTGTATAGGGCGTCTAGGTACCAAACTCAGTCTCTGTGAATCCCAATGATTTCCTACAAGTGCTGACAAGTTAGGCATGGTGATGCCCAAGTTTCTTTGTGAATCTAACCCTTTCTGCCTCAGTTAAATTCAATCATTCCACCATCTGTCTATATGGACTATCAAATTCAGGTTGAAACGAGTGGAAAATATTTTTTCCATTATTTTCCTATCAGAACCTTATTGACAATATATCTGCATAATGCCAAACCAGCAAATAGGTTTTTTTCCGAACATTTTTGAATTTTAAAAGTCAAAACAAAGTCAGAGTTCCTCAGATGTTCCTGCTTTTTCCATGAAGAATCATAGAAAGCATTTGTATTATTATGCAAAGAGTGCTGTTCTGAACAGTTGAAAAATACCATTTGTATAAAGCTCTGATCTAGCATTCTGCAGAATTCAGGTTAGCAAAATCTTGATGATTAATTGAACCAGCCTTATTTATGCTGTTGCCCAATCATATAAGAGATAGGAAAGTACCCAAAATCATTCAGTTCCCTAGCAGATGACTTCACAAGGTATGAAATGATTCAGTGTTTGTAATGCACTTTAAAGCCCCTATGTTGGGCTTTAAACTGTTGTTATTACTACAGGTCGCCAAGCCCTGAGAAGCGAACCAAGTCACAGTTTCTGTCTGAAGCCCTGGAACTCATGACAAGTACTACTTGTAAAGATCCACTAGCGGGCAACTTCTTGCTGGGCAGATGATGGTACAGGGGATTAGGCTACATCATTAAATAAGAAGTCATCATTGTGGATGGGGAACATGATGGGGTTGTCTTGGGGAGCTTAGTTCTGGAAGCCCCTAATGTGAGACCTTGTGTTGGGTCTACACACTCTGATGCACTGATTTATTCTTCTTGATCCATCTCCTCCTCGTCCAAACAGAAGGTGCAGAACAGTCCTTCTACAATTGTAGCAGGCTTAGTTTTAGTAGGGTAGTATTTTACTGTCAGCACAAACTATTTGTTCAATGAGCAGGGCCACCTCCCAGAGACATCCATTTTTTACTCTTAAATTAGAATATTTTCAAGGGTTTTAGTGAGTCTCCAGGGATATTGTTCAAGACAATGACATCCTGAGACCTTCGGCAGCTGCGACAGTACAATACTGTATATAAAATTTGTGCAATCCTTTCTCTTGCCAGACACCAATAACCAAGTAATTATATTGTAATTATAAAGTAATCATTCACTGGCATCTACTGAAGAAGTTTTTCATTTTTATGTTAATTCAGGATGCGACTACTATGTAATTTGTAGGCAAGAAATAACAGTGCAATTACTCCGTTATTAACATAGTAATTACCAAACATGTCCAGGATTATTTCTTTCTTCTAAAAGTAAGTTACCAGCACCTGCAAAGCACAAATTACATAGCAACTGTGCATGCAGTCACCATGTGATCTGCAATAAAATGAAGTGACAGTAGATTTTTTTTTTCAAATTTAGCATCTGATTCACAACTCTGTTACATTGGCATAAAGCTGCTGTAACAGAGCGGTGAATTAGGACTTAAATCTGGAACAACATCCATCCACTGAAATCAACGGAGTCACACCTGCATAAAACTAACATAACAGAGTGGTGACTCCAGACCAAAATCTTTGAGTTACATGATTGATATCATATAACATATTGTCAGACCCATATCTCTGAAATTATGAACTTATCTTCTGTATGCAAACTATGGGAAAAGCTCACTCTCTCCTACTCAAACCAGCAATGGTCTGCTGTTAGATTCTATCCTAAAGTCCTTGTGAGAAATGAAACTTTTACAGTGCACTGGGCTGTGTTTTTAGGTTTTTCTCCTCCCTTCTATTTCATTGTTCCAATGACACTTCCAAATGACAGGTTAAATCTGACAGGGGAAAAAAGAATAATTGGTACCATAAAAACTTAATTAAAAACATTATTGGCCACATATGAGAGGTTTGGCATTGCACTAAGCAAATGACACAATTTGTATTTGTGACTGTGTTGCAGGTTTAGAAGAGCTCTATGTGGCTTGAAAGCATGTCTCTCTCATCAACAGAAGTTGGTCCTCGCTCACCATGCAGCTTATACTTATTCTTGTGAAGCAGAATGAATAAGGTTTTGATCCATCAAACTACCTAAACATGCTTAACTCTGAGCACATAATTAGTCCTGTTGACTTCAGTAGGAAATTTTGACTTCAAATGGTCTAAATATTCAAACTTGTGTGCCTAAATCCATTCTCGGGCAATTAGTTTGGAAAGTGTCTCTGTCCGGGGCAACACTTAAAAACCTATTTAATTTTAAGGATTTGCTTAAGTCCCATCTAAGTCAATGAGGCTTAGGCCTGTGATTAAAGTTAAGCATGTACTTATGTGCTGTCCTGCATAGGGATGGATTTTGACCCTATTTTCAGAAGTGCTGAATACTCACAAATTCCTCTGAAATAAATGGGAGTTGTAGGTGCTCAGCACCTTTGAAATCAGGCCAGTTTTATTTAGGTGCCTATATATGGATTTATAGCCAAATTTGAAAATTTTGGCCTACATCTACAGAAACTTAGTCTTCGTTGTCTTTATAGGGAGGAAGGAAGCCTATCACAAGTGCTCGGGTGTAATACACTCAATACAAGTGAACAACATACCATCATGCTTCCAAAGAAAGAAAGAAAGAAACCCATTTCCTTCTAACTGACTTGGGAGCTGAAAATCCAGCAAAATAAACACGTACATCCATTATTTAACCATGCCTCTTATTTCAATTATCTCTATAGTTTTGTTTAAAATGTACCAGTCCCTCCTTTTTTTCCTTTTCTGCTTGCTGAGGTTTTCTACCAAAGGCAGAATGCAGCCACCTCAAATTTATGGAAATTCATTTAATGTTCTGTCAGCCATAAAGAGTTATAGCAATATAGTCCAGAGAAGCTAGAATACTATATAATGAGATACAAGTTTATTGATTACAAAATAGGCTAGTGTGGGAGGGTCTTGCTGACCCTTTCAGTAAAGATGGGGAGGCAAATGTGATCGATTTAACAATACCCAGTAGCAACTGGTTCTAGGTTCTCACTGCCACATCACCTATAATTCAGACTGACATTTATAATAACAGATTTCTTTAGCAGTTGTGCAGCTCGCATGCTGCTATCACCTTCCCATATGTCCAAAATGAGATATTTCAGGGTGATTAATTGTTAGTTGGCAAATGTCAATATCCCCTGAAGCATATGTTGCTGAAAATATACAGTAATTCCAGTGATGCCCATTAATTTTGTCTTACTCTTGTTTACAGAATTGCAAAAAAAGTGGTATTCGTGTTTTATAATGTATCCAGAGGGTTTCAGTGGAGCAGTACTTTACATTCTGGCTACTGGCGGTTTCTATTAAAAATGTGAATTAGATACAAAGACGAGTCAATGCTGCTCTGAATCACCAAGGTATTTAAGCATGGGAGTAGTCCTACTGACGACCAGATTCACCAATGGACTCCTGCTGCTTTGTTGACACAAAACTCAGACAGTTATGATAGGCTTGAAGCCAATAGAACTACTTTCTTGTTTAAAGTTAGGCACATGCTTGTGAATTGAGACCTAAAAATGGTGGGCTGGATTCACCAATACATTCTGGCTACTCTTTTTCTCTCCAGTAATGCAAGGCAGAACACACCTGGCATAACTGGCTGGCTTCATTATTGTGTTGTGTTGCCAAAGCAGCTGGAGCATAATGGTGAATCTAACCCTGTATCTGTAATTTAAGTGATACTGATATAGTCCAGGATATGGTTAATAACACTTTTTATTGTAATATTGTAATATTTTGTTGTAATATTGAGTGGATTTCCTCTGTGGACATCTAATAGAACAACTCATTTGGTAAAGGAGGACACTTTTATTGCAATATCAATAGACAGGTCAAAGATTGAATGAGTGTGAAGACTAAATTATTGTAGTGGTTAAGAATTGGGTAGTATCCCTTTAAATAGTTTAGTGGTGCTCATTGTGTGTTACATTTTATAAACCAGCCAAAGCTGCAATGTGTATATGTAATGAGGTTTTGGATTTTTTTGTATTTAGTAAACATGGTTCTTTGGACCCACCATGCCCGTATGGTTTCTTCATATATTATTGCTGCATAGAGGGAAAAAGACAGGACTACTCTCTCATCCTTAGAGGTTTTCCCTCCAGAACTGGGCTGAAGCTGCACAAGGAAACTTGCACAGCTGCTGCTTGTTCTCTGTTTTGTGGATAAACAGAAGCCTTCATTTTCCAGGGCAGGCTGTTACTTTGGCATCTTTCAGGTGCACTAAATTCACACAAAAACTAATTCCAAGGCGGGAAGAGGGGAAGACAAGTGGTCTATAACTCAAACATCATAATTGGTGTCCTCTTGAAATCTTGAATTACTGGTTCATCCGATGTTTTCAGGGACTTCGGTGGCAGTTTGTGATGCATGGAGTGCGGCAGGACTAAATATTTGCTGAATTAGTTCTCATTCCAGATGTTATTTTTTTTATTTTTATACCAAAAATAACTTGAATTGGTTGACATTTTTTAAACATAAAAGTGATGAAAAAATAGTTTGTCAATGACTCAGGCAGAGAATTTTTTTCATGACTTTCTTGCTAATTAAAGTCATGCTTTTTTAACAATAACATTTTTCGAGTTCCGAGACTGCAGCACTTAGTCTGACACAAGCTTTGCCTTTTGATATTTTTTAAACTAGTTTTTAAAAACTAAAAAATAAAAAAAATAAAGCCAACTCCTTTAACTTTGAAAAAACACCTGCTGGGCATCTCCACTAATGACTTCTCATCTCCTTTTTACTTGAACATCAACATTTCACATGATGAAAAGATACCTACACAGTGTGCCAGGAATTTCAGACTTGAAGAAGAGCTCTGTGCAGCTTGAAGGCTTGTCTCTTTCACCAACAGAAGTTGGTTTATTAAAACATATTACCTCAGTCACCTGGTCTCAGGAATTTCAGAGACAAAATTGCTTTGTAACCAAATTTGGGAAATCCTTCCTGCAGGATCATCTGGTATATCCCTTTTTCCTGGAAAGAATAAGGAACAACATCTGAGGCACTGTCCTTCACCCCACACTGACACTCTCCCCATACCTTAAGCGGGCTTTCTAGGAATTCAAAGACTGACATATAGGCAGAGGGCAGAACAGACACACTCCACCCTATAGCCAGCAGATATGGATGCAAAAGTAAATACAGCCTCTGTTTGCCTAGCCTTTTGTTCAGCTCCTTTCCATACTATGGAACCTTTCCTTTCACAGATGTTCCAGGCACAGCCACCAGCTCAGGATTCCCTGCACCATTGCTCCAGTGGGATTTATTCTTCCAAGAAAGTAGGGAGCCCAGTGCTGAAGACAATATGGAGGTACAGGGACTCCATGTGGATGACACTCTTACTATTAGATCTTCTGCAATTCATGCTGAGCTTGAGAGATCCATGAGTTTTGGAGGTCAAACCCTGTAATCTTTGCCAAGAGGAACATGCTGTCCCTAGTGGAACTACTGAGAAATGACTCTGTAGGGAAAACCACACAGAGGTTTCCTCCACTGCTGAAGGAACCCCCCGGAAGAACATGGAGCGTTTGGCTATAATGAACACCAAAACCCATAGCAGACGGACAGACTTAAGAACACAGAATTTAACATTGATTTTAAGATCATATACCAGTCTCAGTACTTCAAAGAAATAGGTGAATCACATCAGCTAAAATAAGAACAGTCCTTAACTTCCACTGCAGTTTTTTTGAGGTTTGAAAAAGTTTAACATTTTCATCTGTGTGTTCCTCTGTACTTCATGATTTCTGCCAGTCCAGGTTCAGACACATATCAAAGAATTGCCGAGCTCATGATTTCTCCAAACCTAGTTCAAGAGAAAGCTAGGAAAAAGTGTGGCCTCTCTGCATGTCATAAAGGGAGGATGCATTATACCATTACTCTGCATGCTTTGTCAGATCTGTGTGTATAAATATAATGGGGGGGAGGGACTTTATTTTTGCCAGATATGTACTCATGTATTTTCAGTTTACCCTATGCATTTTCAGTTTATCATGTGCCTCATTATTCCTGTTCTAGTCAGTGTGCGCTTCCTATTTATTCTGGGGCCTCACTGGTAACATTGACTAAAATGTGTCACTTTTGTGCTCCCTTGATCCCAGGGCAGTTGGACACCAGTTCACCCCCTGTTGCAATTTACAGCAGTCTAATAACTTGCAACAACCTGCTAGGGGCTTTTATGACAGACAGGTAACACTGGTACCCAGCGTGCTCCAGTCATACTCCCTTCTTTGCCCAGCACAACCCCCAAGCTGCGGTGCCAGAAAGAGTTGGCTTACAGCTCTGCACTAGCTGGGGATTTCCCAGCTGCTCATCTGGGGCAGTTGTACAGTCCCTTTCAACTGCTTGGGCAGTGCAAAGGGGTCATAATATTTACCTCCATTTCTCTTAACCTATTAGCAAATGCTGCAATCACACATTCCATGTAACTCAGCAACACTATATACCCTATCAATATGTATTGTATGGTAACATTTTGTAGTTGGAATGCCATAGCATGCCTTTCAGTGCACTGAAAGGCTTATCACAAGCTGGCTTTTTGGTTGTAGCATGCCTAAGAGGACAGGCTAGACTGGAGCATGCCTTTTACTTCACTAACAGGCATGCTGTACAACAAAAAAAAAACATTGTTATTTTCTCTGACCATATGAGTCCATTAAATAAAATAAAACTATTTCTAAAGTACACTGAATTATCTTCAAATGACTTATTAACTGAAAAGTACAACATCTAACACAGAAAACTAAACAACATATATGGCTAAGTATAAGCCATTCATTGTTTTATGGACTCACAGACACTAATCCACATAAGGTCTCTGACTGCTGGATTTCAAATTTACATTAGCTGAAAGATATAAAAAAATTACACCTAGGCAGAGAGCTTCCTTTTGTTTATGTATCTGAATTGATTGTTCTAGCAAACTTTGCACGTGAAATACCTTTCGCTCATGAAGTGTGTTTACAATGAATATATGTGAATGGCTGAAGTGGAGAGATGTACTCTTCCCTTACTGAAGAAGCCAGGTCTGTTTTCAGGGTATCTTATGACATACATTGCAATTCTTTAGGGGGGTTGGTTTCACCAGGTATTTGCTAAGGAATTGTAGGTATATTCTTGTCTAGTCTGTTACTGGATAAATTCCTATTACATCTTTTATGAATATCGCATACACATGTACCAATATATATTCTTTATTTTACTAATTTGTGTAACACCTCCATGACAGCCAGGCACTTCATCAACAGAGATTAAAACACATAACACATATTAACAAGAACAAGCCTGCAAAACCAAACATGAAAAGCAAAATAAAATCATTCAGACGAATGCTAAATAAAATCAATGGGCCTTACTTTGTTCCCAAAGGTCACCAGAATTTGCTCTGCTGGGTTGAAAAAAGTAATACATTCCATAGCACGGATCCCACAATATTGAAGTCATGAAGTACTGAGACTCAGGCCATATTTACTCTAGGATTGTTACCAAAGTTTCCCACCATTGCTACCAGCAGTTAAATAGCAAATTTAATGTAAACAAGTCATTGACGGCCTCTGGCATTTTTGCCACTGTGTCATGCCCAACTGCATTGAGGACAGGTGCCTACATCAATGCTCTCTCATTGTTCCCACTGTATCAGCTCCACTGGTGTTAGCAACAGTGGAAAATTTGGGGTAAAAATAAAAAAGAGTCTTATGCAGATGCTACCGTGGGAACCAACAGAAAGATCTTAACTACTCTGAGTGATTCCCATCCATATTAATGATGGCAAAGCAACTTAAGAGCCTTCTGTGAAAGGAACTGAAAGAATGCAAGTAGTCAGATCCATATTATTATTATTTAAATACAGAGCCAGCTTCACTAGTATATTCTACCTGCTTTACTTTACTTGAGCTATGCAAAGCGGTGAATCTGACCGACTGTTTTTCAATTATGGAGCACCAGTTCCTATAGTCACTCTGTAGGTAAGGTTGAAGCTAATTTTGCATCATAAGCCAGATTTTCAATCACCCCCTAACTTGCCCCCAAATCAGTCAATACCTTTGAGATTTCACCTGCCAAGCCTCATCTCAAGGACAACAAATGTTGATTGAGATTATAATAATACAATTGAGAATACAAAGAATTGAGATACACCACAGTCACTTTTTAATGGAGAAAGCAGTACTAACCCTCCTGCCCTTTACACAGTTTTGATAGAAAGATTTTTACATCTTATCAGGAAACAGAAACCTCAGGACTACAGTGTAATGCCATTACTGCATTAGTTTGCTCTACTAGCATCTCAGACTTCTGTGGTCTGAGCTCTGCTGTGATATTCAGATCACAGCTTTGGTAAGAACTGTGGGACACATGAAAATACCGCAAGACTTTCAATGTCTGTTGAAGCAGGACATGGGGCCGCAGCTGTCCTCTCAAGGTGGTAGGGGACGAGAAGGAAGCATGAGAAATTAGTTCAAGCTGAAAACAGGCTACCGGTTAAAAAGCTGACATTGACGTACAATCACCATAGGGGCTCTCAGGGCTGCTCCAGGCTCCTCTCTTGCAGCGCTTCACTGAAGGTAAGCCCTGACAAAAGAAAGAAAATAGCACTAATGCTTCCACCTCCTGCCTTGCTAGGAATTGCTCAGATCAAAGGAAAACCAATAAGGAGCTTTCAAAAGCCTCTTCACCAAACCTTGTGAAAAGTTCTAGAGGCTCAGATTAAACCTGAGCCAGTATCTCCTACCTATGCCAAAAATAAAATGTACTGACTGATTTCAGAAGCTCTTGGCTTCCCACCAAGTGAGGCATAAAGATTCCCTTGTTTCCAGCCTGGATGTTCTTTTATTTAACATCTTAATTCTAACAAATCTTACCTTTTATCGATCCCCCATGGTTTTTTTAACAGTTCAATTAAGATACTATGTTGGCTGTAGTCTTGAAACAGCAATGTTCACCACTACCATCCAAATGTATTGCAGCCTTTAATTACAGGATGCTACAGCAGTCATCAGTGGCACTTGGGAATTCCTAAATTTTTACTCCTTGTCATAGGTAAGATAAATGGAGCATCTCTAGTTTACAACCTCCTGTTCAAAGCCCTTTTGTGGACAGCAGAGCTGCCTTAAAATATATTAAACCTTCTGTGACAATGATTGCAAATTTCTCCTGCTGGAGACTGAAGTAGCAGTTAATGTATGCTGGCAATGTTACAGACAAAGAAAAGGGAAGTTTGAGAAAGAACGCAGTGAGGCAAGGAAAAGAAATACATTTTCATTGTTCTTGCATTCTGAGCTGCTCTGATGCAGCACGCCTCTATAGCATTCCATCATCTCTGATCACCTTGTGTCTGTGGCGAAGGATCATTGAGAAATAAAAATAAAACACAATCCTTCTAGTCACATAGAATCAGAGGAATACTGAAAAAAAATCACTTAGGTCAGCTCCTAGATGATCCCTTTCTGCTAGTGCAGGATTGAAGGTTAAGTGCATTGTAATGTTATTTACTACTGCTCATAGCAGCCAGGACTCCCATTCCAGAGCTAGAGTGACCAGATGTTCTGATTTTATAGGGACAGTCCTGATTGTTGGGTCTTTTTCTTATATAGGCTCCTATTACCCCCCGTCCCGATTTTTCACACTTGCTGTCTGGTCACCCTATCCAGAGCATTTCATCCACCATGGATGGAGCATTGGTATGCGGCTAGTGAGTAGAATATCAGTGGCATCACCACAAACTTAGAAGCCCCTGATTGCTGGGTAACAGAGTGGGGACTTTGCAGAAACCAAGGAAGCCTCAAATCTGTGGGGACTCCACTAACATTTTGTAGGCATCATGATATTTTGTGGGCAGATCCCCTACTCTTAAAAAAGGCAGCATGAAAAATCACAACTACATTACACCCTTCTTTGGAACTGCATTAGCCCATTGGTCCCAAAGGGATGATGGGTTGATCTAGTGGCTATCCTAAAGCCATGGAACTGTGTCAGTATGTACTCCCCTTCTGTACAGTGTTACACAGGAATGGCAGCATATAGGCCAAGAAAATAAATATCATAGCTTTCTACTTATGCATCTATATAAAAAGGTTGGTGAATGCTCCTAGGAAAGTTTGGAATGGACTAACCTTTCAGATCAGGGCCACTCGCATATTTTCACTTGCCATGAATTAAAGACTCAAGGGATCTACCTTCTCATTCACTGGTTCAAGTCATTAATGCCCAAGAGTCATTACCAACTGATAGGTCTTTGATAGCATGTGCAAAATATTTGGTGGTCTCAGTCCATCCCTAAAGGGCAGGTGCTCACGTCACAGAATCTAGCAGCATCTCTTAAGGTAGTGGCACCTGAGAGATATTGGAAAGGCTCATTAAAGAGGCAGGAAAGATTTATATGGAAACTTTTTTAAAAAATTAAGAAAATAAATGGTAAAGACAAAAAATATGTTTTTAGTACCCAATTCTACAGGCAAGAAATTAACTACTATTCTGCAGCACAAGCTAGCATTAATACATCTGGCCTAGAGTCTACTTCTAGAATTAAACTTCTTCTGGGCTGCCCTTTTACCTGTGGCTTAGCAGAACCCTATCATGCCCTGATTCAGCAATGCATTTATATACCTGCTTAAGCGTATCCCTATTTGGCAAAGCACTTAAGCACACACTTAACTTTAAGCACTTCCTTAAATCCCATTGATTTCAAAAGACAGTAAACACGTGCTTATGGTTAAACACGTGCTTAATTGCTTCATTAAATAAGCGTGTACTAAAGTCCATCCTTAAATGCTCTGCGAAATTGGTTTCTAAAAGAGAACTGCCTTCTCTGGTCAATTCAGCCTTCCAAATAAAAAAGAGGATGTGTATTCTGCATTCAAAGGTATCCCTATAATATGTTTGCTGTAAACCCATCACCACCCTTTGGTTAAAAAGAAAAGAAGATTGCAAAATTATGTTTGTGACCCAAAATTTAATTAAAACCTCCAGCAACATGTAGTTATGTAATTACATTTCCTAGAGGATGATGGGAATGAAGGTCAAAGTTCATGGTTCCCACCCATATAGAAAAAGAACCCCTGGCTTCTGACCACCTCTCTCTACCTGAGAGCTCCAAATTTCAAGTTGGACCCCCAGTATGAGTATCAGCTTTCTTGCTGGGCATGCTGTTGCCTAAGCTTACAAATAACAAAACAGAAAGATAAGGTACCTTTAAACAGCACATAAATGAATGAATTATACACCAAGCCTCCCTGGGTTGTGTATTTACGTACTGTAAAATTAGCTATGTAGTCAGACTCTTTTAATTATTTATTCTTCCTCAGAGAAACTAAACAATTCCTTCTCAAATCAAGCCTTCTTAATGGTACAGTGCCTTTAATCCAGTGAGTCTCTCAAACAAAGTACGACTTGCATATTTCACAATTACTGCAAGACATGCCACAAAATAAAAGAAAATATAAGCTAATTATCAAAATAAATATACCCATTCTACCTATTTGCTCTCATACATTGTACACTCATATTGACAGTGACCTCCATTTCCTATCACATGCACACAATCTGCCCCCTGTCCAGTGACGGGAACTCAGTATTTTAAGCAAACACTTAGATTCTGATCCTGTGATGAGCTCTATGAGGTCTGATTTATTGACTGGAATTTATTGCAGGAATAAAGAACTCTTTGAAGGATTGGGGCCTGAGACTATAAACAGGCGATATCAAAATAGCTAGATAAAATCTTTCCATTGCCACCGTCTTTGCTGACATCCTCAGCAGGATTAAAGAGTATAACAAACTGAACTAGGTGAAGGATTTCTCCCAGCTAGGTAATTTGTTGAAATGAGCACAAATGCATTATTGCCAACCACAATCACTCTAACCTCATGACTCAGGCCCCCAAAACCATGAGATTGTCTCAACAATAAAGAGATTTGTTTTAAAATAATTAATTTTGGGGTCTTTTTAATGGCCTTCTGGTTTGTGAGTCTTTAGTGTTCATTTTTTCAGGCTTTCTTCCTCAAATACAAGACCTAGAAACTTATTTTTTGTTTACTGAAAGATGAGGTTTTCATGTCTGACTTCTGCAGCTGGAGCTTTAAGACAACCCCTAACTATCACAAGAACTGCAACTAAATCACATAAGGTGGCAACCCTGCTTTCATGAAATGATTCTCAAATCCTCTGTTCTTGCGCAGCTATGATCTGTGTATCTAATTTCCTATAGCACTCAGCATCAAGGTCCTGTACATACAGGAAAGCAGAAGACTGAGACTTGAGTCAGCCATCTTGATACTCCAGACTGGAGCTAGTCGACATTTTTCAAATTTCAGAATTTGAAATTTAAAATTTCAAAAGAAAAAATGTTGAAAGAATTTAGACTCCTAACTTTCAGTATTTATGTTCCTAACTTGAAATTAGGTTAGATTAAATCTCAGGGAAAACTTCCTAACTGTAAGAACAGTAGGACAATGCAACGAACTGCCTAGGGAGGTTGTGGAAGCTTCTTCACTGGAGGTTTTGAAAAGGAGGCTGGATCGCCATCTGTCCTGGATGGTTTAGACACAACAAATCCTGCAGCTTGGCAGGGAGTTAGACTAGATGACCTTTGCAGTCCCTTCTAACACTATGATTCTATGAAATCTATGGGAGTTGGGCACCAAAGCACCTTTGAGCATTTGGGCCAAAGTCCCTGTTTTTTTCACCAGCTCTGCTCCTGACACAGCGTGATATATAAGATTAACTTATCATGAAAAAGAAAATGTGCATATCTAAGTGGTCACTTGCATATTACATATCTGGCTCTTAATGCCAGGCACCCCCGCCAGAGCAATTAGCACTGTGTCAGTTTTTGCATCCCATACGGAGGCATCAGCTGATTAAATGTGTTTATCAAAAGCATGATGATATTTAATAAGTACAACATGACTTCAATGCGCAAAAGCTTCTTGGGGCTGGGATCTTGCCTTACCTTGTCTACCAAAGCTAATCACAGAAATGGAGTAAACCAGGGAGGGATGGGTGGGAAACCAGGGAAGGATGATCCTCCATGTCATAGATAAGCAATTTGCTCTATTCTCTAAGGGCTATTGGGGAGTGGAGAATCAGCTGTTAAATTGGCAATACCAAACTGTCCCTGAACTCTGAGGCAGAGAGTTATCCTCTTCACCTGTGCTGAAGAGTGTTCCACCAATACTCTTCTGTGTTCAGAACCCTGTGGGAGAGGACAGGATTTCCCACGATGTTTGCAGATCACCATGTAAACTTATACTGTTATATAATATTCAGCCAACTTTGCACAAGCATTGATTTAGGTGGAAATTTTAGTCAAGTCAGTAATAGAGAATTCAGTCCTCAGTGATCTTAAATAATAAAACTGAAGTGTTAAAGTCAACAGATGACCTTAATAAAAGGAAAAAATAGTTTGATATGCCATAGTGATTCTAGTACACTTCAAGTATATGAGAAGTACTGTATAGTTTCTCCAATATATATTAGTTTTTCAAAAGGAATCTTTGCTCTGAGAGGTACTTACTTGTATTTCTGCTTACTGACTGAGCATATCATTTATGAAAGCATACCTCTCTTAAAATGATCTTGAACTAACCAGATGTCCTTATGGAAGCAGAAATATTTGTCACACATGAACAAGAATTCATCTTAAGGCTATATTTCAGGTGGAAAATATACACTTGTATCTGTTTGATTTGGAAGCTCAGCCAACCACTTGAAGTGCTACAAATTCAAGGGTGGTTTGTATTTTAAGTTAAATATCACCTTTTGAACCACTGGTTATTTCTCCAGATAGTTTGAAAATGTGACATCTCAATTGTATAAGATTTCCCAATAATCCACAGCTTTTCAGTGGCACTGCTTTGGAAAGAAAACAGAAGTACAATATATGCTTCTGGTGAAGAATCAGATAAAAGTGAGAACTCTTGATACAGTTTTGGGCTAGCTCAGTGTTTCTCAAACTAGGGCTGCTGCTTGTGTAGGGAAAGCCCCTGGCTGGCTGGGCCGGTTTGTTTACCTGCCCCATCTGCAGGTCTGGCTGACCGCGGCTCCCACTGGCTGCGGTTCGCCGCTCCAGGACAATGGGAGCTGCTGGAAGTGGCGCAGGCCGAGGGACATACTGGCCGCCGCTTCCAGCAGCTCCCATTGGCCTGGAGCGGTGAACCGGGGCCAATGGGAGCCGCGATCGGCTGAACCTGCAGACGGGGCAGGTAAACAAACCAGCCCGACCAGCCAGGGGCTTTCCCTACACAAGCAGCGGCCCCAGTTTGAGAAACACTGGGCTAGCCTATTTTAATAACTTAATTTACTGAGCATATTAATAGCATCAAAAAGATCTCTGAAGAGTTTAGAGGTGTCTGACTGTATATTAAAAGCTTCAAGCCACCGGACTATATTGTTAGGATGGCATCATTATTTTAAAACAATTTAGCATGGTTAGGCAAAGCTGATTTTTTGTTAGTGTAAACTCATCTTTCTAAAATCTTGTGTTTAAAAAAAGAAGAGTTGAATAATTATTTCATGTGCTAAAGTAAATAGACAGATATTAAATGGAGCAAATATTTGGCTAAAAAAGGAAAATGTTTTTAAAATATGGCACATGTTTGCAGATGCTGTACACATTTACTTAGCCTTGTTTACTTAATGTGTGACCAAATATTTAATACCCACATTCAATTTATTTTCTTTTTTTGAATCCAGATAAGCAGCTTTGAAATTTCCTAATTTGTTTACACTTGATACCTTGCTGAACTGACATGATATTACTTTCTCCCACTCATAGCAACATCCACACATCCAAAATATTAAGAAGTTTAAGGCCTTGTCTACACTACCATGGTAAGTCGACCTAAATTACGCTACTCCAGTTACAGGAATAACGTAACTGAAGTCAACGCAGCTTAGGTTGATTTACTGTGGTGTCTACCACGCTGTGTCTATGTGAGATGCTCTCCCACCGACTTCCTTTACTCTTCTCGGGGAGCTGGAGTACAGTAGTCGAGCGGAGAGCTCTCTATGATCGATTTAGCAGGTCTTCACTAGACCCGCTAAATTAACACCGCTGCATCAATCTACTGGTAAGTGTAGACATGGCCTAAGAATGCTAGTCGAAATTTGGAAAAACAAAAATGGTTCCTTTCTCTTTGTCTTGTTGTCATAGTATCACAAGAAAGTTTTAGATAGAAAGGTTCTTGTTTTCTGCTCCATCCATCAATTCCTATCAAAGTGTGAGTAAACTTTAAACATAGGAAAAACCTCATTTTATCATCCAATTTGATGGCTCCTAGGCTATATTAGTACATGGCTAATTTCACATACATAATGCTAGAAATGCTGCAGAAGTGTGTAACTTGAGAAGCAAACATTTATTTGCATGTAAGTATTGTCCTATTGTATTGTGCTCTGTTAGAGTTTTAGATTATTCTTGTTTATTATTATTTGTTTTGTCATAGCACCTAGTGGCCCCAATTAGGATCAGGGTCCATCATGCTAGGCAAAGGAAAACACAGTCCCCGTTGCAAAGATCTAACAACGTAATTTAAGTTGACATGCAACAAGTAAGTTGAACAAATAAGAGAAGCCAGGGGAGTAGAATTAAGGAGGATATGAATATTTTATTACATGGGTTATCTCAGTGTTTCTCAAATTGAGGTCGCCGCTTGTGTAGGGAAAGCCCCTGGCAGGCTGGGCCAGTTTGTTTACCTGCCCCATTCGCAGGTCCAGCTGATCGCGGCTCCCACTGGCCGCAGTTCACTGCTCCAGGCCAATGGGGGCTGCTGGAAGCAGCACAGGCCAAGGGACATACTGGCTGCCACTTCCAGCAGCTCCCATTGGCCTGGAGCAGCGAACAGCGGCCAGTGGGAGCTGGGATCAGCCAGACCTGCGGACAGGGCAGTAAACAAACCAGCCCGGCCTGCCTGGGGCTTTCCCTACACAAGCGGTGGCCCCAGTTTGAGAAAAACTGGGTTATCTAAATGTGCAGCACTGGTCTGTTATAATAGGACCATGGATTGGGTGGAAGATAGAAGGGAATGATAGTAGAGGAAAATACTAATTGGCATGTCAAAAGGAATTGGAAGGGTTAAAATCACACACAAGATGATGTTTCAGATTGTATGTAGTTTTCTGCAATACTCAAGCAACGACTGTCTTAGTGTGACTGAGGTTAGTAAATGAATATTTTCTAAATCACAGAGAATAGTCAATGAAAACAATATAGCTAAATGGAGTAAGAAACACTCACTTAAGAGAGGAAAAAATGTAAGTTGCCCCTGGAAGTGTGTGAGGAGGAATCCCACCAGGATGTACAACACACATGGCCTTCATCATCTCTGGCTCAATATGGACTTTGTGGGACTATTGCTCATTTTATATCAACAAATACATTAATCTATTTCCTCAAAAGGAACTCAATGAATTATCTTCATTCAGTACAAGCAGGGACAAAAATCGGAATTATGCCACCCTCACTACCATTGAGTGTTATCTTACTCCCCAAAATCAATGTAGACTACTTACAAAGTAAGGAACTATGCATTATGAGTAAGGGTAGTGGTATCTGCTCTGCAAACAAGTCCATTTATTAATTCCATCTCCACTTCAATTTGATCTAAAAATATGTTCAATCCAAACTAAACACAGTATAGTAACAGACTAAATTTTATCTATAAAGTGTCTAGCAAGTGGTGAGGTGATATCATCCCTACTTACTTCAGATTTATCTTCAGTAATTAATTGTTTCAAAGGTCTACTGGTCTCTCTCACATATGACAAGCCACAAAGTCATATGAGTATATCATATGTTATCAAATACCAATAGATATTTTCCTATCAATTAATGGATGATTAAAGTAGCTACTTTTAAAGTATTGTTACAGTGGAAGATTTTTAAAGATACAAATGTGAGCCAGGCATCCAACTGCTATTGATTTTCAGTTGGAGATGGGTGCTTATATACCCGATGGGTATGTCTAGTTTACCCGCCGTATCGGCGGGTAGCAATCAATTTCTCGGGGATCGATATATCGCATCTCATCTAGACACGATATATCGATCCCCGAACACGCTCCTGTTGACTCCGGAACTCCACCAGTGTAAACGGTGGTAGCGGAGTCGACAGGCGGAGCCGCGGACGTCGATCCCGCGCCGTGAGGACGAGAGGTAAATCGATCTAAGATACTTCGACTAAAGCTACGCTATTCATGTAGCAGAAGTTGCGTATCTTAGATCGATTTCCCCCGCCGCCCACAGTGTAGACCAGCCCTTTGTTTCTTTAAGAAGCACCACCACAATTACTTCATGGTAAATAAGCAGAACTCCTGGGACAAGGACCAGATGACAGATGATTTGTTTTTATATAATCAATAGAATCGGTAAAACATATAAATTCTTATTTCTCTTCTTAGAAATCACTGGCAATTCCTTAAATAGATCAGATGAACTACTATTTAATCTTAATATATCTCAGTATTTCCTAATGGCTTTATTGATTTTTTTAAATGGGACTACATAGTAACAAAAGGTATTCCAATTTTCTTAATTTTAGTTTCAAATGTTATCAAATACTCCCTATGCGTTATCAATGCTTTTTATACATTTATCTGATAATCTTCATAAGACGTAGGTATAAACCTTATATACATAGCTGAGATGTATGAATTCTGTCTGATTAGAAAATATTCTCCTAACACTCAGGAAATGAGAATATGGTAAACTCCTAATTATAACTTCAGAATGAAAACAAACAGGATACAAGTAATTCTTTTAATCTATTCTTTTTCTATAAAGACCTGTAAATATTTTATTATAAAATGTAGCAACCTGCATATCCAAAAAGATCCCCCCAAACTGTATGATCATCAATATTTATTTCAAATTAAAGAGAAGAATGGAAAAGGATGGTCTCGTGATTAGGCTTTAGACGAACCTTGGCTTTTGCCAATCTGGGTTCGAGTTCCTGCTCTGTCACCGATTTTCCGTGTGTCATTGGGCAAATCAGTTAGACTCCCTATGCCTCAGCTCCTTCCTCTAAAAGTGGAAATAATAGCACCATTTTACCTTACAGGGTGTTGTGAGGACAATTCTATTAAATATTGTGAGGTGCTTAGATATTATCGCAATTGGAGCCACGGTACTGAAGATAGAAAAAATACCATTTAATTCAGGTAAAACAATCAAAGCTATCAAGTTCAGATTTCCATAGAAAAAAATCTCATCTATAAAATGAACTCATCTAATCACAGATCTTTACAACAATTGCATACGATTTATACATATAAACTTGTGCTGGAAAAGCCTTACTCATGAATCAGACCCAAAACTCATTGAAGTCAATGGAAAGACTCCCAAAGACTCCCCACCAAGAGCAGCTGCTCTGAAGAAGAGGAAGTTCCATCCCTCCCCCGCTCAGCTGGGACTAGCAGCTAGAAGGTCCCAGCTGGGGCGCTTCCAGAAGCATGGGGGAGATCAAACCAACCTCCCATTGACTTCAGTGGGCATTGGCTCAGGCCCTAGACTACCAGATGAAGGTGCCATTTAAGAACTCCCAGCAATACTTCTTTTCTGAAGATAACGCTTTTTCAGAAGTAAAATATTTTTATTTAATGCCATTTGAATTAATAGACTCTGGAATTCAAGAGCTGAGCTATTATATTGTTCATTATTTTTTTTAAAAATGATGAACTGCATGATATTCTGAGTATAAAGACTCTTTACATCCAAAGAAGCTAAATACCATTTGTCATGAATCTCAGTAATAGCAGATAATTTATTTTAAAAGAATCTCTGAAGAGTGATGAAAATTGATACAAAAATGCTCTAAGAAAAATAAGCAATAAACTACAACATTGGTTGATTAAGAGAACTGACACCCAAACCCATAGGTAGGACCATACCAAATTCACGGCTGTGAAACACTTGTCATGGACTGCGAAATCAGTTCTCCCCTGTGGAATCTAGCTATTGTGGGGGGGGGAGCATTCACCAGGCTCCAGCTGCTCGTCCCGGTGGGACTGGGGCGGGATGGGACTTTCTCTTCCTCTTCCCCACCTCTCTCAGGGGAGATCATACCCACCTCTGGATACCTACCCCCAGCTGCAGGAAGCTCCGCAGCTGCGCTCTCTTTCAGCGCATTCAGTAACAGGACTGAACAGCTCTATGAAAGCAGCTGCATTGCATATCATTTCCCCCCGGTCAAATAAATACACTGCCAACAGAGTGGAGCTACCCTCAGGATCTCCTGGGGGAATCACTGCTTGCATAAAACTCCACCCGTCCTTTTAAATAAAAATGATAGGTGCATGGGACTTGTCCCCAGCAGCCTGGGACCACAGTGTTGAGGGCTTACAGGGGGTTTCTATGGAACTATTTGCAGCCATCAAAACCCAGCAGCCTCCTCCCTGACATAACACTACCCCCACAACATTGACTGTGAAGGCAATTGTCCACTCAGTAGCATTATTTCAATGCCTGTCAACCTTTTCTCCAGAAACCCTGTTTTTTAGGGGTTCCATCACTCAGCCATTTTCAATCATGTTAGCTGGGAACTCAGTACAACATTTATCTGCCTTGATCAAGGAGATCTACTCTAAAAAATTGGTGGCCAGATCCTCAGCTGCTGTAAATTGGCACGCCTCTGTTGAAAACAGTGGAAGTGGAGCAAGAGCAGCTGCTCTGAAGAAGAGGAAGTTCCATCCCTCCCCAGCTCAGCCGGGACTAGCAGCTAGGAGGTCCCAGCTGGGGCGCTTCCAGAAGCATGGGGGAGATCAAACCAACCTCCGTGAACCTCCCCCAGCTGCAGGAAGTTCCATGACTGCTGCCTTCTCAGAGCAAAAGTGAGGGTCGCAATCTTGTGACCCCTTACAACAGTTTTGCGACCCCCCCCAGCACCTGCTTTTGGGTCAGGACCCAAATAGTTACAGCATTATGAAATTTCAAATGTAAACATCTGAAATCATGAAATTGACTATTTTAAAAATCCTATGACCTTGAAACTGACCAAAATGGACCTTGAATTTGGTAGGGCCCTACCCATAGGCCTACCTACGGTCAAGCAGTGAGGTAGTAAAATCTGTAAACGGCACAAAATTATTTAGGTTTGTCAAGACCAGAGAAGACTGTGAGGAACTTCAGAAAGATCTAACAAAGTTGGGTAAACAGACAACATGATCACAGATGAATTTCAATGCTGACAAATGTAAAATAATACACATTGCAAGGAATAATCTGAACAGTGCATAAACCTTACTGGATTCTGAATTAACTGTAACATCCCAGGAAAAACATCTGGGCATCATTATGGACAGCTGAGTGACTATCCTCCGCTCAATGTGCAGCAGCAGTCAGAAAAATAGACATGAGAATAGATTGAAAATAATACTGAAAATATTATAGTATGTTTATATAAACCATTGGTTTGTCCTCACCTGGAATAATGGTTTCAGTTCACATCATCTCTGTATAAAAACATCATATAGCATACAAAGAGGTACTCCTGGGATAGGCAATGAGAATATTAGCAGTATAGGGGAAAAAATCTTCCATATGGAGAGAGATTGAAAGGAATGGGGCTTTTTTATTTTAGACAAATCTGAATATAAAGGAACATAATAAATATATAAAAATAACAAATGGTATAGAGAAGTTATAAAGGAAGACACTTCTACGCACCTTTTTTACAAAACTGTCTTACACAACAAGAAGGGAATATTAAATTAAATTGATAGGCAACAAATTTAAAACTAATAAAAGGAAATCCTTTTTATATAACACACACATAGCCTGTAGAACTCCTTGCCACAAGATATCAACGTCAAGAGGTTAGCAGTATTCAAAAGAGGATTAAGCAAAAAAACAAGTTTGCAAGGGATATAAAGGAATATATAAATCCCCCATTAGTCAATCTCTGACAGATGGGAGTTAGGAAGAAAGTTTCCCTAGGACTACTGGTCTGAATTAGTATAGTATTTCAAATAACAAACTTTATCATTTAGTTATTGAAGAATCTCACATCTTATTTTTAAAAATCCATTACAGAAATTGAGCTCCTTTTATCCACAGATATATTTAGGATAGGCTTATTATTCGAAACATTCCTTATGACATCTTTTTTTCCTCTCCACTAATATTATTATGTATTCTATGATTAAATTTCATTTTAGATATTCCCTCTGAACCAATTTTATATAGGTCTTTATAAAATGATCAGAAGGAGGAGGAATAACTCTAAGAAACATTACATATTTTATATTAATTATTTGCAACATAGTTTCATGCTCAGAAAAATCTTAACCTATCCAGAAGATTCAAACAATATTTTAGCCAAAATTTTTGAAATTTAATCTTCCAAAACCTGAAACAATTCAAAATGATGAAAGCACTGAATTTAGTAGTAGGTATAATAGAATTTTCCACATTGCCACATTTCCAGCTGGGAGATCGCAGTGTGACATTACCAACTAACATCTTCTGGGAAAGCTTTGAGGTTGAATGTAATTTCCTCCTCTTTTTAGCGTTCTTCATCCAACACCATTTCCTCTGTCTTGTTCAACTCAATTTGTACAGTTAAATTGCGTAACAAGCCCGAGAGTCATCAGTGATGATCAAACCTTTACCGCCACGGGAGAAAGAAGCAGACTTTCAGCCACTAGAAGAAGTCATGATCACGTGCCCTACATCAATGAATTACAAATGTCACCTGTAAGAGAAGTTTGCTCTAGCTGTATCTGTAGGGTAACCAGACATCCTGTTTTTAAAGGGACAGTCCCGTATTTAAGCCATCCTGCAGGTGTCCTGACTTTTTCTTTAAAATGGTCAAATTGTCCCGTATTTTCTGTCTCCCCCACATCAGTACTGGCAAGTCTTGCTGCTGGCCAGATCCCTGCTCGCCAGCCACCCGCCCACCATCAGTGTATGGGGGGGCTCCAGTGGCCAAGATGGGGATGGGTGTGCAAGGCAGGTGGCAGGGCGAAGATGCAGCGTGTGGGGCCGGCCACTCCCCCTGCTGGTCTGTCAGTGCAGCCTCTGTGGCATTTTGGCTCTTGGCCAGTAGGGCCCCGGCCCCCATCCCGTTTCCAGACAGTGCTGGCTGTGCGCTGTGAACTGCAATGGTTGGTGAGTGCAGGCAGGCACCAGGCTGCGGCTGGTTGTGTGTCACCTCTGCTGCCCACCCATCAGCCCTTTACGTGCTCCCCCTCTCACTGTCCTTTCCCTGCTTTGTCCCTTTGCCCCCCACCCCAAACCCTGCTGCTCTGCAATATCTCCCCCAGCAGGGCACGTACCACTCTCGGTGCTGTGAGGAGAACCAGCCCCTGGTCAGAGCGCTCAGCTCACCAACAGACTGACCGGCAGGATCCTTCCTTCCCCCACTGCCTCTGGCTGGGCCGGCACCCTGGGAAAGCCCAAGACCCTCCGGCCCAGGGGGCACTGGCCCCGCACAGCACTGGCACAGGGAAGAATCTCAGCCCCTCAGCTAAGCTCTGGAGTCGCGGGGGGGAGTAAGAAATTTCCAGCCTGTTCGCACCCCAAACCTGCAGGTTCCATAACAGCCCCCCAAACAGTGGCCTAATACTATCTTCACCTGCATTCCCCCCTACTCCCAGCCCTCGATCCTGACCCCAGGGAGTGCGGGGCTGCTCTGTCCCCTAGGTAACCTCCCCTGCTGAGCCACCTCTCTGGCTGGGTTGTTGAAGCCCCTGCAGTCAGGTTCCCTGGGCCCTAGTGCATAATGCATCCTTAGGGCTTAACCCCTTCATGCCTGCACTGTAGCCGGAGGCAGCTGGATTATGTTGGCGGCCAGCAGCAGCCTGGAGGTGTTAGCAGCCTTTCAACATTGTTTGGGCAGGAAGGGGCAACTGCTCCCAGCCACATGTGGGAGCAGGAGAGAAGAGATGAGTTTTGCAAAGACATGGGCCAGGTCATCTCTTCCCCCCTTCCTCCTCCCCTGCAGCTGGAAGCAGCTCCTGTCCCTTCTCTCCCGCACAGTGCCAAAAGGCAGCTGCTGGCCACATTCTGGTATGAACCCTGGCAGAATCTGGGGAGGGAGGCATGTGACCCTGCGTGCCCCTCCACACATGTTGCCTCGGGAAGACACAGCACCAGGTACCAGGAGAGGCAGGTCCCTCCCGGGGGCCCAGCCAGGCATGGAGGGTCGGATCAGTCAGTCACACACCCCTCCATGTAAGAGAGGTATTACGGGAGTGTGTGTGTGTGTGTGTCACATCTCCCTGTGTGAGTGTGTGGAGGGGGTAGGAGTGTGTGTGTCATCCCTCCCTGTGTGAACCTTAAAGCCTTAAAGATAAGAAGGTAAATAAAAAGAATCCAGCTACACAGTATTTCTTTTTAACAGGGGCTCAGTCAGCTTGATGTTAATTTGAATGTTTATACTGGACAGTTCCAATTGATTGCCGTTAAACTCGCTTGAATATAAGTAATTTTACCAGGTGTCCCATATTCAGCATAGGGAAATATGTAAAAGCAGCAAAGAATCCTGTGGCACCTTATAGACTAACAGACGTTTGGGAGCATAAGCTTTCGTGGGTGAATACCCACTTCGTCGGATGCATGTAGTGGAAATTTCCAGGGGCAGGTATATATATGCAAGCAAGAAGCAGGCTGGAGATAACGAGGTTAGTTCAATCAGGGAGGATGAGGCCCTCTTCTAGCAGTTGAGGTGTGAAAACCAAGGGGGGAGAAACTGGTTCTGTAGTTGGCAAGCCATTCACAGTCTTTGTTTAATCCTGAGCTGATGGTGTCAAATTTGCAGATGAACTGAAGTTCAGCAGTTTCTCTTTGAAGTCTGGTCCTGAAGTTTTTTTGCTGCAGGATGGCCACCTTAAGATCTGCTATTGTGTGGCCAGGGAGGTTAAAGTGTCCTCCTACAGGTTTTTGTATATTGCCATTCCTAATATCTGATTTGTGTCCATTTATCCTTTTCCGTAGAGTTTGGCCGATGTACATAGCAGAGGGGCATTGCTGGCATATGATGGCAAATATTACATTGGTGGACGTGCAGGTGAATGAACCGGTGATGGTGTGGCTGATCTGTTTAGGTCCTGTGATGGTGTCACTGGTGTAGATATGTGGGCAGAGTTGGCATCGAGGTTTGTTGCATGGATTGGTTCCTGAGTTAGAGTTACTATGGTGCGGTGTGCAGTTACTGGTGAGAATATGCTTCAGGTTGGTAGGTTGTCTGTGGGCGAGGACTGGCCTGCCACTCAAGGCCTGTAATGACATGAGTAAAAGCCTATAGGCACATGAGGTAAAGGTGAAGTTCTTTAGCTGTGGGAAAGTAGTAGGCTACATAGTCACTAGAAGTCATTATCACATGCAATAGGCCCAGTGTATTGCACTTACCTTTCTCAAGCATTATTCTTTTTTTCATTTGGGGGAGAGGGTAAAAATTACTGTGCTGTTTATTTAAGAGTTGAGTATTATTAATGATTATTATTATTGTATGTGTTAACCTGCTATATACAACACTTCTGGTCTGAAAATATGCTGTTTACTCTAAATATGCTGAATTAATGTAGCTAAATATGAACTGATATAATCCTTTGAAAACAGGCATGTGGCAGTCATGTGGTAGGGCTGGCACACAACATGGAACTATCAAAAATATGCTTTTTCCCTTCTCAGTGGGTTGCTCATATGAACCCTTTGTTGTCTGCCACATAGCCCAAGGCTGGAATACTGAGCCACTTCCAAGCTGACACCTTGCCATTCTACGAGATGAATGGCAATGTAGGCAGTGAAGAGACAATGTATGTCAAGATATTTTTGTAAATATCACAGCTACCTTGCGGGGGTATTGAAATGACTGTCCATTGTCAATGTGCCTAGTAATAAAGGTATTTGACCACAGATTACATTTAAAGACTTATGATTTGTAATCTGACACCATAATACACCTGATATCTCTTATCTAAATAACTACTTTATATACTTTCTCTAATTAGCTGCTTATTGTTAGTTTAGAAAATTTATAGGGGAGTAATCATGAGCTGAACATACCAAAAATGTCCAGAGGATACATCACTGGCATTAATGCGACAGATAGAGAGATCAAAAAGAAACAATGTCTGTGCATATTAGGAGACCAAAAAAACAACAACTTAGCCAAAACCAGCATTTGAAGAGGAATGTAGTTCTGCTAATAAGTGGACATGGTCCAAGGGAATTAATTATCTTGGCGGGATGTGTTGATGTAATCACAAAATGCGACAAGATACTTTTAATGCCTGGATTCCAAAGGTGCCAAGGGACTATGAGAAGAGATGATCTCCTCTCACAGACACAAACTCTGTGAGCACTCTGACTGTCATGCTGTTCCAAGATGATTTAGAGAAAAGAGCTGGCTTATACCATGTTGGATGTCTAAGTAAATATTTCAGCCCCTGGAAATAGAGTTTAGGGCCTGCCTACCAATGTTCTGCATGTTATTCATCTAGGCAAGTTTATTTTTACCTTATATTTTATGATTTTCTATCCAAAATATTATTTTGTTTAAACATATCTCAAAATAAACCTCAGAACTGTTAGGACAATTACTGATTAATGTCTCAGGAAGTGAAAATGAACTCTGGCGTATGTGAATGTGAAGCAGACTCTGCTGTGGGTATCAGTTCCAAAGAATAGAGGAGGCTGTGATGAAGCCATCAATCTTTAGGAAACACCAACTAATACAGAAGAATGTTCCCTCAACAACACAAGCTACGGCAAGCACAACAGACTTGACCTACGTGAACAGTTGATATTTTTGGTTTGCCAAAAATATTTCAAAAAACAAACATTTTGAGTCAACTCAAAATGAACATTTTTCAAATATTTTAACAAACCAAAGAGTCAACAAAATTTAGTTTCAGGTCAAATGAACAATTTTGTTTTTGAGTTTTTAAACATTTTTAAAATAACACTGAAGTAACTTTCAAAATGAAGTCATTCATTCAAATCAAAACATCAAAACATTTCATTTCAAATGTGCTTAACTGTTTCAAATTTTCGGGAGTCAGGGAGAAGTGGAGAATATTTTTTGACCAAAACAATTCAGCAAATATGACACAAATTCACTAAATGTTTCAGTTGACCTGAATCTGCATGTTTCATTTAAAAAAACAAGCCAGTTTTGGCTGAAAAAATTCACCTGGCTCTATATCAAACCTGTCCTTTGCCCTCTACAACAGCTTTCCGTAGAATATCATCACGTCTTTGTCTTCAAGACACTTCATCATGGGATCAGGAAATCTAAAAGATCACCTTCAGCTTTGAGATGAAGACTGTGGTCGGCAGCTCTGGTCCTTAGGCACAATGCAACTCTCTACACTAAGGGTAAAGCTCAAAAGCTCATCTGTGCAGGAGATAGAGCTCTCTGGGGGGCTGATCCAAAACTGTGGAACCAAACCTCTACAGGATCGAAGGACCATCACAAAACTCAGCCCGTTCCACCCCAATTTCAAGGTGCACTTTTTTAACTTTTCCTACTCTAATATAAACACAAAGCAAACAAACAAACAACCAAGCCAAAAACCTTCCATTAACAAAATCCTACCAAAACCAAACACAGACGTTAGTTATATTATTTAATGCACTGCTGGAAGGCACTCAGATACTAATGACGATGAGGGCATTATAAGAAACTATATAGTAAGAAGAAAATATATCTCCCTTACATATCACAACCAACCAGAAGGGCTGGCAAAGGTCATTTTGGCACAGGGAACATTGAACGTAAAGTATTAGACATGATTACACAATGCTATTTCAACACTATATTTACCTTTGAAAAAACACATTTTTGGGCCAGCTAAAGTGAATGTCTGATTCTAGGGGTGAGCTCCATTCAGATCAAAATCCAGACTTCCTGAAAGCGTAGGGAATTCGGACCTAGGGTTTTGTTTTCAGCCCATCTCTAGTTTAATGCAGGGAGCATTCTGGGTGAAAAAAATTCATTTTATAAAAGTCTACAGGAAAGATTTATCTTCAGGAGTCTTCAAATACACAGGAAGGTTCCTCCCCACATATAGTTTGAGTATTTAATTGTTTGTTCTGTCCTCCAACAACAACATAGTGATTTCATTTTCTCTGATTTCACTGCAGCTGTATCTGACAGTAGATAAATTGTTTTATGTTGTGGTCACTAAGAGGCTGATAGATAAGGGATCCCCCAAACCCATCTATCTCTAGTCTCCAACCCCGATTGTTTCTCTTTGGGAGTCACTCCTCAGAGTCTGTCTTGACAAATACACCCGGTCCCAGAGAAGTTTAGAATTAGGTCAGCAGCCTGAAGAAAGTTGCTCTTCTACCTTTTCCTGCATTTCATGCACAGATGGGATATAGAATGTATGTGCAGAATAGAGCCCCCAGCACTGAGTATTCTAAGAGTTAAGAATATACAATCACTAAAAAGTGTCACTATTTTTAGATGTTACATATTCCTATTACACAGTTTCAAAAGCATTAGCCTTATCAGCTGTTCTTTAATGGAAGCAGCACTTACACAATTATGTCCACATTCTCCTAAAAGCTGGCAATCTATACAACTTGAAAAAAACAACAACCCTGAAATGCTTACTTTCCTTTTATGTCGAACAGTGTTATTTGAGTAAAACCGCATTGTACATTAAATGGCAACAATTAGTGTATGCAGCTGGAAGCTGGACTGAAATCATTGTCATTGCATGGTCTTACATTCAAATTTCAGCTCATGTGCATAAGTTAACCATATGCCTGTAACAGTCACAGTGGGCTCCCTAAAGTGTAAGGGTCTATTAAACTAATAAACATTGGTAAAGTAAGTCTAAAATGTCAGAAAGCTATAGATAGATTCAAAATTCCACTACAAAAGTTACAATGCAATCAGACCTTTGTCTTCCTGAGCCCTTAATGTCCAAGATATTTTTTTATTTATTTAACATGTTTACTACGGTAGTGCCTAAGGGCTAACCAAGAGTAGGGCCCCGTTGTGGTAGATGCTGAACAAACACAGAATAGCAGATGGTCCCTTCCCCAAAGATCTTTCAATCTAAACAGACAAGACAGACACAGGGTGTGGGAAGGGGTAAATTATATAGGCAGAGTGAATGTTATGGTGGCAAACATATTAGTTCCATAGTTATTTTTTGAGGGGGGAGCTTAAAAGGGGATAAGCTAATTGGAAAGAAAGGGGAAAGGAGAGGGGACGTTAGTGGTTTGAGCATTGGCCTGCTAAACCCAGGGTTGTGAGTTCAATCCTTGAGGGGGCCATTTAGGGATTTAGTGGGGGATTGGTCCTGCTTTGAGCAAGGGGTTGGACTAGATGACCTCCTGAGGTCCCTTCCAGCCCTAATATTCTATGATTCTGTTCAAAGGAAGATGAGGGCAAGAGGAGCAAGTGTAGAGTGAAGGTGAGGTGAAGATGCTATGAGGCAGGGGACAGGACAGAGAAAGTCCTGTCAAAACTGTAGAAAGTTCTCCAAGTGTCCAAAGGACCAGAGGTCATTGCTTCTGCTCCTACTGACTAGAATGTCTGGCTGGCCCCTCTCTGCCCCAGCCCACATGGTGGAGGAGAGGAAGCACGACCTGGGTCCTAGTGCCTTGGGGAGGGGTGGCTCCCTCCACTACTCGGTTCAGGGATGTTATGGGGAAGGGTGGCCCTGATTAAGCCCCATTTTACCCCTCTCCTCCACAGCAGTCCCTGCTTTGGCTGCTTCTGTCGCTACCATCTGGAGTCTCTGGCTGTCTCCTCCACAAAGATAATGAGCATTTTCTCTAAAAGATGAAGGCACTCAGCACCTCACAGGTTCAAGTTCTTGGTGTGCTGAGTGACAGAACATCTGGATTTGGGAACAACTCTGATCTTTACTCCCCGCATATATGGAATATTGGCACAGGGGCTCCAGAAAGGGGAGGAAGAGATGATTATTTTCACAAAAGACATATACTAGGCATGTCAGTAAGCAAGCCATATTAAATGAATGATCACTTTTTTTCTCTTCCCCAGTATGGCTGAGCCTAGGAGATATATTTCCAAGGTATTAGACTGTAGTCACACTGTAAACTTGCACCAATGCAAGCCATAGCAAAGACACTTCTCAAATTTGCAATGAGTATTTACAACAGTATATTTCTCTCATAAAAATCACAAGAGCTTCTCTTTAACATATCATGACATCTATAAATGGGATATTAGTTGAATTAGTTCAACCTTAAAATGAATACTTGAAATATTGGTGAGAACCAAGTCTACTTCCTCTCCTGTGACCACTGTTATCTCATATGTTTATCTCCAGCTGGCCCCTCTAACCAGTAGTCCATGACTGCCATTGTTGAGCTGTGGTGCAGGTTGGAGTAAGGAGCAGAAAGAAGCAGCAGGTATGCTTGCAACAAAGGTAGGTGTTTTATTAGCAATAATGTGACACAGGACAGTCAATACTAATGTGGTGAGACTGCCTGTCTCCTAGCATAGACCACAAGCGCGTCCTATCAGCATCAATTTGTCATTCTAATCTTTCTCCCCTTTTAGATGAAGTATGTGTAGAATTGATGCAAAAAAGAACTACCTGGTAGTGGCCACCAGTCTAGAGTGCCTTCTGGTCAGTAAAATAGTTGGGATAACTCAATGCTACTAGCTGTCCACCCTTTTGTTCAGCATCTACTTAACCTGAAACTCCAATCATTCTTAAAGATAGAAGAATAACCTTCATCTGAGACATGAAATTGCCTTCTCATTTGGGAATTTCAGCAGGCACAAACCCCCTGAAGACATACCTAAAAACCTTCAAAAATTGGAAACACTCCCATTTCATCTGAGCTCAGAACGAAAACTGGTCCAGCTCAGCCCATCTATGGTTCATCTTTACCATTACCTACTTTCTAAGGTGCTGCCTTCTTGTTTACTGTAAACTTATCAAAATTCTAAAAACTGTGAGATAGCCACTGGCTAGCTTATCGAAATATTGTCAGATTGCTACTGCATCATGCTACCATAATTCACAGAATATGATAGTAAAATCAAAGCTCTCTTTTTGGTGTGAACAAGGTAACAATAATGCAGCTATTGTCTGTAACAAAAATAATGGGAAGCATTGGAAATGGCACAAAAGCCAGCCGTTGCTTTAGACTGTCTTCTAAAATGCTACCCTGCAGTAACTAAATAGTATGATCAGTTTCTTGCCTTCTGTAATATGAGTGTACTTGTGCAGACAGCACAGTCCCAATTTTAGAGAAAGAGTTGACATGAGTTTATGTCCTAATGTTCAATCTATCATTCATAGAGCAGAACTCTGTGCACTAAAACCACCTTTTGCCATTAAGAAAAGCAATACCAAATTGGCTGATTAGCATAAAAGTGTACAACCGTGTTGTCTCTTAAGAGCCATTATTATGCTCTCCAAATATACTTGTTTCAGTTGTTAAATCTATGAATTCTCCTACATTTTTTCATATCAATCTTGGCACCTACATCACACATGCTCTGAATCCCAGTAGGTAGAAAAGCCCAGAGAAAACATAAAATGTACTTTTAAAGATATATATGAATATGAAAAAGAAGCAACTGAATTAGTCTTGGCAACAACCTCCAATAAATTCAGATTGGGAAATTTACAGAATGCAATCCATTGAGACTCTGTTATGTCTTAATACAAGCCACATAAAACAAATAAATTAGTCTCCCATCCTTCAGCTGTAAAAAAAGAAAATACTCTCTCACTTTTAGCACAGCAATGATAAGGAAAACAATGAATACCCTACTGTAATCTTATTGACTTGAATAGGTCTAGCTGAATCAGGAAGGGTTGCAGGATTCGGCTCCAGCCCATCACTCTCAACATTGGGTCATAAATCACAAAAAGATATATTGTACTGTGTCTGCCTTTAGGCATAGTTCAGCCGTTGAAAGTTGTACTGTGGGTAACTCTTATCATCCACTAAAAATATACGTAAGATAATAAAACTATGCATTACCCTTTTAGATTTACAAGTCTGACATCACATGCAATGTCTGTTCTTTTTCTAAATTAAAATACAGAAAGACATTTCTTTATATTCTAAGAACCTCTTCTTTCTGTTACCCATCATTTTAGAAGTCACTTAATGAACAGAGTCATGATTTGATGGAATTCCCTCCTCCTTATAAGTTAGCTAATAAGTATCTAACATTTTAAGAAGTGCTGCACTATCTGTATTACTCCTCAGAAAGGCTGCCACTTATCCAGAAGACAAAACCCAGACTGGCAGAGGAGCCGTAATTTGGCTTAACTTCACATACTTAGCCTATCAAAGAATTTCAAATCAGAGCTGCACCATTAGTGAGCTCATTCATAGAGCAGACACTTCCCCCAACTTTTAGATATAGCCAGGGTTTGTAGCTGATCTTGGGAGTACATATATCTCTTACATTCTGGGCAGTGGTGCTTTGTATATTGTAAATTATTCACAACACCACATTGGCCATAAATAGGCAGACAAAAAAGAGGGTCAGTAAGTTTTTTAATGAAAATATTGGTGGAGCTTATTCAATTATTTTGCATTCGTAACACAGCTGAGATCAGCTTCCTTACCTATCATTCTGAAAGCATCATCCTCTCTTTGAATCCACCACTAGTTCTACCTTTGCTCCCGCATCAAGTTCAACCCTTGTGTCTTTACCTTCAAGGCCCTTCATAACTCTACCCTTCCATATTTAGCTACTCTTGTATCTTATTACATCACTCATTGTACCTCTACTCCTCAACTGATGATAGCCTTGACTACTATTTGTCCACTTCTCCCAATGCTAACTTTGTATCTTCTTCCACACCATTCTCCATGCATGGAACAGCCTCTGCAATGCTACTCTCCTTATCTCCTTCTGATCTAACCTCAAGATTCCCTTCTTCCATGATGCCTAGAAGAAAAAATATGTTGAGGAGCAGTTGTATGTACATATAAAAATTGTACATATTTGATTGTATCCTTTCCCCAACATCTCACAGGCCTTCTTAGATTGTAAACCCCTTGTGAAAGTTACTATGTCTTTCTATGTGTTTGAACTGCACTCAACCCCCGATGAGGGCCTCTGGACACTGTCACAGTACAAATCAGGAGTGATTCATTGTCAGCAGAGGCCACATCAGTCTGATCCTAGGTGGAGTTATGACTTCCTTTGCAGATAGACTACCCACAGAGAAGCTTGTCAAACACATGAGACTATCTCAGCAGCATGTAATCTGAGCCCTCTGGAGCCAGCTACTCTGCCTTAGGTGCATGAGTTGTGTGACCCCTCGTAGAACAGTAGGAGTTTGGCTCACACCTGTGTGCTATTCCTTTGGGCATTCAGCCTCCAGAGACCAGTGCACACACTCAGAACCCAAGAGGGGAGCTTACCAGTAGTACAGAAGGTAATGATGAAACCTTCCTTATGAACTGGTGAAGGGAATTCTCTTGAAGTTTCCGATAGTCAAGATCTCCCACTTAGTGGCTGTTGCTTCAGAAAAGGAGTCTGAGGATGTTGGGTGCTTTATACTTCAACTGATCTTTGCCAATGCAGTGCTTTTCATTTGGCCCCACATTAAACTCCCCATTGCACAGAGACCGTGCAGTTCTTCTTCTGGCTTTTTATTCTAAACCAGTTGTGTCTTCACTACCTCAATGTGAAGTGAGCCTCAAAATTTTGGTCGGCCAGGATTAAGGACTTTTAGGCAACAAAAATTATTGTTATTTTTATAGGTTCTGATAGGACCTTAAGGATTCAAAGACGACTATTTCCCAGTGGTTAAAATACTCTTTGGGCAGCTTCTTCTCAAGATGGAAGACATTGCCAGACCAAAAGGGCATCCAGCCATAAAGATGATGCCTCTTTAAGGCATCTGTAAGAAAACCTCAAGCACTTTTACCACCTGCTGTAGATGACTTCTGATGTCAGTCATTCCCACTTATTTCAGAAAGAAACTTTAGCAAGCCCCTAAATAACAGGTATGTTTACTTCCTTATTGATAGAAATCTGTGGAAATGTATAGTCAAGGAAAATTACTTACAAAAAGTAGTAGTCTCCTTTACCTCCCTCCTGTTTCTTGTTTACCTGCCCTCATAGTCTTCTCCTGTACATATGCAGTGTAAATGAAGCCTCTAGATTGGAGGAAAAGAGAAGAAGGGAAGAACTTATGTTACAAGGATAATAGACAGTCCTTTTACCTCCAGATTCCTGGAGCAATCTTGAACTCCTTGTTCAGTTTTTACTAAGGGAAAACTGTCAGTCTTCTGTGTGCATTTTATCTGAGTACAGATAGCTGAGTGCAGTTTGAGTAAGGATATGAATATTACCCTGTCTTTGTAGGCAGACTTATAACATCTTAGCATAAGAAGGGAAAGATGAAACAACTATGGCAAATGCCAATTAGTGGCAAATAAATTCCCTTTTTCTCCCATCTGAATTGTCTGTTCCATGCATGATTCAAAAATTAAAATGCAATTGGTGACTGTCCTTAGTACCATGAATAGAGAGGAGAGAAAGGATTATAGTGTAGTAGCCAGTCTAGACTTGGGTAATTTCGCTCACTAAAGACCATGTTGTTGTTGTTTTTAAACAAGGGAGCTATTCAGCACATATTGTTTCCTTAAAATGTTATTTACATCCAGATGAAGTATTGACAAATTGTTGTATGAAAAGCTTGCACCTGCAGAACTGCAAATCTTTATCTAGGACCGTTCAAAAAATAAAATTAAGCCCAAACAACCTTTGCCGTCATTAATCTTATAACACAAGTGATTAAAACATTCTATTTGCCCCAAGATAATGCCATGTAAATTTAGAGCATAAAGGCCATTTAAAATGAAATAGGCACTGATTCCCAGAGACCCCCTGATGGCTCCTGACATATAAATTTTATAACGTACAAATGAGGACCAGTTGCTGCAGTCTGTTTTGTTTGTGCAATTAGTCATGTTACTTAGCAATACAAAAAAAGTGCATTTTACACCAAGCTCTAGGGAATAAGATATGCAGAATTCATGAGATACAAAACACACAAAATTCATCTCCTGAGCAGAAGCACTGCAACATTGTATAGCAAAAACTATTACTTTTTTTCATTGTGTTTGTAATAAAGAACTCAAGCAACCATACCCTTCAGGGCTGGGCTCCTCATCACTTCACTTGAACTCAGCCTCAGCACTCAGCTATGGCATGTGAAGTTAATTACTCTGGGCATTGGGGCTCTGAACACTAGAATGACCCTATTTGCAGCTCCTTGTACTGTGTACCACGCTACAGTGAGTTCTTTCACTACCTACACATTGCACACTCACTGACTCTGAATGGAGTAATAATTCTAGCACACTGAAGGAAAGCTCAGCTGTCATCTCATTTTCGCAGGGACACTTGTCTTCCCAGGTAACCATTTAATGGGGGCTGACATCAGTCCACATTCAGTCATTGTCACCCTTCTAGTTCAAATGGCATCCAAATCCAAAGGTTATGACTTTCTGGAGGAGTTAGCCATCACTGTGGGTCTTTCAGTGGCATGTCATCCTGGCTCCTGCAACTCTGGGGCTTTTCGGGGCCAGTTTCAGTGGCAGGAATGTAAGATGTAAAAAACATGCAATTGTGCACAGCTCTACATTCATAGAATCAAAGGTTATCTACAGAATGTCAGGAGACCTGGTTTTTCTATATTCCACAATGTGATTGCCTTGCTGGGACTTTATTTGATATTTACATAAGAACAACATAGACCGAGATGAACAATGTTAAAAAATATAAGAGACTAAAAGACAGCCCGGATGGTCACATGTAGCCATGTGTTGTATCCCCACCCTGCATCCTCTTCAGCACGGATGTACTGAAAAGTTTCAGAGTTGCCCCACTGCAAAGCTAAAAATAAATAAATTACATTTTGCTAACACTCTAAGACTCAGCAGGGGATCTTCCAGTCAATACATTAGTAAAATTAGGTTGCATAATCAAGAATGGTGCCAGGTGGAGTGATGTATGTCTGGCCTAGGGTAGTACTAATTTGGGAGGGGAAAAAATAGGGCCAAATCCTCAGCTAGTGTAAATCAGCTGAAGATCTGGCGCCAAAAGCAAAGATACTACTTTTAAGGAAGGGAAAACAGGATGGGGCCTCTTTAAAAGGATTTTATATCTGTGACCGGGCACAAGCTGTAGCACCTTGATAACTGAGGTTGCTGCAGCACCGCAAAAAACTGCAGGCTTAATTGAAGAAGTCGATTAACCTGTTTCTGTTGATTATTGACACTTGAGTGGCAATTGCTGGGCTGATGAGGCAATTGACTCAGTAATCGGGAGGGTATATATATTTGTGAGGAAAAGGAACAAAAAGGGAGCTAAGAGATGAGCCTGGGAAAAAGAGAGAGTTGTGTGAAGGTCATCTCATCCTGCTGCACACCTGTGGTATGCTCTGTTTTGAGCTGGAACTGAAGAATAAATTCATATGTGGTGAAAAGGAAACAACCTGGGTGTGTCTGTGGGCAGGAGACCACAAGAACAGGCGAGGCAGTGGCACTCACAAGGTAGGAAAAGGGCTGCCCTGTGGCAATATCATATTCACTTTTAACATAAGGATAAACCTCCCCCGTGTTTTGCTTTTATGAAGAGTCACTCCTCTCCAGGGCTCCAACTACTGTTTTGAACAGCAGTCTTGGGCTGTTGAATAGCAACTTCTAGTAAAAGAACATTGCTGGGCAACTGTTCTTTAGAATACTTCTGCATTTTACTACAATTCAAAGCAAAACTGTTGGAGTTTCCTTTGACCCCATTGCCCTCCTCTTTACTTTGTTCTTCTCTGACTTCATTTCAAAACTTTAGCCTAACCTAGCAGCATGCGAGTGGCTGGCATCTTTTAATGTCATTGCTGCTGTTGGCCTCAGAGACAAGCCTAACGGATACACTGCAGGGGAAACAAGGGAGAGCTGGGAATTTTGGGTTATAGGCATAACTCAGTATGGGGTGAGAGAACTCCTCTCCGTTAGTAACTAATAAGTTTGCAAACATACTGATACTCATCTAGGCCATTCTTAAGCGCACATGACATACTGGGATAGTAGAAACACTGGCCCAAATTCTGTGCTGCCAAACATCATCAACCTCGGTGAGTCCAATTGGATTTGATTGAGTCTAGCTCAGCACAGGATTGGTCTCTTCCTACCAAGTGTGAAATCAACTGGGCTAGAGAGGAGGCAGAGATGAGCTATGTGAACCCAAAATGAGAACATCACCTATAGGTGTTTAATTTTTTTGTGGCTGGTCCTCCTCCTACCCACATTGATTGATAGTCCAGTGGAACATTAGGACATATTTTGAACACTCAGCAGCATGCCAGGTGTTTTATAGCTGACCATAAATGGTCTGCTGTGCAGCAATCAAATGGTAAATTTCTTCTTTTTTTTAAACTAGACAATTTTCCCCATTTACTTCAGTTAGGTTTTTCCAGGGCCCATAAGGCTGGTAAGCTTTTTAAAATAAGAAAAAAGTAAACATTCACATCAGCCAGGTTTTTCCAAACTCTCTCAGTTCTGAAAGGCAGCTGACAGCTCTCCAAAAAAACACTGTTGCAGAGAGATCCTACATTCTTTTTTTGCAAGCTCTGAGCCATTTTTTCCTCCCAAGCACACAATCTTAAGCTTTAAAACAGACAGCCATGAAGGTGACACTTCAAGAAAGCTACAGTAGGTGAGGGTTGGAATGGTTTTGCTTGAACTGACAGTTTAATGCACAGAACTTTCATTTGACCCAGACTAAAAGGGAAACGCCAAGATTTCCGGAAGTGGTCAGCTAAGTCATTAGAATGTTTACATGTGGGAGAATTTGCTCATTGTGAGATGTGTGTTCCCGTAAAATCCTACTGAGTAAACCTTCAGAGAATTAAACTGTAAAATGGGAGTGTTGGTATCTAACTTCTTGCCTGCCATAATTATGAAACTTGTCTCTAGTATCTCACTTCTTTATGAACAAACTATTAAGGCCAGTCAAATTGTTAATTGCAAAAAAATAATCGTGGCAAATGTAGCCTTTTTTCTGCTTGCAAATTGTTTATTGAGCCAGTCCTGATTTCTACAAATACATTTGTTTTTTAGATGTATTCGTGAAACACTTAAAACAAACATTTTTCAGCTTATGATTGTTCAAGAACTGTTCACTTTGATTATTTGCTATTCTTTCTTTATGGTATGTAACTGGTCACATGGCACTGTTTCTTCTCTCTGATTGGATTATTAAAACTTTTAAAACTAGAGAATAATGAATGGTGAACAACAAATAGCAAATTATAAAACAGCATCTCTAGTATGCAGCTTTGGATGAGTATAAATAATACTCATGTCTGAATAATTATGAATAACAAAACCTTAAAAATAATAATGAACTAACCAAAATCCATTTACACCAACTGAGTAATTCTGCCTCTCCATATTTCTGATGAAAACTGACCATCATTTTTAGTATTTTTCTTAACTGCCATTGTCTACTTGTGAGAACTCAAGATTTTTCTTGTTTATATGATTGGATTTGATTTAATAAGTGTTGTTTCTTTCAACTACAAACTATATCATTCATTAATTTCAATTAATATTTGTCATTTCAAAGTTATAATATTTTATGTACATACTTGTTTTGGAAGATACAAAATGTGTCCAGGAAAATCACTCTTATGAGAGCTTTCTACAGACATGCAGTGATTGCTTATAATCACCTTCTGTGCAGTTCTGTATATCTGACATAATGATGCATGTTCAATGTATATAAGAGATCAGTAATGGACAGCTGAAGGGCTCCCAAGTTGAAAAATTTACTTTGCTGATACAGAGCCATAGTAGCACCAGAACAGTGTGAGCCCAAATCAGATCTCAGATACGTGAATGCTTGAGAGAATGTACTGCATATGGAGGTGGATAATTTTTATTTCCTCCATTCCAATATTTTAATACACACAAAGGATAACTATAGTAGCATTAAACAGTAACATAATGGTAAGTCTTTACTGAAACATACAAAATCTGCCCCCTGATGCATGTACAACTCCCATGGACCTTAGTGCTTATTCTGGCTAGAGTTCATTGATTTCCATTGGGCTATGCCGATTTCTCCTAGCTGTGGATTTGGTCTAGATAGGGTTGCCAGCTCTCCAGGATTGGCCTGGAGTCTCCCAGAATTGGCATCAATCTCCCGGTGACTACTGAAAGCAATCCAGGAGAATTTAATAGGATAGTTTAAGAAAATGACATTACATCATTTGGAAAAAGAAATCTTCCGGAATAGCTTCAGTCAGAGTTGGCAACCCTAGGTCTAGAATATGTAAAAGTGTCTTAAGTTAGGCATGATGCTTGCATGTGTCATATGTTCTTTTAATATTGTGGAACACTGATAAGCACTGTTGCCTTTTTACTGTCACTGCAATAAGAAAGGTGGGCACAGAAGTAACCACTTTTTTGCTATTCTTTTCTTTTTTCCCTGTGATCTCAAAAATGTAGGCCAGTATATGTCCCTTCTTTTTATTTCCAAGCTGTTCCTCGTCTTCTGTCAGTACACCACCAGGATATGCTTTCAGAAAGGACAGTCAAAGAGGGACTTAAAGGCAGTATCTAGCTGTCAATAGCCTGGTCTGCTTTCACAGGAAAGCACGGCCTAGTCAGGGGGAAAAAAAAGTGACAGGTGACTGGAGAAAACAGCTTGTTCTAGCAAGGTTTTAAACCCTGAGGATTTCTTTGTACCTGCCAATTTAGCACTGTCCAGAGAGCAGAAATAATAATCAGGTAGACAAAGAACCAAGAATAAGCTCCTACTATTCCTTCTGGCAACTCTTTTGTTATTTAAAACAGGGCCACCACAAGGAAAGGAGAAATGCTTAAGCCTGCTCCCTCTATGAAGGTAAGAGACAAGTTACTCTTAAGCAGAAAGCATCTCAGGAACCATCTCTGAAGATGAAAGCCAGCCTTTCCAGTCACATCTGCGGTGAGAGCAAGGCCCAAAGTCTACTTTTGAAACTGGATTTGATTTGATTACAATAGATCAAGATAGTTCTTAAAACTGCAAGTCCTTAGTCTGTGTATATTTGTCAGAAGTTCCATGTACCCATGTCAGAATGGTGCAGTACTATATACTTTACATCTATATTCTACTATTTCCACAGTTCATAAACTCTGTGGGCCAAGTTGTCAAAAGGATATTTTAGGATTATGTGATGGATTTTTAAAGTCTTTGAAAATTTAGGCCCCATTCCTGCAAACTCTTTAGCACATGCATAACTTTATTTACATGAATAGTAAGCCCGGATCCACAAAGGGACTTAGCTGAGCATTGCAACACCTAACTTTTAGGTGCCTTGAAAATCACCAGGATCCACATAGCTTGAGTTAGGTGCCCAGGCTTCCTATACAAAGGAGAAGAGAGAGAGGGGTCTGACAATGGAATTCACAAAAGCCAGGATGTTAGGCAGGGAGCCACTTAAGCAAGCCAATGGGACATGCTGATGAGAAGGTGTGTCCTAAGCCCCACCTCTCTCACTAAGTTTTGTGTTGTGTATTTGGTTGTCATGGTTTTGTTGCTATGGCAACTGAGTTAGATTATTATGGGTTAGCTCAACCGGTTTCAACCGGCTGAGGTGCTCTCTGTATATATGTAAATAAAATGGAGGTTTTGGTTAGCTGCCTGCTCTCTGGCCTCAAGTGATTGCTTCCTACACCGGCTGCCCCAAGGATATAACACTGGCGACGAGGGTGAGACTCTGGTGCTGCTCCAGTAACAGAAGGAAGTAGAAGTTAAGGTAAAGAACAAACAAACAAAAAAGCTGCTTGTTGCACTGACTGTGAAAGTGAAACTAAAAATCATGGCTACTCTGACCAGGCCCCTGGAGCCTTTTGATGAGAATACAGAGCAGTGGCATGTGTATACTGAGCGTTTTGAGCTTTTTGGTATTGCAAATGACATTACAGAAGCAAAGAAGGTGCCAATATTCTTAACTGTTGTAGGGGCTAAAACCTACTCTCTGCTACGCAGCTTACTACACCCTGTTAAGCCTGAGACTAAATCTTACAGTGACATTGTGGAAATCCTGGGGTCTCATTTCTCCCCAAAACCACTGGTAATTGCTGAAAGATATAGGTTCCACAAAAGAGACCAAAAGGAAGATGAAACAGTTGTACAATTTGTAGCCATTTTAAAAAAGCTAGCAGAACACTGTGAATTTAAAGAAATGTTACATGATGCCCTGCGTGACAGGTTAGTGTGTGGCCTGTACAGTGAAGCTATACGGAAGCGCCTTCTGACAGAGGCTCAGCTTACCTTACAGAAGGCTGTTGATATTGCTGTCTCCATGGAACTGGCTACAAGGGAGGCACAATACATCGGTGCACCCCCTAGGGTGCAAAAAGTGTCACAAGAACCGACCCACAAAACTGTGCAGAGTCAAGAATGTTACCGCTGTGGTAAGCCGGGTCACCAGGCATCAGAATGCTGGTGTAAGGACCTGGTGTGTCGACACTGTGGCAAAAAGGGACACATTGAGTGTGCCTGTAAACAAAAGAAAAAGAGGCCTGTGGTCTGGCCGACAAAAAGAGGAACCCTGCATACCCTAGAGCAGACCCAGGATGATCAAGGTGACACCTCATCGCAAGAGGAAGTGCCACTGCATGTTTTGTCTTTGGCAATGGGCTCACATGAATACTGGGTAACCCCGTTATTGGATGGCAAACGTATACGCATGGAACTGGACACCGGTGCAGCCGTCTCACTGATCTCCGAGACTGTGTATAAAGAAAAGCTACAGCATCTTCCGCTTAAGGCAACAAAAACTGTTCTGAAGACGTATACGGGAGAACCTGTGCCTATGCTGGGCACTATTGATGTTAAGGTGGAGCTCAATGGACAGGTGGCTAAATTGCCACTGTTTGTGGTGAGAGGTAACTACCCAGCCTTAATGGGTAGGTCTTGGCTTGGGAAGATTCAACTGAACTGGGCAGAAGTGCACCGGATGACTAAAGAAGAAACCAGTCTAACCCCTATACTAAGGAAACATGCTGCTGTTTTTGGAGATGATTTGGGAAGTATGAAGGGAATCACTGTGACATTGAACATTAAACCTGGCAGTCCACCAAAATATCTGAAAGCCCGAACTGTGCCATATGCCATCAGGCCAAAAGTTGAAGCAGACCTGGAGCGCCTGGTCACCAATGGAGTCCTAATACCAGTTACCCATAGCTCATGGGCCACTCCTATCGTTCCAATCGTGAAGAAAGATGGCTCTCTCCGGATTTGCGGTGATTTTAAAGTCACTGTCAACCCAGTGTTGTGTGCAGAGCAATACCTGCTTCCCCGCATCGATGACCTCTTCGCAGGCCTAGCTGGGGGACAAAAGTTCAGTAAGATTGATCTGAGTCAAGCATATTTACAGATGCACGTCGATGAAAAGTCCCAAGAGCTGTTGACTATTGTGACTCATAAGGGGCTTTATCGATACTGTCGTCTACCCTTCGGAATAACATCTGCTCCCGCCCTGTTCCAGAGGGCTATGGACCAGATCTTGTGTGGCTTGTCAGGAGTTCAGTGCTATCTGGATGATATCCTGGTCACTGGAAGAAATGAAGAGGATCACTTAAAGAATTTAGAGGCTACCCTACAAAGACTGGAAGAGTATGGCCTACGAGTTCGCAAAGACAAGTGTGAATTCTTCAAGCCCTCTGTTGAATATTTGGGACATATCATTGATTCTGCAGGTCTTCATAAGGCCCCTGCAAAAGTTAAAGCTATTGTGGAGGCTCCCCCACCTCGAAATGTAAGCCAGCTGCGCTCGTTTCTAGGACTCCTGAACTATTATGGAAAGTTCATCTCACAGTTAGCCACACTGCTAAAACCACTTCATGAGCTCCTTGGGCAGAACAAGGCCTGGAAGTGGACTGAAGCCTGTGATGTTGCGTTTAACAAAGCTAAGGATGCATTGCTAAATTCTGAAGTTCTAACGCACTTTGATCCATCCTTACCACTGCAATTGGCCTGCGACGCCTCCCCTTATGGAGTGGGAGCAGTCGTGTCACATATTATGCCTTCAGGAGAAGAGAGACCTATTGCTTTTGCTTCACGCACTCTAAGCAAAGCAGAAACTAACTACGCCCAAATCGAACGTGAGGCATTAGGAATTGTTTTTGGAATTCGAAAGTTTCATCAGTACCTGTTTGGGCGAAAATTTACTCTTCTCACAGACCATCGACCTCTGACATCAATTTTTGGACCTTACACAGGCATTCCCCCATTAGCTGCTAGTCGTATGCAACGTTGGGCATTGTTACTTTCAGCACACACATATGAAATCAAATATCGGAAATCCACTCTACACGGCAATGCAGATGGCCTCTCAAGGTTGCCTTTGCCGGTCAAACACCAAGATAGTACCCACAAGGAAATCTTCTACTTTGAACAGGTAGAGAATACACCCATCACTGCTACTCAGATAAAGAAGGCAACTCGCGTTGACCCAGTATTGTCCCACGTTATGGACCTGGTGATGCATGGAACATCTCGACAAACCTCTCCGGTCTCATCCGACCTTGTTCCCTACATGTCCAAGCGGACGGAGTTATCGGTCCAATCTGGTTGTTTGTTGTGGGGGAGACGTGTCATTATTCCACCACCACTGAGATCACAGATGTTAGAACAGCTACATTCCGGTCACTGTGGAATAGTGCGCATGAAGGAAATTGCACGAAGCTATTTTTGGTGGCCTGGACTGGACAGCGCTATTGAAGAGAAGGCAAAAGCTTGTATGTCATGTCAGGGTGTGAGGAATGCACCCCAGTGGGCACCCCTACACCCATGGGACTGGCCTGAAAACCCGTGGCAACGTATTCACGTTGACTTTGCTGGCCCCCTTGAAGGAAGCATGTTCTTGGTGGCAATAGATGCCCATTCTAAATGGCCAGAAGTCTCTATAATGCAGTCCACTTCTGCAGAGAGTACTATCCAAAAACTACGAGGACTCTTTAGTCGTTTTGGTCTGCCAGAACAACTTGTGAGCGACAACGGACCGCAGTTCGTTTCTCAGGAGTTTCAAAATTTTATGAAAGCAAATGGGATACACCACATCACGTCAGCACCATATCATCCGTCCACCAACGGATTAGCTGAAAGATTTGTGCAGACAATGAAAAACGCTTTGAAATCAGCAAGGGGACAACACTCCATTCAAAAGCGTCTGGATACCTTTTTACTTTCCTACAGAAACACACCTCATGCTACGACCCACGCATCTCCGGCCTTTCTAATGATGGGACGACAGCTGCGCACTTGCTTTGATCTGCTGAAACCTTCTGAACCCCGACAAATTGTGCAACATCAGCAGCAATATCAAGTCATCAGACGGGCACCCAGAGCAAAAGACCGAACCTTTAGCCCGGGACAGCCAGTTTTGGCTCGGAATTATACTTCCAGAGCTAAATGGGTTCCGGCCACAGTCATCACTCAAACAGGACCTGTTTCCTACACAGTCCGGACTGCAGGGAATCTTACCTGGCGGCAACATGTAGATCAGCTGTTGCCAGGTCATGCCAGTCCTCAGGACCCATCTGCAGTTGAGGGGTCTGACTTCACCTCTTCTGGTGAGGGATCGAATCACGAGTCACCTGTTTCTGACTGTTCTCCTCCATTACTGCCGGCGGCTGAGATACCCCTTTGCCCAGCATGAGCTGATACCACCTCCTCACCTGTTCGTGCTGCGGACCCTGAGCCCCTAGTGCTTTCGGGTGCAATAACACCAGTAGTTCGCCGTAATCCACCTAGAGACAGAAGGCCTCCTCATCGGCTGGACCTTTAGCTAGGGCGAACCCACGGTTATGGGGCAAAATAATCCCCAGGGTTTAGCCGGGAATGGAGGCAGTCTACCCTCCTTCTCTAGTCTAGTGTGTGTTTTATTTAGGGGATGTTCTTATTAGGGGGGGAGGAATATGTTGTGTATTTGGTTGTCATGGTTTTGTTGCTATGGCAACTGAGTTAGATTATTATGGGTTAGCTCAACTGGTTTCAACCGGCTGAGGTGCTCTCTGTATATATGTAAATAAAATGGAGGTTTTGGTTAGCTGCCTGCTCTCTGGCCTCAAGTGATTGCTTCCTACACCGGCTGCCCCAAGGATATAACATTTAGCACCTAAATTCAGCCTTCAGAGAGCCACCTACCTCTGACTGTGATCCACAGCCAGAGTCAGGTTATTTCAGCACCTAAGGCATTCTTGCAAGAAAGGGCTTAGTGCCTCCATAACTCCTTACAAAACACCTGATGGACTGGGGAGAAGGAGGAGCTTATGATGATGGAGACCTTTATAGTGCACTCACCCAAGATGTGGGAGACCCCGGTTCAATTCCTCCCTTTGCCTGATAAAGAGAAGAGATTTGGAGAGAGGGCTCCCATCTCCAACCACTGAACTGTAGAGTCATTCTCTGGCCCAATTAATATTTCATTAAAGTGGAATGGTTTCAACAATAGAGATTGAGAAATCCCTCCATAGCAGAGTAATCCATATCCCACTCAAGTGTGAGCTGGGAGACCACAGTTCAAATCACCTCTGCACATCAGGCACAGGGAAGAATTGAACTAGGGCCTTCCACATCCTGAGTGAGTGCACTAACCACTGGGTTCAAGGTTATGAGAGCATCCCTTTGCCATCTTGTGTGGAGTTAGGCATGCCTACCAGACTGAGCTCTGCAGATGACAAGGTGGAGCTCACTTGTTCTGAGATTGTGCAAGGGTTTAGACATGAGAGTGACATCCTGAGGCCACAGTGCGCCTGTGCAGAGGTAGAAACGTGGGCACATAGAGAAATGTAACAGTAAAAATGTAGGTGCCAAGTGAGTTTAAGTGCCTACAGTAGCCAAGCAGGGGTTTTCTGGCTCAAAGTGGTGTCTAAAACTGGGACTTAACCAACTGTATCTGGACTTTAGGCCCCGAGTACCTTTGTGGATCTGGTCCACAGAGTAAGAATGTAATAAAATGTACCAAAGTGAAAAACAGACACCATGAAAAATAAGTAGTGAGGAAGAGATACAGAGTGTTCTTGCAAGATTTCCACTACATCCAGAAACAGCAAATGGAACAATGTGAGAGGGACATGTTTGAGTATGGGACTCTGAATGACCTTCCATCAGTTCTAAGGAGCTAATTAAAATATCCATGGGCACAGTTATGGCACATTCAGTTTTCAGTAGGGGAGGGAGTAGAGGATTTATTGTTCTTACCATGTAATTGAACTCGCAGCTCCCTATTTTCCAATGATGCTAAATGTACAGAAGTTTTGGAGGCCTTTCTTGTACCTGTTGCTCTATATTTATGTAAATTCAGCTTGTCTGCTCCAAGAAGTGACAAACTGCCTCAGGACAAGAGGTTGGACAGTAGGAGACAAGGCAGCTACATTTGCTGGCTTCTGTTTTTCTTTATTCATTTAACTTTTGACAAACATGTAACTCAACAACTTGTCAAAATCATACATGTAGTCATATTATAGCATGATGTGATATGGCACTCGGCATCAAGCACTGGGGAAACTATATTTTTCCTAATCAAGCTCTCAATTCTGGCTCTCCATTCTGGTAGCAACCATTCAGTCTGAGGTTGTGGGGGAGGATGAGGGGTTGGACAACACTTTCTTAAACACAGTTGTTCTGAGTGGTTAGTAGTACAAGCAAATACAAAGTCACAAATGGGTGATGTCACTTCTGGTACCACACTTCCCTTTCAGCATTATACGAATATACCACTGTCCATATGGATGATCCATATGGGTCTATGGACACAGCTTTTGTCCCACCCTTCAATGCCCTTTTTCTTTTAAAGGAAAAAAATACACATGTATTTTTTTCTCTTTTTCTATGCCATATCCTGCCATAGGCATAGAATGTTAAGAGTTACAGCTTTCTCACAATTCTAGATCCAGAAACAGTTGTTAATCATAGCCAGATATGCACTGACTCATACTCTCCGCTCAAGGCCAGCGATTCATTTTACACTCCCACATCTTACATCAACCTGCCTGGCTTCCCACTATACTTTAAAGCCCCTGACTAACCACAACCACCACCCTTTTCTCTTATTCTACTTTAAATACCTGTTCAAAACTTTCTTCTTCAAGGTGATTTAGAGGACCAGATACTCATCGGACCTTTAAACTATAGTATTAGCCATATTAACTCAGTATTATTTATTATTTGTATTACCATAGCAAGGAGTCCTAATCATGGACCAGGAAGTGCTGTACAAACACATAATAAAGATAATCCTTGCCCTGCCCTCCCAAAGAGCTTAGGATATAGGCCTTACAGTCTAGTAACTTGGGCTGAGTTAGGGCAGGTCCATACGCACTGCGCAGGTCGACGTGGTGAGTTCGACTTCTCCGAGTTCGAACTATCGCATCTAATCAAGACGCGATAGTTCGAACTCCCCGCGCGCTCCGGTCGACTCCGGAACTCCACCACCGCGAACGGCGGTGGCGGAGTCGACTTTGGAGCCACGGAGTTCGACCCCGCCGCATCTGGACGGGTAAGTAAGTCGAACTAGGGTACTTCGAGTTCAGCTACGCTATTCGCGTAGCTGAACTTGCATACCCTAGTTCGACCCCCGCCCTTAGTGTAGACCAGGCCTTTGAGACCGAGATCCTGGCTTCAGTTTTGTAAAAGAATTTGTGGGGCCTAATTTGGGAGGAGTAATAAGAGGGTTTAGATCACTTGTCTGCACATGTAAAAGCCAGCCTAACTTTGGGAGGTGAGGCAGAGACAGAGCTAGTAGGGGTTTGTCTGGGGAGATGTGCTCTGGAAACAGTTTATCCAAAGCATTTTTCCTTTGCAGGGCTTTTGGCTAGAGAGGCATTCCCCTGAGTTAGTTTTTCTCTGTAGAGCAGGGACTTGGTTTTGATGAGTTTTGAAAGTATATTTTAGTGTTGTACAATTTGTCACTTTTTTATTTGCCATAAAATAAACACTTCAGCACAAATTGGTCATAGCCTTGAGACCGCCTAATTTATCCAAAGCCATGATGACACATCAGTGTAAATAAAAGAGGAAATGTGTGTAACCCTCAAGATCTGTGCATTCTCCCCCAAGCAAAGGCATGGTCTTACTCTCTGCAACCTAATTTCTCCCCCGCAACTCCTCATGGCGTCTGTCATTTCCTCCTGTTGTTCTTATCACAGAATGTAAGAACAGGGCCGGCACGCCACCCGTATTCATTTTGTGAAGCATGATGGGCATCCGTGGTGCTATATAAATAATACAACCTTTTTGCCCCTGAGTAATTAAACTAACAGAAATGGGTCATGAATGAATTATAATGGGATGACCGAAATCAAGTGATTGAGTCTGTGTTGGGCAAATGTAAGAGGTTTAATTGACATGGAGGGGTGAATTATTCACTAGAGCAACTTCACAAACTTCAGTTCAGTTACTCCAGTGATGAATTTGCCTTCTAGGGATGAACCCTATATCAAAAGATTACACTCCCAGGCAGCCTATATTCTACATTCTCAAGACTAACTACACCCTAATCTCAGGACCTTTGGTACAGGGTATGAAACAAAAGGAAACTGGGTCAATCACAATTGGTGATCATGCTGTGGAGGAAGTAAGAGTCAGAGTGGGTATAATTAGACTCAAATGGATGTGAGAGAAATTAAGTGTTACAATTTTTGAAGACAGGATGCCTGTGCAAGACATAACAAATGGATTAAAGAGGTTTTTTTTTTCTTTAGTGAGAGTGGCTTATTGATAAGTAAACATAGGGTGCTAGGAAACTAGGAAGGGTTACATCAGTAATTAAAATCTCAGCCAAGAATGAGAAAAATACCTCAGATTTATCAGAAGCAATAGTTACATTTTTATCAGAACAGGTGGACAAACCTTCTGACAATGCTTAGATAACTACAGGAAAAAATGTGGAATAAATCAGTGTTTTCTAGAAAAAGTAGAATATCCACTACAGGAGAATTAGGAGTCAAGCAACAAGGCTGGCAAATAATTGTCAAGACAATTTAAGCAAATGGACAAATCAAGACCTGTGTTAAGTATTTGACCCCCCACTGCTTCCAGCATTGGAAACACCTTCATACCACCACTACAAATCAATAAGAGAACCAGATCCTCAGCACTTACTATGTTCCCTTTGTGTGTTGCCTTCAGCTGGCAACCAAGGCTTCTTTGCACACACTCCGCCCCCCGGCTTTGACCCAAGATGGGGTTTGGGGCAAGGAGGGGAAAGAGCAGGGAGGTGGTAAGATTCAGCACTGGTTGGTGGAGTCATCCCTTAATGTGTGGAGTTCTTCCTGGCACAATTTAGAGGAGCTCTTAGATTGCTCTGACCTCAGGTACTGCTTTGGCCCCTGATCATCATGAAGATCTGAAGTGGCATAAAATATGCTTGGAGCTCATAGGTTTAAACTAAAACCTCAAACATTTATATGAGGGTATATTTAAATCTGAGTAACCAAAGCTAAATAACTTACTTTATGAAATTAGCTTCTTTTTTCTGTTAATGAATATCTGTGAGAAAGTCATGATTTTATAAACTATATTTATTCATTATTTGAAATAGTATAAGAAATACATTTTAAAATGTTTTACTGTAGATGTATAGATTGTCAACATTTGACTTATGTTGCCTATTTGTTACTATTTAAATAAAACATAAAATATTATTTCTGTTCCCTAACAGAATGAGCATACAAGCATTTGTGTATGAGTACTCTTGAGGACAAACTTAAAATTTCATTTCTTTTAATACTTGTACATGTGACTTTGTGATTAATTTTCCATAAACATTTGTGCCAGCAGAGTTCAATTTCATGGATGTTCCCCTCAAGTGAACACAAAAATTACACAAATGTGCTAATTCATGCAAAACTACGAACTAATCTGAGAATATTTTTATATTATTTGCCTTGGTTTAATCACTAAAAATTATGACATATTTTGGAGGGGTTCTGTCTGAAACAGATAAATCCCAAATGGGACAAGAGGCCAGGGGAGGAGGGAGATGATGAAGGTTAAAAGAAATTATCTAGTTAACAGATAATTTAAAATACTGTATGGTAACACATCAGGTATTGATGTACTGCAAAATTAGTATTAGAATTACTCTTGGAAGGATAGGATTTTTATTAGTAAATGTCAGTAAACATCAAGTTCACTGTACACACACAAACCGACCATATTTCCATTGATAATAATCAAAATTTACAGATAGGCAAAGCAGGCAAAATGCTGCTTGAGAACTTATTAGAGTTTGATTTAAGGATATTTACTTTGTTAATCTGCGATGTGCTGTTGACAATTTGTGTTTTGATGGTCATAAAGCTTTAATTTTTTGAATCTCAGTGTCTACTGTCAAGAAATAATTGTCCGACCTCCCTCATTTGTCTTTCCCCACCACCACCATAATTTCCAGCAACCGTGAAAATGTAAATTGATAAGAAATAAAAAATGCTTAAAATGAACAATTATCCATCAAAATTACAAACAAAAAATTAATTTTGTCAAGCCTAGTTATAATAAGACATTTCAAAAGATCCATGTTTACTCAGGAAAGACTGGGAACTCCTTTTTCCCTTTAGTGATCCAACTGAATTTTTTTGTGAGCAACTACTTGTTTTGAATATATTTTCTACATTCAGATTTTTTTCAAGGAACAAGTAATTGCTCGCCAATATTAGTAAGGGACTTACTACTTAGCCCTGAATTTGTACGATAAAATGTATAATTTCTACCTACTGGGAAAACTGGAATTAGATTCCAAAATCAAAATACGTACTCCAAAGTCTAGTTCTATTCCATAGTTATCCAGGGCAATCCATATATGTTGATTGTAGATATATTTCTCTTTGGAATATGGACCCTAAAATACTTAGAAAAATAATTATGAATAAACAGAATAAAAGTTGTTAACATTAATTAAGGATGGTCAGTAGGCTTTATATCTGGGAGACAAGCAGGAGACCGTTAAAGAAGATTAATGCACATGATCTGGGCAGTAAAAGGCGTGTTGGCATCTATACCTGCTCTATTGTTTGATGATAGAAAAGTGTTTGATGGGTTAAAGGAGGATAACCTGTTCTGTACATTGCAAAAAATTCTGGCTGTCGTAATAATTCCACAAAGCAATGAAAGAGAGAACTGAACAAACAGTACATGTGGGGTAGTCAAACCCGGCATGTTCTATTCTCAGGGGCTCGCAGCAGACCACACCAAGCAGGTTTACTTGGAAATAGAATTTATATTAATCCACCTCTTCCCAAAGTTCTCAATCCATGCTGTCTCCATCAAAGTTCCCAGACTTCCTACATTACCTCTGCTGCCTTCAGTGTGGCCTTGAAGCCTGCTTCCCTATTTGTTATATTCTGGGGCCACATTGGTCCCTCAGTTCCTTTCTCTCCAGGTTTCATGAGGCACAGGGACCACTCCATCCCATCCTTGCAGCAAACCCTTTAGAGGCTGCCTAGTATAACTGCTCCCTAATTCTTTTAAGGCCTTTGGCAGACAAGAAGCATGCATATTCTGGACTGCTGCACTGGGAAACACATTTCTGCTGCCAGCTGGCTTTCTACAGAGTTTGACAGGAAAGAGATCCCATAATCCCTAGCACAGTAGCTAAAAAAGATCCACAGTTAATTGTTAATTATGGTAGTTTCTGACTGGCTGAAGCTTTATTATTTTAACTTCTATTCAGTTAATCATTGTAATTCATCCTGAAATCTGATTGTCTAGAATGGATTTCACCTTTGTGTGACTATCTTTAGAGTATAAAAAGGTTATTCTCAGTCATCTACCAATTCCATTCATTAATTATATTTAGGTAGAGCTAATTGCAAATTTGTGGTTGAAATTTTCCTTTGGAAAACACTATTTTGATTCAACTAAATTTTTTCATGAAATCATATCTATTTTGAAAAAGAATTGGAAAAATGACTCATTTTTCATTTTAACTGACATTTTGTTTTGCAATTTACTTTATTTTATATTTTAAAAATTAGAAAACAAAAAGGATTGAAATGAAACATTTCAAATTTATCAAAATGAAACATTCCAGTTCACCTAAAATAGTTTTTTGTTGTTGTTTTTTTATTTCATTCCACGAGGAAATTTCAAAATGTCAGCTTTTTGTCCCAGGTCAGGATGAATTTGTTTCAAAATCTCAAAAAAATTTCCTAGACAAAAAAGTTGCTTTCTGACCAGTTTAACCACTTATTTTATGTGATATTTAATATTAGGATAAATCCTGCACTCATCATTTAATATTTATTCAGTGAAAAGTGCTACTGAAGGCCATGTCAATTTGGCACCCAATTAGGGATGTGTGGCTCCTTTTGATGTCAGTAGCAGCCAATATCTATCTTTTGCCCTGGGTCAGGGCTGCGCAATTTGACTCATGGGTGTTTGTGAGTTGCCATGGTATGTTTTACTTAAACCCGTAATAGCTGACATAACAGCTATTTGAATTGTACTAATTATACAGATCTAGTTTGTAAGTAAGCTGACAATTTTCCTTCAAAACTTTTCTTTGATGAGAAATGTCCTTTTCTAATGATTTTTTTTCAGACAATGTTTATTTTATTCTAAAATTTCGGAGGGAGGGGGAGATTAAATGCAAAAACAAAAACTGATTTTTCTTTACCAAAAGCTGAACATTGTTCTGGTGTTATTTTTAAGTTTTCAGAAACTTCAAAATGATACCAACCATTTTTTTGTTTTGCATCCAAAAAAAGGGAAAAAATCCATGAAAAGCTTTGAAAAAAAATAAAATTGTTTCATTTCTTTCTAATTTTTTTTTTTTGTAAAAAATTGACCATTTCCTAACCAGCTCTATCTGTGGCAGTTAATTATTTCAGTGTATTGGGGGCAGTGCAAGTCCACATTGTCTATGGGAGCACTTGGGGTATATCTAAACTGCAGCTGGAAGCGAGCCTCCCAGCCCCGGTAGCCAGACTCACGCTTGCAGGCTCGAGCTAGCACACTAAAAATAGTAGTGTGGATATTGCTGCTTGGGCTGGAGCTCGGGCTCTTAAGCATAGCTGGCTGGTTAGGCTTGAGAACTTCAGTCCAAACTACTATTTTTAGCACACTATCTCAAGACCCGCAAGCATGAGAAGCAATGTAACATGTTGCTTTGCTATGCAGAAGATCAGCTCTGAGGGCTGGGGTGGAGGAGAGGTCAGGTTGTAGCCCTGCCTCCTCACCTCCCCACTCCACTGTGCTGCAGGAAGGTTGCTCCCTGACTGCACTAGCTGTTGTTATGCTTAGCAGAGAGCTGAGACTACATAAGTTATTAGTTAACTAAGGACTAAGCTCCATGAGCCCTCTGCTCCTTGATCACCTGCAGAAAGCCAGCCACAAGCTGGCCCATCATTTTGTTTTGGAAGATACCCTTCTTTTAAATGACATTTGAAATATTGTCAAAGTATTTCATAATATGTTTATTTGAGGTAAAGTCGGTGCTGGACGTAAGAATTCTGAAGCAATCAGGGATGATTGTGCTGCCTTGTCTAAATACTGAGCTATGACTGGTCTTCTCATTCCTTTTACAGCAGGGCTTGTGTCTGAGCTCTGGAAATAAACCAGTAGGCATGGAACTGATTGTGTAGGCATCCAGTTCTTCTCCGAGTGCTTCATAAGCCACAAATGTGGAAGGATTTTCCCACTATTAGCAGAATTTGGTACATGAAGGCTGATATTGATCATGCCTGTGCAACATCCTGGACTTTGATGGAGATGGAGCGGTGTGAATGAGGCAGAATGTGTCTGCATAAATGGTTAGGATTAGGAAATATATCAGAAGTGAACAGTTTTATTTTTGCTTGTTTATGTGACCGACTTTGGGGAATGTCAATGAGTGTTATGTTGACGGGAGAATACAGGGAAATCCACATCACTGTCACAGACCAAGCCAAAAGTCAACTTTTCCTTTTGCCTTTAAATTATGTCCACTTTTTGTTTTGCTTTATAATACAGCAGTGTTGTTTTCAGGAGCCATCTATCTGTTGGACCTGAATTTGGAGGTGCGGTTTTTTTAAACTAAGAAAGGGAGGTTAATTTGGAATTGTTGGGGTTAAAGTCCCCATCAGGCAACAGAATGTTCTCTGGTGACTCTGGGTAGGAGTCAAAACTCCAGCAATCCATAAAAATGTGATGAAGATAACAAGAGGAAGACTGGCTATTCTGGTAGTTACTGAAATGTCATCTGTTGCTTGAATAATGTACTGAATGAACCTTTCAATCAAACCTTACTACATTGGTGGTTGGTTTTGCTTTTCTGTTTGGATGGGATTTTGCTATGTTGTTCTAATTTAGCCACTAAGTCTTCTCCACTACTGAAAAGGCCAGAAGGCAAAATTACTCTGATTTTTGCACTATCCCTAGCTCTGTTTTTCTGTTATTTTCATCTCTTCAAGTCTCTAAGCACCAACAGATCTCAATGCAAATGCCAATTTTTAATTCAATTTTTATATTTACCTCAAGATGTTTTAATGTACACTTTTCCCATTTTCAGTGTGTAGTATATTTTAAAGAAGGGAGCCAATTAATTTAAATGTAAAATTTAAAAATACATGTCACATGTACTTATGAGGAATACAGGGTCTGACATTATTGTTTGTATTGGGGCAACAGAAACAAAACATAATGGTAGATTTTCTCAGACTCTCCAGAAATGTTATATGGTTACATTTACTGTGTTTATAGTCTTCATGTCTCAGCTTTAATCAAAGTGAGTACAGGTAGTAAATAAAGGTTTCTGTGTGTGTGTATGTGTGTGTATATATATAATATTAACCTTTATCTGAAGTGGAGTTGTTACAATCACAAAAGGGATTCTATAAAAATGATATCTTGGTTTTTCATATTTATTCTCTCCCAGCGACTTTCTTATCAAATCATGCTCAATTTTCAAGTCAAAACAGAATGCTTCCAACAGCCAGCACTACAGGATCACTGGAAGCCAGGCAGTGTTCCTTATGCATCAGTGCCAATAATAAAGATTTTATTATCAAAACTTAGCTGCTAATTTAGCTGATGATGCACAAGGCAGGGTACACTACTCTCCAGCTCTGCTTTGTAATGACGACTGTGGTAAACATTTCTTCTGTTCTAATTAAACAGATAGCAGCTGTACACATGTGAGGCAAATAAAGAAGGTGTCATTTTTGCACTATTCTGATTATAACACCACTTCAGTAGCTTAGTGCTAACAATGGGCTTGATTCTTCGTGCCTTTTGTGTGTGGCCCTAGCATTGGAGTCAATGGGATTTCCACATGTGGAGAACCTGTCAGATTAGCCAGAATAACTGTAGCTGTTCATTTTAAAGTGTTTGCTGCAGGGCCACCCAGAGGATTCAGGGGGTCTAGGGCAAAGCAATTTCGGGGGCCCCTTCCATAAAAAAAAATTGCAATACTATATTCTCTTGGGGGCCCCTGCAGGGCCCGGGACAAATTGCCCCACTTGCTCCCTGCCCCACGGGCAGCCCTGGGAAAAATAAACCTTTCGCATCTCAGCACAAATCCAGTTTTGAGAAAACTTCTTTACAAGGTATCACTGGTTCTCAGCATCAGCTAGTGCTAAAAGGCACTACAGCTCATTAAAAGGGTTGGACAAATATTTTCTGGATCGAAAACTAGGGGTTTTTAAAAAGCAGAAAAAAATCACGGACAATGTCTGCTTTCCTTCAAAATTTGTTGTGGTTTTTTTAATTGAAAAGCTGAAATTAGTCTGCCAAAACCTGAATATAGTTTGGGGTTTCAGAAGTGTGTGGCCAAATATTTGCTGCATGCTGTATTTGATTGTTTAAAGAAACAATAAAAAAAATTCTGCTTAAAAAAATCCAAAACTTTTGAGCCACCTTAGTGTGTGACCAAACGCCTGAGCCCATCCAGTCAGAGATTTTTCCAGGTTTCTGATACTCTGCTGGCTTCCTTGACTCATATCTGTCTCCATAACTTTGGGTTCATTTAGGTTAGAACATAAGAACAGCCATACTGGGTCAAACCAAAGGTCCATACAGCTCAGTATCCTGTCTACCAACAATGGCCTATGCCAAGTGCCCCAGAGGGAGTGAACCTAACAGGTAGTGATCAAATTATCTCTCTTCTGCCATCCATCTCCACCATCTGACAAACAGAGGCTAGGGACCCCATTCCTTACCCATCCTAGCTAATAGCGGTTAATGGACTTAACCTACATGTATTTATCTGTTTCCTAGAGACTGGCTCCATGGGGGTCCCTCACAAACTGGAGACAGTTACTGTGGGTTTGTTTTTAGTATAGCTTATGTACATACTCCACGAACTGAGCATTTGAGCTTGTTCCAGAATCTGGGATGAGCCTATGTTGTGAAAATTGAAATGCTCAAAATAGCACATGCATGTGAATGGACACAGGGTGCTAAAATTAAATTAACCCAGGGGTTCTCAAACTGGGGGCCGGGACCCCTGAGGGGGTCACGAGGTTATTACTGGGGGTCGTGAGCTGTCAGCCTCCACCTCAAACCCCGCTTTGCCTCCAGCATTTATAATAGTGTTAAATATATTAAAAAGTGTTTTCAATTTATAAGGGGGAGGAGGTCACACTCAGAGGTTTGTTATGTGAAAGGGTCACCAGGACAAAAGTTTGAGAACCACTGAATTAATCCCTCTGAAGCCTCAGTGAATGCAGGGAAGGAGGTCTCCCTTGGTAGGGTTGGGAAGGAGGTAGGTGGTGTAGGATATTGCTCTTCTCATGTGATCCCTCCCCCAGTCGCTAATTTTAAATGAAGCTACTCTCCCCTGACATGAATCTCCCTATGGCACTGAAATTAAATATAGACTATAATTTGGCATTTGAGAAATGAAAGGGATGGTAGCCCTAAGGGAAAAGCTAACAGCTTGGCTCTTCTGCAAGCCTCAAACTGCTGAATGAGCTTTAGGGTAGGGAAGGCTGTGTCTCCCAAACAGCCTGGCCCTGCCCCCTATCTGACCCCTACCCACTTCCTGCCCCCCAACTGCCCACCCCCCTCAGAATCCTCAACCCATCCTGCTCCTTGCCCCCTCACCGTCCACCAGAGACCCCCACCACCACCACCACCCCGGGACCCCACCCCTGCTCCCTATCCCCTGACTGCACTGACCCCTATCCACCCCCCCCCGCTGAGTCCTGACAGACCCCCAGAATGCTCACGATCCATCCCCCCCATTCCCCATTCCCTGACCGCCCCCCCAACCTCTGCCCCCTCCCTGTCCACTGACTGTCCCCGGGACTCCCTGCCCCTTATCCAATCCCCCCAGCCCCGGCCTCATACCCCTGGCTCCCCCCTCACCCGGAGCCTCAGCGCGTCGCATCCAGGAGCGTCCCCAAACGCGGTGCAGCGTGGCTCCGGCGGGGCCTGAGCTCCTCCCTGCTCAGAGCCACATGGTAAGGGGGCAGGGCTATGAGCTCCAGGCCAATTGGAGGGAGCTCAGGCCCTGATGGAGCTTGCAGCCCCACCCCCTTACAACATGGCTCTGAGTGGGGAGAAGCTCAGGCCCCGCCGGATCCACACTGCACCGCTGTCCGGGGACACTCCTGGATGCTCTGAGGCTCTGGAAGAGGGATGGGGTCGGGCCATGGCAGGAGCCTCAGCCGTTCTCTTGGGGGCCCCTACGGAGCCCGGGGCCTGGGGCAAATTGCCCCACTTGCCCCTCCCTCTGGGTGGCCCTGCATGCCAACCCTTACTCAGGGCTGAATCTTAAGACTCAATCTAGTCCTAAAACTTTAGTTAGCAACAAAAAGGGATAACCCATAATTATGGAAGTAAGGGAGACTTAGTTAAAAGTCCATGTGTTGTCTAACCTGTCAGAATTTTCACATACATAATAGAGCAACATGAGTGAATCAAGTCCATTAACCAGTTTCCATTTTTAACCCCCTTCTAACTTCTTCATAATAGGTTGTTTCATCTTCAAACGTGTCATTGGTCACATGGGGTGAGAGATTCAGTGTTCTATACCTATAAATGAGAAAGTATGTTTTGCTTAGAAATGGTCTGGTGCCCATGGTTAGAAGATGGCTAAAGATACAAAGACAGAGTTAAGGCTGTTGCTAGAACTTCCATACTGAATTTCCTTGCTTTCTAATATTTCGGGATTTGATTTCTTTTCCCATTGTATTTAAGTTTTTGTGTAAGGGAGCTATAGTTACAGCCGGAAAACTTTCCTGATAAAAGATTTGTCTGACATTTGTCTTTATAGGAAGTATCAGGACTGTCTGCCCCCCCTGCAGACTTGTCAGCTAAAGCAGAAATGTTGAAACAAACAAAGCTCAAAAGCTTGTCTCTCTCATTAACAGAAGTTGGTCCAATGATATTACCTCACCACCTTGTCTCTGCAGCAATACTGCAAACAAAAATGTAACCTATTGTCTATCAAGTACTCAGGGCTCAAATTATGAGCCTTTTCTTTAAACACAGTTTACAATTTAATAAAATACTGACTGTTCTTCCCTGCTAATCCAATTAAGATGAGGCAACAACAAAAACTAATATAACAAATATCAATGTTTTACTAAATTAATTATCTTTGGCCCTATAGTTGCATTATAATCTGTTTCTTCTCTTGCTCTGAAGGCACTATACTTAGCTTGCTCTAGTGTCCAATAATAGAAAACATTTGTGTCCTGTTTTGCTCAGCTTCTTCCCTTCTGACTTGTGTGAACTTTATCAAGCATATTTGATCCACTACCACTAGAGCAGTGGTCCCCAAACTGTGTGGCATGCCCCCAAGGGGGCACATAGGTATGTTTGTGGGGAGGCAGGGCTGGGGCCAGCCCTGGGGTGTGGGAGAGCACCATGCTTCCAGCTCCACTCTGCCCCCAAACAAGGTCTGCCCCCAGCCTCTCTTCTCCCCCAACTCTTTTCTACCCCTAGTCCTGCTCAACCTCCAAGCCCAAATCTTGCTCTCATTCCCTCTCCACTCCCAGACAAATTCTGCCTCTAGCCCCAGCTCTTCTCTCATTCCCAGTTCCTCCCCCAGCTCAGCCTTCAGTCCAAGCCCTGCTGTAGAGGAAGCCTTGACTATGCAGTAATGGAGGGGGGACAGAGACATATTCCATTACTGGGTGGGGGAGGGCATGACTGAAAAAGGTTGAGCACCACTTCATTAGAGGGTATGTTTATATGGCACACAGAGGCCATGTTTGTGGGGCCTGGGTTTGTGGACTTGGTGTTTCCAAGCCCATGCTTGAGCATCCACACTCCTTTGTAAACCTAGGTCTATAATTGCTGGACCCAGCTCTCACAGCCCCACTAACTCATCCATACTGCACCAATCAGACTTTCTCACGCCAGTCTGCTGTCTGAACTGTGTCCACACTGCAAAGTGATAAGGCTTGAACTCAAGTCGCAGTGAGACTGTGGCTCAGACCCATTCTCATAGCAGATTCTAGGACCAGCGTTCTGAGTGTTTGTTGACCTGAGTCAGATTCATTTGTGTGTGGATAGAAGTGGGGCTTGTTGACCTGAGTCAGACCCTAGCCTTAGTAGGCAGTGTAGACATATCCTTAAAGTCCAGAGTTTACATGAGTTCAGGGCAGACAGAAAGACATAGGGATTCAAATCTGAGGTCAGCTGAGCTTCACACAGACCTTGATTCAGCAAAGAACTTAAGCGCCTGCATAACTTTAGCATGCAAGTAGTCCCCTTGACTTGTACAGGACTACTCATGTTCTTAAAGTTATTGCTGAATCTGAGCCACAGATGGGAAAATGATACAAGTTTCCTAAACTCAACCTCTGAACTTCACCATCGATCTTCTACATACAAGCAGACATGCCCCCACACACAAACACCATATCTCCACTTCTCAAAACAATTTTTTCAATCTTTAACTCCCATGCTGTTTTCATTCTCCATACTTCTTCAAACCTATCCTTGCTCTAATTTTCTATGAGCTGAGAGTCCTCATGTTTTCACTGGCTTTAAACTATTTTAAATGATAGGAGAATTAAGTGTATAAGTGCATGTATTTTGTCTCAGATGGTTCCCCAGAGAAACTTCTCTACCCACAAAATAAACACTGCCTGTTTTCTTTGCTTATATTTTTTCCACAGGAAGAACTCTTAAACATGTTTTTTTTTCCCTTATCACTACTATGGTTTTGTTTGCAGCTACCTTTCAGCCTCTGACTAATGTACAGCATGCTCCACAAACAGCTTTGTGTTCTTGCTGTAAATAAGGAAGGCAGACACAGACTTGTACCTATACTTAGACCACCCAAATGCACTGCTGTTTCAATTTCACTTCACCTTTCATGTCTGAAATGTACGACGACAACAGAAATTGGACACCATTAGGTCCTCCAAAGTATATTAAAAGCAAAAAAAGCACCAATGAATTTGCACCATGTTCTTTTGAGCCAAACTAATTTGGTTCACATCTTATTATAGAACTTGTGTGATGCCTGTGTAGTGCTGGATTTGTTTTCCCTCAGAACAATTCACCCAGCCTTAATTTAAACACAGCATAAGAGCTATAATCATGGGTCAAGAAAAACTGGGATGCAGCATGAGATACTCGAGTCAGGCAGCGCAGCTGAAAATTCAACCCGGAGGTGCTGCTGACTCATTTAATGTCTAATGCTGAACGAGGCTGGGAGCTATTCTCAATATTCTTCATTTAAAAATTAAGTACCAAATAAAGAATTTCAGCCAAGTATTGTTGCACATTAAAAGCAAAAGTCATTTTTCATCTCCTTTTGTCAGGTAGTTAGAATCATACAAAGAGAGAAAAAAACTATTCTTGGATTCACTGAGGTCATTGTTAGGAATGGGCAAATCAGTTTAGATAAAACAAAAAGCAGCACAAATCTTTGACCTGAAGCTTGAGCCAAGCACAGATAAAATGATTTGAGGTTCAGAAAAGTTTAGTTAGCTGTGTGGTACTCATGCTTCTCAGCACTTCATAGCTTCTAGTAGAACCAGAAGTGGAAATACTAAAATGCTGCAGGAAAACTTTTCTTCATGATATTTACAACAGCTCAAACCAGAAAGCAAGAGATTAGACTGAGCCAGTTTTGGGTGGAGCATCAGATGAACACTTCTGTGGGATTTGGAGCCTTTTAGGGTTCTGCCATTTCACCTTCTGACCCTGCCAGAATGTACTGGAAATTAATCATTAAAGCCTGTTCTTTTCATATCTAATGAGATGCTATCTGTCCAGCCAGTCAGGAGCCTGGGGCTTGGCTACCGTAGGGCCCCAGGCCTTGGGCACTAAGACTGTTGGTCACGAGCGTTGGTTCAGCATGTTGTTGTGGTATGGAGGCTAGGGGCAATGGCTAGTGATCTGGCAAACTGGGGTGCAATACTGGTATCCTCATAAACTTACAGCCCAAAGGGTAGGGGAGCTAAGGTGGCTTTACACCTTCTTTGTGCCTGAAGAGGCTGGAGCAGTCCTCTAGGTAATTTAGATAGCCCGGAGGAGCTCTTTAAGTTACAGCAGCCTCCCTGGCCTACCCTACAGGCAGCAGGGCCACTGAGATTCTCTGCAGCACTGTCTGTGACACCATCACCCCAGGTTCCCAGCACACCTTCTGTGCCAGGGCTTGCCAGGAAGTCCTCAGAATGGTGTTCTTCACTAGCTCCTGCTGTAGGGAAATCCTCCCCCAACCAGATCCATGGCTTGTAGTGCCTATTTATGCCACTCCAACCCTTTTACCAGAACAAAAGGGATGGAGTTGGGGGAGGATCTAATCTTGTAGATGCTTATCTGAACCCAAGCACTTAAGCAACTGTGTAACTTTAAATATGTGCCTAGTCCCAATGAAGTCAAAATATTGACCCATATGATAAACGATCTGCTGCTGTAAACTGATGCAGTTCAACAGATTTCAGTGGAGAACTTGCAAACTTTTTGAGGCGCAAAGAGGATATCCCTACAAACCCTGCTGCACTGCAAGCAGACATCTATGGACACATACACATTTAAATACATACTCAATAAGGGATGGAAGAACAATTCACTTAGACAAGATTTAAAACTGCATTCGAGGATAGATGTGCATATTAGTTATTTGGAAATGGGCTTCTTTGTCTAGTGCTGGTATATAAAATCAGCAACTGTAATTATTGGCAATGTGCATGTGGCATATTTAAACCCTTATACATACAGAATAGTTATTACTCAAAGTGTAAAACAATTTATTCTATTTAGTATTGAATTAGAATCTGGAACATGTTTACCAAAATCTAGTAAATCACCAAAGCCAGACAAAGCAGAACAGTGTGCTATGTAGGGTCGCCTATTTGCAAACAGCAGGAACGTTTCTGTGCTGCTGCTGCTGCTAATGATGTTGTTGCATGCTGCTTGAAGCTTTTTTTTTTCCAAAAGCTTCAGGATTAATTTGCTATCAAAATGGATGACAAGCATTCACACACCGAATAATGATATTTTAATTCATAATTTATCAAGTTATGTGATGTCATAAATTAAATAAATTATATTAATTCTGAGTGAACACATCCTTTCAATGAATAGCAATAAGCTCCCACATGACTCCTTTAGCAGAAAGGGAGGGATTTTTTTTTGCCCCTCAGAAAAGAATAATAAAGAGCTGTTTTCCTGATGTTTGTGTAACCCACACACCTCCAGGGGGTGGTGTTCTGTCCCATATAGTGGCAGAGAGAGAGAGAGAGAGAGAGAGAGAGAGAGAGAGAGAGAGAGAGAGAGAGAGAGAGAGAGAGAGAGAGAGAGAGAGAGAGAGAGAGAGAGAGAGAGAGAGAGAGAGAGAGAGAGAGAGAGAGAGAGAGGAGAGAGAGAGGAGAGAGAGAGAGAGAGAGAGAGAGAGAGAGAGAGAGAGAGAGAGAGAGAGAGAGAGAGAGAGAGAGAGGTTTGCTCTACAGCCTTAGCTAACAGGGAGTTGGCTTTTAGCTCATGCAGTAGAGACTCATGCATTTAGCTCCAGAGGTCCGAGGTTTGATCCTGCCTGCTGACAACCCGGGTTTGTCAGGGTTACATTGGTAAAAGCTACTGGGGCAGATTGTTAAAGCTAAGAAAGTCTCCAGGTAGAAATGTCTCGATTTGTAAAATTAATGCTGTATAAAATAAAACTGAGCAGAATAGGTGAAAATGATATTTGATTAAAAGCTTGGGGCTAAATCATGAAGTCAGTTTTCACTCAATCTGCCTCATTAAATCAGGACTTTATAGTCAAATGGGAGTTTTGTCTCAACACAGACTGAGGGAAAAAAATGAAAGCAAGATCATACCCTTCCTGTTTCCTGGTGGAAAGTGTGCAGCTGAGGACTGATAGGGAGAAACATCCCATGAGGATCTGCTTATAGAATAGCCTCCTGATTCTTCCATCAGAGTATGGGGAAGAAGTGGGGGCAATTTGTCTGCTCTGCAGAAGAGCCAATGGATCCAGCCCAGAGACATACCCAAGATGAAGAGTCTTTTGAAATGACTCGGCACTCCTTACACAGGCAAGAATCACAGTACCGCTCTGGGAGTTTGGGATGTTTTAATATTGCACGGTTGGCTCCCTAGGAGGCCTGAGCCTTCAAGCTCTCCAGGCTGAGCACCCTTTGGTTTCAGGCTTACAGGTTCAGACCCCAAGATCTTGGGGCTAATATATCAGGGTTTGGACTGTCACCTTCTACTCCAAAAGTACAACTTACAGGCTTCAATAGGAGGAAGAGGAGGAGGAGCTTTTATGTTACATCTTTGTAACATTCAGCAAATTACCAGGCTCTCCACTTATATCAGATGTGTTAAAGCAAGCAGTCATTTGTTGTAGAGAAAAAATGGCTACTCAAACAAATCCCATTCAGTTCAACCTGTATTTTGTTCTCCATTATGGCCAGAGACATTGTACGCACTGGCCAATTTGGTCATTTCCAGTGCTCTGAAGAGAGATGGGGGAAATGCTGGACAAATCTGTCAGGTATAGTAATGAGACAAGGGAGCTGGAGAGCTCCTTTTGAAATAATTGTCCAGAAGTGTTCAAAGCCTTTTACTTTTTGGTGCATTCATACTCTGAGAGAATAACACTATACATGGCAAAGGAATCCACACAATATACCTGCAAAGAAAGAACCAAAAAGTTGTAATTGGTACCCAGCTACTCTTGCTCCCAATGGAAATGCCTGTGGGGATGAAGACACCAACATTATATTGCAGAGCACATGAGTGCCACCTCTAAAATACATCCCAGTATTAATCTTATTTGTAATTATTTCCTTCCAACATAGTAAAATATTATTGCTGAATTTGCAGCATTTCCTATAATCACCAAACTACATACAAGATTTCTAATTTTAAAAGTCTTGGGTTAATTTAGTTGTGAAAGAAAAGATAAAGTATGTAAAAATATGGAAGCTCAAAGGGCAAGGATTCTTCTTCTGATACCGTATCTCCCATATATAACCCACAATCTTCCACCTATTCTCTTGAAAAAATAAAATCAATGAAAACAATTATTTAAGTGGAAAAAAAATATGCTTTGGTGGTTCAGTAAAGTTCAGTTACTTCCAGATGTGGGTATTCTAACCTCTGCCGATAGGTTCAGGTAATTTAGATTATTCATATGAACAAACTATACATGACATAGAAAAAAAGTCCTCACCTATAAAATGGTCTCAGTCCATTGCTGTCCTTCTGATAATGTTCTCCCATTTTTACACAGTATGCACATTATTTCTATATCACAGCTTTCATACAATATGTCACAGAGAGAGGAGAGAGCTGTAGAATTTTCTCTGCGTTTCCTGTAGATCTGCAATCTCTCTGATTGGTCATTCTCTGTCCCATGTGCCCTACACCTATTTCTTCCCACCAAAGAGGAGAGAATAGAGTGCACCCTCTAGAGGGAAACAAACCAGATTTTTTCAGCTCAATGTTTTTATGTGAAGAAGGAAAAGATGGGTATATAATTTGTATGTATGTTTGTGTGTGCTCTCTGCATCTTCTAATAAATCTCTTTTTATTGGAAAATCACACAAAAATAAATGTTGTTGAGATTAAAAAATAATTAAGAATAACTCGCTATGTTTTCCATGATCAAATCTTTTTGAAGTACTTCTGTGCGAGTGTAAACTACAAAATGCTCTCAGATCTTTATGAGATCAAAAACCCTGCACCTTTGAAAGTCAGACTTGGTTAACTGCAAAAGTTCTTATTTAGATATTTTATGACTGCTAAAATTTGGGCTGTTTAAATGAAGATATTTTGGTGAAAGGCTATCTGGAGATTGATGTGGAATGATATAAAATCTTTCTTGGGCACTGTGATGGGGTGTATAAACCTTACACTGTAGCAGCCATAAATGGGTTAATGGGCAAATCAGTCACTTCCCCCAGCTGTGACTAAGTGGCTGACCAGCGACAGCTGAGATAAAAAGATGACTCCTAGAAAGAGAAGCTTGCAAGAGAGAGGAGACTACAGAGGAGAGGGGGAGCTGCTCCCAGGGAATAGGGAGGAGCACTCCAAGGAAAAGGAACTTAGGGGGGAAAACTATATACACCTCTACCTTGATATAACGTGACCCAATAGAACACAAATTTGGATATAACGCAGTAAAGCAGCGCTCTGGGACAGCGGGGCTGTGCACTTCGGTGGATCAAAGCAAGTTCAATATAACGTGGTTTCACCTATAATGCGGTAAGATTTTTTGGCTCCCAAGGACAGCGTTATATCAAGGTAGAGGTGTACTTCCAGGGAGCCTGAGGTGACTCTGTATCAGCCTGGAGGTAGGAATTGACCCAGGGGAACAGAAGCAAGCCTATGGGAGAATACAGGGTCCCTAGGCTGGAACCCAGAGGGGAGAGAGGACCTGAGTTTCCCTGCTGACTCACAAGGAAAGGGAGGTAAAAAAAATCCTGACATAATGGAAGGTAAAGATTATTATACCTAGGGTGGGGCTGAAGGTCTGAGGCAGGGTTGTTAGACTTCTGCCTTATTGGACTTTTTATTACCCCAAAAAGGGAGGGATTATAAATGACCTGGCTGGAAGGCTAGGTTGTGAAAGGGAGCAAGCCTCCCCAGGTGTGTGGATGTACTGAGGATGCTGTGGTGTATTGAGAACTGTGCTGGAATTGCAAGGTACCCTTTTCAAAGTGAGGAGGGGGGTGGGGGTGGGGGACAGCTCTAGAGGTAAGCATGCAGTCAGCGTCCATCTGGAAAAAGCCAGTCTAGAACAATGTGGGATGGGGTGTACCCCTTTGCCTTAGGAAGCAGCCTGCTGTGTTTCTGTTTCTGGGAACTAGGTGTTCATTGTTCTGAATTCTAAGACATAAAGAAGAGTTACATTGCAACCATCCAGCAAGAGCATTTGATTTTTCTCTAACTTCTATGGGTATGCCATGAACGTAACAGGTGCTAGAACAGAAGAGGCTGCTATGCCATGCTTGGCCATGGGGGGTGCACCAGCCACTGAAAGACCCCTCCGCATGCAGTCAAAAGGGATGGGGAGCCCCGGCCTGATGCAAAGGAGGCTATTGAGCAGCCTGTTCTTTCCAGTACTGACTTTTTTAAAGCCAGAATCTGTGAAGCCATTAATTCTCAGGACACTAAGCGTTCAGGGGGAAATCTTGGCCCATTGAAGTCAAGGGGAGTTTTGCCTTTTACTTAACTGGGGCCAAGATTTCCCCCTCTGTACTGACATATTTATCCTCATTCCACCCAAGCATCAGTCCAGGACAAGCTCTATTCATTTTAGAGAGAAGGCGTCCCATGCGATGAGTGCAAGAACGGGGCCCCACCAAGCTGACAGAACTTGCCACACTAACTCACCATGTCACTGGCCTGCATAGTAGAGCCGGCTGGGAAAACAAAGGAGGGGGGAAATCATGGATTCATTCATTTCTTTCATGCCTGTCTTTCTTCCCTGAAACTCACAACTTGAACAACAGTGAGCAGCTCCATGCACAGTTGAAAAATGCAGTAGAAACTTCATTGGTTTTTGAAATATATTTCTTTAGTTTTTGAATTTTAAACTTTGCAGGGTTTTTTTTTTTTTTTTTTGGTCAAAATTTCAACCAGCGCAGAACTCTTTAATGCTCCAGGAAACCAAATGCCCAGCACCAATCTCAGCAGCCTGTTGTCCTCTACTCTCACTGCTCTCCCTACTCCCTATCGAAAAGGAGGGAGCCCCTGGCATGAAAGAAAGAGACCAGGATGATCTATTGAGATGGAGCATAGTAGGAATGTAAAGCCAGCTTGGGGAGAAACAGACCCCTTTGGGATACTGATCATGGTGGGCAGGTGCAATCAGCTGGGATATGGGAAGGAGGATGAGGGAGAGAGAGAATGGTCTAGCGGTTGGGGCACTAGGCTAAGATTTGGAGACCCTGGGTAGAGTTCCCTGTTCTAACTCAGACTTTCTGCCTGACCTTGGGCAAGTCACTTAGTCTCTTTGTGCCCCAGTTCCCCATTTGTAAAATGTATTTTATGAGGATAAATCTATTAAAGATTGTGAACTGCCTGGATACTAGAGTGATAGGGGCCATATAAGTGTTTTTGGTAGAGAGATGCCCTCAAAGAGGGAATAATGGAAAGACAAAAGAAGCTGAGGCAGAACAAAGCAGTTGGGGGCAGATGCCGAAAATATTGAGAAGACAGTCAAGATACTCAGATCCTGTGCTCCTTATTCTGCTGTAAAAGGACCTTCTGCACATCCCTACATATCCTAGTATGGGCAGGGTTGTGTTCAGACAGTGTAAATCCTGGGATCCTTTTGTTACTGTAGGAAGGAGGGGTAGGTCCCATTTATCTTCCACCTGTTGCTGTGGAAATAGGGGAGTAGCCCCATCATAGTAATAAGAAATTTGACTCAAGGGGCTATTCCATACTTGTGTGCTAGAAAAGGTTTATTTTCTACTTATTTTTGGTGAAAATAATGGCCTACAAGACACACTAGGTCTGTTGCAGCTCTTGAAGCAGAGAATGTGGCTTTTTTAAAAGTCTATTTAGGTCCAAATGTGAGTAAGACCCAGTATTCCTATTCTAATTCATGTATGCAAAGGATCTAGTTTCCAAGTGTATGTATTCACATTCAGATTCTAATAGGAAACACAGACGTATTTCTCTGGATGACATAGATTGGAAATTCTTTTGAACATTTACCCATCTCATATTTATGGTAATATCATTAGATACATTTAGGACTTGAAACAGGGACATGCAAAAAATAAGATTACATATGCAATAAATCTTTAATAGCTGTCACTGCACTTCTGTCTTCATAACCCAGCTTTGTAAAACCAATGGGCTAAATTCTTCCTTATCCGTATGTGCTTCTATAATAATAAACACAAACCGTCCTTATGTTGGATTATTTGTGACTCTCCTGTAAGGCCATGTTGTATGATCTACTGCTCCTGTTGCTCAGTGTGCAGGCACGCTATGTACGCTGCCCTGAACATTTGGATGATGCAGCTTTTTCCCCAAAAACCAACTCCACCCGCTGTTGTGGAGGGGTAGGTGAAGACTCATTCTCATTCCTTTCTCTTTGGGGTGGCTTGATCCACTGGAGATGGTAAGAGGGATCAACCTCTGTTTTTCCCTTAGTAATGGACTCTGACTCTGCCCTGTCCCTAAGCAGGAAGTGCAAAGGGGAGGATCTTCTTGAGCCATTCCTCACCCTGGCACAGAGATAGCACAGCCTAACCCATGACTAGAAACTCTCAGTGGGTTAGGAATAAACAAGCAGAGAGCTCCTAGACCAAGATGACAGGGAATGTCAATGTATAAGTGGAAAGTATTAATATTTTAGGTTATTTATAACACATTATTTTTCACAAGAAACAAGCCCAAATATGAAATTGAGTCCTACACCTATATTGATCTTTGGTATTGATCTCCAATATTGATTTCTTCAGAAGTCTGCAGGAAACTCCCATTTAGCTCTAGTGTGACTGCTTTCCCATTACAATTAGACTGGACTCCAATGGACTGAAATGGATTTATAAATGAAATGTCATCTTTCCTATTTATTCCCTACTCTTAACTCTCCTCATTTGCTGTGTTTTAAATCAGAGCTCTAACATTACTTTGGCTTTGGTTTGTGTGCTGCAATAGAATGATATTTATTAATATTGTGCCCCTTTAGTTTAAGTCTATAATTTAAAGCAACGGTGAACATCAAGATTCCGTAAAACCCATGTCCTGGAGTTCACAAAGGCCCTGTTAAGGATGGAGTTTTTATTGAGTCTGGCTGTAAATTATAGTACCACAAATTGTGTTACTGATATAGAGAAGTATCTAGCAGAGTTTTTATTATGGACCACAGGGTTTGGACTGAGTCAATTAATTGTGGTCACTCCATACCAGGACTTATCTGGTGATCACATCTAAGCTTTCACTTTAAAAAAATCTAGCCCTTTTGGTTATTGTCAGTATGAGCTGCTGAGACAAACAACACATAGCTCTGTGCAAGGCCAAATGCTGCTCAGAGCCCACCATAGCCACAAAAGTTCTAAATCCAGCTGAACCACTGTGCTTCCTCTGCACGGGATACAGGCTGTGCAGGGACACTCCATCAGGAGGATTCAGGGCTGTGGCAAAAGTGGGGCAGGGCACTAGCCAGTGCTTCATTACTACACAGATCCACAGACCTCAGCCTCCTCAGCAGGAGATGCACAGGGGCTTCCATTGCTACTACAACCTTTCCTAAACCTCTTAGGGCATGTCTACACTCTAGCTGGGAGATGTGACTTCCAGATCAAAGAGACATACCTAGGGTGACCAGATGTCCCAATTTTATAGGGACAGTCCCGATTTTTGGGTCTTTTTCTTATATAGGCTCCTATTACCCCCCACCCCCGTCCCGATTTTTCACATTTGCTGTCTGGTCACCCTAAGACATACCTGCATTAGTTCTGATCAAACTAGCATGCTAAAGAGAAGTGTAGCCATGGAGGTGCAAGCAATGGGCAGGGGGAGCTACCCTGAGCGCGATCTTATTTAAGATCCTATATACACAAGTGGGACAAACATCCCCTCATGCCACCATGACTACACTTCTATTTTTAGCAACCTAGTTTGATCCATTTCCAGTGCAGCCATACCATCAGAACCGCTATGTGTACCCTGTTTACACAGACCTTGCATGAGGTGTCTGGGCATGGAGCACTCAGCCTTAAAAGAACTGAGCTACACTTCAGGAATTGCTAAGGCTGAGTGACAATAGTGTAAATGTTAACGTTAACTACTTCACTGCTGATATTTTAGCAGAAACATCTAGTTTCTTTGGCAAGAATACCACCACTCTCCCCCACTTAATAAATCTTAACAAGAGTTAATACCTGAGCCATACATTTAGGGAACAATATAGTATACAATAACTAGAAATAGGAGTGCATATTTGTTGTCCAATTTTTAAGTGGTTTCATTAGTTTTAAATGATGGCTTCAGTCCTGTAAAGCAGCGTATGCACAGTATGTCCATTGAATTCAATGGGAGTTCTACATGCAGAGGACTCAATCATACTATAATGTGCTAAACACCAATTAGGATGAAATTCAGGCCTCTCTGGGTATGTCTACACTGAGATAAAAAACCCATGGAAATGAGTCTGAGCTTGGGTTAGCTGACTCGGACTTGGGCTACAAGGCTATAAAATGTCAGTGTAGACATTCAGGCTGGAGCCTGGGCTCTGAGTCCCTCCTACCTCACAGGATCTCAGAGCCCAGGTGTCAGTCTGAACCTGAATGTTTACACAGCAATTTTATAGCCCCACAACCCAAGCCCTGCAAATCCAAATTAGCTGATCAGGGCCAGCTGAGGCCTTACCACGGGTGTTTATTGCAGAGTAAACATATTCCTTGAAGTCAATGGCAAAACTCCCAATGACTTCAATGGGGCCCAGATTTCACCTCTAGTCTTTTCAGTCTGGAATGCTGTGTGACAGCTGTACCTCTATGTTCACCACTTTACAAGACTATGATTTATTTTATACAAAGCATGTCTTGTGAGAAAATGCATCTGAAAACTCATAATTCACTGATCATTATTGTCCTGGTAAAACATGTGTGGCAAAATTGTTTGTAAAGTTATAAGATTCTACTGTATGATATTACACTGGGTATATCTACATTGGCAAATTTCTGCACCACAAGTTAAACCACTTTTATTAAAATGCTGGAAATAAACTGCTGTTGCATGTCCACACTGTGCTACTTGTGACACTATAGCACATACACATTAGCAGCTCTTGCAATGGCAAAGACAGCAGTGCATTGCGGTAGCTATCCCACTGTGCAGCTGGCCACAGGGTGCTTTGGGAAGGGTTTGCAATGCCTGATGGGGCAGGCACAGCATCACATGATGCAGGTTTCCCAATCCCATTGTTCCATGGACATCCTACTACATTGTCAGCTGTTTTTCAACTTGGGGGAGGGAGTGTGTGTGTATGGAGTGGGGGAGAGAGACAGTGTGTTTTGAGGGACAGAGTGTCAGCATGCTGTCTTGTAAGTTCAGACAGCGCAGGAAGCAATTAGTCCTGGCGACGGGGGAAACGCTAACATCAGCCCTCGCCTCCCTCCCTGGGCTCTCTGCACAGCAACATCTCTCTCTCTCTCTCTCTCACTCTCTCTCTCTCTCACACACACCTGCCTCTGTATTCAACAGCATGAGCATTCCACATTAGTGGTTTGCTTTGTGTCCCAGAGCAGATCAGCATAGCTTGCAATGGCTGTCAGAAATGGTGCTTTGAAAGGGGAGGGGCACATGTCTCCAGGGCAGCCGAGTTCAAAACAGTGAGCAGAGTAGACAATTGAGGCATCATGGGACAGCTCTGGAGGCCAATTACAGCACAGAAAGCAATCAAGTGCCTACACTGGCAATAGAGTGCTAGAGCCTCTGCGCAAATAGCCTTATGAGGGTTTTTTTTTGCAGCGCCACAGTCGAGGAGTTTCTGTGCACAAAGTGGCCTGGCCATGTGTACATGTCTGCAGTTTGAGTGCAAAAAGCTGCTTTACTGCAGAAACTTGCCAGTGTAGACAAGCCATAAGGCATATTCCAAATCTGGGGAAACAGCCAAGCCAGTTCCTTAAAGACAAAAGGCTAGTTAACACCTCAGCCAGGTGTCACCTGGATAAGCAGCTATTCTTTGGCAGGAAGAAGGGTGTGAGCAAGAAATTTACATCTTTGCAGACAGACTTGCTGTCACTTGAGATGCCACTGGAGATGATTCTTCAAAGAGGAGGACAAGCTATAAAAGTGAGGAACAAAGGATACAAATCATCTCTCTTCCCTCGTCTCCATTCAGTGTCAACAACATTTGGAAGACAAAAGAGGCATCATTGAACTGCGGGAGTGTTTCTGGCTCAAGAAATCCACCCAGACTGCTGTGAATATATTGTGAGAAAAATCCATTTGCTTTAAGTTCACTTAGCTTGTTAAGTGAGGTATCAGTTTGCTTTTTACCTTTTATTTCTTTGTAACCAATTCTCACTTTTATGCCTCATTACTTGTAATCACTTAAAATCGATCTTTCTATAGTTAATAAACTTGTTTAATAGTTTATCTAAGTCAGCGTGCTTGGATGAAAGTAACTGGGAATCTCCCGTTTTAGATAACAGGGTTTATGCATATCATTTTCTATTAATGAAATGATGGACTTTCTGTGTGCTTATACTGTCCAGAATGAAAGAGCTGGGCAGTACAAGACGTACATTTCTGGGGACAAGACTGAGATTGGGTGTCACTTTGATATATAATGCAGGAGTGGCTGGCTAGAAGGACTCATACAGCTGAAGTGATTCTGCATGCTAAAGGCTGCGTGTGAACGGATCAGGAGCAGTTGTTCTCATAGTGAAGCAGAGTAAAGAGCACCCCAGATTGGAGAGTTGAGGGGACACAGCTGGCCATTCATCCAGATTGTACCTTGGGGAATGTCACATGCTGTTTTAAGCTTTTGTAATTCCAAAATCTCCATTTCAGAAGTGAAATCTGGCTAGAACATGGCCTGCTACTCTGGGGTAATTTGAAGCAGTGTCAGATATGAGCTGGAGTAGGGGGCTGCTGGGTTGTGTTTCTAAGGTGCTCCACTGGATTATTGGGTGACCTTGGACAACTTAACCTCTATCCACCTCAATTTAGCAATCACTAATTACGTTAAAGTAGTGCTGACTTATCCCTCAAGAGTGCCGTGAGACTTAATTAATTTACTGTTTGTTCTGGGCTTTGTTTTTTTCAGATTAAGGCCCTGATGCAAACCCCATTGAAGTCCATGGAAAGACGCTCTATGGGCTTTAGATCAGGCCATAAAAGCAATGGAAAAGTGCAGAGTATTACTGTATAAAAAACAAGGATACTCAAGCACTGAACATGATTAGTAATTTTTTCTACCTATCCTAACATTTTTGTCTTGTATGCCCTGATACAACAGAGTATGGTGAGTCTGATGTGGCTCTTAGGGCAACAGAATCAATAATATACAATTTATAAAATGTCCTTGTATGTATTTACACTATTAGTATTGTGACTTGTGCAGTCTATATGGTTTTATAAAAATATGATAATAAGTGAATATAATGTAAGTGGAATATGCTTCATGCAAAAGGTCTCTTCTAAGGTATCATTACAAAGCTCATAATGTACTGAGGTCTGAGTGTGATCATCCTATTTGTATAAATGTATCACGCTTGTATCTGGGACTTGAAATATAAAATATAACTCTGAGGGCCTATTGTAATTATGCAAAGTGTGGGCCATGAATGGTGGCTTGGAATCTTAATGGCTCCCATCAGCCAGGGACAATTGATTGGAGCTCTGTTTTCAAACAAGCCTTCCAGTGAGCCAGGCTGGGAGGAATGAAGGCTTGTGGGGTCTTACAGTGACATATGATCATGTCACATGAACTGGAATCCACCTTTAACCTGGTGCTTTTCCAGTGAGGGGGGGTGGAAACCCAGAGAGAGACAAAGGATTCCCACCTTATGCAAAAGATATATAAAGGGGTGGAACAGAACAAAGGGAGGAGCCATCATGAAGAATCCCCTAGCTACCACCTGAGCTGGAACAAAAGCTGTACCAGGGGAAAGAATTGTGCTGAAACTTCTCTGAGGGTGAGATTTTCTGTATTCAGTTTGATTAGACATAGACTTGCGCATTTTATTTTATTTTACTTGGTGACTTATTTTATTCTGTTATGACTTGGAACCACTTGAATCTGTATTTAATAAAATCACTTTTTACTTATTAATTAACTCAGAGTATGTATTAATACCTGGGGGAGCAAACAACTGCGCATCTCTATCAGTGTTATAGAGGGCGAACAATTTATGAGTTTATCCTGCATAAGCTTTATATAGGGTAAAACTGATTTATTTGGGTTTAGACCCCATTGGGAGTTGAGCATCTGAGTGCTAAAGACAAGCACACTTCTGTGAGCTGTTTTCAGGTAAACCTGCAGTTTTGGGGCAAGTAATTCAGACCCTGGGTCTGTGTTGGAGCAGACGGGAGTGTCTGCTCAGCAAGACAGGGTGCTGGAGTCCTGAGCTGGCAGGGAAAACAGGAGCAGGGGTAGTCTTTGCACATTGGGTGGCAGATCCCAGGGGGGTTTCTGTGATTCAACCCATCACAGTGGCGTAGTCGAGCAGGGTCTGTGCACAGCTGATTGCTTTGAGATACTGGTAGTGATTTTAAGTGAGTTTTAAGTGTGGTGGCGGAAGGACAGACAAAGTGGTTACTTGTTTGTTATTTTCTGTTTGCTTATTTTGGGTGAGGGAAGTAGGGACAGAAAAGAAAGCAAAAGAAGAAAGAAGGAAGATCAGAAGAAGCTAAAACTACACAGGGTGCAAATTGCCCAGAAAGGCTGAACACTGCTCCTGTCTTTGCACATCGGGTGGCAGCTCCCAGGGGGGTTTCTGTGATCCAACCCGTCACAGGTATATAATAATGATTTAACTGATCCCCACTAGCTATACCCAGCTAACAAGTAGCCATTCTGAAGTCTGATTGTAATCAGTTGGGTAAAACACTAACACAAGGAAATTGAGAGTAAAGTATAAAATTCTGTGCTCCTCTCTATTCTTAACTCACTTTATTGTGCAGAAGTTTTTTGGGTTTTTTTGTTTTTTTTAAGAACAGTGTCTCTGTCCATGTTTTTAGTCTTTTTTGCTGATTTAAATCAGACCTTTAACTGTATTCTGATACAGCTTTTTTGTGGCTTAATATTTAAACTGAATACCACAGATCAATATATTTCCAGACAGGTTTACTTGAGATGTTTCAAGCAGGATAAGAATAGATTTTTCCCCTTAATTGTTAAACCCTGCCACCTCTTCAGTGGTAGATCCAATAGCTAGAATTCTGAAGACGGTCCTCTGTTCCAATGAACAATGCCTAACAATACCGATGGCAAAAACTGCAGCTCAGAGATGCAGCTTAAAACATGTCTCCTTAACATTGTAGGTTCATCAAAAAATATTTCAGTCAACACTACTGTCTCAGTCTCCTTTCCTTTCTTGTCTCTCTTCACCTTTCTTCTCTCTTTTTCCCCCCTCTTATATTTATATAGGGGGCCAACAACAATGAAAATAAGAAAAGCCCTCTATGCACAGAACTGTCGAGGACTTCTGAGGGTACCCGGGTAGACAGGCTTCAAGCTTGGGCCTAGAGTGAACCAGACCGCAAACTCTTGTGCATAGAAACATTCATCCTGCAATGATTTGAATCTGGCCAGCAGCAGCCTAACCGCAACTCTAGTCAGTTTAACGCTGATGCTGGCTCCTTGTTGAAAGAACTCCTGCGCCGAGCCAAGAGCCTAATCTTACCAGCTTTACTTCAGCACAATTCCCAGTGAAGTCAGTTAAACATGTACTTAAGCAAATTGCACAGGATCAGTCTCAATTCATCTAAGGAAATATGGCAGACTACAACCCAAGCCAGGTGTATCATTTATGCACAAACTAACAAATTACTTTACAGACAGTAAAAAAAAACCCACCCCATCCCCCCAAAAAATGTGAAAAACTTTGACACAACTTTTGTGCCATTTTCTGCCACATTTACCAGATTGAATCTGTTCATCTTATGGCAGAATTTATTTGCACAATATCCACAGCAGTGACCACAGCCTTCCTTGTTGCTAGTCACTCATACTGTTTCCTGTGCAATTTAATTGCATTCATGTACACTTTTATTCTGGAGTCAAAACAATAATGTTGCAAATCATTTAGCCTGAGTTAACCTAAATGTTGTAAAGATACCATGAATCTTTAACCACTTCCCAGGGTAAAACAAATATTTCTGAGTTAAAAGGAAACATGTCTTCTGGGGTAAATAGAAATTCAGCCTAATATTTCTCTCTAGGCAGATACAATCACGCAGCATAAATCATATAGTTAACCTTTTGACTCAATAGCTTTAATTAATACATTTTTAATTCTTACATGACAAGATATATCTGAGAGACAGCATGGTCTGGATAGATGAGCACCATACTGAGGCCAGGTCTACCCTAGGAGCTCCTGCAGCTATGGTTCTGTCAGTCGGGATGTGACGAGGTGCGCTCTCTGACTGACATAGGTAGCCAACAGAAGTCCCTTGTGTAGATGCAGCTATATTTGCAAAGCTGTTCCCTTACTTGTATAGCCTGTTTTGCTTGTTGGGGGTGGTTTTACTATCCTGGTACAGAGCACAGCTTTGTCAGTATAGTTTCATCCACACCAGGAGTGCTTCACTGGTACAGTGTATTGGTATTCCTATACCAGTAAAATGCTCCCAGTGTGGACATGGGCCAAGCCTCAGGATTCCTGAGTTTTAACCCTGATTCCATTACCAACATGAGTGGACTTGGGCAATTTTTTTAGTGTGCAAAGCACTTAAGCCCATGTTAGCTTTAAGCATATGAGTAGTCCCACTGAGGTCATCAATGGCGGGTCTGCTTACATGCTTAAAATTAGGCATGTGCTTAAGTAACTTGGTAAATGAAGGCCTTAATAGATATGCCTACATTTCTCTACCTGTAAAATTAGGAAAATAGTATTTAGTTATCTCCCAGGATCTCCCTGAGGATTTATAAAATCTTCTGGACTAAAAGATAGTATTCACAATTTCAGCTCAAGACGGTTTGTCCTAATGTGTTCAGCTGTAATTTTCTATTTAAAATGGGGGGGTGAAGTGGCTAGAGAGGAGATTTTACTCCCGTGTGATGTTTTTGGTGGTCCAGTTCAATCAAAGACCCACAGCATATGAAGATTTCCCTAGAGACCTCTGTTATTGGTTTAGCTCTCATCACAATTGAATACCTTTATTGCTGTGGAGCTTTTCACAGATGTCTGTGACAGTTTTTTCTTCCTTTGCTTCTTTTAACAACTACACTAAAAAAACCCCAAAAAACTAGATTTAAAAAATGGTTACGTTTCTAAGATAAAACACTAAAAGCAATTCGAAGATCTCAGTTAGAAGTGAAATGTACCATATGCCCTCCAATAGCTATGCATCATGTGGAACCACCTTTATGACTATCTTAATGTTGTCTTCAGTTGTACCTATATGTCAGAGGAGATAAGAATAACTTTCACCCTAAGCTGTAAATTCAGTTCATTTCATTATTTTCTGTCAGAGTCTGTAATATTCTTTCAGTGTGGGTTTTGTGTGATATTATATAGATAAGTCAGGAAATAGGTGATTAGTGACTTCATAGACATCCTATACTATGATCATTTTTAATTGAAGAATGTGTACCAACTTTAATTAATAGGGCTGAGTTTTTAAACTACTTGCTTTATATAAGACTTATTAAAAGATAAAAGTGATGTATGGAGAGTCTCTGCCTTTGAGCGTGTGCTATAACCCTCATTTGCATAATAAGACTCAGTGCATAAGCTTAATAATAATCATAAATGTATATTAAGGAAGACATTTATAGACACAGGAAAATGTACTCCATGTAAGGAAAAAATCTTGGGTATTAAAGTTGACAGATTCAGTATAGATGATGGTATTTATGTTAATATTATTATAAATCCCTATTGTTATGCATGGATTTATATTCATATTGTCATAATGAATCATATTCTGTCAGCTCCCATGAGAAAATAAAAATACCTGATGGCAATATGTAATGGCAAAATGCTATTGTGTTTATATTGATGTCATGTTCAAATTAAAATTAGTTCTAAAGTTTGTGACAGAGACATTGTTACCCAGCTGAGTAATAATTAACATTCCAGTTAAATGCTTCTAATTAATTGATGTTGAACTAACCAGCTTCAATAACTATATCAACATATTGAATGCGTTTGATGTCAAAGTGAATTAGAAGAAATCTTTCTTAAATTGTCATGACTGCACAACATATAGGCAAAGTGGTGGGCAGGAAGTTCCATATACAAATTATCTGGCTATGAACAGGATGATTTTGCACTGTTGTAATCCCAGTGACTTCAGTGAGTTAAATCAGTGTAAATCAGAAGTAAGGACCTGGTCCAAAGCTCAGTGAAGTCCATGGGGGCCTTTGGATTCAAAGCTCATTGAAGTCACTGGGTATTCTCTGACTCATGAACCAATAGTTCCTCACTCTCTCATCACAACTAGAATCAAAATATAGCATTACCCAATGAGCTTTGGATCAGGCCCTAAGTGAGATATCAATCATAATGAATGAACACGCACTGAGCATGACATCTTAGTCCTTAAAAGTGTATGTAATTCAAAGTCCTTGCTGACTTGAATGAAACCAGCTATTAACTTTTGTATTTCAACTGTTGTCACTAGCACCACTTCAACCATAGCGTTGTGTGTTGTACACAGAATTTATTCAGGATTTATTGCGTAGATTCATGGATACCAGCTTAAGCTCTGCACAACAGTTTCACTCTCCGATGTACCCCTCTGGGGCTAGCCAATGCGGGGAGAGAGCTGAACTAAAAGAGGTGTTCCTGAGAGCAAAGCATGATAACTAACAGTCCTTTGGGGACTGAGGTCAGACCTGGTGGGCCAAAGTCCCCACCTTTCTGCATCTGCATCAGGGGGAGGGTGCTAGGACTCAGAGATCCTGCGGGGTAGGCTGAGGAGAGTCTATGCCAAGGTATAGGTTATATAATAGGGAACCTCATAAGCCCTGCACTGGAGCAAATTAAATGCCTGGTATAGGAGAGTATTGGTGATGGGTGGGTAGTGCCCCTCCACTGTGTTAAAGTTTATTAAAAGTTGCAGCCCAATCCATGAATGTGTCTGTCCTCATTTTGCCACTGTGTCCATATCAAGCACAGAAACCTGTACTGACATCTTGGCCGATAAGCAAAAGAGAAGCTGTTCAAAATATTTGGGGCCTGTGTTTTCTTACTTACAATTGTGTAAAAATCAAGACTAATACCACTGAGGTCAGTGGAGGGTATAAAATGGTTTTAAAAGATAATCTGATCTTTTAAAATGGAATTTATTTGTGTGTCTAAACATTCTGTTCCTGGTTTGGGATCTTAAAACATTCTAAAATTTGTTTTAGCTAAAGCATTTCAGCTTCGCTTTACCATTCTATTTATTGTAGTAGGAATTTTCAGTTTGATATTTGCTATAAGACACTGTCATATTAAACGTATTTAGCAACATTTGCCAGCTCCTCAGCAGGTATGAATTAGTATAACTTCCTTGGTTTAGCCCTTAATATCTACAGAAGAAAATGGCAACGAATATTTGTTATGATATATTCATGATTCTTTGGTGCAGGTGGATTACTTCTACAAGGAACTTTTGTTTGAGTTCTCATTGTGATTTCCTTTGGATAAATGACAGTTGATACAATGAAACTTCAGTGCCACATACACATTATGTCTCCAGAGTGTCTTGGTCAACATTATATATAGTTTTATTAAACTGGTGTGCTGTATTTTTATTATTATTATTATTATTTTCATCTGTTACTGGTGTCTCCAAAACTGACAGGAAACCCCACATTTTGTTCCCTCTCTACTCTAGATCTTGCATGCAAGGATTAAGGAAAAACTGTGAGATGCAGAGATGGTATCACACTAGTTATAAAATAATAATAAAAAAAAAAAGCCGTGGGACCAGCGGACACTCCGCAGGCACGCCTGCGGGAGGTCCGCCGAAGCCGCGGGACCAGCGGACCCTCCACAGGCAAGCCGCCGAAGGCAGCCTGCCTGCCGCCCTCGCGGTGCCGGCAGAGCGCCCCCCGTGGCTTGCCGCCCCAAGCACGCACTTGGCGTGCTGGGGCCTGGAGCCGCCCCTGCATGCCAAGTCTCAATGAATGAACTGTTTGCAAAATGAATATGAGAATCAAACAAGACTTTTGACATTTTTTTCCAGGAAACTTCTTTTCCCGTTGGTAGTGATCTATGATCTTTCAATTCTCTCGCTTATAGAAAACTAGGAAAGGAACTACAATGCCACTGAAGGAAACATAACTGTCATTTTTATTTAAACCAGTTAGTGTAGTCAGTAAGAATAATGTGAATCTCTTTTACTGGCTTATTTCTTGACTTCTTACCTGACTGACTTTCTGAGATACAGCAAAGTGTTATCATTTTCAAGATCCTATTGTAAGCTTTCAGTAGAACAATAATTATAGAAGAAAATGGGGTGTGAGGCTGTATCCTTCAACTATCACCAAGACACCAGTTTTAACAAGGCCAGCAATTGCTATATTTCACAAATATGTAAATGGTAAAAATCAACAAGGGGGGGACAAAAACCCTATGAATCTGGCACTCCAACAGGTTTCTATGGCACCATATTAATTCCACATTTGACTTGTATGAAGTTCAAAACTAGACCTTCTCACCTCTGTGTGCATCTGTTCTCACCACTCCACATTGTCTCATTTTTAATATAATAAGAGGGTTTTTTCCCTTAAAAATAAGACATCTGCTTGGGAAATGAACTCAGTAAAAAATCTCAACAGTTTTATGGGGTTTGGAGGATTGTAAACTGTGGGGAACATGTCTCAACTCACTTTTTCTGGAAATAGTTCCTTAGCCTCCAGGGATGCTGGTTTCAATCTCACCATGAAGCTTTCATGATCCTTATGCCAGAATTCTAGGCAGTCAAGAGGACTTCTCACTAATCATGGCTGCATACTTTTAGGCTACATATTTTTCTCTTTACGCCAGATTCAGATGAGAAATATCTCACAAGGTCATTTTAAGATCTGCTGGAGGGCAACTCCCATATGATTAAATTCTCCACCTCTGCCCCCCTCATTTTCAGTTGAATTTTGCTCATACAATAACAGCAATTAGTGATGAAAGACTTACTGGGTCATTTAGTCCTTTTGACTGCTAGTGGAAGATTATAATCTAAAGTATTTTTTCCAATACATTGCCTGTCTGGTTTAAAAATTAACATAGCTCCTGAAGGAAAAAATCAATTAGAAAATTTGTCTTCACTTTTTAAAGCCTATATTTTCCTAGCTTTGATATCAGCCCATTATTTCTTGTTATACCCATGATCATCCTCAACAATTCCTAACCCTACTTGATAATTATACTTTCTATATATTTGTAGACTATTATTGTACATATTGTAGACTATTCCCTTACTCCCTATTTGGCCAAGTCAAACAATATACGTCTTTCCTCATCCTGTAAATCAGGGGTCGGCAACCTTTCAGAAGTGGAGTGCCGAGTCTTCATTTATTTACTCTAATTTAAGGTTTCACTTGCCAGTAATATATTTTAACATTTATTAGAAGATCTCTTTCTATAAGTCTATAATATATAACTAAACTATTGTTGTATGTAAAGTAAAAAAGGTTTTTAAAATGTTTTAGAAGCTTCATTTAAAATTAAATTAAAATGCAGAGCCCCCCCCGGACCGGTGGCCAGGACCCAGGCAGTGTGAGTGCCACTGAAAATCAGCTCACGTGCCGCAGGTTGCCTACCCCTGCTGTAAATCAATCCCAGGTGTAGTCTCACAGTAGATTAGGTTGAAACTCACAATTTCCAGTTCATGAGGAAATATCAACAGTTTGAACTCTGGGTTCTTCCCTTTTTGGAACAAAACCTTTTTTTCCCCTAAATTTCCGACTAACTGTAACTTTTCAAAGAGTTTCACTTTGGAAGCACCAACAAAGGGAACATACTTTGACCTGGAAGTGGCTGAGTGAAATGGACATAATTCTTGTCAGTTTCACTACTGCTAGTCAGTGGTGGGTAGCTCTGAAACTGACAGGAATCACATCAATTTCACTCAGCCACTGTCAAGGCTTCTAGGTTCTGCCATTCTGAGGCACACATGCCATCCAACTGTTCCATGGCTTTCAGACTCTCAGGCCAGCTGGCTCCTTGGACTGTCCAGATCTTTGGACAGCTGACTATGCAGGCTTCAGGAGTTGGGCAATGTAAGCAGCTGGCCTTGGAGTCCGGAAGCCCTCACCCAGGATAGTCCACATGGTGGGACTGCCCCAGAGCTAAACCCTGGAAGCTTGTCTCCACACTGGGATCTGAGCACAATTTAGAGCTGGGGCTCCTATTGCTTCTTGGATCTGCATCAAGGAATCTAGAAGACCTTGGGGTCACCAGCCCAAGAGCAGTCTGCATGATAGAGCTGCCCTGAACCAGAAAGCCCAGAAGCCATAAATCCCCAGCAGTCCATCAGCTACCTGGCAAGAAATCAGGCAGGTGACAAAAGTTCATCGTACCCAACATGTTCCCATGAAATATTTTGCAATCTGCTAATTGGCATTTTCTGATGAAAACACATTTCATCAGAAAATTCCCAATCTGTTCTAATCACCAGAGATGTACAGACAGTAATATTTTCCCTAGTCTGAGGAGTTAGGCCTTTGAATACACAGCAAAATCACACTGGCTTTTTTTGCTACCGTATTTAATTACCTACTTCTATCTAGTTTACTGACTACTATTATCCCTGGATCTCTTTCAGGATGACTGCTTAACAAGTATCCTCCCATTGACTGTCTGGTTCCTGAAAACTTTTGTTTCCTAGACCTTGGACATTTTTTTTTCTGATTGAACATTGGCCAAGATTATCCCGTCACAAGGGAAAACACACAGCCCAGAACTGTGGGGGTAGAAAACTTATGGCATTTCTGCTGAATTCTTCTGTTTGGGAGATATTTACTTTCTCTCCCACTATTCTGTAGAACAGATTTTTAGCCTCAAGCCACACAATTCCAGGGAATCAGTAGGAGACACAGAGCCAGCAATCCTGATTCTGAAGCCTCCTGTACCCCTCAGCACTTTACACTTACACTTATACACAGTGGCAGATTAGCCCCCTCACCCCAACCCCGTTCCCCCAGGCAGAAGTGGAAGGCGGGGTAGGGGAAGCTCCTGCATCCTGACCCTGCTCCCCAGCAGAAGCGCCAGGTGGGCAGGCGAGTGGGGCAGGGGAAGCCCCAGCACCCTGACCCCAGTAGCAGCAGCCGGGGCAGGGTGGAGGAAGCCCCTTCATCCCGACCCCACTTCCCGGCAGAAGCGCTGGGCAAAGCCCCAGCACCTGGACCCAGCTGCGGCCCTGGGACTGGAGGACCTCTCACTCCCTGCCGCAGCCTTAAGGCTGGGGGAGCTTTCACTCCCCGCTGTGCCCCAGGACATGGTGGGGGGGGGGGCAGAATGGGGTGGGCTCATGGGGGGAAGTGGCAGAATGGGGGCGGGGCCATAGGTGAAAGTCACTTGTTCTGGCCCAGGGCCCCACCAAACCTTAATCTGCCTTCGCTTATACATCTTAAAGGGGAACAGCGCATTAAGTTTTGCATTGCTTTACTGCTGCTAGTATCTTCTCCTGCCTTGACCCTATTTTCCCATCCTTCCTCACCTTGTCCTGTGTTGGGTCCTGAGCAAGGCAGTGGGATGGATTATGCTACGGAGGTAGTTGACCCCATTCCACTTGAGAGAGAGAGAGATTTGAATAATGACAAGACTCTTTCCTCACAGTTCCTGGGGAAACATGCCCCTCTGCCCTCCTTCCATACACACACTGCTTGTTGATTACACTTCTGGGTCCCCATGTATTATTTCTCTGCCTTCTCAACATCTTTCAATTCAATATCATTTGTGTATTTTTTCCTATGTTATTTGCCCCCTTTCTGAATCACTAATGAAACTATTGTATAAGATTTCAGGAGTGAAATCCTGGCTGCACTGAAGTCAATGGCCAAACTTCTATAGGGTCTGGATTTCACCCTAGCATTCTCCCTAAACGCTATGGTTTAGAGCTTCTTGTGCAGAAGGGCTGCTGAGTTCCACTTCAGAGGTGGTAACATTTCAATGGTAGGTGAAGTGAACCCTCCTTATACAGGGCCACATATTCAAATATGGCCACTAGCTACAACATCTCACATTTGCACCTGAGGAACACCTTTGTGCATTGCTAATGCCCGTCTGCATGCACAAATGTGGGCTTTAAGAAGTCAATTTTGAACATTTTACCTCCTTTATATAAAGCAAATTGATACTTGTGAGGGATGCTATATAAATAAATCTCCATTAGAAACAGTTTTAAAATAAAATGTGATAGGCTAAGTGATACATCCTTAAAGTCATGAACTTGCAACCTATTTGTTACTAAAGAGGGAGTGAGAGACACAAACAGAAAGAAATCATCACCTGAAAATTCTAGACCAAGAGTCTGAAATAAGAACATTCCATCTCTCTGGGAGTTAATTTATACAGCTGAGGGTAAATTGTAAAGGATTCTCTGCACCATCAATGCATAGCTTGTAATTCTAATGAGTGAAGAACTATTACTTTAAGGATCAAATATAGCATTATTCTGAATTGCCGTGTCATCTACAGTAAATAAATTGGTTTGTATTGCTTGTAATTTAACATTCAACATATGTCAATTCCACTATGCCTGAGAGCTTTACAGGAAAGCAAACTGAAGAGCAAGCACTGTGTACTGCATATTTCCTGAGTAAAAAAAGTAAAGAACCTGAGTAACCTTAGACTATCAGATTTCTTGCACTCTTTGCATTTCCCATTAGTCTTTTTTTTTTCTTTTTACCAAATGATGCACTGCAAAGATAGTTACATTTATCATTCTAATACATGAAACAGGTTCAGGCAGAGCTTTTGTCCGGGGCCACAAGTCCACAGCTTGTCTTTTTGCCAATGTGCTGTAATACCACAGTACACTGCTGACCATTACTTTTTGCAAAAAGTAACAGAAACTCTGAGCAACATGAGTAAGCAGTTTCACTTCTTGCTCACAAGATGGCAACTTAGCTGTTAACTTATCTTATGGGCTAAGTGATTAGCTGAAATGTACAATTATTTCTGTATCTGCTGCAGAGGCAGCCAAATTCCCAAGCCATCTGAAATCTTTTGCTTCCGCTTCTCAGGATTGCCTGAGTGTATTAAGGAGGATGCTTCAGTCCCTCAATTTTGCAGCCAATATTTTGTGTGTGTCTGCTGCTGCTTTATTTTCTAACCTCACTTCCCTTTTAAATAATGTTCTCTTTTACCCAGGGGATGAAATGATTAGGCACTTCTCAGCACAAAGAAGCCACCAATCAAACTCTCTTGCATAATTTAAACATGTGGCAGGGGAGAAACTACCAGTATAATTCCATTGTGTCCTTTACCCAGCATATTCAGTCAGATTTCCTGAAGGCACCACAGGCATATGCAAAAATGTTGCCTTTTCTTACTCCCTCATTACACAGTGGGCTGTCTTCCAGAATACTGGCAGGTCAATCTGAGAGCTCTTTATAATTTAGTCCTTAGAATCTGGGTTCTTATCATGTGATGTAACTGCTCTCCATTATGGAGGAGAGAAGAAGACTGCTTGTTTCCATTTCAATCTTTCTCTTTAGAAGAAGTTGGGTTCTGCATTCTGAGAATTATTTTTCTTTCTTTTCCTTCTGAATCTCTTTAGGTTTGGATAGTCCTCTAATTACTTAGCATAAAATTGCCCCGGGTTAGTGCTAATGTCTGATATAATATAGAATACTTAAAGTTATTATAATGTGACAAATTATACCTAAAATGACATTTCTTTTATTTGATAAAAATGGGTTCCTTTAATCAATAATTAATATTTATGGCAACAGTACTGGTTTAAAAATATATTAGCTTAAAATATATTATATTTATAATAACAGCCTTGCCTTTATGTATTCCTCTTAGCCAAAATAGATCCCAAAGCACATTACAAATTCATTGTGAACACCACATGCTGGCGAGGAGTTGCATGGACAATGTCCTTTGAGAAGTGAAAGGGTTAAATCCCTTTTATCTGTTGTTGTTACAAAAAGCACCATTCAAGTCATTTGTTCTATATGGCTGATGTCAGGTGTGCAGTCCAGAATAACAGAGTAATATATTGCTGACTTCAGATCTCCCACAATCTTCTGTTTGACTTTTGTTGCCAGTAACTGTATGATCTCGTTTTGAATTGTTTTTCCAAGGTAGTGGTGTGTGTACATTTCTTGGGTGGTGACTCTTCTTAGATGGTCCTGGAGTACAGTATCAAACTCAGCCATCAGCTCCACAATTTTAATGACGTTTCCACTGTTTGACACATACAGCTGATCTGAAGTGCCATGCAGTGCGAAGTTTTGGGTAGCAAGCATTATCACAATGGCAATGAGCCTTTTCAGAACATTTTGCCAGTAAAGAGACTCTGATGCAATCTTCTCTTGATGCTGATCATCTATGGTGGCCTTTAACTTTAGTCTCATCTCAAGCTCTTTCCACCTATGGAATGCTCTCTGGTGATTTGCTGTCTTCTCATGGCATGCCAGATTTCTAGCCAGATTTTTCCAGTCCTTTGTTTCTGTAGAAGCCAATGTGGCTGAAACATTAGACTGGAAGAGTTTGCAATAAAAATGGTATGCAGTATACTGGGGGTTTGAGTACATAAGTCATGGCCTCTCCACTTTGTCACCATGGGGGATTTCACGCCAGTAATGTGTTGGATGGAAACTTCTATTTTCATTGTCTTTGTGGACCATGAAGTTTTTCACTTGCTGTGGCCCATGCAGTACAAGGAAGTCACTCAGGCTACTGCTCAAGTGGGTCCACAGTCCTGGATCATCTAGACTTAAGGAACTAAACTCAGCAGCAGCCATTTCTTGCTCCTCCACCACACTCTTCTGTGATCTACACTTTTCTTCAGGAATGTGCATGGTTACATCCATTTGAGATGGAAATATGGATGCTGCAGTAGCTGCCAGGTCACCTGCACTCTGACTAACTGGAAGATCAGGCATCTCCTCACCACTCACATCCTCACTGGGGTTGGAAGGCTCACCGTGAACATTTGTGTCTATGTATCTCAGGGGAGCTCCTTCCTGCTTAGATAGAAAAGCTTCCTTTGCTTTCTTTCTTTTTCTGAATGCTGTCCCAGAGGGGTGCTTTCTTCTTTCACTCATGACTGCTGTTCTGTGCCAGCAATAGTAGCTCTCAACACTCAGTTGAAGGGGACAAATAAGCAGGCGGGTAGCAGGGCCCGAGTGAGGGAAGATATCAGCATCTTAAGGGCCTAACTGGCTCCTACTACTTCAGTTGACTGCCTGTTCTCATCAAGTGGGTTCAGGGAAGCAGCAGGAAACAGGAAGCTCCCTGAGAAGCTGGTGTTAATCAGTCCAGGCTCCTGGGGATGCTAGAGAGATACATAAGAGGCTCCTCCTCCTCTCTCTCCCTGCAGTTCCTGCTGCTTTCTGTTATTCCCTCTCACCTTTTCTCCTGCCTGCCTGTTATGTCTCTTGTGCCCTCCTTCCTCCAGCACAGCACTCCACCATCTCTGTGCATCTAGAGCAGAGAGAATACATATGCACCAGCTGCAGACACAATTTTCTACACTCTGGGTCCTAGTGGCGCCCCCCTATACACACACAGTCTGGCACCTGAGGCAGCCACCTCAGTTTGCCTCATGGTAAGGCCAGCCCTGGGTTCCTGGAACCTTCACTCATATGACAGCTATCACAACACCAACTTCCTTCAAACAGGCTGAAAGGGAGCATTCATCAGAAGGCCATTTGCCTATCTGCCTAGTTACAGGCAATATGATGCCAGAGAAAAAAGGTACAACTTTCTATAAACTGAGTGCTTCAAAAAAGTAACTGGCTCATTATCTATTTTCACACCCAGAAGTGTCACCCACAGCATTCTATTCAAGTAAATGTGCTTGTCACACACTAGTTTTATTCTAAACTCCGTGCAGCTAGAAAAAAATGCAAGTTCTCCTCAAAACTTTTCCTTGTGAGTCATTTTTGGGCAAAGTCTTTAAAAGTTTATTTACAGAGGTTTGACTCAATGGCAGTGGGACTGGGAGCATCATTTGGGTTCAGAGCTTGGTCAGGGTACAAACTTTGAACAAAATTTTCATAGGTGACTTGGGAGCCTAAGTCCCCTGATGTTGATGGTACAAATGCTTCTAAATGTCTAGATCACATTTTGGAAATGCCAATTAGACTCTTAAGTCACTTAGGCACTTCTGAAAAATTTGCCTAAGGTCTGGAAGTGCAATGAAAACAATGCACTCATCCCTGGAGAATTAGGAATCTTCAGTCTCTCACGAGTGACCCCACCTCTGGCCAACAGGAAGACTAGCAAAGATTCAGTAGAAGACATGTCCTGCTTTTCATTTTATGGAGATTTCACTATACTGCAGATCCTTTGATTTGGGAGTGGGGGTGGGTGAAGTCCCAGGATCACTGTAAGGTTTAAAATAAAAGTGAATTAAAATAAAATAGAAGCAAGCAACACACAACATGCAGGAGATGTTGGTTCTAGGGTGATCATGCATTATTATTCCGGCAGCTGACTATAAGGAATATGTAGGTCATACTTTCAGTCTCAAAAGGGATGAGTAAATGCTTCACAAGACATGACCAGTCACTGAAAAGTCCCCAAGGAACTGAGTGCAGATTGCCGCTTCCTTACGAGAAATGCACAGCCGTATTTCCTGATTTCTATGTTAAAGGCTGCTATCAGTTCCCACTGCAAATTCTCCATTCACAAGTTGACAGATGAAGGGCTGAGCCTGGAGTTTGTATAAACATGATGTGGGAGTTAACAAGAGGATGCGGGTTCATTCCTGACTCTGACTGATATCAGTACTAGGAGCGCAGTTACAGGAGACAGAATACTTACAGAAAGTGGGGAGAGTTTAGTGTTGGTGCAGCATTAGGTGTGAATGCTGCATTTTGGTAACAGGGAAAAGACAGCTATTTTCTTAACTGTGTTAAAAGGGCTTGAGGAGCAACACATTCAATGGTCATGCATTGCTAGGAAGGAAACTGATGTAATTGACCCTCCTCATGTTATAACCTGCCTGCCTTACTTACATGGGTAATCTAGTTGCTACCCTACTGGAAATTACCTGTCTAGTGTACACAAAGCAAAAGATTTTCAATGCAACTACTTATGGAAATTGCACTGGTGAGGTTCAGCATCTGTCTTCTATTTTTGTTTTTCCTTCAAACCTAAGATTCATCATTCACTAGATCCACGGGTCTCAGTGACTGTATTAGGGACCATGACCACATTCCCTATTGCTAAATAGGAAGGAGAGCCTGGATAACAGGGAGGGAGATTCCGTGTAGGTCCTGATATGGAAAAGATTGAGAACCACTGGTCTAGAGCTCTAAGAGCAGTGGTTCTCAACAAGGAGTTCTCCTAACTCCTTCCATCAGTCCTGGGCACATTCCCATTTTCCATCTCAGTGGACAAACCAACTCCTCTCCTTACCAGCTGGCATGCCACAAGAGGATGGGACAGGGAGAACATTCCACAGTGGTATGGCATGCCACTGAGAATGGCATGAGGGCCAGGTTAGCTTCAGCTGGTCTGGTAGGGACAGCCTCTTGGGGGTGAAATGTGAATTCATTTTTTAAGTTTTGTCAGTCCTTGGCACCTCTATTGAGATTGCTACCAAGATGGTTTTGTAATGCAGATCCCTCTCCACCAGGAACTTGACTGAAATTACTAGGTCATGTCACACATATAGTAGCTAAAGGTAGGAATGTCTCCCTCTGAAAATCAGGCAGTTCAAGGTTGAGCCTTCTAGTGACAAACAAGAGACCTGCTGGTGGATGTTCTCCAGAAAGGATCTGATTCCATAGCTTCCTTCTTCCCTTGGTCCTTCAGAGCCAGGAGTAACTTCTGAATATGCTATAAGGCCCTCTCCCCGCCTCTCCCCACAAGCATTTGGGAAAGAGGTGTGCTGAGGGATGGGGGGAGTGTTGAGTATTATTTTCATTATTGTTCCCCACTTTTGTCCCAAATAGCCAGAATCTAATGACTTACACACACACACACACACACACACACACACACACACATCGACTTTTGAAAATGGGTTGCGGGGGAGGAAGGAGTGATGTGGATTCTCTTACATTGCTGCACTTTGGATGGAGAGTTACGCCATGTCAAGGGCACCTGCAGCATACGAGTAGGTGCCTTCATAGCACTTCTATAACTTTAAATGACTTCACTTTGACTGCTGTCCTGAGTTGATGTTTTAAATTATGGGGCAGCTGAGTATTGATGTGTGGAGCAGTTTTATTATGTTATGGAAAGGGACCAGAGGATGAAACTGCAAATTGGAGCCCCTCCTATGAACAAATGAACCCCACTCATGTCATACCAAGGAGAAAAGTGAAACACCACTTTTCTGCCATAGTAGCCTGCTGGTTCTCTTAAGCCAGAAGAGTGGGAAATTCAAAATGGAAAGTTCTATCGAAAGTCAATGGGAGTTGTACTTCTTGTTGTGTATTTGGTTGTCATGGGTTTTGTTACTATGGCAACTGAGTTAGACTATTAAGGGATAGCTCAGCCGGTTTCAAACGGCTGAGTGAGCTCTCTGTTTCTGTAAATAAAATGGAGGTTTTGGTTAGCTGTCTGCTCTCTGGCCTCAAGTGATTGCTTCCTACACCGGCTGCCCCTAGGACTTAACACTGGCGACGAGGGTGGGATTCCGGTGCTGCTCCAGTAACAGAAGGAAGTAGAAGTCAAGGTAAAGACCAAACAAAGAAAAAAAGCTGCTTGTTTGCACTGACTGTGAAAGTGAAACTAAAAATCATGGCTACTCTGACCAGGCCCCTGGAGCCTTTTGATGAGAATACAGAGCAGTGGCATGTGTATACTGAGCGTTTTGAGCTTTTTGGTATTGCAAATGACATTACAGAAGCTAAGAAGGTGCCAATATTCTTAACTGTTGTAGGGGCTAAAACCTACTCTCTGCTACGCAGCTTACTACACCCTGTTAAGCCTGAGACTAAATCTTACAGTGACATTGTGGAAATCCTGGGGTCTCATTTCTCCCCAAAACCACTGGTAATTGTTGAAAGATATAGGTTCCACAAAAGAGACCAAAAGGAAGATGAAACAGTTGTACAATTTGTAGCCATTTAAAAAAAGCTAGCAGAACACTGTGAATTTAAAGAGATGTTAAATGATGCCCTGCGTGACAGGTTAGTGTTTGGCCTCTGCAGTGAAGCTATACGGAAGCGCCTACTGACAGAGGCTCAGCTTACATTACAGAAGGCTGTTGATATTGCTGTCTCCATGGAACTGGCTACAAGGGAGGCACAATACATCGGTGCATCCCCTAGGGTGCAAAAAGTGTCACAAGAACTGACCCACAAAACGGTGCAGAGTCAAGAATGTTACCGCTGTGGTAAGCTGGGTCACCAGGCATCAGAATGCTGGTGTAAGGACCTGGTGTGTCGACACTGTGGCAAAAAGGGACACATTGAGTATGCCTGTAAACAAAAGAAAAAGAGGCCTGTGGTCTGGCCGACAAAAAGAGGAACCTTGCATACCCTAGAGCAGACCCAGGATGATCAAGGTGACACCTCCTCACAAGAGGAAGTGCCACTGCATGTTTTGTCTTTGGCAGCGGGCTCACATGAATACTGGGTAACCCCCTTATTGGAGGGCAAACCTATACGCATGGAACTAGACACCGGTGCAGCTGTCTCGCTGGTTCCTGAGACTGTGTATAAGGAAAAGCTACAGCATCTTCCGCTTAAGGCAACAAAAACTGTTCTGAAGACGTATACAGGTGAAGCTGTGCCCATGTTGGGCACTATTGATGTTAAGGTGGAGCTCAATGGACAGGCGGCTAAATTGCCACTGTTTGTGGTGAGAGGTGACTACCCAGCCTTAATGGGTAGGTCTTGGCTTGGGAAGATTCAGCTGAACTGGGCAGAAGTGCACCGGATGACTAAAGAAGAAACCAGTCTAACCCCTATACTAAGGAAACATGCTGCTGTTTTTGGAGATGATTTGGGAAGTATGAAGGGAATCACTGTGACATTGAACATTAAACCTGGCAGTCCACCAAAATATCTGAAAGCCCGAACTGTGCCATATGCCATCAGGCCAAAAGTTGAAGCAGACCTGGAGCGCCTGGTCACCAATGGAGTCCTAATACCAGTTACCCATAGCTCATGGGCCACTCCTATCGTTCCAATAGTGAAGAAAGATGGCTCTCTCCAGATTTGCGGTGATTTTAAAGTCACTGTCAACCCAGTGTTGTGTGCAGAGCAATACCCGCTTCCCCGCATCGATGACCTCTTCGCAGGCCTGGCTGGGGGACAAAAGTTCAGTAACTTTGATCTGAGTCAAGCATATTTACAGATGCACGTCGATGAAAAGTCCCAAGAGCTGTTGACTATTGGACTTATAAGGGGCTTTATCGATACTGTCGCCTACCCTTCGTAATCACATCGGCTCCCGCCCTTTTCCAGAGGGCTATGGACCAGATCTTGTGTGGCTTGTCAGGAGTTCAGTGCTATCTGGATGATATCCTGGTCACTGGAAGAAATGAAGAGGATCACTTAAAGAATTTAGAGGCTACCCTACAAAGACTGGAAGAGTATGGCCTACGAGTTCGCAAAGACAAGTGTGAATTCTTCAAGCCCTCTGTTGAATATTTGGGACACATCATCGATTCTGCAGGTCTTCATAAGGCCCCTGCAAAAGTTAAAGCTATTGTGGAGGCTCCCCCACCTCGAAATGTAAGCCAGCTACGCTCATTTCTAGGACTACTGAACTATTATGGAAAGTTCATCTCACAGTTAGCCACACTGCTAAAACCACTTCATGAGCTCCTTGGGCAGAACAAGGCCTGGAAGTGGACTGAAGCCTGTGATGTTGCATTTAACAAAGCTAAGGATGCATTGTTAAATTCTGAAGTTCTAATGCACTTTGATCCATCCTTACCCCTGCAATTGGCCTGCGATGCTTCCCCTTATGGAGTGGGAGCGGTCGTGTCACACATTATGCCTTCGGGAGAAGAAAGACCTATTGCTTTTGCTTCACGCACTCTAAGCAAAGCAGAAACTAACTACGCCCAAATCGAACGTGAGGCATTAGGAATTGTTTTTGGAATTAGGAAGTTTCATCAGTACCTGTTTGGGCGAAAGTTTACTCTTCTTACAGACCATCGACCTCTGACATCAATTTTTGGACCCTACACAGGCATTCCCCCATTAGCTGCTAGTCGTATGCAACGTTGGGTATTGATACTTTCTGCACACACATATGAAATCAAATATCGGAAATCCACTCTGCACGGCAATGCAGATGGCCTCTCAAGGTTGCCTTTACCGGTCAAACATCAAGATAGTGCCCAAAAGGAAATCTTCTACTTTGAACAGGTAGAGAATACACCCATCGCTGCTACTCAGATAAAGAAGGCAACCCGCGTTGACCCAGTATTATCCCAAGTTATGGACCTGGTGATGCATGGAAAATCTCGACAAACCTCTCCGGTCTCACCCGACCTTGTTCCCTACATGTCCAGGCGGACGGAGTTATCGGTCCAATCTGGTTGTTTGTTGTGGGGGAGGCGTGTCATTATTCCACCACCCCTGAGATCACAGATGTTAGAACAGCTACATTCCGGTCACTGTGGAATAGTGCGCATGAAGGAAATTGCACGAAGCTATTTTTGGTGGCCTAGATTGGACAGTGCTATTGAAGAGAAGGCAAAAGCTTGTATGTCATGTCAGAGTGTAAGAAATGCACCCCAGTGGGCACCCCTACACCCATGGGACTGGCCTGAAAACCCATGGCAACGTATTCACGTTGACTTTGCTGGCCCCCTTGAAGGAAGCATGTTCTTGGTGGCAGTAGATGCCCATTCTAAATGGCCAGAAGTCTCTATAATGCAGTCCACTACTGCAGAGAGTACTATCCAAAAACTACGAGGACTCTTTAGTCGTTTTGGTCTGCCAGAACAACTTGTGAGCGACAACGGACCGCAGTTCGTCTCTCAGGAGTTTCAAAATTTTATGAAGGCAAATGGAATACACCACATCACGTCAGCACCATATCATCCGTCCACCAACGGATTAGCTGAAAGATTTGTGCAGACAATGAAAAACGCTTTGAAATCAGCAAAGGGACAACACTCCATTCAAAAGCGTCTGGATACCTTCTTACTTTCCTATAGAAACACACCTCATGCTACAACCCAGGCTTCCCCAGCCTTTCTAATGATGGGACGACAGCTGCGCACTTGCTTTGATCTGCTGAAACCTTCTGAACCCAGACAAACTGTGCAACATCAGCAGCAATATCAAGTAATCAGACGGGCACCCTGAGCAAAAGACCGAACCTTTAGCCCAGGGCAGCCAGTTTTGGCTCGGAATTATACTTCCAGAGCTAAATGGGTCCCGGCCACAGTCATCACTCAAACAGGACCTGTTTCCTATACAGTCCGGACTGCAGAGAATCTTACCTGGCGGCGACATGTAGATCAGCTGTTGCCAGGTCATGCCAGTCTTCAGGACCCATCTGCAGTTGAGGGGTCTGACTTCACCCCTCCTGGTGAGACACCGAATCATGAGTCACCTGTTCCTGACTGTTCTCCTCCATTACTGCCGGCAGCTGAGATACCCCTTTGCCCAGCACGAGCTGATACCACCTCCTCACCTATTCGTGCTGCGGACCCTGAGCCCCTAGTACTTTCGGGTGCAACAACACCAGAAGTTCGCCGTAATCCACCTAGAGACAGAAGGCCTCCTCATCGGCTGGATCTTTAGTTAGGGCGAACCCACGGTTATGGGGCAAAATAATCCCCAGGGTTTAGCCGGGAATGGAGGCAGTCTACCCTCCTTCTCTAGTTTAGTGTGTGTTTTATTTAGGGGATGTTCTTATTGGGGGGGAGGAATATGTTGTGTATTTGGTTGTCATGGGTTTTGTTACTATGGCAACTGAGTTAGACTATTAAGGGATAGCTCAGCCGGTTTCAACCGGCTGAGTGAGCTCTCTGTTTCTGTAAATAAAATGGAGGTTTTGGTTAGCTGTCTGCTCTCTGGCCTCAAGTGATTGCTTCCTACACCGGCTGCCCCTAGGACTTAACACTTCTAAGTCACTTAGATGCTTTTGAAAAATCCCACCCAATGTGCCTCAAGTATAGGTCCCATTTAAAATGTGGCCCATGGTCACTTTCTTCCTTTCTTTTCTTTTTTAACAGAAATACAGGCGATTTAGATGGAACCCCTCCAGACCAAAAGTGATGGCAGCTGTCACCTGCTGCTCTGTATGCAAACTGCCAATGCCTCTAGCTGGGCAAAATTTAGATAACCTTGTCTTTAAAAAAATCTTTTTTATATAGCAAATTGTACCTTATTCTGTGCTGTAAACTACATGCTTAGCTAGTATAAAATCAGTGTAGCTCCAATTAAGTCGGGAGAACTCAGTCAGTTTACACCATCTGAGAATCTGGGCCCTAAAACTCATCAAGTCTGTATTCAATCCTCATATTTATTTTCTTTGGAAATGAAGGCATTAAGGCATCTGGTGCGCCCTCCATGATAGTATATTAACAATACCAGTATGACAACCTACTTAACAGAAAGAAGTGATTTGAGTGCCTTGCAGGCCTGTTGCAGAAAAGGAGGTAATTTCCTTTTGCCCTTTTTCAGCATTCTGGAAAGTTATAATATTCCCAGAGACCGAGGGATGATCTAGATAGTGTTACTTGCTCAGAGCATAAAGCTTTCAAGGTTAGTCTTGAGGGACATTATTACATTTCAGGTCAATAATACCTAGTAACCTTTGCCATGTCTCCTGAGGATGTACATAGGTTTCACGATACTCCATTCTGCTGCAGATGAAAGCCTTTGGAAAGTCTGTCTTAAGGTTAGGAACTTTGTGAAAGAGTCCCCTTGAGAATACACTGTAAGGGACTGAGATGATACAGAACAGCAGCAGCATTGCCTTCCACTGTGATTTGGCTTTAATTTAAAAGCACATGTACTAATAGAATTCTTGACTGTAGCAGAAAGCTGACACAATATTAGTGCCGTACTCTCAGGACCAGCTTTTTTTTTTTTTTTAAGGGAAGTACTTTGGAATTAGCTGCTGACAGACTGTTCATTTAAAATGCCTTGAAAGGCAGATTTAATTAACAAAACATCTCCACTAAAGTTAGAAAATCACAAGATGCTTCTTGTCCACTCCATTTTGTGACTTCTCAGCTAATCACATGGAGAGTTCAAGGAAATGCTGTGCATATGGTTTTCCCTCTAGAGAGGGTTTCGCAGATGCAGGACCCAGACATGTGATAAATGTAGCACCATAGTCAGAGCCCTCCAATGGTTAAATTAAGTTGGCAAGGGCAGGAATAGTATCACTCCAGCTCTTCCTTGATAAGGTTCTGATTCCCCCTCATGAACTAGACCACTGTAAATGGTGGATGCCTGCATGAGGAAGAGCTGGGATAGAGCCCACACACTAGGATTCCATCCCTGGAGTGTGGTAGGGCCTAGGCAGTCCATTTTCCCATGCAGCCAGCTCAGAAGACTCTGGTCTGGGAATCCTCCTATAAAATGTGAGGAAGAGGGGCTACTTCCCAACACCTTTGGCCCAGAGAAGCCTGAATTTCCCCCTCTCAGTGCCACTTCCTCCTCAGTGACAATTAACCTGACCCTCCCTCTAGAGACAGGCGCAGTACAGAAGCTCTATTTTGAGAAGGATTTTGAAATTGGACTTTGTTCTGACTTGAACCAAAACCTGAAAATTTTGAATTTCTCCAGAAAGAAATTTTGAATTTCTCCAGAAGTTTCTCCGTAAGTGTCTGGACCTGCCTGGATAGAAATAGGCAAACTCCAGAGGGGGGAAAAAAACATTTCAAGATGATTGACACATTTTGTTTCATTTTGACTTTTATTTTGTGTTGTATTGTAAGTCAAAATATTCAAACCAAAAAGTGTTTCAAAATTAATAATCCAGTAGTTTGTGCTGAAAATATTGAAAGAGGATGTTTCAACAGTGTTGGAACTTTTATTTTCTGGTTTTCTTCCATAATGTAATTCCAGTGAAATCAACCCAAATTTGCCAGGCATTTGGATTTCCTTGGAGCCATATATACTGATGGAAAATGATTCCATCTATGTGTCTCCAGCCAGCTCTACCTCTGTTCATCCCTGTCAATTGCTACAGCCTCCCACAGTTCCAAGTGACAAGCACCAAGTTATCCCTTGCCTTCCCAGTTTCCCTCCAGTCTCCACCTCCAGCATGACTCTGCAGCTGCCAAAACAGTGCTGCACTTCCCAGTGATGGCTCAACCCACCAACCAGCTTAATTCCAGAAACTCTTCCTTACCTGACAAATAATTCAACCCTTTCTTCCTTCTGCATCCATTAATGGGGCTAAATGGCATGGCAAACTCCCAAAATTCCTGGACATTATCTTTGTATCTTCTCCCTACAGACACTGCAACTGTTCCTTACATATTGATGGCCCTAGAGATCTCATTCCTGTTTGAGTTGAAATGCTGCTATTTTAGGGAAGATTAGAGAGGGGCATGAGCCGTAAAATTCTGACCCAGATTTCAAACCCTGGGGAAGCTTGACATGTTTGGACCTATGGTTCTGTTGCAGCCTATAATAGAACTACTAAAGGACAACTGCAAAACCCTGATCCAGATCTGGGTTCAAGTTCTTGAACTTCAGTAATGTTGGGCTGTTCAGACCAGGGATTTGTTTCAGGACAAAACATTAACTTGAAAGGTTACCTCTAAGGGCCAGATCCTCAGGTGGTGTAAATCAGCTTATCTCAACTGAAGTCAATTATTCTATGGCAACTTCCACCAGCTGAGGATCTGGTCCATAATACATATAGGAGGGAAAGGCTAATAGTGCAAGAAGCTCACACTGCAACAAACATGTCAGCTGTCTTGTCTGTGAGGACTATTCTGCTTCAATAGAAAACAGAGACGATTCTCTCTACTTTGGCATGAAAAGCTAATAATAGCTTGACTTCCTGCCTGTGGAAAAAGGCAATCATTGCATTGAGCCAAGGCTTACCTATCATTAATTGCTTGAAAAGGACCAGGTTGTCCATTCCATTACTACTTTTATTATTTTTCCAGAGACCTTGCCTAAAGGTTGACTCGTAAAGCTGGCAGAGACCCCAGATCTAGCCTTCCTTTGTTTCTAGGCTGTTTGCAGTCCCCGGGTGTTTATTTTTATAAGCAAATGCTTCCACGCTCTTTTACTAGAATGAAAAAGAATCACTGCCCACTGCACAATACTCATCACAATGAGTAACCCTACTATGGGAAAGAGTGTTCATGGGACAATAGAAGCACAAAATCATTTTGGCATGGGAATACTTTGCAATTTCCAACTTCGAAGAAGTTACAAAGAATGGCAGTTCAGCATCTACATCCATGTGTGTGAATATTTTCTAACTTAGGAGACTGAAATTAGGCACCGAAATCCATATTTAGGCAACTGCATAAGTGTCTGGACCTGCCTGGATAGAAATAGGCAGGACCTCATGGGTGCTCAGTATTTCTGAAAATCTGGACTCTTATTTAGGAGCCAAACTGTAGGCTCCTGTTGAAAATCTTGGCCACGGTATGCGGACCAACACCATCAGTACATTCTGGCTGTTCAGCACTGCTCCAGCAAACAAAGCAGTTATAAATATGGCTTAATGGGGTTTATGGCTGTTTTGCATCTCTGGAGCAGCACAAAGCAACCAGAGCGAATTGGTGAACCTGGCCATAGATTTCTAATACCTTGACACTGTCCTTTTCAACTGTCAGATTTTCAAAGAGATAAATCTATACCTTTTAATGTGTGCTAGATAATGGACAAGGATAGTTAAAGAGCAGCTTTCTCTGTATCCTTGGCCTTTCCCTGCTGAACTCAACTCCAGGATGAGTAGTTTTTGTTTAAATGAACTTTTGGCTGCAAAACTTTGCCTCAAATACTGAACCACTAGTATATAACTGGTATCACCTTCAAGTGCTTGTTATGAATAGGGAGCACAATATCCGCTTTCACTATCAGCAGCCAAAGAGCACATAGGACAAAACACTCTGTACATATTCCAACATCAAAAAGCATGACTGAGTAAGTGAGATCAGCTAAGTATTTTGTGATGGAATCTGAGATACACTGAGTTTATCACCCTGATGGTTTAATAAATCATATTTTTTCCCAGATGATGGACAGAGCTCAAAAAAGGAGAGGGTAAAATTTCAAATGCTCCAATTACTTAACTATGGGCGTATTTACTTGAATGGTGTTTGCAAACATGAATTTGGCAAACACATTGATTGTGCATGCAAAATTTGCATGTTTAAGTTTGAAGCTGGTTGAAACTTTAGCTCATAATGTACAGAGTAGCAGAGGAACAGCATACCAGAATGAGTTTATTCCACTGTTAGATGTTCTGTTCGAAAGGAAATTTAGCTAGCAGTAACAAATTAAGGTGCAAAAAAGGTATTTCTTTAGCTGAACGCATCAAGGTTATCTTTTGCATTATGGTTGTTTTAGTAGTCAGTTCATTGTCCATAGAATCATAGAATCATAGAATCTCAGGGTTGGAAGGGACCTCAGGAGGTCATCTAGTCCAACCCCCTGCTCAAAGCAGGATCAAACCCAACTAAATCATCCCAGCCAGGGCTTTGTCAAGCCTGACCTTAAAAACCTCTAAGGAAAGAGATTCCACCACCTCCCTAGGTAACCCATTCCAGTGCTTCACCACCCTACTAGTGAAAAAGTTTTTCCTAATGTCCAACCTAAACCTCCCCCTCTGCAACTTGAGACCATTACTCCTTGTTCTGTCATCTTCTACCACTGAGAACAGTCTAGATCCATCCTCTTTGGAACCCCCTTTCAGGTAGTTGAAAGCAGCTATCAAATCCCCCCTCATTCTTCTCTTCTGCAGGCTAAACAATCTCAGTTCCCTCAGCCTCTCCTCATAAGTCATGTGCTCCAGCCCCCTAATCATTTTTGTTGCCCTCCGCTGGACTCTCTCCAATTTATCCATATCCTTCTTGTAGTGTGGGGCCCAAAACTGGACACAGTACTCCAAATGAGGCCTCACCAGTGCTGAATAGAGGGGAATGATCACGTCCCTCGATCTGCTGGAAATGCCCCTACTTATACAACCCAAAATGCCATTAGCCTTCTTGGAAACAAGGGCACACTGTTGACTCATATTCAGCTTTTCGTCCACTGTAACCCCTAGGTCCCTTTCTGCAGAACTGATGCCCAGCCATTCGGTCCCTAGTCTATAGCAGTGCATGGGATTCTTGCGTCCTAAATGCAGGACTCTGCACTTGTCCTTGTTGAACCTCATCATATTTCTTTTGGCCCAATCCTCTAATTTGTCTAGGTCCCTCTGTATTCTATCCCTACCCTCCAGCGTATCAACCACTCCTCCCAGTTTAGTGTCATCTGCAAACTTGCTAAGGGTGCAGTCCACACCATCCTCCAGATCGTTAATGAAGATATTGAACAAAACTGGCCCCAGCACCGACCCTTGGGGCACTCCACTTGATACCGGCTGCCAACTAGACATGGAACCATTGATCACTACCCGTTGAGCCCGACCATCTAGCCAGTTTTCTATCCACCTTACCGTCCATTCATCCAGCCCAGACTTCTTTAACTTGCTGGCAAGAATACTGTGGGAGACTGTATCAAAAGCTTTGCTAAAGTCCAGAAATAGCACATCCACTGATTTCCCCTCATCCACAGAGCCAGTTATCTCATCATAGAAGGCAATTAGGTTAGTCAGACATGACTTGCCCTTGGTGAATCCATGCTGACTGTTCCTGATCACTTTCCCCTCCTTTAAGTGGTTCAGAATTGATTCCTTGAGGACCTGTTCCATGATTTTTCCAGGGACTGAGGTGAGACTGACTGGCCTGTAGTTCCCTAGATCTTCCTTCTTCCCTTTTTTAAAGATGGGCACTACATTAGCTTTTTTCCAGTCATCCGGGACCTCCCCCGATCGCCATGATTTTTCAAAGCTAATGGCCAATGGCTGTGCAATCTCATCAGCCAACTCCTTTAGCACCCTCGGATGCAGCGCATCCGGCCCCATGGACTTGTGCTCGTCCAGCTTTTCTAAATAGTCCCAAACTACTTCTTTCTCCACAGAGAGCTGGTCACCTCATCCCCATACCGTGCTGCAGAGTGCAGCTGTCTGGGAGCTGACCTTGTCTGTGAAGACAGAGGCAAAAAAAGCATTGAGTACACTAGCTTTCTCCACGTCCTCTGTCACTAGGTTCCCTCCCTCATTCAGCAAGGGGCCCACACTTTCCTTGACTTTCTTCTTGTTGCTAACATACCTGAAGAAACCCTTCTTGTTACTCCTAACATCTCCGGCTAGCTGCAACTCCAAGTGTGATTTGGCCTTCCTAATTTCACTCCTGCATGCCTGAGCAATACTTTTATACTCCTCCCTGGTTATTTGTCCAATCTTCCACTTCTTGTAAGCTGTTTTTTTGTGTTTAAGACGAGCAAGGATTTCACTGTTAAGCCAAGCTGGTCACCTGCCATATTTACTTTTCTTCCTACACATCGGGGTGGTTTGTTCCTGCAACCTCAATAAGGATTCTTTAAAATACAGCCAGCTTTCCTCGACTCCTTTCCCCGTCATGTTATTCTCCCAGGAGACCTTGCCCATCAGTTCCCTGAGGGAGTCGAAGTCTGCTTTTCTGAAGTCCAGGGTCTCTGTTCTACTGCTCTCCTTTCTTCCTTGTATCAGGATCCTGAACTCGACCATCTCATGGTCACTGCCTCCCAGGTTCCCATCCACTATTACTTCCTCTCCTATTTCTTCCCTGTTTGTGAGCAGCAGGTCAAGAAGAGCTTTTCCCCTAGTTGGTTCCTCCACTTTAAGAGAACTTTTTAATTAAAAATATTTCAGTGCAAACACATTCACAATAGAGAGGCACAATAAATAGCATAAAACATACATTTGCTGTACATTTATTCTCATTACAAAAAAAATCTACACATGTTAATTATTTCTGAGACCTGAGGCAGGGTGACAGAGGGGAATCAGTTGGAGCAAAGGTCAATGTTTTCTCTCAGTACAGTGCTAAGCAATGACCTTCCTTCCAGAGGCTCACCTGACCATGACTGTATGTGAGTTGATACTGGTGCTGCCAGCATGTAACTGGTATGAAAATGACTATATAATTAACTTCATGGCAGAAATGGTGATGTAAAGTCTACTGCATATATGTGGCAAGGCTACAGTTAACAGTATATTGCTTCTATTCTTTCCTTCTACACCTAATGTGGACAAGGAGATTGGCCAAGGTTTTCTACCATAACAGGGAAGTCACGGTTCAACCACTGTTGTGTAACCTTATGTTATGGCTCCTACAGTTTTCTGTCCTATCTCTGGAGTTTTTCTTTCGCTAAAATCTGCTGCATCTCCTAAAACACATTTGCATTCTGATTCTCTGCTGTGCCCAGTATTTGCTGTATGCAGCTGAAAGGGAGAGGGATGCAAAGGAGTTGTTTGTAGCTTCCTGAGACTGATTCTATGGCAGCCTGATGCAATTTAGAGCAGCCCTCCTGCTCTGTCACCTTGTTATGGCCCCTCAGGGCCTGGGATCACTAGAGTGCAGCTGCACTCTGGCCATGATGCTCTTCTCCCGGCCTCACCTCCAGCCGGGGAATCCCAAGAGAGCTGGTTAAACCAGGTGTCCAACCACTGTGCTCTGCCAGAGCAGGGGATGAGAATCCTCCAAGGTAACATGAGAGAGTATTCACTGAAGCAGGCAATTGGCACTAAGCCATCGACATGGCAACCAAATTACTAATAGTAATCAGCAAGTGTGATTTTTTTTTCAAATGAGCAAATTGTAGTGTTCTGTACCAACCATCCCAGATATCCTAGTAAAAGTAGGAGTGGCATTCAGCAGCACCTGAATGAGTCTGAACTGCCTCTGTTCTTGTGTTAGGCATGTGGACTCACTGGCAAATGGTTTGAGCTTTGAATTGTTATAAATCCCATGGGAACATGGAGTCACCCTAGGGAAAAAAAATATTATGGTATTTTCCAAAGGCCCGAATTGGGACCCCCATGGCACAAAGGTAAACACATTCCCTGTCCTGGAAATCTTATATCTTAAAAGACAAGTATCAGAAAAGGGAGTGGGAGAGATGCACCATAACTACTATAAAAGATTATATACAAGTATTTTAAAGTTTTCTATTGTGGGACAGACTTTGATACCCTTACTCACTTCAAAGAGTCCTTTACACCTGAAAGAGCCCGCTCTGGACTGTAAATAGAGTTATCAACAGTTTGGTCATATATAAATATCAGATATTCTGACTGCCCCAAAGCCTAGCATATTTTTTCAAGTTCCCTTTGGAAATAAAATAATTTCCAAACTTTGCAAAATCATGCCACATACTAAAAATACATTGCTATCCATATCTTCATAATCTACTCTTGCTATTTTGAGAATTCAACATATAACTATTACTAATAGTATATTACTATATATAGTGCATTTTTTAAAATGCAGGTCTCCTTTTGAAGGTAAAAATGGCATCATTTAGCTTGCTTGAAATCTCTGCTTGAGAGGCTGAGGTTCAGAATAGCAGTGGTGTTACAGGTTAGATCTGAGATGCTTTTTTCTGCTCTAACTTATGCCAGAGGACTAGTTCTCCATACAGTCAGCCCAGGGATGAGGGGGTGCAAGTTGTGACACTGCACCCCATATTCTTAATAGTGGTATTATTATGATATGATTATGGGATGATTATGATGTATTTTATACAAGACAGGTCATGTAAGGTGTCATTGGAAAAGTTATGATTTGCTGAATACGATTATCCTATTCGTATGCATGTATCATTTTTGTATCTGAAGTTATACATATTGACTATGTATCTGTATTTCACATGTAGTCACACCTAGGTGACACCCAGTAGGCAAGATGCTTCCAGTCTAAATAGCTGGTTGTAAAGGGCCCATTCAGGGTAATGGGCCATTAGGGAAAACAATAGGCCTTAGGAGAAGCTTATCCCCCACCTGGTGAGCCATCCTGGGAATGCTCCAGACAGCCTGTAAGTAATGGCTGCTCTGACTCTGCAAGGGCATGTGACCAGCCCACATGACTCTGGACTCCATTTTGGATACCTGTGTTTTTCCACAAGCTGGTCTGGGAACTGAGTTGGAACAAAGGATTCTCACCATATGGAAAAGCTATATACGGTGGAAGTGACATCATCTGTTGTTCTTTACTCCCCCACAACTCAGCACCTACGAGAAGCTCCTAAGGAAAAGGACTTGGAACGGGGATGGGGAGCCCAAGCTGCAAAGCAAGTGCAGCTTGTGCCTTGTGAATCTACAAGCCTGCTTACTTATAATCACTTAAAATCTATCTTTTTTGTAGTTAATAAACTTGTTTTGTGTTTTAATCTAAACCAGTGTGCCTTTGACTGAAGTGTCAGGGGAAAATCTCAGCTCGGTTACCACAAGTGTGCATATTCCTCTCCACATTGAAGGAAAGGTGAATTGGGTAATAAATTCATACTGGTAGGGGTTTCGATCAGGGCAGGGCGGTACAGCTCTGGGGTCCTAGTCTGGAGGCTGGGGATTATTTTGGCCTCTCTATTGCTGGTTTATGTAGTGGCTGGTCAATGCCTGCAGGTAACTGCAGCTGGGTGTGTCCCACTCACTGCCTATGTGAATGCTAGTGGGAGCCATCTATAGCCTGCCACAGCAGCACAGTGCTGAGAGGGAGCCCAGGATGGTGAGTCAGAGGGCTCAGTGTTATCCCAGTTCCAGGTGGCACCTGGGGGAACCTGTCACACAAATATGAACTGTGTCACCTTGACAGCCTTCCTCTCTGCTCTGCAGGCTCTTCAGCCATAACTGATGACTTGGGCCGCTACTGCATCAGTAGCTGCATAGTTGCTGAGAAACGGGTAAGATGTTTCATGGTGCAGATGCACAGAAAAAGCCCTGCAGACTTCATAAACCATGAAAGTAACATATCAATGTAATCAAAGCCCCAATATGGAATGACATGCGTATGATGTATAATTCACTAAAATTATTTACAATTACACAGGAAGGATTATGTCTATTTAAAAAAATATAGAAAAAAATATGCTTTGTCTGAATCCAGTGTAGGCCTGAGGCCAGGCTTAGAGTTCATACTATTATGAACCTGAGCTGCAGTTAACTGAGGACTTGTAGAAAAATCCACCAAGGGACCCAAACTGGAACCACAGATCCAACCTTCCTTCACTCAAATTTTGGCACTTCAAATCAAAGACTCACTTCACAAGTTGGATCTGTGTCTTCAGTTGGCCACAGTCGAATACACTGGTCAGATCCTCAGCTGCTGTAAGTCATAATGGAGCTACGCTGACTTCCAAGATTTGAAGATGTTTAATTTCTGATCTGAATCTGGATCCAAACCCTCTGGATCAGACCTTCTTTACCTTTAGACTTTGGCCTCTGAAGACAAAGTAGTCCCATTGTGATGGCCTAATGTTTGTGCTGTAGTGCAAGTCGCTACATTAGCATGGTATGTTTCGGACACAAGACATCACATTGTCACTTCCTGATAGTGCATCACATTGTATCACAGTTCAAAATATATTTTGGGACTATAGAAATGCTTTATCAGACCCGCCTTCAAATTACAGGACATCCCTATCAAACTTGAAACTGTTGTATGAACATGAGGAAGAGGATGGGGAGACGACCCTACTTGAGACTGACAACTTATTAGGCCTGGTGACTCCTCCTTAGCAGATTCACAGTATTCTTCTTACTACTTCAACCACCCACACTCATTGACAGAACTTCACTGGGAGCCAGGATGGCTCCTTGAATACAAACTTCTTTGTACAGATACATGAATTAACTGGCATTTTTTATATTAACTTCACTGGGGAGCAAGGTTGGGTCCTTTATTTTCTGGATGTTTGCGAAACTCCTTTTTACGATTACAAAGCTATATAAATAATTGTGATCCTACATTGATATAATTATTAATGCTCTTTTTGATTTGGCTACACCATAACAATCAATATATACAAACTTGGAAGGATAATTTTTGGGTTGTCATGAATTTCAGTATATTGTACAGTATGTGACATCAAATGGAAGGACATTTAGTCTGTCTGAAAAAACCCAGAATATATATTTATATATGTGAGAGAGAAAGACAGACAGAGGTCATCTATTTGTCTGCTTGAAATACAAAAAGGTGTCATTAAACGTTAATTATATTTCTCTTACATGTATTCCTACCTAGAATTCTTAGATTGACATGCAATCTCTAAAATATCTATTCTTCCACAGTTCAGATTTTACGTAAACTGTCTATCCCTTCTACTTCTGCTTTGGCATGTATGTACCAGTCTTGAGAAAAGATTACTTTTAAAAAGAGCATTTCCTGACAAAATTATCAGAAATTAGTCTGGTGAGAAATGGCATATGAAAAGATAATGTGCATGGGGAAGTGGTCCCTTTGTGATGAATTCAACTGCTGAAACAACTTGATTTAATGCAGAATTTTTATCAAAGCAATCCAAAGCCTTGTTCTTAAACATCTATTATTCTAGTGTGCACAGATGTGTGCATAATGGCTCTATTTTTTCCTCAAGAAAGGTTATTCTATTCACAGCAAGATATATTGCTGAAAACTTCTAATTAGGAGACAGGTCTCTCTTTTTTTAACACCCACAGTCACCTTTTTCCACACTGAGTGGGAGTTGTCCCACCTTGAAATGTGTAAATGACAGTATAAATAGATCTTAAGTTTAAACGACAATGCTACTGTTCTAAAAAGTTTAAAATTTAAAGGATTTATTTTTATTTATTTGCTCCATGTCTACATATATTAAATCTATCGTGTATCAGTTTTGTTAAATATAAATATTTCCTCCAGTATGGAGTGACTTGATGTTTTCAAACTATCCTGTCAGCCACAGAAGTTTAGATAACAGTTCTTAGCTAGAACAAGCATCGTATGGCCTACGCCTGCATTCAGAACTAATGTGTTTTTTGTAGTTACTGTGTTAGTGGGCAGTGGACAACCTTTTCAGTTTGTTTCAACTATAAGACTTCAAATAAATAAATAAATAATACTGAGTGCATTCTAATACCTATATCAATCATCTGTGGCTCTTCTAAGAAGACTGTCATCTTGACATGCAAGCACTCAACACTCCAAACAAGTCAAAAAGCCATGCATAGATGGGGGAAAGTACCATGGTAGAACATGTTTTAATGAGCATGTTGACCTTAACCAGCTAAATACATGTTAAAACTACAACGGACTTTCCTACACTAAAATTTAAACATGAGTGAGTGAACACACTTTTTTTCCTTGTGTAAACTAGGTCTCTCTTCCTGTGGTCAAAAGGAGTTTTTTTGCTTGTCAAGACGCAGGGTGAAATTATGCCTGGTTATGACAGATCATATGCAGCCACTTGGTGTAACTTCATGCAAGATGTGATATGGAAGCAACCTGATATGTAGGTCTTAGAAATTCAGGAGGGAAAATCTCTCACCCACTTGCATATTCTATCATAACAAGCAGCTAGCTTTTTGTGCAGAGGCTTCTTTGTAGGTAAGGTCATCCAGTCTGTTTTTTTATTGTTTTAGATTCCAGAAAATGATAGCATCCTGAGCTGAGACATTGGTAGTTAGCATCCAAAGGTGCCCAGGCCAAAATCCTACAATAGCTGATGTTTTCAGATGATTATATTTGGAAAATTAAATTTAGTGATTAAATTTGGCCAAAGACCATCTCCTCTCCTGTTGCTCAGGCAATAACATTTAGAAAGGACTGGAACAGATCCCAGTAACTTCAAAATTGTCCAGCTTACAGTAGATACTATGGGGGGAGGGTATCCCCCTACAGATGATGTCTGGCAGATCTCCTGTTGTGTTCATTCTGCAGCCTTGATAGTTGAGAGAAGGAAATTGTGTAAGACTTTAAGACAAAAGTTAAACAAAATCTTAACGCTACATAGCATTATATATTTTGGGTGGAGAGAGGATAACCCAATTTTTCATATAGCATGGAATAGTATTCACTCCTACTCTCCTATTTGAAGTTAACACTAAAAAGAACATGTGACCCTTCATATATTAAATAATTATTGCTGTCTTAAACAGGGATACATTCAAGTATGCAGTATTTGCTGGCCTCAGAAAAAGGACCGATAATTACTGTGCAATGCCTGAGGAAAAACTCAGGTCCTAGGGTTTCTTTTGTTGTTGGTTTTTGCTGCTGCGGGTGATAATGCAGCACATTTGTTTAAGTTCTACAACAGCTTTATTTATCAAACTAATCTTTCCTTCAATGCAATGCCTTGGTAAGCACCTTTTTAGCCACCTTTCCTCTGTGGTGCATCCCACGGTGATGCATGAGTGTAGATTACATGAGTCACTTTGTATTGTGACTATGTAACATCATGGAAGGTGATTTATGCAAAGTGATCTGACATATTGCAACATAATGCATCAGTCTGAAAAGCACAATTTAGGTGGGGATGGGGAGCAGTAATGAAAAATTACCACCATGTGAAAAAGCATATGGTGCTTCTTGTGAGTAATTTAAGAACTTTGTTGACATTACTGATGCACTGTTACATGCATATGCTGTGTATTGTCAGATTAAAGCCCACATGGGATGTAACAGGAAGAGAAGCAGCCATATCAAGAATGTACTCAGCTCTGAGGACTTCTCAATAGCCAGTAAGTAATGCATGTAGCTCATTTTCCTCACCAAGAAATGGATGTTAATGGCTAATACCAGACCCTGCTGGCTCTCTGCAAATAACTACCACTGTAGTTAATGGGAGTTTTCTATGTAAAAACATTTCAGGATGGGTGTGACATTTCTCAGGGTACCCAGGACTGTGAGACACCTTGTTACTCCCATCTCCAGGGTGAAGGAGTCTTACTTTTGCTTAGCTGGGTGCCAGCTCCCTAACACCACCAGGCGGTTAGCCACTTATGCATTCTCCAGGTTATGCCACTTTGCCTTGCAGATTAACAATAGGTGCAACCAGTCCCTGAGTCCCTTTGACACATTTCTCTGTGATATCCAGCCCCTGACACTGGCTACTCACAGAATTACCAAGGCCTCTGGGGAATAGCACATACCAGTTTGTAAGCTTCAACTCACGATCAGCACTTTGCTTAATATTGCCACACTTAGCTGTAGTTATATTGAAAACTGGAATAAGTTTAGATTCAGGTGATAGTGTATAAGAATATTGGAAACATGCAAAACAAAAATCATAACATGCTTTCTAGAGACTAATCTTAACTAACAGGTTAGTCTTCCGTTTAAAGAAACTTATCTCACCAAAGTCCTTTGCAGCATTTTCAATCAAGGTTGGCTGGGATCCTGTTTTCATGAATGTTTGTTTACTTCTTAGGTGCAGGATGAGGGAAGTGTCTTATTTTTGCCTCCCAGATATACCCCCCCACACCGAGTTCATTATCCTCGCTCACAGAGAGGCTAACTGCCCAAGGCTTAGTCTTCTGTGTGCTGCTCCCATGTTAACTTTACATCTCTTTGATAACTTAACATTTGATTTCACATGTAAATGGGCACCCATTGTGTTAACTGACAGTGCTTAAATTACATCCTGACAGACAGATGAATAAACATCTCTTGTCTGACAGAACATCTCGTCTGTTTTTTCACCTCTCCTGGTGACTAACACTACAAGAGCATATTTTCAGTATATATAAATAACAGTGCGTCCATTTCCCAATGATATTAATAACCAAGGAGACCCAGGATTTCATTTAAAGCCTCACATGACATTCCTTAGCGAAACTGAATGTACATGCAGAATCATAATATACGTGTTGGCATTAAGAGCTTCTTGAGTCACAACTGAGTCCTAATTAAGCTGATGTTTGCTGGCTATCACTGACCCATCTGTCATCAGACGTCACCGGTGTGGTGCTCTGCTCTGTTCAATGTTGATAATGGTCGGCTGCCTAAGTTTGTTCCCTCTGTGTGCTGCCCCAGCTCTGCAGATCGCTGACACAGCAGACCCCGAGAGAACCCCCAATGACCACAGACTCCAATCAGGTACGAAGGCACCCAGCCAGGTTTATTGCCAAACGAAGCACGGTAATAGTTTCCTGCAGACGCTACAGGACATACTATGAATATGTGGCCCCTGACAATGGACCGGCTCAGTCAGTGGCAGAATTCTCCACTGTCCCCTAGGCCAGACAAAGACAACCCTGCAGGGATGCATTCTTATACACAGGTACAAACACGTTAACATCACTCCTGACGTATTGAGGTGCAACCCCACTACTCAGCAAGATGCAACCCCTCTACGCAGTAAGGTACCACCTCTCACCTTGTACATGTTGTTTCGAAAAAAACAACTCTATCTATCATATTACCCTTTTGCCTCTAGTGTCCAGTACTTGTAGGTATGTATATTTTTTTCAAAATCAGCCCTTTCCTTGCCAGCTTCTGTGAGCAGGGCCTGCCTCTGGCTCACACTTAACTTTGCTTTATGTTAACAAAATCTTGACCATTACTTTAGTTCAGGCCTTAGGCCTCATACTGGGCCTCTGATACAAGGGTTTATGTTTCAGGGCCTCATCTTACCACACCATCTACCAATTTTGTTAATGAATCTGCTGAATTTTAGTGCTAATGAAAACAGTTGGGCAGGTAGAAAGGTGCATCCAGAGCATAGGGTTGGGAGTCAGGTACAAATGAAATCTAATCCCAGATCTGACACTGTGGCCTTAGGAAAGTTAGGCAGCCTCAGTTTCCCCATCTTTACAAAAGGAATGGCAATACTGACCTATCTCACAGCTGTGTAATGAGAATAAATTAGGGTTCTTAGAATGGTTGGAAGTGCTCAGTAGTCTATTAATGTCTTGATTACAGAACTGGACACAGCTGCAGACAGGTGTTATGCAGACATGGCCCACTCAGAACTGCCAATGCACTTCAGTCCTTTTTCGGCCTGCATCAGCTGTGTCATTCTGTGTAACCTAGAGATACGCTGCCAAGAAAATACCTAGTACCTGCAGGAGTGATGTCATATCAGGAGACAATCGATGTTGCTGTAATGTCATTCCCAGGAGATCTGCTTTTAAATGTGATGCCTGTGGTAGTGACTTCAAAGCCTGGCAGAAACTAGTGGCACAAATATCAGACATCTATTGATAACTATACAAATACCTGTCCTTTCTATAGGCTGTAAAACCTATCCAGTCAAAGGAAACCAAAGGGATGTGGTAGGTGGAAGGAAGACAACATCTAGCCATCTGTATTAAAAATAGAAGCCAATATTCTTGATTGGGGCTGCGTGCTGTGAGTGGGCATCTGGAACAAAAAAAATGTGTATTTGTAAATAGGATATTAGAGAATGGTACTGTACTTTAAATACTTATAATACATGGAAGAAAAGTGTATATAAAAGACCTTCCCAAATATGTATTGAAATCTTGATTGACTGTTATTGCCCTCTCTTTAGAGCTGGTTGAAAAGCAACAAAATATTTTCATGACAATATTAGTCAAATTTCAAAAACTGTTCATCTGCTCAGCCTGTCTTGGTTGCATTTTTTTCAGGTTGAATTTAAAAAATAAAATTTAAACTGGTAATACCCCAGTAAAGTAAAAGGTATGTTTTACAAAATATACACCAAAACTGCTTGGAATTTATCATGTTTGAGCGCTGGAAACTGTTTAAACTGTGACTTCAAATAGCAAACTAATCTTGCTATCTCAAGGAAGTCAACACCAGGTAGCTTCAAAGAAAACCCAAGTCTGATGTAATGCAAGGAAGATTTTTTTAAAAGGCAAATTATGTTTCTCTTTATTTTAAACAATGAGCCCTAACTTGTCTAAGAAACAGCACCTGAAATCAGAAAAAAATTGAATGTCTAAAACCTAGTATCCTGCAGTACATCTGAGCTAGAAACCAATGGAAAGGAGTGGTTTCCAGGTTTCTGAAGGGGAGAAGCAGCTGCTTCCATGCATGAAAGATTCCAAGGTAGCTTTTTTTAAACACAAAAACTGTCATGACCTGAATTTTAGTTTTTCTTGATTCCATCTGCCCTAGAAAGACTTACACACTCCCCTGCCCAGTCAACAGCACTATTCATTTCTCAGGAACCACCCTTTATAGACCCAAGGATAAAAAATAATCTCAATGAGCAATTAGAAAATTCTCTACAAGTCTTTTCTTTGAAATGTGTGGTGTATCCAGAATATAGATGGAGTAGGGTGGTAAAGAGGTGCTACCAGTACTCATTTGAGATGGGCATCATTCATTTGTGGTAAGTAATGTGGCTATTCCAGTCTCGTGCTGATAAATGTTTATATCACCACACCTTGTATTCCTCCCCTTTTGTCAGCTGTATCACTCTGACAATATAATACAAAGAGAGTTTAGAATCAGGAAAGTACATACAAACTTTGGCGCCACAGGGAAGATCAAGAAGCTAATGTAAATGGTTATCCAAATTACTTGGTTAGAAAAAATATATGAAATATGTATGACTCATAGCCGTTGCCATCTGTCAGGAGTAACTAAGCCATCTTTGCCTCATTAAGACAGAAATTATCCTCGTTTGTTCTCAGTGACCTACTGACCCATATGCCAACTGCTCAGATCAAAGAGTGAGAGTAGATGCCCTTAGTACCACTTCTTTCTCAGCCTGACAAATGGCAGTTTACACAAGCTTTCTCCCCTGTCCTGAAACTATTGCTCTGGGCTATGGGTGGGGATAGGGTTTCTGGGGAATCATAGATAGGAGGAATTACACCTTTTGCATAGTATAAAGCTCAAGTCTGGGGGTGCCTTCTACATGCTAGCACACAGGCAGCATTGGGGGGCTGCATGAGGGCAGGGAGAAGAACCTGGCTGGTACCTGTGAGAATCAGAGGCAAGGCCGGAGGATTGGCTGTTTCATGGACCCTTCTATTGTCACCCCCACAGAACATTTGAAGATGTTCCTCACGACTGCCATAGTGGCCACGGAATAGCTCTACAGCAGGTCCACAGGCTGGGAGGACAATCCTGCTTTCATTACTGCCCTGGGTATCAGAACAGTATATAAACCAGTGCTCAGGATGTGCACTGCTGCCCAAGATTTGAGCCTAAAGGCAAGGATAGAAAATCTGGATCTAAATTTTCTACGTAGCTGCAACACAATGTCTAGATTTTCACCCATAAGATTTGTGCATATGCATGTTAGATAGACAACTTCCTAGCTGGGACACAGGAAATGCATGAGCTATTTTGAAAATATGGCCCTATATTTCATCACAGGTGCAGTTCCAGGCTTCCATGTGAAATGGCTTTGGGAAAAGATTGCCCATTCACTTATTACAAATTCTGCCAGGATAACTTTTTGCTGAAGATCTGAGTCCTGAGACAATTTGATAGGCATTTCTGTGACACAAAGAATACTCTCATAAAAACACAAGATGTGCTATTGGTGCAGAATATCCAAACTTTTCAGAATGTGACCATGTAAATGCTGGAGAAAGAAGAGGATGAATCCTGCCTTCCCTCCAGAGTTACAAGTCAGGAAAGTAAGACAAAAATTATATATTTATAAAGCACCATTGGTGTGTCTGTTGCTGTGCAAGCAAACAAAAACAACGTGTTCATTGCTCCCTAGCAATGTGCTGTCTCCTTTAGACACAGTTGAAACAATTCAGAAACATAGAAAGAGATTCTTGGCAACCATAAACTGCTCCTGTACCAGGAGAACTCACCTGTAGTCCTCTGTGCAGCAATTACTTCTCCTCTGTATGCCACTGGAATACTGCATGGAGGTCTGCATCTCCTGTAAACAACACAGGCATTTTGGGATGAAGTGCTTTGGAAAGATCTGTGCTGAGAGTGGAAGAAATGTGTTTTCAGGAGGCATTTAAATATAACATAGCACTCTTCACCATGGAAGGTGAGGAGAAGCAGGGAAGTAATTCAAAAGGAGTGATGAGTCAATGTTAGGAGAGGAAGAGTATCTTGGTAACTGTGTCTTGGATATGTTGAAAATGCAGGAGGGATGGGATGAGAGTAGCCCAGAGGTGTCAGTTATTGTAGTCTAGGTGAGGGATGATGCAGAATTGGGCAAGGGTTTTAGTGACCAGGATGGGGAGCGAAATGAGTGATTGTACAAGCACACATTTGAATATATTTTCATTGCTCTTTATTATTTTGTTAATTTTCATTTTCCTTGTTTGAAAATTTGTCCATTTTCCCTCCAGTTGTAGCTGTTCAGGTTCATTGTTCCAGTGCTGATTCTTTCCTCTGTGGAAGGATAAATTTTAACTGGTTGACTGAAGTCACAGATATGAGCTCACTTTTCCAGTTGGAGCCTAAACTAAACACTTCTGAATACATGATGTTCATGGGAGTTTGGGTCTAAACTGGTTTTCCAGCCCTTTAGGCACAAACATTTGTTCCTCTTAGAACGTCCTTCTAGTTGAATGATTTTAATATCCTATTACTGGAGTCTGGAGCTGACTTTTATGTATCAGTGCTTTTTTTGTGTATCAAATACTACTGCTGTAGACAGTGTGACATGTAGTCTAGTGCAACTTATCAAATATAGGTTGGCTGACAGTCAATTTCCAACGCATAGTGTTTGTCTCACGAGCTGTGACTAAGGCCTATATAGTTTTGATTTCTAGATCTACTGACTGACCCTGTACAGCTGCTGTTTACAGAACTGTCATATTCAGGCACAGGTTGTTAATACAAACCTTCTCACCCAGTAAAGATTATCTTACATGTGATTAGTCAGAGGAAATAAAACATATTGGAAAATACTCCTGTATACTGCAAAACTGTTATCATGTAAACAAAATGATGGAACATGTATATAGTATACACACATATAGATATATTAATATGTGTATTCATATAAGAGAACCTTATAATATACAAACAATCCACATTAGGTGTCACTAATTAAGCAACATAAGATCACACAAACTCAAGCAGTAATCTCTCACTTTAGAAGCACTATTTTATGCAGAAAAACACATTTACCTCAGAATTTTGAATTACATGTGAGAAATAAATCTAGCGTATGATTTTTTTTAAAAGATCCTTTAAATGCTACTCTCTTTACTGAATCTTTTTTATGCAAATCATTTTTAATAGAAGGGTACAGTAAGTACCCTGAACCAACAATTATAGATGACATCATTCTCTTTCATTATCTGGGATAATGAGCAATTTTCATTCCCTGGAAACAAGCAGATTTTACAGGAAGGCTTCAATAAACAGAAAAGTGCATAACAGACACTGAGATTGTATTATGTTTCTCTTAGTTTCAGGGTCTTTTTTTCTGGATGATAAAGTAATAATGTAGACTGCAGATTATTTTGAATAGAAAATGAGACATCTTATAGGTAAGATCTTTAATTGGATTTTGAAAATTACTTTTCAAAAGTGAGACTGTCTTTAGTGTGCTTCTGTTCAGATGTTCTAGCTCACAGAAATGTGGTTGTGTACTAATTCATTTGTACTTTAACAAAAGTATTGTCAAGTAAAACTAGACATTCACAGCAACTCCCCTGATTATGAAATGAAGCACAAAGCCTTATTAAACAGCAAAATTTAACAAAACAAAGCAAAATCAAGAAATTATTAAAATTAGAAACTTAGTTAGAAAACACTTGACAAACATCAGGTAGCAAACAATTTACTGGAGAATGACTCACAGTAGCAGTCACAGTGCAATCTGCTGAAAAGAAGAGAAAAATAACACTAGGTGAAGTAATATTATAGTTGGAACCAAACTGAGAAAGTTAGGAAAAATCTAGGAAAAGCAAGGTAACAGTTGATGCTCCATTCCCGCTGTTACTAGAAGTCATTTTTAAAAAAAGACCAAAAAATGAGTTTGAGTGACCATAGTATATTGTGTTCTTTATTTGCTGCCTCACATGTTTGGCTGTGCTATTCCTGGTGATGTGCTTAATGGATCAGGCCCTGATTCAGCAAGGTATTTGACATGTCTAACTTAAGCACGTGAGCAGGCCCACTGACTTCAAGGGGACTCCTGATGCAGTCAGTTAGGAACATGCATCTGTGTTGAACTGGAGCTTCTTTTATTGCAGTGGATTGTGTTTTCCCAGATCCAGTTTTGCTCTGCAGCCACAACATGGTGCGCAAAGGTATGAGGGGCCTGGCCATGCCTCAGGGCACCTCACCTCTGAGGTATGGACTCAGAATGAGTCAGTCTCCATTCTTGTATTTCAGGAGTGCAGCCATACAAATTATAGCTGCCTGCCACATGGGTATGCTAGGGCAGGGCTTGGAAGGGGCTTTCAGCTGTCTTCCTATGCTAGCGTCCTATGCTAGTGTGCCTATATTGTCCAGGTATAATTTGGACCTTAAATGAGAGTCTGTTTTACAAACGGATCACAAAGTGTTTTACAGCATTAATTAATAGCAGAAGTGGAATAGAATTAAGAGGCATTGTGTATGCAAGGGTAAAAAATTCAGCTGAGGTTTGGAAATAGAGGGAAAGTCAATGAGGCACACAGAGAAACAATGGGCTGCTCCAGATACAGGATCGGTAAGGGGGAAGACTCTTGCACCGACAGCAGTAACACTGCACGAAGAACATGAATGCCAGCACTTAAAAATCTCAAATAAGATGTTACCTGGTTCATGTGCTGAATCATGTGTTTGCACGCACATACACACACACAAAAACACACCTATAAAAACCCCATTTACACACCATTTACACATGTGAAAGGTGTACACATACCTTTGCAGGACATTTGAGGCTTCTCTTCAAACATATAATAAAATCTAAAGTACATTGTAACATACAGGGAAGAATATAGAAGGATCAGTATAAAGGAACACATGGTATCAAAGTGACAGGATTTTGTGAGTTGATTTCTCAGTACGTGGTTACTTATATTTGAGCTATAGTGACACTACAGATCTTCCCCCCCAAAAGTGGTTTTATCCCAATTCTCAAACAGTAATGGACCCTCACGATGAAGCATTAATGCAATACACCAAAAAATGGAAAAAACCTAGTTTATTCAAAATTAAGTCCTCACTGCCACTTAGCTGGAGAACAAAATGGTGCATTCACAACATATTTACCTCACCAACATAATGAGCCTCCTCTTTCCCAAGGTATCAGGCTAGGACAAGTATTCATTCAAGTGAGACTCTTGTATAATGTATAAAATGTTCAGCTCTTCCAGAGAGATGTTAAATGCTTAAATGGACTTTTTTTCCCCACTTTGTAAAATTAGTGGATAATTTAGGGTTTGTGGCACAACTCTAGCACAGGGAGATTAGGCTGTGTATAGACAAAGGAATGAAATTCAAAACAGGAAATCGGCTTATTTGCTGCCATGGTATTTACTAGCAGTTTGTACAGCGCATACTGCTAGTAAATACCATGTACTTAGCACATGTAAGTACAAAGTGGATATTATGAGCCCAGCATTCTGACAGATTCTTTGCAAAGGGGATGTTTGCAATTTCAAACCATTCAGAAGCTCATGAGGTTCAGCTGTTGCAGATGGCAGGATCTGTTCCTCCCACTGCAGTCAGGGAGCTGTCCTCTCCAAAACTAACATCTAAACAGGGCAGAGATGGAAATTTCATGATCAAAAGAAGTACTAATCACTTTATCCATTCTGTTTGGAGAAGATTCTCGCATTTTTAAAGGGGCCTTCAACTAGATATAGCAATAAAATGCAGCAATCAAAACAACGTAAACTTTATTCTCTGCAAACAGAGTAAAGGAAAATCATGACAGGCAGCTGGGATTATGCAATGTGCACAACCTCATCACTGGTCCAAAAAGCCCCAAAAAATCAGGATGTGGATTTGAAACATTTTATAAAACACATTCACTGCCATAACCACATGGCAAGCAGAATTTCACAGCTTTTGTAACTTTTTACAGCCTGTCTTGATTTATACAAAGTGTTATCTCCCCTGCACAAAACTGTAACCCAAGGGAAACTGCTGTCTGCTGCGGCATAAACTGACCTAATTCTTTAAAATGTTCCAAATGGTTGGAGATTAAAATTAAGGACTCTGTAGATGTTAACATCTTCTGTGGCTGCTGAGCTCCAGAAGCTCCATGTGACTCCCAGAACCAAAATGGCTGCTGCCTATTGCCACAGGGTACTACCTTCTCTTGGTATCTGTGACACTTCCCAGGGATGTCCAGGATTGTGAGGCACCTTGCTAGCCCCTACCCTTAGCACCCCAACACCTCCAACATCTGGCAACACAAGCACCGCCTTCCAGGCCTCCCGAGGCCTCACTTTCTTTACAGGAAAGGTTAATGATCAGCACACTCCAGCACCCCATGCATTTTCTGAAGTGCCCAGCAGCCCTTGATCTACAGGACACTTCCAAAGGGCCAGGGACAATCAGGGGGAAGGAAAAGGAAAGACTACCTCACGTATTACCCAGCAGTGATATGAGGTATGCCAGTGATCAGGAGCAGAAGCCCCCAGCTGTCCCTCTGCTGCAGTGTGAAAAGACTGACACAGTGAAGGCTTAAAAAAATCCAGAGTACAGTTAACCTTGGGACGAGCCAGTCACCCCTGGGGCCCACAGCCCCAGGTGAAGTTAGGCGAAAGGCCATTTGCAGGTGTCCCCCACAAACAACTCTCTTACTTTATTTAGTCTCAGGGTAGAATAATGAAGTACAGCTGGGGAAACAATGGATTTTTTTGGTTTGCTGGCAATTCAGAAACATCGAGGGGTTGTGGGGGGGAGGATTGTTTCCAGACAAATCAAAAATGTATTTTAAAAGAATATTTCAACAAATAAAAAAAAATCAGATAAATTCATTTTGGGCCAAATGAAATGACAAATGAAAATTTTAATTTTAGATGTTGCCCATATATACCCTTTATTTTTGTTTTACCATATTTATTTTTTTAAATAAAATTAAAGGAAGTATTTGAAGTATTTTAGTTTTTTTCAGCTGAAACAATTTGGCAGAAACAAAGCGAATTTGCAAAACATTTGTGTTGCCAAATCTGAAAAAAAATATTGCCAAAAATATGTTTTGACCAATAAGTTTCATGCAGGTACATAAGGAAGTCGGTTCCCAGCACCAGCATGGCAGTTCTACCTTGCCCATGCCTTATCATGGGAACAGTTTTTGAGTTCATCTCTACTGCAACTGCCACTCTGCCCAACTAGCCTGGCTTCCACTCCCCCAGACTAGATCTCTTAGGGGGAATCACTGGGGGAGGGAGGAGTGCATCCTTTAGCCCCACAAGGCATTTCTCCTTCCTCAAATTGGCTCTGTTTAGGGAGGAGGGGTGGGGGAAAGGGACGACACATCCTTTGGCCATCAAAGTGGCTCCCACTCCTTGCTGACTGGCTTCAGATGGTACCCACACTAACCCAGACCAAAGACATCCTCTAACTCAGTGGTGGGCAACCTGTGGCCCACGGGCAGCCAATCAGGGTAATCTGATTGTGGGCCGCAAGACATTTTTCTGGTGACTGTCCGCAGACATCTCCCCCCACCCCTCCTCCACAGCTCCCAGTGGCCACAGTTCACTGTTCCCGGACAATGGGAGCTGCAGGAAGTGGCGGGCCGCAGGGAGATATACCAATCTCCTAGAACTGGAAGGGACCTTGAAAGGTCATCGAGTCCAGCCCCCTGCCTTCACTAGCAGGACCAATTTTTGTCCCAGATCCCTAAGTGGCCCCCTCAAGGATTGAACTCACAACCCTGGGTTTAGCAGGCCAATGCTCAAACCACTGAGCTATCCCACATGCTGGCTGTCACTTCCCGCCGCTCCTATTGGCTGGGAACGGCAAATCACAGCCAATGAGAGCTGCAGGGGACCATGCCTGCGGATGGTCAACGTCAGCAAAATGTCTTGTGGCCCGCAATCAGATTACCTTGATGGGCCGCATGCAGCCCACGAGCCACAGGTTGCCCACCACTGCCCTAACTCCTGTGGCAGTTCCCATTTCCCAGACTGGCTGCTGCTATAATAATTAATATCAGATAATTTTCAAATGCAGTTTTAAAGCATTAGGGATAAAATCCCCAGTTATCCTGCTCAGGGGCAGCTCTATGTTTTTTGCCACCCCAAGCACGGCAGTCAGGCAACATTTGGCAGCAGTTCTGCTGGTGATCTGCCAGTCCCGCACCTTCAGCATACCCGCCGCCGAATTGCCGCCAAAGCCGCGGGACCAGCAGACCTCCCACAGAAATACCGCCGAAGTTCTCCCTGACTGCTGCCCTCACGACGACCTTGCTGCGCTGGTGCCTGGAACTGCCCCTGATCCTGCTATTTTAACTCTCAGTGCCTCAGAAGCTCTGGCAATGAGTGAGAAGAGCAGCATTGGGCACGTGAAAGAAGCCTCCTATCTCCTTCCTGCCACAGCTGCAGTCAGAAGAGGCATTGGAGCTGAAAGAGGAGGTGATGATGGCAGGGACTTCCAGCTCTGGAACAGCTTCTTTCCATTGGTCTGTAATAGCCTAATTGGCTACACTTACAAATTTGCAGCGCTGCAGCAGGGTGTGAAAACACACCCTCTCCAGCGCTGCAAATTGCGGCGCTGCAAAGCGCCAGTGTGGTCAAAGCCCCAGCGCTGGGAGCACGGCTCCCAGCGCTGTACGTTATTCCCCACAGGGAGGTGGAGTACGGACAGCGCTGGGAGAGCTCTCTCCCAGCGCTGGCGCTTTGACTACACTTAGCGCTTCAAAGCGCTGCCGCGGCAGCGCTTTGAAGTGTAAGTGTAGCCAAAGCCTATGTCTAGGGCATTTGGCACAATGTGTCTACTTGCTCCTGCTGTTGATGATGGATGGGAGGGTGGTGTCAGGTCTGCAGGAGGAGGGGAAATTTAAGGGATTTTTGTTGACTGCTGAGACATTTACTGCCAATTATCTCTTTTTCTTTTTTTTTGTTCCTACAATTTTTGCATACATCACAGTAAATTAAATACACAGTAGAGCTATTTATATTGTAAGCTCTTTGGGGTGGGGACTCTCGGCTACTCTGTTTGCACAGTGCCTAGGCACCACCCTAATAATCACCATGATATTTGCATTCAGTTACTGTTATTCGCCTCCTGTGAATTTCGTTTGCTGCTTCTCTGGTATTGCACAATAAGCCAATATTTTCCCTTTATAGATCCATCCACTGCATAGGTAGCGTCTGCAGCTATGATATTTTCAGCTTGGCCTTAACTGTCTCAGTTCTAAAAACAGACGCCTTTAGATGTAATCAGGTTCTCTCTGGTTAGCAGGCCAGATACAGGTGTCTGTGTTTTGTTTGTTTAGTTTGGGGGGGCTGTAAGGTGGGGTGACCAAGAAGCGAAGCTGTAAAATGGAGGATGGTGTCACCTGTCAATTCCAGGTGGATTTCCTTGTGCTTAGTCTACTAGAACGGCACATTTCCTGCTTGATATGCACAAACAAAAATATAACAAAACAAAACTGAACTGAAGACTTTGATAGCTGTGCTCAGGGGGAGGAATGGGGAGACAGCTTCCTTCAGTGATATAAAACATCATAAACAAAGTTCGAAAGCTCCTGCAGTAAAATGTTGCTGATATATAGTGATATATAATGATACCCATAAAATTAGTCATGTGTTATTGCACAAAGTGGTGTTCCTTATGAGCAGCCAATTTAGCAAGCTTGATCAAGACCATTAAATATGAAAATAAGGAAAAAACATTTAACATTGTTGAAAAGTAATTAAAAATATATTTCACCATATGCTCCTCTGCCATTATTTCACTTCAGCAAAACAAATGCCTGGAGCATTTATTATCCCCCATCATTTTTTAAAGAGGCCTAATGTTCTCACTTGGCACAGAAGACATGCAGATAAAATGAATCAGACCTGAAATGAATTTGTCTGCAACACATTTGTCTGAATTCAAACAGCTTTCTGTAGTCAATAGATGCAGAAGTATTTCAAAAGGCATATTGCTGAAAATAACCGGTTTTGTAGCTGCTTCTCTACATCTATTTTTTGTCAAAGGGTTGTATGGCCTTACTGGGGTTCTCCTGCAGCCAGTGTTACTAACTTTGTATTTTTAATATGGTCCCAAAGCAGCTTTGGTTTTTAAAAAGAAGATAAATAAAATAAAACATCAAAAAGCTTTCAGAGCCTAACTGAATTCCTAAAACTAGCTTAATCATTGGTGCAATTACACTGATTTCTGTGCGGTTACGCCAAGGATGAATTTTACTGTTGGGTTTTTTAAGACAGATTAAATGTGATTTTTAAAATGTAGAAAGGGCAGGCAAGGAAAGAATCATTCTTTCATAAATGATAGGCCAAAGAGAAAAAGCGCACGGTATCATGCTGGTTGGGTTTTGTTTTGCTTTGTTTTGTTTTTTTAAATACTCCAATCAATTAATGGGGGGGAGCAATGTAATTGTTTGGAAGAACAATAGCTTAATATAACAGTAGCCTAGTGGAAATGTCCCCAGTGTAGCCAAGTATCAACAACACCCATCATTCATGGAAATCATATATAAACACAGCTGGAGAAGGATATTCCTGCTGTGCAGTTGATGACACTGTGGTGTATGCATTGTTGTCATTCAAGTGTGATACAGTTTCCTTTGTCTGTTTTATGTTTAACACTAATTCCTTTGGAACGTGTAATTTGACCCAGCAGACACTGATGACAAAGCTCTGATTCTGAAGCCAGCTCAATGGCACTGACATGGCAGTTCAAATTGTGATACAGATGACCTGAGACTGAAAGCAAACTTAGAACATTCTTGCTTGGCCACTGCAGACTAGGAATAGGCTGGAAATGATGAAAGATCCTCTTCTGCAGTACCCCGCTTCCTTCTGGTCAATACATAGCACAGCAAGGGTGTTACCGGCATAGAGAAACGGAAGTCAGAGTACGAAAAGGGACAGCAGATCATCTATGAAGGCAGAAATCACTGAAGAAGAAAAGTGGGTGGCAATCACAGCAAAGGATTCAGACTCAAGGGTTCTAGGAACCAAGGGCTGGGTGTTAACATCTTGTGTATTCTGAGCAGTTTACATTTCTACGGGCTTTCCTTTACTGCACTGTTAGCACAAGTTATAACCTGAGAGTTCCCCTTAACTGGATTCCCATCCCGCCACACTCAAATCTCTAGCTAGAGTTACGTGATGCTATAAATTTGAGCTAGCTGGCCTGTTGGAAGGGTTGGAATTGAAACATGGGTGCTGCTGATGCATCAGCTAGTAATGCAATGGGGATACAGCTGCAGGCTATAGCACAAACTCAACTGCTAATCCAATCACTCTGTAGATTGAGTGTTTTTTTCACAGTCCAGCTGCTCTCATTCAACCCAAGTGGACAAACTCCAGCTAATTGTTACAGTAAACACAGGTTCTATGTAAACACGTGGGAGCTGGCTGAATGGGTTAAAAAAGTCAGCCTCAGATTTGGAGGGCAGACAAGCTCATACTCTCTTCTCGTACAATGAGAGTGCTGGAGGCTCCAGACCTTCTATCAGTTCATGTTTCTGTTTGTGTCATGCACATTCAATCCACTGGTCAGGACATTTTATGCATTCCTCTCTGTGCCCCGTCTTAGTACTGCCAACTCCAAGAATTCAAAAGTCATGAGTCAGGCCTGACAATCATGAGATTGACTTACAAACATTGAGATTTTTTGGAAAAATAATTCATGGGGGGAAGAAGTGGGGTGGCTTTTTTTACTTGTGGGTTTTGGGCCCCTTTAGGGAATGCTTAGGTCACATTTTCATGCATTTCTTGGCAACCATGAGGTCAAGAAACTTATTTTTCAATGAAAGCTGAGATTCTTATGCAATGTCTTCATTCCAGGAGCTGGAGCTTTTGGAAACAATCCAAATATCACAAGATTGATTACTAAATCATGAGAACTGGCAACATTATGGACAGAGGATTTGTGTTTGTTACAGTGACTCAAGCTTTCGGATCTGAAACTCTTTAATTTAGTCCTGGTGTGTCAGCCAGGAGGACCACCACCATATGAAGTGGGGACTCTGTAGTTAGTGGCTATAAAAGACTTTCACCCTCTGTCAATCAGGCACAGAGGAGTATGTATAATGCAAACTGTCCAGTGCATCTCACTTTAAAAAAAAAGTTTGAACACAAGGATTCCTTGCTCCTTTGAGAAACAAAATCCAAAATGTCAGAATTTGGATAAGTCTCATAACTTTTCTTTGCCTCTGTTTACCCATCTATGAAATGGATAAAATCCGTACAGGATTTTAAGAAGCTTAATTGATGTTTGTATATTACTTTGAAGTCCTCAGATAAAGGTGCTACATTACTACAAACTATAAATTTATTACAGTTGAAGAGCCACAAGTTACCAGTTCAGATATACAAGATACGCGTGTCTTCTATGATTATGTTATATCACAAAGACCCTCTGACCCTAAATGATTCTGTCTGCTTATAGCACTAGGAAAGCGAGGGCAGAAAGCTGCCCCACTCCCTATGGGTATTCCTTATTTTTATTTTTCATCAACACTGATACTGTTTGGCAAGTCCACTCCCAAAATCAGCAGCACAGGATCATCACATGAATGCCTTGCAGGGTAAGATTTATTGTAGGTACAAGCTGAAATAAGCCCTTCTGCTTCTTTGTCTGCTTTATGATGCACTATAAAGCAGCACCATAAAATTCCTTACACCCTTTCCACTGCTGCCATGCACATTATAGATACAAAAGCAAAACATGTTTTAATTACTCAGAATGGTTGAATTTCACCCATTCTGTCCAGGAGAACAATGCACCAAGGTTCCATTTGGAGAACTTAAGTCGTGCATAAGACTTGCACTTACTGATGATCCCAGAAGAGCAAACACATAAATAATCTGGAAATAGGATTATCCATAGATTTAGAAGTAATAAATCCAGTTGCCTTGCTTGATTCATCAATAAATTGGAAAGGAGTAGTGTTTGATAATAAAACAAATTAAGTTATTCTTTGGAAGTAATCCACTTAAAATAATTGTGTGTTTTAGCATCAACCAAAAGTTATCATGGAAAAAGAAACTTTGTTTCTTTCTATTGTTTCTTGCAATAGATTAATTCTCTTTTTTCTAAGCATCTAAGATCCAGCAGATGCCATGTTCTCTGCATCATTGCCCCCAAACATTAGAGACCAGAACCCATTGGTTTCAACACTCTGTCCCCCACATAGATGGATCTTTTGAAAACTCTGCCAGTACACAATCACAAGGTTTCCTGAGCTCAGTTAAGTCCATGTTGATGGGGTCCTTGGTTGTTACTTTTAAAAATGTTCTGAGAAATGGTTTTTGTTAACAGGATTTTGCATAGTCATTTAACAGAAATTCTTCCATTCTTCAGAAAGAGTCAAGGTTCTGGAGCACCGATACCAAATAAAATTGCTCCCAATATACAAAGTTGGAACACATTAACAATTTAACACATTTCAGGAGTACATTTAACAAAAGCCTTTGAGAATAAGAAGGAATCTGCTGCAAGTAATGCATTTTGGCCATAATGTGCTCTTTCCATTCTAGTGAGTCCAAAGATGATATTTACAAATTTATGGGGTGAAGGTTTGAAAACCCCTAAAAATGACTTTTTTATTCTTTTCTAAATCGTCTCTCTGCAAAAAAAGCAGATTCTGCAGTCTTTGAACCTTGAAAACAACAAGCTAAGAGGCTATATAATACTCAGAGTTCAACATGCAAGAGAATCATTTTCCTTTTGATTTTGAAAAGGTGATCATCAATCAGACCAAGAACAGCGAAGTCCCTTTTTCCCATCAAAGATCTGTTTCATCTCCTGCAGAGTGAGAGCCAATACTTGGATTACAGAGATTATCTGGCTGAGACCAAAAATTGCAGTATTCACTCTGCTCAAACAACTTTCTGGAATGGCTGCAAGTTTTCCATAAGTCTACACTGAGAGCCTCATATTCTAATGTGCTTCATTGCAAAGAAGTGTGAGTTATAGTAGCATAGAGTTTAAGCTAAGTCTCTGACTTACTGGTGCTAGTTAACTTATTCAGTAACAAGTTGCTAGAGTGTGTCTAATGCAATTTTTTGGAGTACTGCAATAATCCAGCAAGCCAATCATTTCTGTTGGAAGCTGCTATTAGCCCCTTAAATGGTTAGACTGTTCCACTTTTCTGCACTACGCATCTATAAGCATGAGATACAGAACATTTTAGAGTTCACTTACCTTCACATTTCAATCACAGCAATCAAAATCTGTATTTTCTTCTCTGTGCTCGTCAAGGAAAAAGATCAGAGGGGCCACATTTTGAGTTGGCTAAGGCCCATTTGCATGCACAATTGTGCACCTACAATTGGATGCACAGTAACCATAATTAGATATCAGCCCATAAACCATCTAAATCACATTGCTATAATTGCATGCACAACTGTGGTAATCTTATGTGCAAATGTAGGTGGATAAATTGGGCCTCTTTCTACTGAAAATTTAATCCTATTTTTCTTATCAGAAGTAATTCACCTACATTTTTAATAGCTCATGACAAATATTTTCAACATACTCCAGTGAAATATTTTTGTTTGGAACAAATTCTAATACAGTTAATTGTCCATGTTTGTAAATTATCTAAAAATCTTTAATTATCTATTTAAATTACAGTATTTGAACATTAAGGATCATTTAGAAAAATTTTGTCAATGATACACCATACCTAAAAAGCACTACACCACTTATTCAGATCAATAATACACATTGAAACAATAATTAACCTAAAACCAACTTCTGAAGTGCAGTTTTGTCCAACAAGTTTCACAATGATACTCAGTCTTGAGTTAAACTGCTGTAGTTGATCTTGTAAGTAACCTGAATTCTATTGAGATCAGTTTTGATAGCAGTAATTAGTGACTTACCAGACTGAAGACCAGAGTTAAAGGATAGCTTCTGCTTATGCCTGAAAGGTTAGTTGGAAGGGGGAAACAGCGGTTGTTAGAATAAATGGAGAAGAAACAACAGATCTGGAGACAAAGTAAGTCAAATGTCTTCTAGGAGAGTTTGAAATCATCAATACAGCACTTGAGGGCTAATTTCTGGGGCAGGGGTCATGATCAGAATTCCTCAGCAATTCTAAATAAATTGTTCAGTGGACACTGGGCTGCAAGGTACGCTATAAACAATCTATTCTTGCCTTGAGGATTCTAGAAATCCAGACTTTTTTCAGTTACACTGTCATGTTGTTTGTTGTTTTCAGTGTATTTGGTTATATAAAGTTATCTATTGAGAAGGTAACTTGCATGGCAAAACAAGTGTGCCTCTGACTTACATGCACCCTAATAAAGTGTGTCCCAGATGTCAGTTCTGTTTTCCCTCTGAAATTTTGAAAGGTGTTAAAAATCATCCACCATTAGCACATTATAAAGAGCTGACATTTTTAATTCATCTAGTTTTCTGGGGATTCAGTAGTTCAGGGATTGGCAATGGGAAACTATGAAAGTGGGCAATCAGGACCTGGCATCCATGATGTCAGAAGACATGCTATGCCAGAGTTCCATGTGATGGTGGTGGCATCATTATGGGAAAAAACTGCTGTCCTTCTCCTGCCTTTTCTTTGTTAACCTTGGCACAATTTAAGCTCACCCGGCCTCTTCCTTCTCTAAGGGGGCAGTAGCTTTCATCTCCCAGGATCTTCATGTGCAGTCAACCGGTCACCTGTAACTCCACGTTACAGCCAGATCCAAATTATGGATGTGAGCATGCAAGATGTTGAGCACCTTCAACTGCAGCTTGAAGGTTCTCAGCATTTCTCAGAATTGAGCTCTTTAGGTGAAGTTAAAATATTGTTTATAAGAATACAGAGAGAAGTAACCCACACAAACACAGAAGGCATATCAACTTACTTTCAGCCAGTTACTGTATGCTATTATGAGTGGTGTGATTATTTGCAAAGGTTAAACTGGGCTGCAGGCTTCATCTTTAAACATCTCTCTGTGATTGTACCTAATTACCTGAGGTAACACCTCACTCTTACTGGAAATGACCTCCCGTGACTACTGTGGAACTCTCTTCGAGAAGAGATCAGAATGATTATTAACCTCAGTGCCTTCAGAACAAAATGTAAAACACCTGCTTCTTCTACCTGGCCTTCCCTCAATAACTCAGACAGATTTTTTTTTCTTAAGGCCCTTCAGGCTGAAGAAGGTAGAGAGAAACAAATCTTCTTAAATAAATCTGTAGCATGATCAGATAGCACAGTGACAGCTGCCACTGTAATAGCCTGGTCTCATAGATATTACATGGTACAGTAAAAGTTGTGTTATCCAGCACCTTACCAACCGGAAAGCTCTATAAACCAGCATTTCTGATCTTCAGTAGGTTTGCCAGGTGTCTGGTTTTTTACCGGATTGCCCGGTCAACAAGGGACCTGGCAGCTTCGGTCAGCACCACTGACTGGACCATTAAAAGTCCAGCTGACGTGGGGCTGGCAGGCTCCCTATCTGGCTTCACGTGGCTCCAATATGTCCCTGCTGCTCCTAGAAGGAGGAACGGCCACGGGGGCTCCATGCGCTGCCCCTGCCCCCCCCCCTCCCCACCCCACTGTGCTGGCCCTGCTCCGCAGCTCCCATTGGCCAGGAAGTGGGGCCAATGGGAGCTGTAGGGGTGGTGCCTGCAGGCGGCAGCAGCACGCAGAGCCGCCTCCACCTAAGAGCAGCAGGAACACATTGACATTTGCGGGGAGCCACCCGAAGTGAGTGTCACCCGAATCCAGCACCCCAAAACCCCTCCTGCGCCCAAACTCCCTCCCAGACCCCACACCCTGCACCCCCTCCTGAGCCCCAACCCCCAGCCCTGAGCTCCGCCTGCACCCAAACTCCTCACTCTTACTTAACTGGAATTTTTGACTTACTGGCACGCCCCCATTTCCTCAGCATGCCAGATAACAAAGCTTTCACTGTAGTATGCAGGCTCTTGTTTACTCTGGCCTATAACAGTATTGCCAACCACAAAATGTCAAAAATCCTGAGTCAGGCTCACCAAAAATCATGAGATTATGTCAACATTTGGTGTGGGGTTTTTTAATTCCCCGTGTTGAGCCTTTAGGGTGCATTTTGAAGCTTTCTTCATAGCCATGAGGGCTAGAAACTCACTTTTTCTTTAAGAATGAAGGCTGAAATCATCGCGTATCCACTTGACTCCATGAGCTGGGGCTTTAAGAAAAACAATAAGTATCATGAGACTCGTGACAAAATCATGAGAGTTGGCAACACTGCAATAAAGTCTATGCACGAGATTGTCACCTGCTGTAAAATGGCACAACTCCATTTACATTCAATCTGGCTCAAAGTCTGTTCTTTCCCAGCCCACCCAGCTCCAGACCTGAATACAGAAAGCACATTCTTTGTTGTTACCAGAGGCAGTCATCCTTAGACTCTTGGTTGAAGTTGTATCAAAATGCTAACTGCATGTTTGCCAATACACAATCTTTTAATTTCCTCCTACTTACCATGATTGCATTAGAGGCATTTCAAGGACTTCTTTTTCAAAGGGCATTCCCACTCTGCAGGATCTAGGTAAACTTCCCTTCTTAGGAAGAGACTTTTTAAATGTAAATTGGCTGACTTCTACTCAGATGAGAGGTGTCTGAGTCCCAGACCAGCTGCCCTCTCTGCCTGAGCACACCTTCAGTTTCTATGGAACATTTTAAGGAATATTTTCAGCGATAGCATATTGATTAGAAAATAAAGGAGAAAATTAATGTATTGCATAGACATAGTTAATGAGACAAAGCCTTTCCCCTATTTCATATTGTAGGTGAAATGTGTCAGTGATTTCAGTCAGTCCAATTCCTAAGGTGTCCACAGAAATCACCACCACAAATGGCAGTAACCTGAAACTCCGATAGCAGCTTCAGCAGATAGGTCAAGAACTGATTGAATGGAACAAAGTCTGAACTACCCTGCACACATGCTGCCCCTTACTGGCTAAGGAGAAGACAGTCAGTCTCTGGGGCTGTCAGTTTGTCATCTTTGTAGAGCACTAAAATACACACACAAAAAGCAGAGTGCTTTCATCTCTATATAGTGTCAATTAAAGTATCATCAGACATTAACTAATCATGCACAGCCTTTCTGCTAGCCTACGCTAGACAACGGTACCGAAAAGGAGAAGATAAGGAGCATATTTTTAAAAGCTTTTAAATGACAGTGCTTTATATCTTAATAATATCATTAAAAATGCTTAAAACCTTTTAAAGACCAGTCCATGCCTGTGGGAATATTTTGCCCTGCAATTAAAGGTGAAGGTGCTGTTCTTTAAGAGGCTTTGAAATTTCATGAAGAAATCTCTTCCTTTCCTTGTATCTAATCATGTTTTCATTTCCACTCTTTGGGGCATAGATAGCCCTCAGTCCATGCAGTTTCCAGTACCAACCTACCCATAGTTTGTGAGTGTACAAGGAGCATCACCTATCATTTATTAGAACATTGACAGAGAATCAGAATGATTTATTGTGAAATTTTAGCTTCATTTCAGAAGTGGACGGAAAGATTTGGGGGGGGTTATTTGTTTATTTTGTTTTTCTGATCCCTTCGGGATTATGCATTGGGCTAATGCTTCTGTTGAAAATACAGCACCAAAATAGTTAAGAAAGGAGGAGTCCTGCTTATTATTAAACAAAGAAACTCTTGCTAACAGTGTGGGGAACTTCAAAAGGTTCACATATTCCATTCACATTTAGTTCATCCTTAGCCATACTTTTAGCTTCTGAACCGCTTTACATTGGAAATCTTAGGAGTTCTGTCTCATGAAATTTCTGGTGTTGTTCCTGAAATACTAAGGTCTTGTCTACACGTGGAGTTGTTCTCCACGGGCAGAAAAGCCCAAAGAAGAAAATTAGCAGAATGAGCACTAGCAATGCAAGCAACCTCTTTTGGTCCCACAAAACTACATGAATATGGCTACTCATGGCCTGGCCCCCGACGCTTCTTCAGGCAGTGAGACCAATATGAAGATAAATTACCTCTAAATCCCCTATTCCACACCTTACTGCCCTGCTCCTATTTGGCACCTCAAAAAAATCTTTAATTAGGTCCTGACAGTGAGAACAGCCTATATCATGGTATGTTATTAATTCCAATTCAACCCAAAAGCAGGAAATGCAGAAATATGCAAAACTCTCCCTAAATTTTGGAGACTACACCATGGAAGAAAACAGATATGGAGCTATGGCCTTTAATTAAAGAACGTTAAAAACAGAAAAGTTAAGCAGATGCCATAAATAGGTGCATCTTGCCCTGCTGGTCACTAGATTCACGTTCTGACACTCAGGAGGGAGCAAATTCCAAAGATGAATACCTTCAAAATTGGAATAAAAAATAAAACCAGACTAGGAACCCACAACTGGACTCACCCCTGCATTTCTCCAGATTTTGGCAGGATGTAATGCCACTGAAAATGATTGAGTCACACTGCTGCAAAACTATCAGTGAAGCAGTGGTGAATCAGGCCACACATTTTTCAATCAGATTTGCCATCTGTATTTAGTGCTCTGAATCCTATCCTGTTTTAAAACAACTAGGGATGCATCTGTAAAAAGAAATATATCATAATTAGTTTAGCAACAGTGAAAAGCAAGTATCTTAAAAAATAAAATAGAGGTTCCAAGTCGTCAAACCTGACACTTCCAGTCAAATTAATCAATCCCAGGACCCAGTGGTCTCCATCAACTGGCACACTTTTGCAAACCTAAACTGGTTACCATTCCTCTTCCACTGAGGTCAAGTTGGTTTTCATTGTATAAAATGAAGGGAGTTTCAATTTCTTGCCTGTGCCATTGGGTCACCCACAGGAGTGAGTTTCCCAGTGCCCCATTGGTCATTCAACTCCCTATCCTGAAAAAAAACCAAAAACAAACAGACTTTGCATACCTAATGGAAATTATTTTGCAGTTAGGTCCAAATGTTCCAATATTAGAGAATGTCTTGTGCATGCAAAAAAGTGAGTGCACTTATACTCTAATTTGTGTGCCTATTTCTTTATCAGTCTCTGCTATTTGAAAATATAGCCTATGTACATACATATATCTTCATTTATATTTTTAAAATAATGCTCAGGATCTAGGGATTTCCAGGTAACACACTTTGATAGGATTGTCATATGAATGATGATCTCTCAAAGATGCACTAAAAATGTTAGCAGGGCTTTCTAAATAAGACAGCTCAAATCAGTTGATAAGTTAAACTTTGGTCAGGGTACTCCCCCACAACCATGTACTGAATGGTCTTGTGTACATTATGAGTATAAAATGAAAAAGGCCTTCTTTGGACAAAGGCATCTGGAGATAAAATCTTCCTCAATCTCTCCCATGAGTACTCTGCTTAATTGCTGATGTCTAGATGGCTTTGATTTCACTGCATTGAAATGTCCTGTCTATTGTTGTTGTAATGGGGCTTTGCTGCAGATCAAAGATATGGTGGACTCTGGCAATCCCGGAGAGGCCCAGAAACAAAAGAAGAACCTACCAGTTCAAACATATGTCTGCTGTGGGATGATGACTGTGCTGCAGCAGGAGACAGATTTCTCTCTATCAAAGGAGAAGACAAATGACTTTCTGACACCCTGTCTGTTGATGGGAATGACACATCACTACATTACACATCCCATTTCCTCATACACCACACTCACAATCACAGCTCATTATCAGTGACCCACAGTTAATGCTCTCTATGGTCTGCCTATAAGAAAGGCTGGATAGTCTGCTTCAACCTTTCTTTTCCTACGGAAAACTTTTTTGACAGTATCCATATATTTTGTCAAGGTAGGTATTTTCTCAATGCTGAAAGACCTTGCCTGTAACAGGAAAAAATTCTACCCTGTAATAGAAATCTCTTCCCTGGACAAGGAGTAAATCTATTACCTCTAACTTTTTCTCATCTTTGCTATTTTTCTCACTTTGAGGGCCAGAAGAAGAAATATAGGCAGAGCTTGTGGGTGATTGGCTGTGAAGAAAACACAAAGTGCTACCCTAATGAGGAAGATGGACTGAATTAGTCTGTACCCAGCATAGTGGAGAATGCGACGAAGGAGCAAAAGTCTGTCTCCATGTTGGCTGCCAGACACAATGATTTTAAAATTGAATTTTAGGTTTATTTTAAAAAACCCTAGAGAAACATATTGCATTTCATTTAGCACAATTCTTCAAAGTCCTAGAGGCACTAGGAGCAATAAATAGGGAATTCTGTGCTATAGGATAGGATCATTTCAGAATAGCTTGGAATATATTTGACCATGCTTTGCAAATGAGGATCCATTTTCAAAAGCTGTGCATCCAACACTCAGTATTTCTTCCTGGGCATTATCTGCCCTCAACTTGTCAACGCAAAGGCAGTGCTGCAGTTCGCACTCCTCTGAATGCTATTAATGGTGTTCCTGTTTAATTACAGTTGGTGCCTCTGACATACTTCTGAGCAAGTCTTGCTTCACAAACTACTGAGCTGGAGTGGCTAGAGCACAGCTGCAGAGTGCATTGACTGACCTTTAAAATGAACAGGATATTTTTAAAAATAGGAATATGGGGAAGGGAAGAGGATAGAAATTGGGAGGAGGAGAAAAGGGAGGGGAGACTGACAGGTAGTTTATATTACAACAGATAACTTCCCCAATCGGCGGGAGGGTGTTGTACTTTCTTCGTAAGCATTCTACTTTCAGAAAGTGCTTGGTGGGAAAGTGCAGTATATGTGGAGGAAGGACTAGAGCCTGAATGTTACCTTGTCTTGGCTCTCTCGTTTCTTATGCTTGAACACAGAACAAGTGCGAACAGGAAAAGGAAAGAACAGTGGAGAAATGGGGAGTAGGTGAGGAGAGACTAAAGAAAAAAATATTAAAAACCCAGCAATAACCCCATGAAGCCATCAGAAAGTTTCACATCTGCCTTAGTGTTCAGACCCCTGATAGCTTTCCCCACCCCTATTTGGGTCCCTTTATACCAGGGTGACCAGATGTCCCAATTTTATTGGGACAGTCCCAAATTTGGGGTCTTTTTTCTTATATAGGCTCCTATTACCTCCCACCCCCATCCCGATTTTTCACATTTGCTGTCTGGTCGCCCTATTTTATATTCTAAAGCATCCCCTGTATGGATGCTTCAATTGATGAGCTAGATTCTTCCCTCAGTCACAAACTTCCAACCACATTCGTTCAGAAACTAAATGGTAAGGATAGGTTTGGGTTCTAATTTGAACAATCCTCCCTCATCCCCCCCTTGATATTCAAATAGATCCAGATTTGTGGTTCCAGCTTTGCTCCTTTCTAGTTACTACTTCACTGCAATGGATGGGAGGGAGATTCTCACCATTCTATTTAGGTAACAGATCTGAGGAACTGTCCCAGATGAAGGTGTCTGTAAAGGAGGTTTTGGAACAAATAGGTAAATTAAATAGTAATAAGTCACCAGGACAAGATCGTGTTCACCCAAGAGTTCTGAAGGAACTAAAATGTGAAATTGCAGGACTATTGACTGTGGTAAGTAATCTCCGCTTAAATCAGTCTGTGTACCCACATGACTGGACGATCGCTAATGTAACACTGATTTTTAAAAAAGGCTTCAGAGGCAATCCTGACAGTTACAGGCCAGTAAACCTAACTTCAGAATCAGGCAAACTAGTTGAAACTATAGTAAAGAACAGAATTATCAGACACATAGATAAATACAATATGTTAGGGAAGAGTTTATAAAGGGAAATCATGCCTCACCAATCTATTAGAATTCTTTGAGGGGGTCAACAAGCATGTTGACAAAAGTGAGCCAGTGGATATAATGTACTTGGACTTTCAGGAAGCCTTGGACAAAGTCCTTCACCAAAGGATCTTAAGCAAAGTAAGCTGCCATGGGATAAGAGGGATGGACCTCTCATGGATCAATAACTGGTTTTAAAGACAGGAAACAAAGGGTAGGAATAAATGGTCAGTTTTCAGAATGGAGAGAGGTAAATAGTGATGTCCCTCAGGGGTCTGTACTGGGACCAGTGCTGTTCAACATTATCATAAATGACCTGGAAAAAGGGGGAAACAGTGACATGGCAAAATCTGCAGATGATACAAAATTATTCAAGGTAGTTAAGTCCAAAGCAGACTGCGAAGAGTAACAAAGAGATTTCACAAAACTGGGTGACTGGGCAACAAAATGGAAGATTAAGTTCAATGTTAATAAATGCAAAGTAATGCACATTGGAAAACATAATCCCAACTATACATACAAAATGATGGGGGTCTAAATTAGCTGTTACCACTCAAAAAAGAGACCTTGGAGTCATTATGGCTAGTTCTCTGAAAACATCTTCTCAATGTGCAGCAGCAGTCAAAAAAGCTAACAGATATCATGAATGGTATGGAGAAAGTGAATAAGGAAGTGTTATTTACCCCTTTACATAACACAAGAACCAGAAGACACCTAATAAAATTAATAGACCTCATATTTAAAACAAGCAGAAGGAAGTCCTTCTTCACACAATGCATAGTCAACCTGTGGAATTCATTGCCAGGAGATGTTGTGAAGGCCAAAAGTATAAACTGGGTTCAAAAAAGAATTAGATAAATTAATGGAGGAGAGGTCCATCAATGTCTGTTAGCCAAGATGGTCAGGGATGCAACCCCATGCTCTCAGTGTCCCTAATCCTTTGACTGTCAGATGCTGGGACTGGACGACCGGGGATGGATCACTGGATAAATGCCCTGTGTATTCATTCCCTCTGAAGCATCTGGCACCATCCACTGTTAGAAGACAGGATACTGGGCTGATGGACCATTGGGCTGACACAATATGGCCATTCTTATGTTCTTACAACACTCAGTGGGCTAAAGTCAGTGGTGATGCAAATAGGGGAGTAATTTTATACCAGGTGTAAACTGGCTAGAAAATAGATGCAGAATGGCAAAATAATATAGTTTTCTCCTATTTGGCTATTGAGGGTGTTGAAAGTGAGTGTTCATTACACTAATTTAGTATTCTGAGGGATCAAATTCAGCTGCTGGGGTAAGTGGAGCAACTCCCATTGGTTCTAGTGGGAGTTACACCTGTTTACAGCAGGGTTGTGTTTTTCCCCCAATTGTGTTGGAGATAGATGTGGCTTGGGAGGAAAATATAGGGGATCTGCTTTATTTTACTTTACTGTTAGTGTCCTTTACTGCTTCTAGTTTCTTGGGACCTGATCCTGTTTCCATTTAAGTCAATTGCAGTTTTGCCATTGACCTTGCTAAGAGTAGGTTTGGTCTTTGATGTGTAAGGTATATTTATTTTCCTCAACTACTGATACCGCTAATTAATATTCCACTATTATGCACTTACACCAATTGTTTGAGCAAATCATACAAGGCATGAACCTTGGGAAGGAAGAATGGCCTCATAGTTAAGTTACTGGACTGGGACTTGGTAGATCTGAATCTGTTCCAGCTTTGCCATAGACTTTCTGTTTGACCTGTGGCAAGTCATTTTAGGTTTGAATGACATCTTGCAATCCCAGCTCAAATAAGGAACTGGGCATAGCTGCACTGGCCCAGGAATGGAGCAGGGACTCTGAGGGTCACATTTTGCACCCTGTGTCCCCCTTGTTTCATGCGGGAAGTAACCCACACCAAGCCTTTTCCTTTCTGCACTGGCTCAGATTTCCCACCCACTCCACACCCAGAGGAACATCAGGTGTGTAGTTGGCTGGAAGCATCTGCCCTTCACCCTACCCTCAAGGGATTTGGTGATGCAGGTACTCTGCACCGAGAGATAAGGGGACTTCTTCTATCCCCCTTACTTCCTTGCCTTAGCACACTGCTGGGCTCATGAATGAGCCCCAATTCCTTTATCCCTCAGTCATCACCTATAAAATAGGGACAATAACATCAGAGGGGTGTTGTGAGGATCAATTTGAGGTGCTTAGATACAATGATAATGAGCCCCACAAAAAATGATTATGTATGTTATTATTTTATTACAGCGCTAAATTTGGCTCTCAAATTTCTACAGTAGTTGCCCTTACTATGTTTGGCTGAGTCTTTGCTCAGATTTTGATCTTTACCAGCTGTCAGATCTTTAAGAGTTTTAACTTTTTCATACTAGTTGTTTTACTTATTTGCTCGAAGGAAACATTTCCTAGTTCAATGGAAAATGTGATATAGTTTTGTTAGAATCACCAAGAGTAGCATGGTGAGGAGAATGATATAAATGTCTCTGGACATTCAAATGTCGGCCTGGACATTTCTGTGCTAGCTGTGCAACTTGTTGATGCTGCTGGGCTTTCTGCATCTGACTCAGATGTATGTATTTTAAAGGTACTTTTTCATCACTGCTTTTGTATTGTCGGTCAAAGGCACTCACTGACACATTCCCTTTCATTCCAGATGAAAATGTGCCTGGAGCATTTGATGCACCAATAGAATTTCTTCTCTCTCTCTCTCTTTTTTTTCCCCTTGACTTATTATTTTTCTGAGAAAAATAGACAACTTGATAAACTGGGTTACGTGAGGACAACTTGGATGCCAATATCTAGAGAAAGAAATAAGACTACTGTACGAGAAAGAGAACTGAGTCGTTGTCTAATGCCAAGCAGTGCCACCTTGAAAGCACAGAGGATCCACCTCAATATTTGCTCTGCATATTTCTCTCCTTCCATGCTCTCTTTTCTACATGCTATTTGCATTTTCTCCCAACTTTTTTGCTCTCTTTCCAAATGTCATCTTCATTTTTTCTCCACAATGCCACCCCAGGCCCATTGCTTCTCACCTTTGAAAAGGGGGGCATTGTGCTGGTAGCACATAACCAAGGACATCCTGGGCACATATCTCCAGCATGCAACACCATCTCCGAACTAAAATGTCTCCTGTATCTCGCTGGCTCTAGAAGCATTGAGGAGGTAACATTCTTGGTCTTCCAGGGAGACAGAGTTAATAGGTATCATCAGTCAGTCTTGCGCCTACTTTAAAGCATCTTAAGGCGTCATAATAATATCTGCTCTGGACCCATCCAGCAAGCCACTTAAATAACTTTAAGAATAAGGAACACAGACTGACCAGAATGAACTGAAGTGTGACTAGCTAATATTCAAAACCACTGTCTCAAGGTTCTTGGTATTATAATGAGCTCCCCCAATTAGCTGAGTTGCAGGTGGATGTGGTTTGAGAGAGAGCTGCTGCCCAGGGAAATGAGGATTGAAACAAGGTGCTCTGTTGTTGGGTACTGCTGCCTGTCACAGTTCGAGGGGAGGCAGGCGCTGCTGGGTGAGAAGTTAGGCTGCACTGTTGGATTTTTAGACAATATGGGGTCGCCTCTACCCTTTGGATATCCCTTATGCTAGTCTTCTGGCTCATAAGCCAGCACTGGTCATAAGCAGAGGCAGCAAGGGGAACCACAAAGGAGCCATGTTAACATTTAGAATGTAGGGTTTGAGCCAGGGCTCAGAGTAGTCACGCTTTATTCAAATTAGAAAAATCTGGAACTGGTATGAGTTCAGAGGCCTGGATCCCATGGCAGTGAGCACGATGCTCAATAGTGCAAAAATTTATTTCCCGAAACTGGGATTTTGGATAGTCCCATGGAGTAAAGAACATGAGTTTGGTTTATATCTCTAACCCAGATTAATGATTTGCGATACTGGCTGAGTGCAGTTTTTCCCGAATCCAATATATTTCAAATCTGATTTTCTTTTTGGATAAAATGGGTTTTAAATCCCCCGGTGTCTTCTTAATATCAGAGTATATATTGCCTCCACTGGAATCAGATAATTGTTTAGTCATATTTAGCCCCTAGAGTTTTCTAATCTTGTTTGGATAGCATACTGAGTTTGTTAATAGGAAACTGCATTTTTATAACTGGGCCTGCCCTGGATTTTTTGAAAGCCTTAAGATTTCTAGGGAGAGAAGAACTAGACTCTGCTCCAGCTGCAACCACAGAACCATTGGAGGCAATCCTTATTCTGAAGACAAAGCACTGTAAGTGGAGTCTTTCTGCAAGGGCGCTGGAACAATTTATACAGTGAGGGTGCTGAGAGACATTGAACCAAACTGTAAACCCTGTGTATAATGGAAAGCACTTCAAGCTAGGGGATGCGGCAGCAACCCCAGGTCCAGCACCTATGTCTTTCTGTGTTATCTTTGTGGCTCACTAACTGATACAATAATTCCATCTAACTTAATTGATCGAGATCCATAACATCCTTTGGGTGTAAAGGGACTATATGACTTTTATTCTGTATTTTTATATTAGGGTTACCCCATCTGTTTTTAGCAAGAAGTTATATTTTAAACTTACATTGGGCCATGCTGCAGGCTGAGCAGGGTTGAAAGCTGCCCAACAACAGCTGAGGACACCCAAAGTGTAGGCTCTATACTACTTTCTTCTCTTCCCCAAGAATAAGAGGTGCGTCAGGAGTAGGAGGAAGTAGGAGCAGGGCATACTATACTCTGGTGATCCCTGCCCAGTATAATTGCCCCACATGGCCATTAAAAACTGGGGTAGTAGTTCAAAGTAGGCCTGCCCCTAGATCCTTGCCGCTTGGGTACTGTTTCTGCCATTGGATCCTTGAGAAGAAGCATCATAAATATGAAGAGAGACTTAAAATGAAACCATTGATAGTAGAATTATTTTTTTCTTGTTTGATAACTGCAAGAAGCATCATGTTTTATGGCTATAATAAGAATTATTAGTCAAATGAGTGGGATTCAAGATATGTCACTGTCAAAAGTCATGTTACTCATTCCTCCAAAAAGGCAGCGAGGCCTGTAGTCCACAGGTATTAAAGACCCAGCTCCAGTCTCTAGTTAAAATTAATGGGCTGGATTCACCAGCATGCTCCGGCTGCTTTGCATTGTCCCACCAATGCAAAAAAGCCATAAACCCGGTTTAACTGACCAGTTAAACCAGGTTTATGGTTGTCTTGCCTCACTGGAGCAACACAAAGCAGCCAGGGTGTACCAGTAAATCTAGCCCCATGTCTCTCCTTTTCACTTCTAAGAGTCAAGATAGTTTTGTATCAAAATAACAGCTCATATTTCAATATATAATTGAAAATTCCTTATTTAAATCTGCAAAGTATAGAAATAGAAAGTAAGAGATTTAAGTGATGTATTTAACATACTGTGCTAGTATTAATAATAATGTATAAAGCCTGTAAAGATAAGTCTAAGTATAACAATAAAATATGCAAACTAGTACTGAAGTACTGCTAGAAAGGCATTAAATACAGTGGCGGTACTATCCTTAAGTTTCCAAGGAGTGTAGGGTTTCAGCCCTATCATTCATCTTATCACAACATGTCCTAATAATGAAAAGGATATATTACATGCTGAGTAAATGACAGAAGGCCATTGCCTCAACCGTTTTCTATACTCCATGTATATAAGTGGAAGCATCAAAATTATTGGATCTGAGACTTTCATATTCCAAAATGTGAGGGACTGGTTGCTATCAAGGGAAATACTGAACAACTTTCCAAAAACAAGATGTGTAAGTATCTGCAGCCCAAGGACTGTAATAACTTACATGCTAAGTAATACAGATGTTCAAAACAACTTACTCTGATATTCAATAAGCAGCACATACTTTCTATAGCAAACCCTGCATCACAGGATCCCTGTATCAGGGGGTAGCCGTGTTAGTCTGTATCCACAAAAACAACAAGGAGTCTGGTGGCACCTTAAAGACTAACAGATTTATTTGGGCATAAGCTTTCGTGGGTAAAAAACCTCACTTCTTCAGATGCACCTGAAGTGAGGTGTTTTACCTACAAAAGCTTATGCCCAAATAAATCTGTTAGTCTTTAGGATCCCTGTGTCACTTTACCATACAAAACACATACATCAAAATTTCAGGAAATGTTCTGAGGTAAAAGTATGCGCTCTGGACAATGATATGTTTTCCTAGGTTTTAATGAACATAAGAACATAAGAACGGCCATACCGGGTCAGACCAAAGGTCCATTTAGCCCAGTATCTGTCTACCGACAGTGGCCAATGCCAGGTGCCCCAGAGGGAGTGAACCTAACAGGCAATGATCAAGTGATCTCTCTCCTGCCATCCATCTCCATCCTCTGATGAACAGAGGCTAAGGACACCATTCTTACCCATCCTAGCTAATAGCCATTTATGGTCTTAGCCACCATGAATTTATCCAGTTCCCTCTTAAACATTGTTATAGTCCTAGCCTTCACAACCTCCTCAGGCAAGGAGTTCCACTGTGCGCTGCGTGAAGAAGAACTTCCTTTTATTTGTTTTAAACCTGCTGCCTATTAATTTCATTTGGTTGACTGTGCGCTGCGTGAAGAAGAACTTCCTTTTATTTGTTTTAAACCTGCTGCCTATTAATTTCATTTGGTGACCCCTAGTTCTTGTATTATGGGAATAAGTAAATAACTTTTCCTTATCCACTTTCTCAACATCAGTCATGATTTTATATACCTCTATCATATCCCTCTTTAGTCTCCTCTTTGCCAAGCTGAAGAGTCCTAGCCTCTTTAATCTTTCCTCGTATGGGACCCTCTCCAAACCCCTAATCATTTTAGTTGCCCTTTTCTAAACCTTTTCTAGTGCTAGAATATCTTTTTTGAGGTGAGGAGACCACATCTGTACACAGTATTCGAGATGTGGGCATACCATGGATTTATATAAGGGCAATAATATATTCTCAGTCTTATTCTCTATCCCCTTTTTAATGATTCCTAACATCCTGTTTGCTTTTTTGACCGCCGCTGCACACTGCGTGGACATCTTCAGAGAACTATCCCCGATGACTCCAAAATCTTTTTCCTGACTCGTTGTAGCTAAATTAGCCCCCATCATATTGTATGTATCATTGGGGTTATTTTTTCCAATGTGCATTACTTTACATTTATCCACATTAAATTTCATTTGCCATTTTGTTTCCCAATCACTTAGTTTTGTGAGATCTTTTTTAAGTTCTTCACAATCTGCTTTGGTCATAACTATCTTGAGTAGTTTAGTATCATCTGCAAACTTTGCCACCTCACTGTTTACCCCTTTCTCCAGATCATTTATGAATAAATTGAATAAGATTGGTCCTAGGACTGACCCTTGGGGAACACCACTAGTTACCCCTCTCCAGTCTGAGAATTTACCATTAATTCCTACCCTTTGTTCCCTGTCTTTTAACCAGTTCTCAATCCATGAAAGGACCTTCCCTTTTATCCCATGACAGCTTAATTTACGTAAGAGCCTTTGGTGAGGGACCTTGTCAAAGGCTTTTTGGAAATCTAAGTACACTATGTCCACCGGATCCCCCTTGTCCACATGTTTGTTGACCCCTTCAAAGAACTCTGATAGATTAGTAAGACACGATTTCCCTTTACAGAAACCATGTTGACTATTGCTCAACAGTTTATGTTTTCCTATGTGTCTGACAATTTTATTCTTAACTATTGTTTTGACTAATTTGCCCGGTACCGATGTTAGACTTACTGGTCTGTAAATGCCGGGATCACCCCTAGAGCCCTTTTTAAATATTGGCATTACATTAGCTAACTTCCAGTCATTGGGTACCAAAGCCGATTTAAAGGACAGGTTACAAACCTTAGTTAATAGTTCCGCAACTTCACATTTGAGTTCTTTCAGAACTCTTGGTTGAATGCCATCTGGTCCCGTTGACTTGTTAATGTTGAGTTTATCAATTAATTCCAAAACCTCCTCTAGTGACACTTCAATCTGTGACAGTTCCTCAGATTTGTCACCTATAAAAGCCAGCTCAGGTTTGGGAATCTCCCTAACATCCTCAGCCATGAAGACTGAAGCAAAGAATCCATTTAGTTTCTCCACAATGACTTTATCATCTTTAAGCGCTCCTTTTGTATTTCGATCGTCAAGGGGCCCCACTGGTTGTTTAGCAGGCTTCCTGCTTCTGATGTACTTAAAAAACATTTTGTTATTACCTATGGAGTTTTTGGCTAGCCGTTCTTCAAACTCCTCTTTGGCTTTTCTTATTACACTCTTGCACTTAAGTTGGTAGTGTTTGTGCTCCTTTCTATTTGCCTCACTAGGATTTGACTTCCACTTTTTAAAGGATGTCTTTTTATCTCTCACTGCTTCTTTTACATGGTTGTTAAGCCATGGTGGATCTTTTTTAGTTCTTTTAGTTGGGCCTCTATTATGGTGTCTTTAAAAAGGGTCCATGCAACTTGCAGGGATTTCACTTTAGTCACTGTACCTTTTAACTTTTGTTTAACTAACCCCCTCATTTTTGTATAGTTCCCCCTTGTGAAATTAAATGCCACAGTGTTGGACTGTTGAGGTGCTCTTCCCACCACAGGGATGTTGAATGCTATTGTATTATGGTCACTATTGCCAAGCGGTCCTGCTATAGTTACCTCTTGGACCAGCTCCTGTGCTCCACTCAGGATTAAATCTAGAGTTGCCTTTCCCCTTGTGGGTTCCCGTACCAGCTGGTCCATGAAGCAGTCATTTAAAGTATCGAGAAATTTTATCTCTGCATTTCGTCCTGAAGTGAAATGTTCCCAGTCAATATGGGGATAATTGAAATCCCCCACTATTATTGGGTTCTTAATTTTGATAGCCTCTCTAATTTCCCTTAGCATTTCATCATCACTATTACTGTCCTGGTCAGGTGGTCGAGAATAGATCCCTAATGTTATATTTTTATTAGAGCATGACATTTCTATCCATAGAGATTCTGTGGAACATGTGGATTCGCTTAAGATTTTTACTTCATTTGAATCTACACTTTCTTTCACATATAGTGCCACTCCTCCCCCTGCACGACCTGTTCTGTCCTTCCGATATATTTTGTACCCCGGAATGATTGTGTCCCATTGATTGCTCTCAGTCCACCAGGTTTCTGTGATGCCTATTATATCAATATCCTCCTTTATCACAAGGCACTCTAGTTCACCCATCTTATTATTTAGACTTCTAGCATTTGTGTACAAGCACTTTAAAAACTTGTCCCTGTTTATTTGTCTGCCTTTTTCTGATGTGCCAGATTCTTTTTTATGTGACTGTTTATCATCTGATCTGGCCCTTACATTATCCTCTTCCGTCCTCTGCTCCTGACTATAACCTGGAGATTCTCTATCATCAGACTCTCCCCTAAGAGAAGTCTGTGTCCGATCCACATGCTCCTCTGCAGCAGTCGGCTTTCCCCATCTCCTAGTTTTAAAACTGCTGTACGACCTTTTTAATGTTTAGTGCCAGCAGTCTGGTTCCACTTTGGTTTAGGTGGAGCCCATCTCTCCTGTATAGGCTCCTCCCATTCCAGAAATTTCCCCAGTTCCTAATGAACGTGAACCCCTCCTCTTTACACCATCATCTCATCCACGCGTTGAGACGCTGAAGCTCTGCCTGCCTACCTGGCCCGGCGCGTGGAACTGGGAGCATTTCTGAGAATGCCACCATAGAGGTCCTGGATTTCAGTCTCTTCCCTAGCAGCCTAAATTTAGCTTCTTGAAATGCTTATTGAAGGACCAATCTCCGTTTCTTACAACCTGACACACCACTGGGACCCAACAGTAGTGGAAGTTCGAGATATAAAAGGAATAAACTCTTCAAGTTTATTTTGAATAAAGGACATTTTAGGTAAAGGTAAGTGAAGTGAAAGATCTCCTTTTTGTTGTTGTTTTCAGTGTTAACAATTTACTTCCTATACAGAAATGAGACAAAGAGCCAGTAACATTATTAGAAAGAACAACAACAACAAAAACTATATACATTTCAGGCACTGAAAATAACTACAGTTCAACCAACTGTGGAGATGGTAAAATAATGAAAAAATGTGTTCACTAATAATTTCTCCATCAAATGAAAATGAAAATAATTATCGAATACACTAATCACAACCAGTATTCAACCGGCTCGAGGCACATGTCGGCCCATCCCCTCTCAACAAACAGGGCCTGACTCTCCCCTCATTAACACCTGTGCAAATATGAGTAACTCAGTAGACTTCAAGGGATTTACTTCAAGGGATTTACACCAATGTAAGGAAAGTAGATCACACCCATAGAATGTGAAGCATACACACACATAGATGCACAGATGGAGTATTCCATAGTAAGGGCCTGTTTCTAGAAACACTACCAAAAGCTGTAACAATGCCTACAGGATATCAGCAGCTGGCTCAAACTCAGCCTGGGAAAGGCCAAAGTGATGCCAGTCAGAATGGGGAAATGTTTCAAAAAACTAGAGGACAATGGAGACAAAGGAGATTTTTCTTCTATTCCTCAAAGTGCCACAAAATGCTGGAGTCATTACTAAGCCTAGCTAATCAGGTTTAATTACTGGCAGAAAATATTTTCTCTCACCTCCAGCATGCTAGAAAACTTCATTGCTTCCTCTGAGACAAGAATCTGGCCTCAGTGAGTCATGCACACATCATATCCAGACTGGATATAGGAGGCTGAAGGTAAAAGGACTGTAGAGGCTCCAACTTGTACAAAAGCTCCTGCCCACCTCCTGAACACGAAAGGCTTGCAGGAGCAGATCACCCCTGGGATACAATCCCTCCACTGTCTCCCTGCCCCCTTCTTAATTGGGTGGCTACAATTGGGTGGAACATGCTTCCAGAAGAGACTTGACTCACCACCAATAGGGTATTCACCAAGACCACCTCCTCTTCGATAAAGTTTCCACACCATAACCAGAAGGATGTGGGAGAAGGAAAGGAAAATATATGTATATCCCAAGCAGTTTCTCAAAACCAGAAAGAGGAGAAAAGCATAAGACTCCTTGAAGTCTGCCAGGGACCTTGCCATACAAATCTAATTTACGTGGGAAGCACCTGGCTACCACAGTGATGGGACCTAAAGAAAACCAAGAAAACCCAGACCTAGATGGGCAAAGAGCTGAAGGTCCCTTTTTGTTCACTATCTTTGTGCCTGATTCCAACAGGAACAGAGAGTAGAACTTTTCTGAAAGAGAATGGTGAGTCATAGATCTCTGGGATTCTAATGTTTGTACGTCTGGCATGCCAAAGCAGGGATGAGTATTTGCCATACTGCATGGTTTGTAAAACTCAAAATAAAGAAGCAGACGAGGCTAGTGTGGTCCCTGTGGTAACCTAAGCTTCTATGAAAAGATTCAAATGTGTAATACCAGTGCAATCAGAAGGCTCTGGGTACCTAAAAATATTCCTATAATAGTTAATTTGAGAGAGCTACATGGACAAAATATTAAGAAAATGAAGAACCTATATTCAAAAGGGCTGCATAGCAATATAGGCAACACAAAATGCTGAGGAAGCAGGTTGAGTTGCCTAGAGATGAAATAATTATTTTGTGTTGTTTTAAAAAATATTCTCCTACTCTAAGGGGTTTTATTGTTAGCCAGGTTGGAGGTGAGTTCCCCTCCCCCCACACACACACCTTTATCAGAGAGTAGATGAGTGGTGCCTAGCACAATCCTCTAATATCAGACCGCAAAAAGCTTTAATACACATCTACCTTGATATAACTCTGTTCCCGGGAGCCAAAAAATCTTACCACGTTATAGGTGAAACCGTGTTATATCGAACTTGCGTTGATCCACCAGAGTGCACAGCCCCGTCCCCCCAGAGCACTGCTTTACCGTGTTATAGCCGAATTTGTGTTATATCGGGTCGTGTTATATCGGGGTAGAGGTGTATTGTTTTGGGCCATATAGATACCCAAGTTCCCTTGTAAAGGGACATACTTCTTATAGAATCACAGACACTGGAGACAGAAAAGAGTGATTAGGTCATCAGGTGTGTCCTTCCTTATATATTCACTAGTGTTGGGCTAATCTAGTTTTCAGTGAAGGAAAGGGAGCTTCCAACATGTCACCAGGGAGATTAAGCTGCACCTTAGTAGATCTCACTAGAAGTTTGTCCTGATATCCAGGTGTAGCGGGGTGGTCACCTGCTCCTGCCCGGAGGGCTTGAAATCAGCCCTGGGAGAGGGCTGAGGCGGCGAGAGGGCTGTTGCTAGGGAAAACAGCAAGCCTTGTCTGATTGGGGAGCCAGCCACAGATGCGGCCACACCCCAATCAGGGCCCAGCTGGCCCTTATAAGAGGGCAGTGGGCCAGGCACACAGAGTCTCTCTCTGCCTGTAGAGAGAGAAAGGCCTGGCTGCTGGGGACCTGAGCAGGGTACCTAAAGTGGAGCAGGGCTGGAGGAAGGCTAGAGAAGCTGGGGAGCTCCAGCCTGGAAAACCCCCAGGCTGCAGATCTTGTTAAGGGCCGAAAAGGTACTGGGGTTGCAACGGGGCAGTCCAAGGGTAGGCAGAGGTAGCAGGTCCAAACCCTTCTTGCCAATGATGAGTGGCAATTATTCTGCAGTCTGCCCCAGTGAGCGGGGGCTAGATGGTGACTGGCAGTAGCCAAAGACTGAGGCGAGGTGGGGATAGGGGGTTGAGGGTTCCCCGGAGAGGGGAGACCTGGAGAGACCGCGGGGTACTGCAGGTGGCAGAACCCCAGCAGAAGGGGCAACGGGGTCTGGGAGGGACACGGGGGCCAGCGGCAAGACAAGATACTGGCCTGCAGAGGGGGCTCCTGGGTCAAAGAACTAATTCCCAGGACGACCGACAGGAGGCGTCGCAGGGGTGAGTCATTGCCCTGTTACACCAGGACATCACCAGAAGCTTATCCTGAGACCTAAATTTAGAACGGTTGTAATAAACCTACACTTCAAAAAATGCCTTTACACTGGCCGTTAATTTACCAGTTGCATGGGGAATTTTTTAAATTCAAATGAACAATTCCTTTTACTATATATGCTGATTTTGCTTCTGTCATAAATAAACAGATCAGGGTTAAGGTCTCTTTTCCCTGGAAAGGGTTAACAAGCTCAGTAACCTGAGAAACACCTGACCAGAGGACCAATCAAGGGACAGGGGAATTTCAAATCTCTGTGGAGGGAAGCCTTTGTCTGTGTTCCCTGTTTTGCTCAGAGAACTCTTTTTGGATCTAAGAGAGGACAGTCATGTCTCCAAGTTCTCCTGGAGTAGTTTCTACTAATTAATAGTGAGTATTAATTAGAAAGGCAAATTAGTCTTATGATTTGATTTCTATATTTGCAATTGTGTGTTTGCTAAAGGAAATGCTTTATTCCTGTTTGCTAATATTGCTTTTACTGAGAAAGGGGGAGGGGGAATTCTCTCCAGAGATTGATAAGGTTATACCCTATGAGTGTCTAGCTTGGGCTCATAGAGATTCTGTATTTTCTTTTTATTCTTTAATAAATTCTTTCTTTTCTTTGGACTTGGTTAATTCCTTCTCTTGTGGAAATTCAGGGGAAGGGGAGGGGGGAAGAGACAGTCCTCCTGGGTTTGATTCAAGCAGTTTGAATCAGGTATCTCTTTCCAGGACTAGGGAAGGAGAGGGGGGAAGTGAGTCCCTCTTTGTGTTGAGTCAAGGATTTGACTCGGTGTATATCTCTCCGGAGCAGGCTGGAGAGAAGGAAGAGGGGGAGGAGGGGAACTGGCTGTTTCTCTCTCTCTCTGGTGAGATTCAAGGGGTTTGAATCTGGGTTCCCCAGGGGAAGCTTGGGGGACAGGCAGTGTGTCAGACACTTTAACCTGACTGGTGGCAGCGAAGGAGACCTACCCTAGGATTTTAGGGTGGGGGAATACATGCTGGTCCTCAACTTGAAACCCCCCAGTTTCAAGTGAGGGTGCAGACCATGACAGCTTCATGTTTACAAAAAGGACTGTGGTTAGTAAACCTATGAGATTAGAATTATTCACCCTTTAGCTTAGTCTTCATTAATACAATAATCAACAGAGCAAAGTGATATTGGAATGCAATTTTGAGGTGAAAAATCATGAAGCTTTAATGTTTCACGTCTTTTTGTCTATCTGAATTTCACGTCTGAATTTCAGATATAGCTGCATTTCAGAAATATGAATCCAGCTCAGCAAATAATTTAAGCAAGTGATTCAGTGTGAGCTCATGTCCCACTGAAGTTAAGTCCCAGTGGAACTTAAGTATGTGCTTAAAGTTAAGCACATGTGCTAACCACTTTGCTGAATTTGGGCATAGATAAATTATGTGTTGTTAATGAATCTGGTAGTTCAGAATTTGCATTTTCATAGTCACAAATACTTAGCTTACTCAAAAATTGCCAGATTTCTCATCAGCTCATCTCTCAAAATAAGTGAGGCCATAGTAGACTATAATCATAAACACTAAAAGTGTTCCCACATATTTTTATGACACACACAACTTAATTTTTGAAAGATGAACCCCCATTATTTTTAATTTCTCACAATTTGTAAATGTATCTGCACCTTAAAAGAAGAGTGTAGTATGTGGTCCTTGTCCCAATAATCCACATCAATCTACAGGGGGTTACACCTTGAGACTATTCAATAATTCTGTAGCATGGGGTGCACTGCTTATTATTATTTTGTCTAGTCTAGTTTTCAGTGAAAGAAATGGAGCTTCCAGCACTTCACTTCACATCAGAAGCACATTGCACCAGTGCTCAGGAGTCTGCCCTAACTTCCAGTAAGACCTTGGGAAGAATTCAAGGTATTAACCTATAACATCATAAATGGTTCAGGACTTAATGACCTGAGGTATCACCTCTTTCCCTGGGCCATAGTGTTGCAGCTGTAATGAGCAGAAGTGCTCAAACAGGAGCTCCCTCAGTATAAAAAGGAGGGTGCTGTTGGCAGAGTGTTCAGTGTGAGGAGCCTTCAGCTCTGAAACTTGCTCTCCATCCGTGGTCAGACAGAACTGGGATTTGTCAGCCTTCCTGGCACACTGCCCATCTTTATTCCCTAAGCTTTTGGGGATGGGGTGGGTTTCTGGTTGAGGTGGTGGAGGTTGGGTTTAGTTGACTAACCTCATACTCACTGGTGGATATTTATCTTATTGTATGTCCAGGTGATATGGTCAGGTCTTTGTATTGCATTCTAATAATGTAATTTCATTTAGGAGCTGGATGGCCCAGAGTCTAGGCTGGACACCTATGAAGGTTTTATAAAAAAACCTAAAAGTTAAATAAATAAAATGTTGGAAAGTGGAGCCGCAGAATATGCTTGCCCAGAGAAAACAATGATGCTACACAAAGGGAAGAAACCAGGAAACTCAAGTGACTACCCAACATATTTGAATGCTGAGATGCCTTTCTGTTGAAATAAACACAATCTGAAAATTAAAGCTTTCACTGTATTTTGAGTGCTATATATTTCCTATGTGTCTAAAGCCTTATTAGCAGCATCAGTGTTTGTCCAGAAGCAATATATATAAAAATTTATTTATATAAATGTATCTTTAAAATATGTTAAAAGCCCAGATAGACTGTTCTTCCTGGCTGAATGATGATCATGTGGGATTTACAATTTAATTGTAAGGACAAGCAGACATGCAGCCGACAAGTGACAGAGACAAGAGTCCTTCTGCCAGCAGGGGAGAACTGCTGTAATGAGGAAAACTCTCAGCTTGATCTAATTTAGAGCCAAGCAGAGCTTCAGGAGTGTGGGAGAATTAATCTTTTTATTTATCTAGAGAGAAGGAAGAGAATTAAGGGCAATAGGAATTACATTAAAATGGGCAGATTTGTATTTCCTCTTAAGAAATGTTGGAACAGAGTTTCTAACAGCTAAAGTTCATAAGGGCAAGTGCCAGATTTTTAAACATCTGTACAGCCATTCTATTTATTCTTTTTTGGTGGAGGATGGGAAAATGAGACGGGGTCTGCCAATAATGTGATCATTGTTAGAGACCCATAGATGAAATACAAATCAATGGGAAATGTAGGCATTTCTCATAGACAAGGAAAAGAAATGAGTTTTCCTGACTTAGTAACCAGTTAAGCAAAGAACCTAAGTACATCATCTAAGTACATAATCAAGTGTCTGCAGTATCAGGGCCTTTGAGTTGAAGAACAGGAGAAATTAGATATACGATGTATCACCATAGTCATGGATTAATCTCATTTGTATATATCAAAAGTTCTTAGAGAAAATGCTCATGAACAAAGCTGCAAGTTTGTCATGGAAGTCACAGATTCTGTGACTTTCCGGGACCTCTGTGACTTCTGCAGTGAACAGTGCAGCTGGCCTGGAGGCCTCTTGAGCAGCTCAGGAAGCCCCTGGGCCAGTCACACTGTCTCAGGCAACTGCATCCCACTCCCCCAGCAACAGCAGGAGTTTGGGTGTGGGAGGGGGCTCAGGGCTGGGGGTTCGGGTGTGGGAAGGGGTAAGGGCTCTGGTTGCCACTTACCTTTGGGGGGCTCCCCGGAAGCAGGGACATGTCCCTCTCTCCCTCAGCTCCTAGCTCCATGCGCTGCCTCCGCCCACTGGCACTGCCCCCGCAGATATCATTGGCCACCAGTTCCCAGCCAATGGGAGCTGTGGAGCCGTTGCAGGGTCAGTGCGCGGAGCTAGGAACTGAGGGAGAGATGTGTCCCTGCTTCCGGGGAACCGCAAGGAGCCAGGTAGAGAGCCTGCCAGCCCCGCCAATCGCCCCCCATCCAGCACCAACAGGAGGCTTGGGACACAGGCCGCTGCCTACCTACCCCCCCCCCCCCAGCACCAGTAGGGGTCCCGGGCTGCTTCCCCACCGTGCACCCGCGGCACACCTGGGCCACCTCCCCGAGAACACGTGGCACCCCCCAGGCCACCCCCCACAAGCACCCGCAGTACCCCCACCCCCGTCCCAAGTTTTAGTCAGGGGTATATAGTACAAGCCATGGACAGGCCACGGGCTGTAAATTTTTGTTTATTGCCCATGACCTGTCCATGACTTACTAAAAATACCCAGGACTAAAACGTAGTCTTACTCATGAATCACCATAAAAAACCAAAACCACCTTGTCTCCACCTGCGTCTTCAACTTGTTCAGCTTTTTATTATAATAATAAATAATAATTAATTAATAATCTACAGGGATGGCTCGGTAAGCCCAGTCACATAGCTGGATCTGATTTGCACATAGACCTTTTTCTAAGTTTGTTTACTTTTCATGGACAAGTGCTTTTATCTATTCATGTCAATTCTGTCTTTTTCCATGAGCTTCAATCCCTTTTCATCTTGGCATCTTGACAATGTACTAGCAAAATTACTTACTGCATGCCAATTAAAAACCATTTTGATAATTTGAGTCATTTTTAATTTCTTGTACACAACATGGAAATAAATTCCAGGAGAAAAAAAAGAACAAAAAATTGAGCATGAATAGGGTATAGGTCAGTCAAGAATAAAGCCCTTGTTGTCTACACTCGATGTCTATTTGTCATCTGAAATGAAAGTAGCTAATGTACTACCAGCTTTGTATGGATGCATTTTCTATTGTATTTGAAAAGCTTTTTCATAAAATCTATTCCAGTATAATGTTAACAGTATAATATACTATGTTTTAGATTAAGATTATTCTACAACCTATATGAATTAGCTGCTATTAAAGTGTTACAACGCTGGACAGTTTTGACAAATAGAAGTCATTCTTGGCAATAATTAGATTTCACTGAGTAAAATGCAATCATTAATTGAAAATGACAAATATAGTTAAATGTTCTACTTGCAGAATATCTGTGAACACACTGTCCACAGATGAGTAAATCCAGCCCTATTCCGCAATCCCCCAGTTCAGAAAAAGCATTTCAATAAATGCTAATTTTAAGCATGTGCTTAAGTCCCATTGACATCAATGAGACCACTCCTGTGGTAAGGGCTAAGCAAAGTGCCTTGTGGCCTTTAAACACATATGGCTTTTAAAAGCCTTTGGACACTTGTTTGCTCATAAAGGCCTTGACTGGATTGAACTTGTTATGTCCATGTTTCTGTTCTATAAAAAATTAATATTATTTTATTTATTATGCTTAGAGGCCCAGTCAGGACCAAAAGGAATTAAAGCTCTATAACACAGCAGAACTAAATAGTCAGTGTGGAGGCAGACATTGTACAGATGGAGATGTGTATGTTTAAGAATAACCAGGAATTCACTTCTAACCAATCTTCTAATACATCCTTGTATGTACCCTTTACTTGTTAATCTGATTTTTATTTAGTTCAAAAAATGGGCTTTGCATACTAATTCAGATTAATCAGGTCTGACTGCATGTAATTAAAAATTAGTAAGACAAAGGCAGATCCTAAATCAATCCTCAAAGAATATCTTCCTTCAACTACAAAAGATTAGACTTTATGCATCAGTTGTTACAAAGGAGAAAAACAGTTATTAGAGACGCGCATGAGAACATTTTATCATTAAAAATGAAGCACGTGTGCCTAACAAAATTAAATGATCCAGACTATAAAACACATTTACAGAGCTCAAGAATTATGACACCGTATAGTAGAATCCTTAGCCATCAGCAGTGAAACAATGTTAGACCCCTGTCCTGCACTAAGCTCCAAACAGAAGAACCCCTGCACAGCAGTGAGCTCACACAACATTTGAATATGAACACCAGGAGTCATATAGTTTATGTAGAAGTGTACTAGACCTGGACCAACAATGGGAAAAATATGCATATGGTTTATTCCAAAATGCATCATGAAATTCATGTACATAGAGAGCAAGAGAGTTATTCAGCCTGCTTTTAAGATGGATGAATAATGGGGGAAAAGAAACCTGAATAATTTGAAAAATATTGTGAAATTATTTGAGAAATATTATTCCACCAACTACAATGGGAAAGAGTTCCAGAAATCAAAACCTCTGGCCAGAACCCTGGGAAGCAACTAAACGAGCAAGACAAATATGTGGCTGCATCATTTGTGACTCAGGCCGTATCTTCATTTTTTGTGTGTGTGAGCAAAATAAGGGAAAATTAAACTCTGCATCCAGCAAATGCTGTGTCCTTTTTGTGCTGCTCAGGTGTGCTCACAGGAGAGTTAAAACTGCCTTAAAGAGGCATCTGGGGATTCTGCAACTAGAGCCTACAGCTGCACTGGGACCACACAAGTTCCACAAGACCTGCTGTCATAATAGCAGGAGTGGGTAAAATGTTTGTTGCAGGCAGGATTGGATGGGCCAAAAAATAATAGTCTGTGGTGATTTGCAGGAAAACACTAAATCTCTCATCAGTTTGTCATCAATAGAATTTTGGCAATGTAAAGAAAGTTTTTCTGTTTTAAAAAAATAAAGGTTTTAATACTTAAATTTAAGCAAGAAATAGAAAGCGATTTGATGTCTATTTTAACAAGAGTTAAAGTATTTTTGACATGGTTTAAGCAAAATTATTAGTAGTAAAATTGTGTCTGAATACCATATATATATATAGATGACCAACCATTTGTTTTTAAATTTTTTTGTTTTTTAAGTAGCATGGGGAATCAGTCTCTCTTGCGGGATTTGGAATCTAAGGTTTTTGTGGTTGGGAGCAGGATAAAAATGCAAGAAACAATGTCAGAGTGAGTAGGAGTGGGTATTGCAGGAGAGGACGGAAACATAACTTAAAAAATTGTCCTGCGCAGGGCTCTATCTGCAACCTCCTACATAACTGGCAGCATGGAGCTGTTAGAGACAGTGCAGCCCCAAAAGGGGATGGTGTTGTCTGGGATGGGAACCCAGCCATGACAGCCAGTAGAAAGGGCCACTTCACCCCTAAGAAAACCAATGGGAATAATGTAGCCTGCCTTCCTTGAAGGCAAATCATCACTGGCATGCAGGGAACCTCACTGGTAAAGGCGGGGGGCGGGGGGAGTTTTCACCTTCCTGTGCTCAGCATCAATGACCCAGACCCAGAATATCCAACTGCACAATAACCCCTGGCATCCTGGGCCTCAGCCAGGGCCGGCTCCAGACCCCAGCGTGCCAAGCGCGCGCGTGGGGCGGCATTTTGCCGGGAGGGCGGCAGGCGGGTCCGGCGGACCTTCCGCAGTCATGCCTGCGGGAGGTCCACCGGAGCCCCGGGAGCAGCAGACCTCCCCCGCAGGCATGACTGCAGACGGTTCGCTAGTCCCACGGCTCCAGTGGACCTCCCGCAGGCATGACTGCGGAAGCTCCACCGGAGCCGCGGGACCAGCGAACCCTCCGCAGCTGCGGGAGGTCCACTGGAGCCGCAGGACCAGCAGACCCTCTGCAGTCATGCCTGCGGGAGGTCCACTGGAGCCGCGGGACCAGCAGACCCTCTGCAGTCATGCCTGCGGGAGGTCCGCTGGTCCCGCGCCTCCGGTGCACCTCCCGCAGGCATGACTGCTTGGGGCGGCCAAATTCCTAGAGCCACCCCTGGCCTCGGCATACACTCAGGAGAGAGGGGTGCCTACTGAATCACCCTATGCCCTGGCCCACAGAATGTAGGCTTGTTTTTTCTTACAAGCTTCCTCCATGCTTGTTTTAGTAATATACTTTCTGATGCCAAACCTGAAAAGTTGTGATGAAATTGAATGCAGTCTATTCTATTCTATTCCTTGGGTGAAATCCTGGCTGTATTAAAGTTAATGACAAAACACCCATTGACTATAATGGGGCCAGAATTTCACCCCTTATTTTTTAACCAAAACTGTATTATACTTAAGAACTATATATCTAAGAGTAGATACGATTTATGTATGCGCTATTATATACACCACTGAGAACAGTTGGATTATATTTATGCGCCAAATCGTTATACTATGACACACAGCTACCACTGTAAAGATGTTAAATATAGAAGTTAGATTCCTCTGAGGGCATGTAAGATATCCTGTGGGAATGCTTCACAATACAAGCATGCTTTCTATTTTTGGAAATAATTAAATTGTGGTGTAAGGAATTATTAGACTATGTGGTGATGTAAACCCCAAAAGCAAAATAGTTGACATTCCAATATAATGCTCTTAGTGGTGTGTCAGACATCATTTCTTTCAGCTCTGTTGAAAATGAAAATTAGATTCAATGGAGACTAAAAAGGTATGCGTTGTTATGCATGGGCTAACATATTTAGCTGGATTAGGAAATAAATACTGTTTACATGTAGCTGTTTAAAAGTATAAATCCTTCTTGCTGCACTGATTTGCAAAAATCACTCCATACTTATACATATCTCATGCTTATCCGCTAAATCAACATTGATAAAAACAAAATTCTGAATGTAAGAGAGCATACAATGTGAAATTCTCTTTGTCGCTTGCATTAATACAGTCCAGTGAAGTACAAAAATATAAGAAAAAATAAGTTGCTGTTCTGACAATAATCACTGGGAAGATACATGTATCACAGATTATATATCTCCTTTTAAATAAATGCATTATGCAGCTTCTAACGGCTACAGTTCATTCTCAAGGTGGTGTAAAAACTGAGCAACCTGAAGCGTATTTATACAGATTAAGTGGTTTTTAATACTCCAAAGAGCACTTACTCTGCATGAACGTGCTTCATGTTGCTATGTATCTCTAAAACCTGAAAAAGGAGCCTGAGTGATTCTGAAAGTCTGGAATATTTTGGTAAATCAATCAAAGGGAAAAATGAAAAAAAAATGTTAATTGGCCCTGGCAAGCCAGTCATGCAATTGGCAATGCAGAGGCTTTCCAGAGTGAGTTTCTTATTTTCCAGCTATGTCCTTTGTGCTTCTAAAACTCCCAAATTGTAGTCATAAAGCAAGTATTTATGCTAATATGGACTCAAAGATGAAATAATATGATGGAAATGTTTCCTTGAGAAAATGTTCAATAATTACAACAACTAATGTTTATAAAAGTGGTGTCCCAGAAACTGAAGTATTAGCCAGCTGTCTTACCTTAAGGGTTCAGATGTGGCATTTTCAAGTTTTATGTGTTTATCTCTTTTTTCATATGAATCATCTATAAGAGAGAACAGATGTATAGTATTCAGGAAAAAGGTCCTTCAGAATATGTAACCATCCACTGACACATCAGTGAGCTGAACCAATAATGTAATCTGAGTGAGGACTACATATTATTGGTAAAAAGATTTCTATGATGATTTTTTTTAAATTCACCCCCAGTTCTTATACCAACTACACTTTATTCTGTGTTGATCAACAAAGGGGGAGCTGCCATCAGTTGATTTTGCACATGATCTGATGAGTCATATTGACTAATGTTGGAGAATTAGATTCAGTAGTGTGTGTTATTGCAGATGCATTTCATGATGGCTCTTGTGATATTTGGGAGGGTGGGCATCATGCTGCAGTAGTGTAGGAGATAAAAAGAAGAGACAGTGGGATATATAATCAACAGTAGATCAGGCACAGGGAGTCCATTCTCTGTTTGGTGGTAATAATCTTTAAGAGGAGAGGAGGAAGTGAAGCAGAGTGGTAAAGTATTGCACCAGGTGCTGAAGGCAGGATGGAATAAATGCAAATTGTCTCTCGTATGATCCATTCTGCTACTGAAGAAATATTTGGAAGACTAGCAAAATTCAGCAAAGTCCATCTTACAAAACCCCATATACATTGCAAAAGTGAACAAAATAATGCAAAACACAAGCAATATTTTTTTTCATCTGTGCAAACTGGGGCGGTCAATTAATTGCAGTAAATGCATGTGATTAACCCACAACAAATTGACTAGATTTAAAAAGAAATAGTCACAATTACTCACAGTTTTAATCACATTGTTAAACAATAATAGAATACCAATTTAAATATATTATATATATTTTGGATGATTTCTACATTTTCAAATCTACTGATGTCAATTACAACACAGAATACAAAGTGTACAGTGCTCACTTTGTTATTTTGATTACAAATATTTGCACTGTAAAAAAGATAAAAGAAAGAGTATTTTTCAATTCACAAATCCACTCAGTCCTACTTCTTGTTCAGCCAATCACTAAAGCAAACAAGTTTATTTACATTTACGGGAAATAATGCTGCCCAGTTCTTATTTACGTTTGCATTGCACTGTTGTAGCTGGTGTTGCCAGATATTGTAGCCAAATATGCTAAACATTCACATGTCCCTTCATGCTTTGACTTGTAGGCTCTAAAGTTTTACATTGTTTTGTTTTTGAGTGCACTTATGTAAATAATAATAATAATAATAAATCTACATTTGTAAATTGCACTTTCACGATAAAAAGATTGCACTACTGTACTTGTATGAGGTGAATAAGCTTGCAATTAATTGTGATGATTTTTTTAATGGTTTGGCAGCCCTAGTGCAAACTAAAGATGCCTAGAAACTTATGGAACAAGTAGCAAATATTCAGTACAAACTACTTTTCTAACAATTGGGTCCCAGAGTTGTATCTTCAGGAAGCAGTGCCCAAGGCTTTAGGAGCATCTGAAATGAAAAAAGATACACCTGTCAGCTGGTGTAGCACAGGAGGCAAACTAAATGGTGAGGAAGATTGGGAGGATAATAGCAAAGAAAATGTTGAAGATGCAGGAAGAGATGGAAGTTGACAAAAATAATGAGTTGTCAGGATTTTTGTTAGCTTTGGTTTATTGAACTGGTTCACTTTTAATAGACCACTTAGTTGTAAGGAATGAAAATACTGTCAGGATGTCGTGTCTGCCCCAGACATAGGCTCTTGCACCTAGGGTGACCAGATATCCCGATTTTATAGGGACAGTCCCAATTTTTGGGTCTTTTTCTTATATAGCCTCCTATTACTCCCCACCCCCGTTCCGATTTTTCACACTTGCTGTCTGGTCACCCTACTTGCACCACTGCCAAGCCTGGCAGACATGTTTAAACATGGTTTACAATTTGCACAGCACCTAGTACAATGAAGCTCTGACCTATCTGGAGCTTCTGGGTGCTACTGTCATACAAACATGAAGAAGAATGGTCAGTAGGAATCCAACTTTCCACTATTCTTGTTTATCATTTCGTAACTTTTTTTTTTTGCAATCTTATAGTAGTGTTCTATGCTGGCTTCAGACGTATCAATAAAGTACCTTTGCCATGATGTCTTTGAACTAAAAACAACTACAAAAATAGAGAAGAGTAAACAGAGAACAGGTAAGGTGCAACTCAAGTGACTAGACTCTAGATCAAATTCTTCCCTCAGATGCATTTGTGTGGGACTCCCTCTCTCTGTGCATACATCCACGTGCAGTATTGGCTCTTTGTATGCATAAGACAGTGTGTTTTCTACATTGTTTTGTCAGCATAGCAAGTCATGGGCAATAAAATCAGTGCAATGTGCAAAATGTGGCACATAGTACATTGCTCATTCTTGGTGGCATGCATCACATTTGTCACTTTACTGAAGCCATAAATCTGGAGGGTTTGTTGTCAGTTCTATTTTTAAATACTAGGAAGGCACTCAGATGTTATGGTAATGGGGGCCATGTAAGTATATTGATGGGGCAGAGTAGACAAACAAAGGTACAAACTCTTCACCAATTTCATTATACATCAGATATCTGACTGTTGGTTCAAATTTCCATGGTGAGATGAAGCTTTTCCTGACATTGTCAAATGCTTTCACACTATTGTTGCTTGGTGGCTTTGATACAAATCTGGGGCACCAGAGAGAAGCGGCTTCTGCTGGATGTTCAGTTCCCAATAAAACTCTTGGCTTCTAAAAAGACAACCACAGCAAGTCAACTGCCAATATATTGCATTTAGCTTGCACACTGCAATATAGTTTCCACCATATTTTGCTGCATTTTCTAATGCTTCTTTCAAAGGCAGTTGTACCATCTGGTAAGCAATTTGCAGGTATGCCATCTTGCCTTGAACAGGTAGTATCTGTATTTTTAGGCATGGGATAAGGGAATTTTTGACACTCACTAGATTGCCTGCTGTGAATGTAGATGCACACATACTGCCAGTCTTCTCCTGTCCACTGTCTCATCTACTACAGTGCTAGAGGTAGTCTGCTACCTGCTGTTCATAGGTTTCTGCTATATTACCACAAAGTTATTTTTCAAGTGGATATTCTCATGTGACTACTCCTGCTGCCACTTCTACACTCACAACATATTCCATTGCCATTTTTCATGGGTACAGTGCTAGCTGCTTCTCCGACCACTTCTTTCATCTGAATACACCTCCCTTCTAAGGGGGCAGAATCATGTAGACCAGGTTCTGGGCTACAGTATCCTGTGGATCAGCTGTGCTTATCCCAAGAAGTCTGATTGTATTTGGGTACCTGCAGTTCTTTCTTTTCTGGAGCTTGTGACCAACCAGGACTCCAGCGAAAACAACCTTCTAAAAACAATAATAATAAATTGTAACATACGAGAAAAGGTTTTTTAAAACAACAAAAGGCCTACATATGTGTCTGTCTTACCTAGTGTCTTACTATTCTCCTCATGGGAACACGAGCAGATTTAATTTCCCCCAGGATGCCAACCTCTGGAGTCTGGGTTCACCTTCACTCTCCAGCTTTCTGAGAGTGTCTTTAGATCCAGCCCCAAATCTTTGTTGTCTCAGTTCACACATTTGGACCAACTGCCCAAGGCCAATTTTGTGAGCTCAGCAGAGTGTTGGAGGTGAAACTTCAAAGCAGATTGCTCTTGCATTGTGTCTCAAGTATTTGAGAAGAAAAGTATATCAGAATCCACCCCTGTCCTTCCTTGGTGTCAGAGTAGCAACTGTGTTAGTCTGTATCCGCAAAAAGAACAGGAGTACTTGTGGCACCTTAGAGACTAACAAATTTATTTGAGCATAAGCTTTCGTGGGCTACAGCCAACGTCATCAGATGCATGCAGTGGAAAACACAGTAGGAAGATAAATAGATATAGATAGATATATACATGTTTTCTGTGTATATCAGGGCCGGCTCAGCAAGCAGATGCTTGGGGCAGCCAAGAGGAAGGGGCAGCACGTCAGGCTCTTCGGCAGCAATTCGGTGGCGGGTCCCTCAGTCCCTCTCAGAGAGAAGGACCTGCTGCCGAATTGCCACCGAAGAAGAAAGCGGTGCGGTGGAGCTGCCGCCGATCACAATCGGGGCCTTTTTTTTTTTTCCCGGCTGCTTTTTTTTTCCGTCGCAAAAACCATGGAGCCGGTCCTGGTGTATATATAATTTTTCCTACTATATATTCCACTGCATGCATCCGATGAAGTGGGCTGTAGCCCATGAAAGCTTATGCTCAAATAAATTTGTTAGTCTTTAAGGTGCCACAAGTACTCCTGTTCTTCCTGGGTGTATTTCCTGAGAGTCCTGCTGTTGAACTAGCTCAGTGTATGCACGCAGTAAATAACAAAATAAATCCATCAAGACTGAATATTTATAAATCATTACAGGCAGCCTCAAATCCATTAAACTGTTGTCTTGTGTGCGAAGACAATTGGCACCAGTAATACTTCTGTTTTGTTCACAAGCTGCCCACCTGTGGTACCCATCTTTCTATATTTGCCTATCTGACCTCTACTCTGTCATTACACTACCCAACTGGAGACTGTCTTCTCTAGTCTTTGAAGTTTTAACCCTTATTCCAGTTTATTTTCTTATGAGTTGGCTCTAGAATTTGGCTGTCCCTTGAACTTTAGGTAACGTCTGTCGGTACAGTTTCATTACTTCCATCCTACTTTTCCTTCAAAACTCAGGCTTGGGGGAGAAACGATCCTTATTTCTATTAACTGTGACAAGGTCTCTCCTCTCTGTGGCACTTACATCACATCCTTTTTTCAAGAATTGTCATATAATCCTCAGTGGTTTTTTTAAAATTAGTACTGGTTCCAGTGCACCACTCTCACCAACCCTGGTGCTTGGGGGTCCTTTGAGTGCCTTTGTAGCCACCACATTACTATTTCTAAACATGGATTTCTGACTCAAGGGAAACAAGTGATGGAGCTTGCCTTACCCCAGAAGAATAAACTGAGTTTTTCTCTGGGCGCACAGTAATGCTAGGATTCATGACAGTATCTCCCTATGGCCCTGCCTCTTACTCTTTTATTATGTCCTCTCTTACTCTACAGAGCTAAAACCTGGGAATCTTATTGTTTGACCCAAAGTCAAGGTTTTTTCCCTGCTCCTTCTCTGCCCTTTTAATATTATTTTTGCTAATGTTTTCTTGTCATCAGTTGAGCACACTGGGTGAGGTTTTCACCTTCTTTTGTTGTAAAAGCAATCCTAGACACTAATTTACCAATTATTTCAAAAATTAATTGCTGTTTCCTTTGTATTCGATCTTCCATTCAGAAGGAAACTGGCTTTGATAAAGTATAGAGAGAACACTGTAACGTGAAGATGAACATTGTAATATGGTAAATACAGTATTTGTCCATATTTTATGTATGAGGGAGGAGGGAGATTTTCAAAGGCACAAAGCAGCACCCAACTTCCATTGCCTTTGACCATCTCCCTCTAAATTTGTAAAGCAATGTACAAGGGTTTCAACCATGCAACACCCACTGAGATTAATTGAAGCAGTGGTACTAAATCCCTGAGAGCCACTTTGAAAATTTCCCACTGGGGCTACATCTCCATTCCGAGCAAGAGGTGTGATTCCCCTCTCGCACACACATGCTCGTGCTAGCCGGATGAGAGCTAGCATGAGTATAAATAGTACTGTAGCCATGGTAGCAAGGGCAGAGGCTGCATGGCAAACCCACCTGAACCCCGTGGTTACGTACTCGGTATGGCTAAGCCATGCTGTCACTGCCAGTGCTACAACATCTATGCTGCAATTTAGACTCAAGTGCAAGTATGTGTACACAAGCTGGGAATTACACCCCTAGCTCGGGATGTAGGCACAGCCCGAAAAGTCACAAATTTGAGTGCTGGTTACAGGTTGCTTACTAAAAGAGGGAAAGAGTTGGTTTGATCAAAATGGCATCAGGATTTCAATGACGTGTGTTTATCGTAGGAAAGAAAAATGTGACACCACCAGTCCTCACTCAAAATTTGATTCAGTATTTAACCAGGTTGTAACACTGACAAGGCAAATGGTTCACCTATGCTCACAGTTGTGTTGATTAGTAATCTCACAGTATTCTTTTTGTTCCCTAAATGGGCGAGGGAGTAAACACTTCTGGCATAAATACTCATGCATCCAGCTCTGAAATTTGATTGCTATAAACACTCAGACCCAGTAAAACTTGATGGCACAATTTATTCATAGACAATAAATACAAATGGTTGGAGGAATACATTTTAATATCTGAGTAAGTGCTTGCAAAGCATTCTTTGCAATATTCACCCAGCTATATGTAGAACAAACTTTTTCTTAAAATTATTTTACCATATGTGCTTGCCTGAATATACATCAAACCCACATGTGAGACTAGACAAAAACCCAAGAAAACGATGCCAGTCATATTCTTGGCACCCATTGACTTGATGCTGCTGCCAAATATGGTGTAAATTTCCTTTGAACATGTTGCAAGTCTTTCCTTACCCACAGACACACAAGAGGAGGAGGCAGAAGCCAGTGACAGATTGGTGACCAGACAAAACCAACAGGTGGCCATTAAACAACCAGCAGCTTTCAGAGTGTCAGAGACCACATGCAAGAAGCAAAGAGCCCAGGGTTCTGGCTTTCTCAAATATCTCTGCCAGGGAGAAAAAAGAAGAAGCCGGCAGAAATCTCCTTCAGTCAGTGTACCCCAGATGATGAAGTAGAATCCTGGAGTAATAGAATGGGGAGGATAGTAGCATGTCCTTTAGGGATGGAATACAAGACACAGCTGTGGGGAAAGAGGGTGAGGGATGGTAAGAGGAGGAGAAAGAAAGAAGAGAATGCAGCAGAGGGAGAATCAGCCACACCTTTGGCACCATGATGGAAACAATTAACACCACCCTCATCATGACTGCTGCTCTCGGAGTCCCATTGCAACAAAAGGCCTCACCAACCCAGCAGCACCTTATTCCTGTCCCTTGCAAAAACAAAACAGGCAGGTTCCATCAAATGATTTACGCTTTCTGCCCTGTACCCCTAGTGCTCTCTCCCTACCCTCTCATACAAGCCAAGGCTGGGATCTCTACGGGAGATCAGTGCCCAGCTCCCACAGAATGTCAATACGCCCTTGGACTCCTTTGAAAATCCCACCCTAACACACTCCTTCCTTGTGGGCTCCCAGATGAGCACTATGGTACTTGCCAAGTATGTTATGGTGTTGCTCATTTTAATTTTGTCCTTGGATTTAAAGTTGGGTGGTGGGTTCTGGGGATGTTGGATTTTCTAAATATGTTCAGTTCTTGCCAGTTGTTAACTTCTTTGTAAAAAAAAAATGCCCTTGTGATTTCTTGATAAACCAATACTAGCAAGGTATGAAGTATAATCATTACTTCTGGATATATAGTGGTTGGTGGTAAGATGGTAGGGTCTGTGGGTGGTTGACTAAATATACATACCAATAGGTACCACTGGCAAATGCAAAATATTATCCTTGAATACACAAAAGTCTGAATCTCATCTCATTGCAATTTTAACCCAGGTGACAATGGTGATTCACAAATACTAATGCAATACAGGTATAGTTGTATTATACTAACTGGAAGTGGTTTGGTTCTAGCTGGGAGGTAGACAGTTCATTCTGCCTCTTTCTCATCCCCCACCCTATTTGTAAATGAGTGGCACAAGGCAGTCCTTCTTTGGTTTGCTCTCTGAGCTCTTGAATCCCTCACTGAACCCTGCCACTCTGCACAGCAGTGATGCCAGGTTACCAGACCAGAACAACTTTGGGCCCTCTAATTATGGAGTCAATTTTATCTATTGCTTTCGCTGAGAAAATGGAGACCACAGGGAGCAATAATCTGCTCTGAGATGTAATGAAGGTCATTGTCATCAAGATTATATATTTATTTATCTAAATTTATAGGAAGGGGGAAAAGAAGCACCTATCCTAAACTGTAGGCATCCTGACAGCTATTTAAACCACAACCACGCCCACAGATAAAATTACCATCAACCTTTACCACATATAGCATCAATTAATTAGACCCTACTGCAAAGGAAATTAGAAAAATACCCCACATATTACCCCATTAGTCTCTCAGAAATCACATTTCACCCCCAATCTACACCTGCTGAAGTAATGGACACACTAATTGTACTATGGAATAGCTGCCTAGTTTTCCCAGACTGCACTGGGAAAACTCAGATAGGCAGCCAGATAGTTGTGGACTGACAAACGCAGATTACACACAATAGGACTAATCTGCAGTGAGAACACATTGAATCATCTTTGTTATAACTTGGTCACATGGCTGTGTGAAAACCAAGTTACCCCAAATGTCACTCTGGCTGTAGCATAGATGGAACTATATCCAGTTGAAAAGATAGATTTATCCTTATCAATTTTAGTAAAAGGTAGTACTCGTGAAAGATACCAATGATGGCATTGGAAGCTAAAGTCCTCTGTTTATCCACAGACCAAGTACAGCACAGGAAGTAGTTGTGTAAGTTTCCACCTACTGGCATCACTGAGCCTCAGACTGTTTTAGAGGGGCCAGCACAAGGATGAGAAGAAACGAGTCTGATTGTAATATTCAGGGAATGGGAACAATATATGGGATGCTTGATATTTTACCTTAAAAATTTACACAACATAATCTAGAGAGGATGTTGGTGTTAATAATAGTTTCAAGTACAGTTAGAATCAAGCTGTAGTCCCCTTATTTACTGATATTGATTTGATTTAAATCTTGGAAAACATCTCAACATTGAAAAGAATGTGTAATAGTGACAGGTGCGAGCACAGACATAATTGAGAATTTGGTCCTTTAAGAAGAGGAAACCCTGGAAAATATAATCTCCAGGAGGGATTGTTTGGGGTCATATGACTCTGTGGAGGTGTCAAGTGATTGGTCAAGTCTGTATAAGAAGGAGCTTGTGACCTAGTGGAGAGGATAGGGACTGGAAGTATGATTTAAATTTGGGATCTGCATTGTAATAAGCAGGAAGGTTGATGGAATGGTGTCAGGAAAAGGCTGGGTGTACTAGGGAATGGATGGAGATAGAATTTAAGAAGAGGGCTATTGACTCATGGAAAGATCCTAGACAGGATAGTGTAGAGGAGTATGTAAACAGAATTTATTCCCATACTTATTTAGGGCTCTAGACTTGGACTTTCAGTGAGGGTGGGAGGATGTTCTCTTTCCATGGCCTTGTGCCCAAAGGGCCTGCTGAGCCCAGGAGGAGACTGGATGAGGAGCTGTATCCCAGTGAAGGAGAAGACACTGTGTGATCCTGTGAGAATGCACACTGAGCAAACCATGAAAAAACTATGTAGTCTGAGAAAGGTGGGAAGATAAGCTTGTTTCCACTAGACTTATTTTGTTAACTCTAGAAGGGGTAGACTTTTGTAACATGGTGTCACAGGAGGATTAGCCCTTCAAGGCAAGTTGGGGTCAGCCTTGCCTGTGACTGAGCAGTTGTTCATTAGTCTTGCCCATGAGCTAACAACTTAGTGTTAACTAGTGAGCCCAGCTGGGTGTGGTGGAGCTTAATTAGAATGACTGACCCCAGCTGTAGATGATCAGAGAGAGAACTGCTTAAACAGAGCTGAACTCAGTCAAAGGAGGAGACCCAGGAGAGAGGAGCAAAGGGAGTTCCTCCTTTAGGAAGGGCCTGGGGAAATCAAGCTGGAAGACCCACAGGGAGTAAGACAGACAGACTTCTGTTGAGGAGCTCTGAGCTAGGGTCTACAGGGAGTGGGGCGATCCCTGAGGGAAGGTGACAGAATATCTGGGGAGGGGAGACAATGGGGGTGGGGAACCTGCTAGGAGGAAGTAGTGTGGGGAAAAAATTTGCACAGCCCAGAGTAGTGGCCAAGAGGCAGAGAACTGCAGTGTAATCCAAGAAGGCAGAAGAATTAGTATTTGGAAATTTGTTTGGACTTTCAGCTAGACCTTTAGTTAGTCTGAAAGGGGATTGAACTTTTAAGGCTTGGACAGAGATGACAGAGACAGGCTGTCATGTCATGGGGCCAAGGAAGTGGTCACCAGATGGGGGGAGAGGGTAGAAGTGAAGACCACTGCAATGCTAAAAGCTGATGCCAGAGGGTGGTTCTTTAGTAAAAGCAACTGCCCACACCTGGGAAATGGGCCAAGTTGCCTTAGTGATTCAACAGTGCTGACAGCCAGAGAGCCACTGAGGGATGCAGGGAGTTGAAGAGGGGACTCCGAGGCATGGAGCAAGAGGTACCAAAGTGATCTCCTCACAGACGGCAAGAATTCAAGTAAGTAAAACTCACTTTACCAGCTTTATCTAACATAAATGATATTGTCAGTTTTGAAGTAAGACAAAACCATCCAGTGACCATACAAAACCATACAAAATGTTGTATGTGAATTTACAACGCTAATTATGCTTTTAATGGCATAGTCTCTCTTTCAGCTCCCCTGTGTGCAGCCTTTAGGGTAATGTAGCATGTTCCTTCTGATGTGGCCATCCCACAGAACTGATAACTGTGAAAATGGGGTACGTGGCCATGACTAGGTGCTGGTCTGCCCCACCTTAACTCTTTGGAGTTGTGTCTCTTTTCCTTATGTAGGATGCACAAGAGACAAGGAAAACCGGGTACATCATTAGTCTAAATTCTCCGTCAGAGCTTACTGTAGAACAGCCTCCCCAGCAGATGAGCCATCGTGTTTGCTAGGGTGTCTTTGAAAGATTTGATTCTGGAAATGCTTGTCAATCTCTCCCTTACTAATATGGATATTGGGACCCGTAGCCTAATGCTAAATCTCCCAGAATTAAACCCATCTTCAAATCCTAAAACTATCTTTATCTTATGGTGGGTCTTCAGGACTCTAGCCTCTTCCTCCATGGAAACTGTCTGCTTGGCACAGACCTGCCAGATTGGCTCCTAGCCACTGGCTTGCTGATTTTGGTTTGGGAGCAGCTAGTCTTTATGTACTGATGAGTGTGCTTGAATGTTTCATAATTCTGTCATGTTCTGATCAGCTGGATGTCCATCCCAGGCAGTCATGCCCATTTAGAGATTGGCCATGCCTCCCTCTGCTGTATCCTCCATTGTTCTCCTAATGGTTGGATTCTTCTGCCTGGCAGATGCATGTCCAAAATTCACTTCAAATGAGAATGCTTTCAAGTTAATTTGCCAGCCTGGGATTTCCAGATAATTTCTGTCCTCAGTCCAAATGCCCTGAAGATTCCCTTTTTGTAGAGTGTAGGCATGGGTGGCTTGTCTGCTTTTTTGGCAGCTCAATCTGTTTTGTTTCCTCCTGGAGTTGCGTTCAAACAACTCCTTAGGATTTTCCTTTACGGGGTCTTTGAAATGTTGACAAGCATTGTTCCAGTCTTACAATTTACAATTTGGCACTTCAAGAATCATTTTAGTAGTCTCTTTACCATGCAATAATCATTTATAATACACAATGCAGTGGAGAGCACCCTTAAACTCCAATTCAATGAAGGGAAACTGAAAGCTGTTAATGTCCTTCAGGATCCGGCCTCTAGAGCCTGACTCTCTCCTGCCCTTGCACCTTTAGGATATGTCTATGCTGCAGTCAGGTGTGTGAATCCAGGACATATAGGCATATGCAAGCTAGCTTTATTCTATGAGTGAAGATATGGCAGTGTGGACTTCAGCATGGCCTGTACAAGCCCTCCTAGCTACTCACTCAGACAGCTAGCCTGCACTCAAGTCCATGCTGCCACAGCGTCATTGCTAGGTTAAAGCTAGCTCGGGTCTGCCTACATGTGCTGTAACCTCACCCCCGCCCCCATTTAACTCCTGTAGCAGTGTGGAAATACCCATAGTCTTTTTTTTTGCCTGTGCAAATTTCACACAACTGGAGAATTTCACTTGGTAATATTTTATGCCCAATTTCCACAGACATCAATGATTTTTCAAGGTGAAAGGCAGTGAAGAACAGATCCATACAACAGTGGATTTGGAATTTTTTTCATCTAGACAAGGCCCAAGATGAAAGCTTGAAGTGTTTCCACCTACCCTATATTTATTGTACCAACTGCATCATTTTCATTTTAAACTACAGGGCTCTGATCCTCAGCTGATGTAATTCTGCATAGTTCCATTGATTTGAAATGGAGCTACGCCGCTTTGTATCAGCTGAGCTTCTGGCTTCAGTGGTCTAATTTAAATACAAAACACCAGTAAATAAAATACACGCCCGTCACGGTCTCCTAGTGGTTTGTAGCAAAGTCTAACCAACCTCTACCCAAAATATTCTTTAAACTATGAAAAATATATGTACATATAATATAGCAAACTCACAGCATAATTCAATGGTTACAGTATCTTTCACAGATTTGGATAATAAAAGCATTTTATCCATATGAAATGTTTCTGCACTTGGAAAAGTTCAGACCCATAATTATCCTCTCGTGCAGCTTCGCTGGAGATAGCAATGCTGGAAATTATAAGGTAGATGGGGCATAAGCGTGTTTATCATAATGCTCTGAGCTTGTGTCTTGCCTGTGCTACAACTTCCATCTTTGCTACCATCACGGAATGGTATAAGAGGGAAATTTGGGGGCTGTGATTTCTCCCGCTCTCCTTTCCTCCCTCCCCGGGGCATATGTTAGGGGTGTGGAATATTTAGTAAAACTCCTGAGCTTTAATCCATTTCCTGGATTAAACGCAAGATTAGAAGACGAGTGGCTTTGAAAGGTGACAAATTGGGACCAGGTGACACTTAATAGACTAAACATCAAGACAACAATTCTGAATGTGTTCACACCCAAGTATTGATGTATCAGAAGCCGGACTATTGATTTTTTTTCCCCTTTATTTGTTCCAGCCATCTGATTTCCTTATCCAGGCTTTCTTATAATGAATTGAATTTTTAGGGGCTCCCATACAACAAAAGCTCCATAAATTAATGTAGAAATACACTAACTGTATACCTGACAATATGGGCCCAGACCTAGTAAACCCATGCTAATAGAACTTAGGATAAATTTTATTCTTACAAACAAGAGATTTCTTAAATTAGATTATTTCTTTGTATGCAGTTCCTCATTAGAATTACTTTAGGGCCAACTGCTTGCTTTAGGAGGATAGTTTAGTCTCCATGTCTACTAAACCACATTCTGCTCTGTTACACTGATATAAATCTACTCCATGGAACACCTCCAAAAAATAGTTCTCCTCTTTCTCCTCCTTAGTACCTCTACATTTTTTCCCATCAGCTCTGGAATGATCACTGGAAGGAAAAAGCTTGAAAAGCATTGAACAAGGCATTGAGGCAAGGCTCCATGCCTCTGAACTGAAGGAGGCAAGGACTGCAGGGGAGTTTTGTGGGAGGAGCTATTGACAGCATTGTCAGTACTCCTGTAGCTCTGCTTCTGGCACCAGTAGGTGACTAGCTATCCCAGAACATTTGTTTGACTGGCCAACTTTGAAATATACATACTTTTATTAGTTTTAAATAGTTTGGGGTGGGGAGTACAATTACTCTGGCATATTGAGTTATGAATGCTGATAAACTGACAAGCCGTATTGAGCTTGAGCGTAGTTATACTCGGCACTTATTGTGTAGTATTGCTTTTTCATTCAGAGATCTCCAGGTGTTTTACAAAGGACCTCCATATATATTCTACAGAAGGGTAAATTGAGGCAGGTAGATGTGAAGTGACTTGCCTAAGGTTGCAGGGGGAACAGACCCAGGAATTGAACAGTCTCCTGATAGTCCACAGCACTATTCTCTGGACCTTGGTGCCTATTTGGATGACACATTGACAGGACCAGGTCTGGGGTGGTGGGAAGGTTGGCTCAAGCACTCCTGTTTAGTGTATGATCAGGTTTTAAGAGCATCCCCCATTCTGCATCTGAAAAACTTTAATGCTATGATGTTTCTCACCACTAGGGTGACCAGATGTCCCGATTTTATAGGGACAGTCCTGATTTTTTGGGTTTATTCTTTTTTTTTTTCCCTTATATAGGCTACTATTATCCTCCACCCCCTCTGTCCTGATTTTTCACACTTGCTGTCTGGTCACCCTACTCACCACATACAGATGCAGATGGATGGATTTTTGCTCACACAAAAGAGCAATGGGTATGAGCTCCTTTAAGTGCCTCCGTGGACCTGTCATTCATGAGATGTAGGGGAGATTATATGTTTATTTTTAATGTTGCTCTTTTAAAACTTCTAATTTAAAAGGGGGCAAAGAAGGTGAACAGAAACTTGAATCAAAATGGAATTGGGCAGAAAGCAGTGCAGAGACTGAAAACTAACAGCGTGTTTAAAATTGAGATCCTGGGATGTTGAGAGCCCTTTGCAGTTAATCAAGAGCCCAAAGAATATTCTTCAGTCTATGATCCCTAACTCCATTTGTAATGTATTGTCCTAAGCCTCAATCTGAAAAATCATTTTAAGAAGAAATACTGGAGTAGCTTTTCTTGTCACTGCTAGTATATTTAGTACAAGAAATTGGGTCAGTGTACTTCTTATTTTCTTTCCATTCTATTAACTCGCCAGTATCCTGGCAAAGTTCCAAGCTTTCTGGGTCCCAGTCCTGATTTCATAGAAATTAAGCAAAAAACAAACAAAAAAAACACCACACCAATGGAATAAATGGACTGTGGATGGCTCAGCTGACATAGCCACAGGCAGGAGATGACTGGTGCTACAGCATATTACCACAGAGCTAGCCAGACCATAGATTTTTGTTGTTTTATATTTCTCACTGGCAACCAAGTCAATCAGTTGTTGCAATCAGTGCTAATGCTGCAGGGTAAAAACAAAACAACAAAGCTGGAACGGCAGAAGCACTGGCTGGTGCTGTGAATACACACAGAGCAGCAGTGTAGGTATAGACTGCCAGTGCCTAGATCAACTAATCAATCCCTGATACTTTTTTCATTTTATTTTGTGAGTACCAGATTGTGGCGAGTAAAATTAGTCATTTGCGGAGGGCAATGCCCCATGAAATAGATTAGCTCATGAAAGGGAGACTCTGCAGAACAGTACTGTGTGTGCAAGAGAAATAAATAACAAGACTGATGGCTCTTGAAACACTGTAGTTCTTTGAAGATTTTGGAATCTTCTTTTTTCCACAGTTCTCTTGGCATATGATTATATAACCATACAATCTTACTATGGAGGAGGGGGGAAACATACACCTACTCATGGCATAAAGATATTATGCATAAATGGGTTTGAAAAATTAAGAAGTAATTGGCTTCAGCTGAATTAAAACAAATGCACTTTGGCATCCCATAATACTTCAGGGCAATGTGTGAGAATTACAGCTTTTTAAATCTTTCTTCTCCCCAAATGACTCTTAATTTTCCAGAGAAACGGAGCTGAGAAGATGTCAGATTTAATAGTATTAATAAATTAGCGATGGGCAACGCTCAAAAGGTCTGGAAGTTCAGTTTGGGTAAATTTCACCACATGTGGATGCCGTGGTCTGCACATCATGTTGTAAACCATAATGCTGTTGCATGTTCCCAGAGTGCAAGAGGAGCCTCAAATACTGCCAGCAGTGCTGATCAATCCAGACTGGGAGTGACGGGATGTAGGGGTGTGACCATAGCCAGGTTCCTCTTCTCCATTTTTGCACATAGTAAGCACCAGACTTCAAGCTGTAGCTTTCTAGGTAGGCATAAGGCTTCCAGCTACTGCCAGTAGAATGTTTGAAGGGGGAGGTGCATGTCACATTCCAGGTGCAACCCAGACCAGTGAGGAGTTGTCACCACCTGCCCTGCAACCCTAAGCTCCCAACCTGGGCCTCTCACAAACAGCCTTCCGGCATGCAAGTCACACCATGAGTGTCTGTGTATAGCTGCAGCCCTGGTCCTGCAGCTCACACCCCAGCAACCTCTCAGGAACACACCAGTCTCCCACTCAGGCTTCCACCAGCCTTGCTTGCTACTTGCAGGGTGACCCCAATCCTGACTTTTCCCCAAAACATGTTTTTCTCTGCCCAGTGCTTTCCTGGACTGTTCAGATACTGAAGGTCTGTTGCCCCTGTAAAGGGTCAATATTCAACATTTTGCTGCTTTAACTGCAGTTACCAAGCAGTTCATTTTAGACACAACACTAGAGTAGTTTAGAGTAAAAATAAAACAAGTTTATTTAGCTACAAGAGGTTTTAAATGAGAGCAAGCATAAGGTATTAAAGTCAGAAATGGTTACAAAACCAATAAAGAGAAAACACTTCCTAGTAGCTAAAACTTAACAAGCTAGACTCAAGGTAAAATCCTTACCAGGTGTTCCCAGCAACATGGCTGACTAAATCCTCAAATCAGGACCCGTCCTGGTTCCTTTGTCTTAGGTGAAGGAGAAAGAGATCGCTTGGGGGTTTTCTGCCCCTCTTTTATAGTCCAGTTAACCTTTGAAGTGGATTCTTTTGATTGTTACCCCTCAAAGCAACATTTACTGAAACAGTAATGAAGGTGACATGGACTCTGGTGGTGAAGGAGGCTCCATGTTTGTTTTTCTCATGTGTGTTTGCTGAAATGCAAATTTGCTTTGTCTCCTGACATCTCTTCTTCCTCCTATCCTGTTTACTACTTGTATGTAAATTGAGGGAAACACACATTTCTTCTTTCAGGATACTTCTGCCTGGGCAGGGCTATCTGGTTTTGAACATGTGCTAAGAACATCACACAGGGGGATTTCATAACTTCACATATAATGTTGCTACATACATTTCACCATGATATTATTGACCTGGGAGTGAGTTCTCAAATGATATCTCACAAGGCCTATTTTGTACAACAACGATTACACTAGGGTGTGAATAAAGGGGTGTTTTCAGTCACAGTGCACCACATAATTATGCACAACCTCAGCCTTAACTGAGCCCTAATTAACTAAACCTCTGAACACTTCTAAGAGGTAGGTAAGTAACCTTGTTTTGCCTTTGGCACAACGGCCCAGATCCTCAAAGGCATGTAGGTGCCCAAATCCTGTACATTTCAATGGGAGGTAGGTGCCTAAATTCCTTTGAGGATGTGGGCTAGAGTAACTTGTCCAAGATCTCTCAGCAAGTCAGTGGCACAGCTGGGAATAAAACCTAGAATTCTTGACAGCTGGTCCTGTGCTCTAACCACTAGACAACACTTCCTCCCAAGGGAGAAAAGACTTGTATTCTTACAGTTAATAAACCCTAGACTTGTACAATCTTGTCAGATCCTCAAACAATAAACTTGGAGCTTTACAAAATGGAGAAAAATAAATCCTATTGAAACATGCATAGCATACGGAAACGAAACTGCAGGGAAGCCCGAGGGAACTGAGAGAACATTTCCCATTGTTATTAGAGTAAAAGGTGAATGTAGCTTTCTTATGTATAGGCTTTTACTTACCACGGTGCTGTCTCAGAGTCATTCTGTTCAAAGGTGTAAAGCACATCACAATGGCTAATGAACATATCCTCTAAAGAGACAGGGAAGTGTCGTTATCCCTATTTTACAGGTGGGGATCTGAGTTAGAGAGATTCCAGGCCATAGACCAATAATTATATTGAATAGTACTTTACTCCAGGATTAGTTCTGTATTTGATGGGATTATTCTTGGAGTAAAGTACTATTCAGTGTGAATAAAGGTATCCGAATCTGCTCCTAAATGGCTCACCTAAGGTCAGGCTCTGGCAAGGCTTGGAGAAAAACTCAGTCTTTCTGAGATCTCTCATCAGGAAAGAATTACAATCAGGAACTCAATGGCAGTAATCAAACAGAAGTGATTATAGGGAGGGCAGAACACATGGAAAAGTAAGAGAAAATTGGACAGGACTTGGAACAAGTAAGAGATAAAGAGGTGTTATTGAATAAAACCTGTAGATAGAATTCCTGACCTATTTATGCCAATTTGATTAAGAAGGGGAGAAAGCTGACAACTGATTATGGAAGGGTAATTGTTGACACCAGTGAGCCTCTCAAGTAGGGCATGCTCAAAGGAACATTGCTCTGTTTTTTAAAATCAGGCTTTTTCTGTGAGCCATATTAAGAATGATTCTACCACACTGATTAAGGGTACATCTACACTCCAGTTTAAAAACCCATGGCTGGCCTGTGCCAGCTGACTTGGGCTCACGGGGCTCAGGCTAAGAGTTGTTTAATGGCGGTGTAGACATATGGCCGGGTTTTGGTGAGGTAGGAGGGTCCCAGAGCTTGGGCTCCAACCTGAGCCTAAACATCTACACCACAATTATACAGCCCTGGAAGGCTGAGTCAGCTGGCCCAGGTCAGCCATGCATGTCTAATTGCAGTGTAGACACACCCTAAGTGTTAAGACCCAGATTCGCTGCATTTAGCGCAGCATCTATGGAATAAAGATCACAATATTCAGTAGTAGATGGTAGATGACTCACCTCCCTAGCACATGAAAACTTTGTGCTATCACTCACCCCATCCATGTTTGTACCTGCAGTCCAAGGTAGAGGTCAATAAAATGGCAGTGTAACACAGAATACTCACAGGCTGATTGGCTACACAATGGCTGACTTTTGAATTAATAGAAATCAGGTTTTTCTGAATTACCAGACCCATTAGCCTTTATGAGCAGAGTGCCTTCTTTTCTGGAATGTAGAGAAGAAGTAGAAGGAAAGGTTATATTTACTAAATAGTTTACCAGAAATTTTTTGGTTGGATTTTTTTTATCATCTTAACAGAACTCTCCCAATTCACTCATACAGAAATCTGGGGATCTTGGATCATCATGCAAGCTGTGTCTAGTAGAAATTAAGCTACTAAAATAAGCTATGAGTAAAACTTTAACGTGCAAATTATTGTATGCTGAACATTGATTTGAACATCTCACTGTTTGACACAGCTCTCTGTAAAGAAATCAACACAGTACTGAACACTGTTGCCTGAAATTTTAATATCTGGCTGTAATGTGTAATATGTCACTTTAATTCCAAATAGAGCTTATATTTAATAGCCATACTTCATTTTATTTTTCACAAAATAAAAAAGAAGCTACAAGTGTTCAAATGAAACCGCTCTTTACATTCTGTCAGTTACAGCTATAATTAGGAACTTCTAAAAGTACTTATCCAGAGGTGACTGTGTTTCATGGGTGAGTGAAGTGTTTTCTATAATAGCCTTCACTTTCTATATAATAGAGCCATACAAAATATTCGCAGTGGAACTGAAAACACTCCAGATTTCTCCCTTTTTGAGGCTGTGAAGTTTCCACACCAGCATGTTTATGCATAATGTTTCACATTCATGAAAACTTCAGCAATAATGGGCACAATCTGTTTTCCATTGCCTGTGCACCTGCAGAAATTTCCATACAGCTTTTATGATGCATTTTTGAGTTGCAGGTTGGATTGGCAGGAACTGATCACATGATTTAATTAATATAGGTCCTTTCTCTGCAAACAGGCTTGTGCTTCACTTTAAACATGTGACCAGTCCTATGGACTTCAATGGTACTTGTGCATAAAGGGAAGCATGTTCATAGATAATTGTAGGAGCAGGACCATATTCTATTCAGATTTTTATACCATAATATTAGTTCTTGTGCCCTCATTAAATGAGCATTTCTTAGCTTTTGCAGCATTGTTTCTTTAGCATTGTTTTCTTAGCTAGTTTCCAATCTGGCAGCTCTGAAGCATATGAGAACTGTTACCTAAAACTTTATCTATTTACAGTTTAAGTAAAAATTAGAGCTAATGTCACTGCAATGAGAGTGCTACCAGAGATGGGTCATACACCTTTGACTTCAGTGGGACCAGGAGTTCACCCTAATGTCCCCATATCGTACCGCAGTGGACATAGACCCTGATAGTACTTTCAGTGATGCCAAGAAAGGCTTTATGCTGCCATGGAAAGTAGGAGTGTAACGAGATATTGACCCTTCTTTCAGGTATCTGAGCACTTAAATGGAGATAGCTAAACCCTTCCAAATGTGTTTGGCTCATCTCCTGTGCCAATCCCATTGCCATGACGTTATCTATGGCTGAAATTCCACTGATTTTAATTTCCACTGAATTTCACCCTCTGTACAACAACTTATCAGAACAACTTATCGGGTAAGTACCCCCTGGCTTGTTAAATCACACAATAAAGAGTCACGTAGCACAAGCTGCCAGCTCTTCTTGGGTAACCTTAGTTTGAGTTAACCTGTGCAACACTACATTTATTGGCTGAGATTGTCAAAGGACTATTTACATCTAATTCAGAGAGCGATATTAATGGAACTCTAAGGCTCAGACTTAAATCCACAGAAGTCAGGACATTTAGAGTTATGGCCCCAAAGTAACTTGTCCCTTTTGCAGTTATGTACTCTAACAAAATATAGGTCTCTTGTTACCTGGGCACTCTTATTAGTTGGCAATGATTGATTCTACAAATGTAAGCTAACTATGGGGGAGAGCATACAAAATATCACATACCGTAATTTTACCACAGTTATTTGTCTTTGGGGGTTCTTGGTAGAAATGTGAGACAAATCTGAAAGGGACACTGTCAACCTGAAAAGCTAAAATTTATAGTAAATGCCAAGCAGCTTTCTTCAAAACTTAGAGCAGATGATGGATCTATAAAGTTTCCTCTTTTAAAAAAAAATCCATTATTTGGATCATCACCCCTGTTTTGGACCAAAGCAAGTTAACAATATCATTTGAAGTAAAGTGGTCTTTGCAGGTGTCATTCATTACATTTTACATCTTAGATCAAAGTCTGTGCCTTTTCTTTTTGATTGTTTCAGTGTGAGTTGTTTCTCCCTCAGAGGCATTATGAATAAGTGTTGCTGGCATACAGGAAGAAAGCACTTTAGCAAGGCAGTAAAGTTGCATTTCACATGGCTAAAAGCATTGTCCACCCTTTCTGAATCATAAAGCACAACAATCCCAATTGCATGGCATGTAGCTTCTTTATGAACAGGATTTAATTCTCTATGAAAGCTCCATAACTTGTTTTACTTATCAGACCCCTTATCATTAATTATAGCAGCTTGGAGCAGACACAGTGTCTGCCTTTACTTTTATGTTCATTTCGAAACTGCTTCAGAAAAGTTAAAAATGTCACAAGTTCCCCTATAATGACCTCACAGCTTTACATGTGACAAGGCACAATAACTCACAACAGTAAATTAAACTGCAACAAAGCTCCTCAAATTGCTCTAAAGCAGAAATATCAAAATGTTAGCATGTTTTTCAGCCCATCATTCCCACTTAGAAATATGGGAAGTTCAGGTACCATCCTATATTTGTGTTGCTTCTAAGTTCTAGGACACATTCTTTCTGTTTTTCAAAAAGGGTATAGGGCAACCTCTAAACACCTGATTGTAATGGAGACAGGGAACTTCAACTGTTTCCTACTGAATTCTGGGTGGGATGGAGGGTGGGGGAATTGAGTGACTTCCTGAACAAAAATGTTAGGATAAGCCTCAATATGGGAGCTTCCTAGTTCTCTCAAGCTGTCCAATGGAGGTACTGGGTGTTCAAAATTAGATGGAGAAGGCCTTAGCAAAAAGTAGTTATCCCGTTTTGTGCCAGTAATTGCTAGTACATTAATGGCCAGCAATGCATTTTCTGCTAGTAAACCACAGTAATCATGGCACGAAGTAATTGACCTAAATATGGTTTCCCGAATTAAATCATGTGGAAGTTTACAGATCAAGATTCATACTGGGTTTGCTTAACCACTACAATAAAAGGTGCTAAAAACAAATGCAGACCATGGGCCAAATCCTCAAGTCTTTACTTACTTTTCTTTCAGGACTTACTCAGGTATATCATGCAGCAACATCAGTGATTTTAGCCTTTTGTAAACTACATAACTCAGAAATCCGGCCACATGTGGTGCAGTGGCTGGCATCCAACCAGGATGTAGCAGGGCACACAACAGTGTGATAGGGAATGTGGGCTAAGGACAATGCATCCTTACTGTACTGAAGTGATAAGAGATTTCTTATGTCCAATCAGAGCAGCAGACAGAACCTTGGTTCTTAAGGTCACATTGGAAAGACCCTTCACAAGGTATTCTGCATGATACTCAATCCATCTGCCTGTGATCAAGCTTTTTTCTGCCATCTTGCTGCACCGGCATCATGGTGAGCATGAATGTTCTGGCCAATGCCCTTAAGAGCATCAACAATGCAGAGAAACATGGAAAAGTCAAGTTCTCTAAAGTAATCCTGCAGTTTTTTAATTGTGATGATGAAGCATGGTTACATTGGTGAATTTGAGATCATTGATGATCACAGAGCTGGGAAAATTGTTGTTAATCTCACAGCCAGACTGAACAAGTGTAGTGTGATCAGTCCCAGATTTGATGTTCAGTTGAAGGACCTCGAAAAGTGGCAGAACAACCTTTTGCCTTCAGGTCAGTTTGGGTACATAGTGCTGACAACTTCTGCTGGCATCACGGAGCATGAGGAAGCAAGGCGAAAACACACAGGAGGCGAAATCCTAGGATTCTTTTTCTAAAACTTGTAAAACAGGCATACTAATAAATTGTTCAAATGGAAAAAAAATAAAGACCTGAGTTAGGAATTTGCATATCACAGGGATGGACAAGCCTATAAAAACCTACATATCCAGACAGATAACCCTGCTGGGATTTCAACCTGTAGTTTCAGGGAATCCAGGTACCCCTAATGTCATGAAAATAAATATGGAAATCTTCCAAAAATCAAAGCAGATCCCTTTTCTTTTTTACAGAATCACTGGAACCCACCCAAGAGGGAGGAAATGGCATTTGTTGGAGAGCAAGTTTCATTAAAATGCATAGCACTGATGCTGTTTCAGTAGACGCAGACTGGATCTATTACTAGGAAATACTTACTATTGCCAACTGTGTGGTAGAGAAATTGCATTCTGATTTTAAAAATCCTTCCCTATTGATCTATCTCTATCACTACACATGCTTTCAGATGTTCCCAATCTATAAACGGCATTAAATGCCCACTTCTTATTATTGTTATAGGAGTTCTATGCCTAACGTCCTGTGTGCCATTCCGAAAACATACCCCCTGAATTGCCTGTGTTGTCATAATGAAGTAGACTGAACCGCTTTGAATTTTTGCATTTGTAAATATGCTGTGGATGTGATGGTTGCAGCACAAGGAGCAGTTCTGTCAAATGTTTATTTTCAAAGCCGGACAGTCACAGTGGCCTCATTCTGGCAACTCTTGGCTGTTATGCTATGACATTCTAAAAACAGAAGTATTTTAACATATGGATTTCTACTGTGTGGGAAAGCTGTCCCTTGCATATCAAGACTCTTCCAATTAAACTAAATCACTCGTATGCTCCATTTAAACTTCATATAAACTCTACTTATGGGTTTCTTCATTATCCTCACACTGATGTTGCATAATGGACAAATGGCAGGTAACGACAGGCGTGTCACCAGTACTTTAACCACTTGGAGCCGTTTCTACACATGAATGGTGGACAGAAGGAAACTTCTTTCAGAATTCTAACACGAGAGGAAACTAAACCTGCTGTCATCCAGTACATACATTTTAAAAATAAATAAATAAATAAAAAGTGGGCCATGTCAGGAGTTAAAGTAAAAACAAGTGTGTACTCTTCATCCCCTAAAAAATCGTGCCTGCCTAGAGCATTATTAATTTACATCTTTTTTTTTTAAAAAGGAATTCATCAAGTTTGTAGCTGGATTCCTGTATCTTTGCTTCAGTTGGGGAAAAGCTGGGTACATAGATGACTATTGATGAGCAAGATGTTTGATTCTCTACTGTTCATCTCTGTTCAAACTATTGCAGGAGACAGGATATAAAATGTAAGTCATATTAAACACCTACAGTACGTCTTCAATTTAAAAAAAAATGTTGCTTATAGAAAATTTCACTAGGGACCAGACTTTGACACCCTTATTCATCATGAGTAGCACTTCACTGCACAAGTAGTTCCACTGACTTCAATGGGACTGTGCATGGTATCAACTTCAGAGTTTAGCCCTATAAGGTTAGCACAGTACTCGGTTGCAAAACTTTACACCTCTGGAATATGTTTTTTGGGTGGAAGTCATTCAAAGTAAACAAACAACTGCATGAAAATGCAATGGTATGGACTTCCGAGTGACTATGCCTGTTTTACAACCTGAATGTTTATTGACATCTACAAATGGAGTAAAGGTGCCAACTTTTTCTTCTTTGTGAATCTACAATATGGAATTCTCTGTGACTGTTTCCCCTGAGAAATGAGGAGTTGTGTGCTCTGCAAAATCTAGTGGTTGAATATCTTTTTGCTTTTGCAAGACAATAAAGGCATTTAAAATGAGAGTTGAACACAGGAGCTGTCAGTGAGATTAGTTTAGTGTAGATCAATCTGTCTGCATTATCTCTATGCATAAATTCCTAGCACCACTTTTAAAGGAAAAAGGTAAAGAACTAATATACTTAAGCTTTCCCCTCCTCCACCTTGTAGTTGCAAAATCAGAGCTATTTTCTAAAAGATGAACCAGGGAGCATGGGGGAAGTAGGAGGCTAATGGAAGGACCATATGAGCAGTAGAGGGTCTCAAATGTGACAAAGCTGATCACTGTGTTGAAGGAGTCCATTTCTTAAAGGAAGAGATGCTATTCTGAAGTGTTTTGGTGTCTCAAAGGGCAACTGTTCTAGTCTTATTTTGAGGGAGTTGCTTCTCACAAGTAGGGGAAGGTGCTGTCTCCAGCCGGGGTGAAGTTGATCTGTGTAGGAAAAAGTACTCCCAGTTGCCTTCTCTCCTGGCTGTCCCCCAGGCACCCTGCTGTCTCCAGGTGGGGAAGATGAATGTTCAGACACTGCTAATGAGAGGGAGAGGGTGCGTGTGTACACAGTTAGATTACAGAGATTGGCCTCCAGTCATTAGCTTCTTCACAAACCCACGGCTGCACAGCTCAGTGGCCCACATTATCTCGTATGTAGCTTGTCTGTTTGGTGTGTTGTTTTTTTTTCCCCACTCAGATGGGGCAATGTCATGCTGAAAAATAAACTGCTTTATTCTACTGTATGCCTGTATCTGAGATCCCCTCATTAGCAATTGTAAGCGCCAGTCAGTCAAAGTTTTCCCAAATGCTTCTAAGCATCAGTTAAGTCGCATAATATTAATATCACATACCGGTATGTCTTCTGCATCTCTATGGGATGTTTTGTAAAGAGAAAATGTTATTAAAGGAAATGCTGTAGCTTTTCTTGCATTTGTTCTGATACCATTTGGCAAGAGTCAGAACTGCTTCTTGTTTAATAATCAAATATATCTATCTAGAATCAGATGTTCCAAATGGGGGAAATAAAATGGGGACTGGATGGCTCAGGGGATTTGTAATAGTATATGGAGCCTTTAACTTCTAAATCATTGGTTCCAAACCACCTCTGTTTGGCCCTATGTGGTATGGCTGCCTCTGTGAACAGGGTTGGCACTTTGACTCCACTCTCAACGCCTGAAAAAACCACCATCAGTATTAGTGCCGATTAGTTGTCTTGTTGGCACCCTCATTCCAAAGCCCTGACCTGTAAAGGATCACTGAAGTTCTATGCAGATCTTGGGAGAATCATAGGCTTTCTTGGTTTAACATATTTTGTGTGGCAACAAATAGATAGGGGGAAAGGCAGTCTAGCCCTTCACTAAGACAGATCAATTCCACTAAATAATCAGAAGCCAGCTACCTCAAACTGCATGAGCAGAAAATGGAGGCCCATGTGAGCTTCTCCCTGAACACTCACTCCTACCAGGACACATGGTAATGCACTCAGCCACTGAAACACAGATCCTCAGCTAGTTTAAACTGCAGTTAGAGAACAAACTCTGACTCACTGACCAAGTGGTCCAAGAATAAGTGAATCTTGTTTAGCAATTGCTAAGAACTGACTTCCATCAACTAATCCTTTCATGGATGTTGTACTGTACATCTCATTCACAAGGCCTAAATTCACTTTTTAAAAATCTCAGAGTTAGGTAAGAAAGTTGATTTTTCAAGTTTCACCACAAAGATTTTATTTTACAACATGTACCAAGAAGGGTGCAAATCTAGACACAATTGGATTAGCAATCATCAAAAATGGGTTGAATGAGGGGGGAGCTACCCACTACATTTTCAAATCAAATCTACAAAGAAATTTCATGTGCTCAAGGGCAATTCTAGTCATGCAAATCTAGGTAACTGAAACCCATGACTAATAAAAATTAGATTGGCTCAGAATTAATCATATGCAGCAGGAATGATTTGATTCATCCTGATTAGTTGCTAAAATGCCTCTAGAAGGTTGGATTAGCAGAAGAAATAGCCTTCTATCTCAAGGCTTGGAGGACAATATCCTACATAGGCAAATTGACAATAGAATACATTAGTATTGTTTGCTTTCTGGAGTGAAGGAGAAGGAATCAGAAATATGAAAATGTGACTGTTGAACTGTTTCTGTTGTTGTTTCTCACCACACACACCCACACCCACACACCCTATTACACTTATGCAATTAAAATGGTAGTGGATGGTTGTTGATATTGTGGCCTATTCAGAAAACAGGAGACCAAGGCTTCTGACTAAGCATCATCCATTCTTCCTTCCATCCCAATGCCCGTATTCCGCGCACACTTTTTAAGATGATCAGGAGTTGTACGCTCTGCCACTGATTCCCCATATCTGTTATGCACTTAGTGACAGTGGACCAGGAGAGTGGAATGAGCGTAATTTACAAACATAAAAATACTGCAACATATTGCCCTCTCCTTCTTATTTCCATAATGTTGTTGGCTCATGCACAACAGCAGCAATGATACATTTCATATTTTACTAGGTTAATTAAATTTAGACACATTATATGGTGTCTGTTTCCACAGCTATGAACCAGATCCTCAGCCCTCTGGCTAGCTGCATTGTGCTACTCAGACTGTGTAAGGCAGCCAGTAATCTGCTCCAACAGAACAATGGAGGATTCTCCAGTGGTGAATTTCCCAGGCAATGTAAAGCAGATATAGTGGACTCTATGCTGCCCATTCAGGGTAGGGGGCATGTCAGGGCTAGGCAGGGGATTCAGGGGTATGTGGCCAAAGTACTTTGCACCCTGGTGATCCTGACTAGTGAAATAATCCCAGTCCTTCCAGTATAATTTAGGCAAGAATGATCTCAGCTTTGGGCAGAAATATTGCTTAGATACCTTTCCTACCCCCTCCCCCATTGAATCCTATGTCAAGTACAGACGGGTTTTTAAAAAAAAAATCAGTTCAATGAGGCTCTTTAAGTACTGCCAAAGTGTAAGAACAAAACAGACTCACAAGCTATCTCTCTAAGTATGTCTCCATTGCAGTGTAACCCAAGGGTTAGTGGGACTTGAGTCAGCTGACCTGTGTTAGGGAACCTATATTGTATTTTAATCCTTTGTTACGGCTTTTCTAACCGATGCTTGAACCTAGCACTCTGGCATCCACATTGCAGTGAGCAGTCCAGAGTCAAAGTAACTATATCCCAGACTCCCTAGTGCGCCCCACCCTGAAATGCGGCTGCTCTATCCCTAGAACTGTGATGCACTGTGGGAAAACTTTACTGCCCCTCCTCCCCTCCCGCCCAAGGAAGCAGTTTGTGTTTCAAAAGGCTTGATCTGTTTGCTCTCCATTGCAAACCCAGGAGATTCGCTGACAGTGTGCTTACAGATTGGTGATCAGAGGACAATGGGTTAACATTGACCTGAGTTGCTGCCACCTGCAAAAGTGGGGTGGCTTCCATTCTCAATAGAATGGATTGCAGATTTCTGGGATAGAAAGAACTAAGGAAGGTGTCCCATGGAATTGCGGGATACTTCCGGCTGACTCCCAGGACCACAGTCAAGCAGGGCTGCTTGAACAAAACAGACTCACACAAAGCAAAAGCAATAGGACTCAGACCCTGGGTCCTGGCTTAACTTGAGCTCAGACCCTCCAGCACTGCAGGGTCCAGGGACCCTGGGTCCAAGCCCTGGGTTAGCGCAATGGCAGTGTAGACACAGGGGTGGGGGAGGGGAAGCTTGAGCCCAGGCTCAAGTATGGGCTTACATTGCAGTATAGACATACCCTCAGGAGCAGGTCTGAGTCACCCAGGTCTAGGTGGATCTAGGGATCCATCTCCATATTTCTGTGACAATGTTTCTTTAAGACTTTCTTCATTGGATGGTTTATATCAGGGATCGGCAACCTTTGGCACGCGATCCATCAGGGAAATCCACTGGCGGGCCGGGATGGTTTGTTTACCTGCAGCATCTGCAGGTTCAGCTGATCGCAGCTCCCAATGGCCACGGTTCACCATTCCAGGCCAATGGGAGCTGCGGGAAGCAGTGGCCAGCACATCCCTCAGCCTGTGCCACTTCCCGCAGCCCCCATTGGCCTGGAACGGCGAACCGCAGCTAGTGGGAGCTGCGATCAGCCAAACCTGCGGATGCTGCGGGTAAACAAACCATCTCGGCCCGCCAGCGGATTTCCCTGATGGATCGCATGCCAAAGGCTGCCGATCCCTGGTCTACATCCAGTTTGACCACTTTTTTCCCCCAACTGTGTGTCCATTCTACTCTATGGAGTTATACTAAGGATGGATCTGGCCCACAGGGATAACTTTTAAAAATGGTGTGATGGGGTAGGTAGGTCCCACACTGGCAATGAAGCAGGTAAGGAGACCCTGTGACCCACTTGACCCGCCCTGATACACCTGACATTTGCTGCAGGATGTGGAGTGGGAGTTAAAAGGTGGAGACCTAGGCCAGGGCTGGCCAGGAAGGAAAGCAGTAGAACTGCTTCTCTTGAGGGGAGAGATGCTTGGTTACAGCCCCAAGACTGAGCTAGCTTGCTGGCTGGAGATGCCCCTGCTAGAAGGATTCTGGGGGACTGGCAGAAGTGTGGGCTGTTTAGACACATTCCCTGAATGGAGGGGTAGAGGTCTGTTGAAGGTTCTTTGGATCACCCTCCTTTCGTGGGGGGGAGGGACAGGTTTGTTTATCTGATCCTGATTTGCTTTTGGGCCTTAACATCCCAGAGGAAGTAGGACTGAAGTGGGCCTTGGTTCACTACCTCAGACCTCACAGGGACAGAACCATACCAGTGGAGCCCTGCTGCCAGGTGGGTCATGCTCTGACAGGCCACAAAGGGCACCACAGTAGAAATCCAGTCATACGTGGTAATGTGTAATACAGACTTCCTTTATTTTGTGCCACATGAAACATTGTTTGTCTTTTCAGCCACTATTAAACACTTGTAAAAAAAGAAAACTACCAAGTATGTACTGTATTTCATAAGGGATTTGATCACCAAAAATTGTATGATGCAGGTGGCTTAATGTATCTTGTATCCATTGGTCACTCAGCTGCTCCAATGAGCTAATCAGTAAAACTAGCAAAATGTCACAATCTCCTTAAAGATTATGTCATGAAGTTGAGATCACTGCATAAATAAGCATCTAAGGGCCTTTATCTGTTAGAACTACTAGCTCCAATGCTGCTGCATATGAACTACCATAGTGGCTAACAGAAGAAAACCATATCAGCACCATGACCTTCCAAACCAAAGTCTGGAGTATTTCATTCCACCCCCCACTACCACCCCCCTTAATAAACACCAGATCAATATCCTCAGGGCATATTAAAAGTAACCCTTTCAGCTGGGTCTAAACTGGAACTCAAACAGAGTTAGCCATAGCTGAGGCTCCAGATAAGCTGGTTTCTAATATAGTTTGACTAGCTACTGTGCAACACATTATTGTGCTTTAACATAACTTTTAAATATGGTTTTAAAAATGGATGGGCTGCATCCACCCATGATATAGACAGGGCCTTTGTTATCAGAACTCTGATTTACAATAAATGGAAAGAATTCAGACTTCATTTATTTAACTCCCTAAAGATGCACATCATGCATAAATTCACTCTCTGTTCCTTCTATAACCTTGGCAGAGCTTATCTGTAGAAAGAGCACTTTTGTGAGTTGTGGAAAGAGAGGACAAGTGGTGCAAAATGAATACACACCGGTTTTGGGGGTTTTTTTGCTGGTGGGGGAGGGCATCCAGCTTTAGGAGTCAACTCTCTGGGAAGTATTGTCAAGGAATCTCTCCCAAAATAAAGCTTGCTTTCTTCAGAAACATTAATATAGCTCACTTTGCAACATCTGAGGCATCACTTATAGGTGAAAGAGTCAACATTTTATTTGCTGGGTGTTTTAACTTCTGTAATTCACAAAGTGAGTAAAAAAGATGACTTACTACAAGACTTGCAAAAGGCAGAAATCAGTGTGCATTCAGTAATCCCATTTTATTTAGTCATATTTCTACACATATCAGAATATGTCTAAATTCAACATTCTCTGGCTTACCTCTGTGGGACTCACTAGCTCCAGTGTTAGGCCTGGTCTACACTAGGACTTTAATTCGAATTTAGCAGCGTTAATTCGAACTAACCGCTCAACCGTCCACACCAGGAAGCCATTTAATTCGAACTAGAGGGCTCTTTAGTTCGAATTTGGTACTCCACCCCGACAGGTGGAGTAACGCTAAATTCGACATGGCTAGTTCGAATTAGGCTAGGTGTGGATGGAAATCGAACTTAGTAGCTCCGGGAGCTATCCCACAGTGCACCACTCTGTTGACGCTCTGGACAGCAGTCCGAGCTTCGATGTTCTGACGAGCCACACAGGAAACGACCCGGGAAAATTTGAATTCCTTTTCCTTTCTGGACAGTTAGAATCTCATTTTGTGGTTGGACATCGGGGCGAGCTCAGCAGCACCGGCAGCAATGCAGAGCTCTCCAGCAGAGGAGTTCATGTAATCTCTGAATAGAAAGAGGGACCCGGCATAGACTGACCGGGAACTCTTCGATCTGATCGGTGTGGGGGGCGAGTAGTCTGTGCTTTCGGAGCTGCGCTCCAACAAACGGAATGCAAAGACCTACGAGAAGGTCTCCAAAGCCATGATACAGACAGAGGATACAGCCATCATGCAACGCAGTGCCGCGTGAAAATCAAGGACCCCAGACAAGCCTACCAAAAAATCAAAGCGGCCAACGGATGCTACGGAGCCTGCCACCACTGCCCCACCAGTGACCATGGACTCTGATGATGGGACAGTGTCGACGGGCAGTTCCTCGACGATGTTCACGGACGGGGAAGATGAGGAAGGGTTTGTGTAGGACGAGGCAGGCGACAGCGCTTACAACGCTGGTGTCCCCGACAGCCAGGATCTCTTCATCACCGTCACGGAGATCCCCTACCAACCCTCCCCGGCCATGAACCCGGATCCTGAATCAGGGGTAGGAGCAGTCGGTAAGTGCTTTAACCATGTTAACTTTTATTCTTAATATAACAGGAATCTGAAGTGTGTGAAAAGGAGGTCTCTGTATATATGGTGATAGAACAGAAATCCTCCTGGGAGATCTCCACGAAGCTCTCCTGCCATTAATCGATAAGCATCCGCAGGAGGTTCCTGGGGAGAGCTGCCTTATTGGGTGCTCCGTGATAGCACACTTTTCCACGCGAGGCTTTCATGCGGTATTCAGGGAGCACTGCCTCCCCGACCACGGCTGCATAGGTCCGTGGTTCGTGCTAGATTTCACGCAGCATGCGCTCTCTATCTCCTTCAGTGCCCATCCTCACGGTTATCTCGCTCGGAGACTCCTGCATCTAAGTAGGGGAATTACTGTAATGTTACGGCTGGTCCAAAGTATTTTTAAAAAATCTCCAGACAGACGGCATAGCACAGACTCAGCACGCAGCTGCGTGACGAGCGTAACGGAAAGCCAAAGAATCAAATGGACGCTCATGGAGGGAGGGGGGAACGAGGACGCAAGGTATCCCACAGTTCCTGCTGTCTCCGAAAAGCATTTGCATTCTTGGGTCAAACACAGTGTCCGCGGTGGGTCGGGGCATAGCTCGGCAATTTACGCACCCCCCCCCCGACCCCCAGAAGTTAAAGGGAAAACAATCCTCTGTTGACTCTTTTACATGTCACCGTATCTGTACTGAATGCTGCAGATAGACGCGCTGCTGCAGCACTCAACAACAACATCCTTCCTCCCACCCTGCCATGGGTGGCTGATGGTACAATAGGACTGCTACCCGTCCTCATCATCAGCCTATTGGCGCATGGGGCAGTGCAAAAGGACTGGTAACCATACCAACTTGCTTGGGACAGGTCGATCAAGGTCGCCTGGTCCTAATTTTTCATGGTAGATGGTGCAGTATGGCTGGTAACCGTCCTCATCATTGCAACAGGGGGCTGAGCTCCATCAGCCCCCACCCTTCATTGTAAAGAAAAGATTCAATTGCCCCTGGACTAGCAGAGGGATGATTGGCTCCCTCCTCCACACCCCTAAATGTCATCTCTGGACTATCATTGCAGCTGGAGGCTTCCTTCCACTCATTTCTCACAAATGACTACCTGTGTCTTATTCATGCATTCTATATTACTTCATCACACAAGTGGGGGGACAATGGTATTGGAACCCAGGAAGGCTGGGGGAAGAACGGAATGAACAGCTGGGGTTGTTTCAGGAGCACACCCTGTGAATAGCATTCAGCTCAAAATTTATGCATGATTGGCCAGAGAGCAGCTGTGCTCTCTGGTTCTATGATACAGTGGTTCTCTAGTACAGTTGCCCATATTCTAGGCAGGACTGATTCTATTTTTAGATACCCAAAAAGGAGGGATTGACTCAGGGAGTCATTCCCAAATTTTGCTTTTGCGCCCCTGGCTGATCGGCCAGGGGCACTTATGACAGCACCAAATGGCGCAGTTCAAAAGGACAGGTAACCATGACCATCTTATTACCGTCTTCTTACCAGTTCATGGTATGGTAGACGGTGCAGTATGCCTGGTAACCATCGCTGCTGTCATGCAAAAGCAAAAGCATGCTGCTGTGTAGCGCTGCTGGTCCGCCTCTGTCAGCGGCATCTAGTACACATACGGTGACATACACAGAAGGCAAAATAGGGTCCATTGTTGCCACGCTATGGCGTGTGCCAGGGCATTTCATGGAAAACGTGCTCGAAATGATTGTCTGCCGTTGCTTTCCCGGAGGAAGGAATGACTGGCGACATTTACCCAGAATCCACCGCGCAAATGATTTGTGCAACAGCAGGCACAGGGGTCTCAACAAAAAATTCACAGAGACAGCCTAGACTCAGTTAATTGTTCGCAAAAAAGTATCTTTGCAAGGAATTCACTAACTGTTTCCCATCTCACAGCTTCCACTGTCTCCAGACCTTCCACAGCATCCCCCTCGCAGAGGCTGGCGAAGATTAGGCGGCGAAAGAAAAAGACAAGGGACACGATTTATTAATAGGCAGCAGGTTTAATTAATAGGCAGCAGGTTTAAAACAAATAAAAGGAAGTTCTTCTTCACGCAGCGCACAGTCAACTTGTGGAACTCCTTACCTGAGGAGGTTGTGAAGGCTAGGACTATAACAATGTTTAAAAGGGGACTGGATAAATTCATGGTGGCTAAGTCCATAAATGGCTATTAGCCAGGATGGGTAAGAATGGTGTCCCTAGCCTCTGTTCGTCAGAGGATGGAGATGGATGGCAGGAGAGAGATCACTTGATCATTGCCTGTTAGGTTCACTCCCTCAGGGGCACCTGGCATTGGCCACTGTCGGTAGACAGATACTGGGCTAGATGGACCTTTGGTCTGACCCGGTACGGCCTTTCTTATGTTCTTATGATTTTCGATGAATGTGTGGGCTGCTACCTAGCCGAGGCGGACCAGCAGAGGCAGTGGAGGGAGAAAGTCTCTCTGTACCAGCGCTCACACAGCGAATGGGAGGAGAGGTGGCGTGAGGAACACAAGCAGGCGACTCAAGCAATGCTTGTACTAGTGAGGGAGCAAACGGACACGCTCCGGCGACTTGTGTATGTTCTGCAGGACCGCTGCAGGACAGAGCCCCCGGCAGTATCTCTGCAACCGCCCTCCCCCGCCACAAAATCACATACCCCCCTCACCCTAAATAACCAGGAGGATGCCCGCCCTGGGCCGTGAATACTGTCACTGCACCCCAGCAGAGTGCTCAAGTAACCAAAAGCTCTCATACCCTACGTTTGCATAAGTCCTTCCCTTCCGGACTCAAACAAGTCCCAATCCCAGTCCCATCCCATAACTGTGTACTTAAGTAATAAAAATACTTTGCTGTTAAGTACTGTTTCCGTCATGTTTTTTCACTGAAGACTGTGTTTGAATGGGGTGCGTGGGGAAGTGCGTTGCTAATTGCATAGGACAGGCACCTTTCCCAGGGTACAGACACAGGGGCCGGATCAGCAGCGGGTCACACACACAGTGCAGTCAGTAGGCACCGTGGTCGGTATGGGAGGTGGTTTCCAGGTTCTGTGTGGGCGGTGGGGATGTGACTTTTTAGCGGGGGAGGGCGGTTACAGATCTTATACAGCGGTCCTTGTCCTGGACCGCTGAGTCACGCAGCAGAGGAATCTGTATCCGTCCTCCTCCGCCACAAGGCCACATAGCCCCCCGCACACAGAATCCCAAAAAGGAGGGATGGCAGGCTCCGTTGAAACAAGCAGTCCGGCAATGCGGACCGCTGTAGGAGCAGGAGCCTGTCATTCCTTGAGTTTAGAGGCGGTCTTTACATCAGCGCACACCCTACCCACCACAGTCTGCGTTCCAGTTTCAACCCTTTAACGAAAAGTCATGAATAAAGAAACCTCTCCTCAGTAACAGTGTGACATGTATTTTATTTTTACACGTGTCTTGGAAGTGGGGGAAACGGGGAGAACGGGGTATTTAACCGAAGAGGAGAGTCAACAGTAACTGGGTAAAGAAACAGGGGCAGGTTCAGCTTCTCTGTAAAGAAACTGAACAGTCACAGGTCACGCTGCTCGCTGCTCGCTGGTATTTGAAGAGTTCCTTGTCGCTGTCCCAGGCACCTGTATAGGGCTTCATGAGCAAGTGCATTAGCGGGCAGGCTGGGTCACCGAGGATCACCACAGGCAAATGCACATCCACAACAGTTATTTCGTGGTACGGGAAGAAACTACCTTCCAGCAGGCGTCTGAGCAGCCCACAGTTCCTGAAAACACACGCATCAGGAACCTTGCCCGGCCATCCGACGTTTGTGGAAGAGGTGGACGATAAAGTGCGAGGAGGAGAAAACGGCGAGGATCGCAGCGGGCTCCGTGCTTGCAGTGCTGTGGCGTCCGCGCTGTCACTGACCAGAAAAGTGCACGAACAGATTGCCCGCAGGCGCTTTCAGGGAGGGAGGGAGTGAGGGCGTGATTGACGGTTCAATGACGACAGTTACCCAAAACCACCCTCAACACATTTTTTCCCCCAGCAGGCATTGGGGGCTCTACCCAGCATTCCAATGGGCAGCGGGGACTGCGGGAACTGTGGGATAGCTTCCCACAGTGCACCGCTTCCAAAGTCGACGCTGGCCCTCTGAATGTGGACTCAGAAATTTGAATTAGTGTATTTAGTATGGATACACAAATTCGACTTCATAAGGTCGAATCCACAAATTCGAACTAAGTTGATTCGAAATAGTCTTGTAGTGTAGACAAGGCCTTAGGCCTCAAGACACATGAGCCTGACCACACTGGCAATACACTAGGAGCTTAGCACTACTGTCATCTTTGTAGCTGTCTCAATATTGCTCCATTACTCAAGCACTTCACCCCTACCTAAATCAAGGTTGGTTGAGTTATCTGTAATTCAAATGTTCTTAACTATTCGTACCTAATGTTCTAGCTTAATGACATTATGAAAACATATAACATAACTATACTAAGATTTTTAAAAGTCATCAATGACTCTCCACTTGTTTGTGCTTGTGATCTGGGGTACATCCATGCCAGCCCAGGATTAAGATGGCTCCGAATGGGCCAATTAACCATATAGCCTGCACCTGGGGGAGAGCCAGGGCTAGCCAGACTAATTGAAGATGAAACCCAGCTGGACAGGGCCAAGCTGGGCTTGTATAAAGACAGGAAGTTTGCAACAGAAGGGCTGCTGGGAGGAGCTCTGTAGTCACTTCCAGGAAAGGAATGGTATAGATAGGGGCGGCTCCAGGCACCAGTGCAGCAAGTGCGTGCCTGGGGCGGCAAGCTGCAGGGCGGGGCCTGCCGGTCGCCATGAGGGTGGCAGTCAGGCAGCCTAAGGCGGCATGCCTGCGTGATGTCCGCCGGTCCCGCGGCTTTGGCAGCAATCCAGTGGTGGGTACGCTGAAGGCGCAGGACTGGCGGACCTCCCGCAGGCATGCTGCCGAAAGTCGCCTGACTGCCATGCTTGGGGCGGCAAAATACATAGAGCCGCCCCTAGGTATGGACTACATATAAGGAGGTGGTCTAGGCAGAGAGTAGGCCCTGGGATTCTCCCTTGGACCACAGACTCTGGCAAGAAGCCAAGAGGGGGATAGTTAGGGTGACCAGATAGCAAATATGAAAAATCGGGATGGAGGTGGGGGGTAATAGGCACCTATATAAGACAAAGCCCCAAATATCGGGACTGTCCCTATAAAATTGGGACATCTGGTCACCCTAAGGAGAGTGGTCATGGGGAGTGGAGGAAGCTCCAGTGGTAAACTAGAGGATGAGCCAGAAAATAGTGAAGAAAGAGCCTAGGGAAGCAACAACAAGGTCTGAGCTTAAGCAGACCATTGTTACTGGGCAAAGGGTCCCAGGGCTGGAACCCAGGGCCTGGGTTTTCCTGTATAATGTACAAGCACGACTATATGTCTTTTACAATATTGACTGAACATTTTAAAAGATGTATAAAACATGACCAGCTAGCATAGTTTTTTCTTACTAAGGCTATTAAATGAAATTTAAAGGGCCAGATCTTCAGATGATATAAATGGAGATAGTCCAATTAACACCAGTGGAGCTATGCCAGCTGAAGATCTAGGCCAAAGTTTCTATTTTCAGCTATCATTTGCTTATATAAACACAACAGTTAATTTGGAACATATGGGAGGTGTGTGTGCCTTGTTTTTCCCCTGGTCTCATAATTCTGAAACAGCCACATTGATTTTGTTATAACTTTTTTTTTTTAAATCCTTCAACTTGAGGCTGATATTATGTGTGACAGTGTCTTGCCTGTCTGATCTGAATTGTGTTGATAAAAAAATTGGTAAGATTAATATTTATTTGAAGTTATGCTATGCAACACTTAACCTGTTTGAGAATTGGGGTTGTTTCCATTTTCATGGTAATAGGCCATTCTATCTCAAGAGATGTTGAAGGAAAACACACTAATGGGTTTTTATGTGAACACCTGGCGGTCCAGTTTACGCAATGGAACTGGACCAGAAATTATCTGATTAAATGCAAATCAGTATTGTTGTAATCAATGTAACTGGGGGAAAAAATACAGAAAACAAACATGGAACAATGGCAGATAATTGGTTTTACAACTTCTGAAAGATCCAGAATCCACAGGCTAGGGCATGTGGCTGCTAAAGTGAGGCTCTGATGAAGCAACTCCGTGTTGCGGTGACACTTGTGTTCTAGCAAAAGTAACTTGCATTTGAGTGACGAGAAGAAAAGCATGCATTACTGGACCTGGACTCTAAAGTTGATGGATCCTCTCCATGAAAGGATATTGAACTGGGGACTGCTTCATTTCAGATCAAAGGCAAAGGTGCATCAAGGAAAAAAAGGTGATATTTTACATACCTTGCTCAAATGTGAGACACACACAAACTCCCAGAGATTGAAGCTTGGATGTTTGGACCAAAAATGTAGCAGCAGCTGAATGAGACAGGACTTAACTGTATTTTAAGCTTAATCTTTAACCAAAGTTTTCAAACTTGGTTGCCTAGAATTAGGCACCCAGGTAAGTGGCCTGAATTATAGTAGTAATGGGAACTGGGGTTGTTCTGCACTGTAAATGACAACTGCCAATACTCAGTGCCTCTGAAAATCACTTCTTTTTTACTGATGTTTAACAGGATTTAGCTCCCTAACTTTAGACACTGTAAACAAATTTTAAAATGTTGGCTTTCATACCGCTTGAAACGCCTTTTGCGGTGACTTTAGCTGAGTCAAACATACCAGTCTACTGCTGTGGTTCTCAACCCTCATTGCACCGCAACCCCCTTCTGACAACAAAAATTACTTATGACCCCAGGCAGCGGGGAGGGGTGCACAGGGAAGAGCCTGAGTCCTTTGGCCCCAGCAAAAATCTAATGCTGGCCCTGGTGACCCCATTAAAATGGAGTCGTGACCCATTTTGGAGTCCTGATTCTCAGTTTGAGACCCACTGCTCTACTGTGCTTGCATTCCGTCTGACTTTTAGTGTGATTTTTGGTTTTACCTTTGTCTACCCTATGGCAAATAAACAGTGCTTTTATTGAAGATAACTGGAATTGGATGTGAAGACTTACATTAGTATTACACACTGGTGAGTGACTCGGCCTAAAAGGAGATGCTTCCTGCTCCCGTCCTCCCCGATTTACAACCTCTCCTATTAATGTAGTGGATTGTTGGTTATTTCTGAATCATCTCATGATAACAGACAAGATAAACAACTTTGGAGGAACTTGGATCCTATTTCTGTCTTTTGTGCATCCTTCTTCTCAGCCCCCGTGGGGGATCTCACCAGCAGATTTAAAAAAAAAACTCATGAATTATGGGGCTTCCCTAAATCAGAGGCAACATTCGCTTCTATCCCCTTTATCCAGGGAACCTTGGAGTGCACAAAATTCAAAGACAACATACAGCTGGACAAAAATTAATTTAAGGTTTGGCGTGAGGGCTGAGACAATTTTTCCTCATTTGCCCACCAAACCAGGCTGCTCATCGCTAATTTTTTTTAAAGTGCTATATACTTCCCAAATAGTGTGGTGTATATTTTCCTGCTACTAAAAGCTGTGTTGCTACTTAATATTCATATAGGAAATTTAGAAGGCAGAATCTCAAAAGGATTGCCCCTCAAAAGGACCTTTTTCTAAACAACTGGGCTTTGTTTTTGCTTAACTCCTTCCTGGGAGGCATAAGAGTGGGACAATATGATGTGCAGATCATGGGCTAGATGGACAAATTCTTGTGAGAACAATCCACAAATTCAGAGGATGCAGCATCTCCCAGCCTATTTCCCATAGATTTTCATTGTGTTCTACAGAATGTAAGCTTTCATTTAAAAAATTTAATTTCTAGCCCCACTGGGTCTTATTCTTTTTATGTAATTATATATTATTCCCATCATATCTAGGTGTATTATCAAAAATGTAAACACACTTTTGCCAACAAGGGGTGCATCTAACACTCAGCTCTGACTCTTTCATTTCACAGTGCCCAACCCCACCCTGCTACACCCTCAAACTATGGAACACCAGAGAGTACATGCATGTTACACATATCAAAAAACAAATCAATGTGAGGTTCTATTAGATTGCAAGAGGGAATAAACTCCATAGTCAACTGTCCTGCATTGGAGAAAACCTGCCATTCTCCCTCAGAGCTCAACCACTGGGGCAGCCAGCAAGAACAGTCTGGATGGAAGAGAAAGCAGTCAGTGGTAGCAGGTATTGTGATTTTTAAGGCCTAACCCTGCCCTGATCGCCATTGCTGGGGTTAAAACACCAGCAGATACTAATGCCTTGTTGCCCCCTAAAGCTCCCACTGTTGATAGTGCAACTGAACCAGTGCTTGAACAACCATGAGAAATGCTTGGCTAAATAGCCTAGTGCAAATTTCCTCTGTCTTAATAGAATGTCAGTGCTTAAGTCTAATCATGACCACTTACATACCAATAGCATCCTTTTGAGTGCTCAGAGTTTTACTAGAGACTGCCTGTTTTTTAACTGGCTTGGTGAGATGCCTCCATGAGTCCCACTGTCCTATCTGCAGACTTAGAGTGCACAAGTAGTCCAAAATCCTACTCAATATTGTTGGGAGTACTTATAGAAACAAAAATTGTACTACAGTCCTTTAATACAAGGGCACAGATGGTGTCACATGGCCAGGGCCGGCTTTATGAACTGTGGGGCCCAATTCGAATACCCAGTGGCAGTCCGGGGCTTCGGCGGCACTTCGGCAGCACTTCGGCGGCGGGGGGTCCACTCCAGGTCTTCTCGGCACCAAAAGACCCCTCGCCACCAAAATGCTGCCAAAGACCCAGACCCAGAGCCCAGACCCCACCCAGCTGCCAAAATGCTGCCGAAGGCCTGGAGTGGACCCCCTCGCCGCCGCCAAAGACCCCTCCCCTCCCCAGGTGCCAGGTGAGTAAAAAAAATTTAAAAAATTAAAAAGGTGCCTCTTAGGCATGGGGCCCGATTCTGGGGAATCGGCCTAAAGCCAACCCTGCACATGGCCATGGTTTAAGAAGTGCTGAGAGTTTGATTGAGCAGCTTGCAGATTTCTATTAAAGTTGATCCAGCGCCAATACAAATGTGGGCGTGACAGGGTGAACTCACCCCACACTGGACAGGGAAGGGTTAACTCCTCACTGTGGGTAGAGGAAGTCAGGCCCCCACATCCCTACCAGGCATGCTCCAGGTGTAGCAGCAGTATAAGAGGGAGCAGACCGGCTCAATTGGGGCTGACTGCCGGAGAGGGAGGATGCTTCTTGCTGTCTCCTGCCCAGGAACCACTGGAGCCCTGGACTGTGGAAGCAGAGGCGCTGAGACCCACACAGACACCCAGCTACCTGTGGACACCCCAGGGAGGTCCAAGCTACAGGGAGTTGTACTGGCTGAAGAACCCAGAGACCCCGAAGATGCACAGGTCACAGACTGGAGTTACAAGGTAGGAAGTAGCCCAGGAGAGGACAAACCATTGTCCCAAGGCCCGTCAGCATGTTGTGGACAGATCCCCACTGACCCAGTGGCAGATTCACTCGCCATGGCAAGGGCCCTGGGCTGGGATCTGGTGGAGCAGGGAGGGTCTGGATCCCCCTATCTGTCCCCCCCACGGCAGACGCTTGACCATACAGCCCGCTTGGAGGGCAACTTTATTGACTCTGGCCACTAGGCCGTGTAACCCCGCCTAGAGGATAACTTTATTGACTTCGGCTGCTAGGCCCTACGTCCCCACCTATTGACGCTGGCAGCTAGGCCATACGGCCACACCTGGAGGGCATCTCCATCGACTCAGGCTGCTAGACCTGGCTGCCAGTGAATCCAGTGGATCATTAATGACTGTGGCTGATAGGCCTTTCTTCCCTGTAGACCCAGGGTATCTCTACCGACTTTGGCCATCGGGCCTTACTGCCTTGTAAACCCCAGGGTACCCCTATGAATTCTGTCTGCTAGGCATTACTGCCCAGCAGAGAAGGGCTAGCCCCCAGACGTCGGTAACGTGACCCTATTGCCGTAAAGCCCTGCGGATCGGGGCATCTCTATGGACTTCTTCCCTTAGGTCTCACAGCCTGGAGACTGAGTGCAGCTTGAAGGACAGAGTGAACTCACCCTGCATGGGATGGGGTCTCCCGCACCCCATCACAGTAGGATATTAGTTAATTGTTTTAAATTACCCTACTTGAGTCTTAAAATTATATTAAAATATAATCATAAGGCTCTAACACTAACCACTCCCCAGCACACACGCACTAAACTTCACAGACTGAAGTCTAATGCTTCTCCCATCCTTTTGAAAGTACTTTAACTTTGATTTAGCTTCCAGTAATAGAATTTTGTGGAAATACATAATGTCCATATCTGTAAATCTTTATTTTTTTAATACTTATGTTCTTCACAGATTCAACACTGTTACTCCTAACATACATCTGGTGTTATGGAGGGCAGCCACTAATTCAGAAAACATAACAGTGGTGTAAGTGGTATTATCACATCCTTGGGAAAGAAAAACATAGTTAGTTAGGGTGTGGTCTTTTGGCGTATTTTGAATGTTTAATATTGTGTGAGGGAGAGATTTGATTTACTACTTTTGTGAATTCAGATTTTATGCTTTTCCTGCATGAGTACTACTGAAATGGAACTTCAGGAATCGGGTCTCATAGTAAAAAAACAAAGCAAGGCATCACTGTATTAATCCTTCATTTTTCATGAAAAATTGCTTCAATCTTCAGTTTTAAGAGGAAAAGCTTTAAGCCTTCCAGTTCTGTTCCTTTGACTGAGCCTTTTACTCTGATAATATTTTACTCAGAAAATAGTTTCCCAGCATGTCTACAAGTGAAAAATTCTTCATTCACCATGTCATTATGAAAAACTGTATCAAATCTTATTGATGCTGAACTTAGAAACAGCTAGCAGAAGCGAAGCATTTCTAGGACAGTCTTTTCCCTTTGTTTTGTCAGATGATAAAACAGAAGATCCCAAAGTGGTAGGGGGTCCACGATCCGCTTGCTGACCTCAGCAGTTTCCTCTTATCAGTCCAATATAGCCATTAGTTTTTGTACTTTAAAGGGTTATGAACTTACTATCTCCTAATTATGGAACTCTTTGCAGTTGGGAAGAGGGGATCTATGCTGAGGCAAGATGCCAACTGGAGTTGGCTAAGGAAAGTGCCATTCTTCCTGTAAGCAATAACCCACTCAATGGTGTGCATTTGTTAGCCAGTGTCAGTTCAACTTGAGGCCAGCCACTCTAGGAAAACTTTCAAAAATTCACAGCAGTGTAACTATAGCAATGTAGTTCTACCAGTACAAACCCTTATTGTAGGCATGGAGGTAACTACATTGAAGTAGCCATACCAGTAAGAATTGTAGGGTCCTGGGTGCACTGGGGTATATTTTAGGGCCCTGGATGCACTGTGGCTTGCATTTAATGACGAGTGCATAAATTTATGTTTATTTGTGAGACATCAACATTTGGACCTTTTGTTTATTATCTGAATCCTAATACTATTGACAACATAAGCTGGAATTCTCTTCCATGTCACTGTCACCACCACCCCCACTCCCTTGCCACTCACCCAAAACATTCACCTGACTAGCTGTCCACGCTAGAGTATTTTCTTTAAATTACCTATCATTGCTACAATCAGTGCAGTTCCACTGGTGGGAGCACTAGTGTAGACAGATTTCTGGCATTGTAACTACAGTTGCCAATCTTCACGTGGTAAATAAGCACCCCAACTTTCACAATAAGCCAAAAATCAAGCTAATCCCATTTCAAAACAAGGCCAAAGCAAGCCAATCCCTAAGAACCCCAAACTCTATGTGACTAGATCACCATGGTGTAAAGTCTGGGACTGTGGTGGGCCCGCTGTGCACCCCTGACTCTCTTCTCCTCCACCCCCTCGGCCCTGCTTGCCCCTTGTCTCTGCTTGCCCCTGCTTGCCAAGAGCAAATAAAAAAAAAAGAAGAAGCAAGCTACAACAAGCTACAAGCCAAAAACTAGCCGACAAGCAACTCACAAGCCAATTACGCCAAAAACAAGCCCAAATCTGCATTTTTTTCATGGGTTTGGCATGTCTGATTGTAACCACTGTGTAGACAACATGCTCATTAAAACCTTGGCATTTCCCAGTGGTCTGTCAACACTAGTGCTCCTGCCGTTGCTACCTCCAACAAAAGAGTCTAGTGTTGACAATGAAGTGTGAACTTTGGGCTTAGTTGGTCCTAACTTCCATTTAAGTCCTAACTTCTAAAATCTTTTTGTTTTAAAGAAAACTTCACAAAATATCAAACTCTAGGTTTAATGGAACATTAAGATTGCACAGTTTAAAATCTCAAACGGACAGAGTATGACTTCAGCAATACCACCGACTAAACCCCATAGAATGCAGCTTGCAGAAGGAGTGCATGGAAAAGTGGCAACTGCTATACCCTTTAACGGGGTTCAATGTACGCTTCCTCCAGCCTAGACCTTCAGTTAGTGTACAAGAGAGTCTTGACCGTTGCCCTTGTTCCATCCTCTTTCTGGTTACTAGCTCTGCTGACTGTAACAAGCACCCCTCCTCAGTTCTCCCTGGCTCACAGAACAACATGCAGGATTACCTGCATGCCAAAAAGGAATTGATAGAGTGGGTTGCCAGTGTCGTCCTCCTACTTGTACACCCACACAAGAGGAGCCAAAATCCGGTGCTAAATATGTAGAGTATGATGTAAAATGCAATATACATACAGACTGCAAATGTATAGTCTAATAATCCATATGGCACCTAATCCATATGTCACTGTTCCCCCTTGGAGATCTTACTATTAAAGCCCACAGATGTTCCTGTTAGCCAGTTTTTACTCTGTCATAGTATTTTTTTTATTTGACCTTTATCCAATTTCTTGATAAGATTTTTATATAGTGCTCTACGGCATCTCTTACTGAAATTCAAATATACTGTAATATAGCCATCATGTCCCCTCTGACTATTAAGTTGGCAATTATATTAAAGAAGTCTATTTGGTTTGTCATGACCTATTTCTATAAACTTATCTGACTTGTCTCTTATCAGACAGCTTTCTCTCAAAATATTCACATCTGCTTGCCTATTAAAGGTAGGCCAGTGGGAATTACTGAAATCAATATTTTTCTATTTATATTTTACATATAACCAAAAATAAAACTGTCTCAATCTAATTCTGTACATAGATATTCTATGTAACCAGGTGCTTCAGTCCCTGTTTCCTTCATTCTCGTTTTTTCAGTTAAATTGTGTGGTCTTTGGGGCAGGACCATCTCTTCCCATGTGTTTCTATAGCATTTGATGTGATGGGCCTCCATCTGAAATGAGGACCCTGGAGACTGTTGTAATAATGACATATTGGCCCACATCAGACTAATAGGATTATAATGTCCTATATCAGCCTTTCTCCTCTTCATATTTATCAGCGGAAGGAAAGTATCCAATGGATGTAGCAAACATCTTCTCTCCCTTCAGCAATGAGATCAGAGGTGGAGACAGGGCAAGTCCATGAGTTGCACAGCTTGTGCTGAACCATGAGAGCCACTGGTGGCTTGTGCCGAAGACCAGGCCTCATTTGTGGCCATGTAATGCTGGAATAATTCAGGAATCTTGAGGGAATAAAATATTCCACCGCCTCCTAAATCAGGGGTACAGGGATTATGGCTGAGTGAATAATTGACTTTTTTCATAGAATCATAGAACTGGAGGGGACCTTGAGAGGTCGTCTAGTCCAGTCCCCTGCACTCATAGCAGGCAGGATTAAATATTATCTAGACCATCTCTGACAGGTGTTTGTCTAACTTGCTCTTAAAAATCTCCAGTGATAGAGATTCCACAATCTCCCTGGGCAATTTATTCCAGTGCTTAACCACCCTGGCAGGAAGCTTTTTTCTAATGTCCAACCTAAACCACCCTTCCTGTAATTTAAGCCCATTGCTTCTTGTCCTATCCTCAGAGGTTCAGGAGAATACGTTTTCTCCCTCTACCTTGTGTACTTTTCTCCCTCCTCCTTGTGTACCTTTTATGTACATTGTTATCATGTGTCCCCCCCCCCCCCCCCCCCCAGTTTTCTCTTCTCCAGGCTAAACAAACCCATTTTTTTTTCAATATTCCTTCATAGGTCATATTTTCTAGACCTTTAATCATTTTGTTGCTCTTCTCTGGACTTTCTCCAATATGTGCATATCTTCAGTTTGGTGGCTGAACTAAAAAAATCCCTCCAAAATTTCAGTCATTTCAAACAAAAACTTTTTTTCTTTAGTTTTTCTTATCAAACCAAAGAAATTTCAATCAGGTCAAATGAAATGTTTCAAATATGACATTTCAAAACTGTTTATCTTGACATTTCTGAAACTTTTGTTTCCAGGTTCTCCTCTCCCACCAGCCAAAACTATTAGTTGATCCACAAATAGTTTTGGTGCCCCAAATGCATTTTTTTGGCCAACCAGTTATTGGCCAAAAACAATTTGCCCAGCTGTCACAGTGAAGCAACATTACCCCTTTGCGGCTTCTTTTCTGGTTTGTTCCCAAGCACTGGATCTGCATAGTCTTAGATCCAGTTGCCTCTCCCCCATTCTACCCCCAAAGACCATCATTCCCATTCCAATCTATTTGGGGCTTTCACAGATCCCATCCTCACACTACACATCAGTGTAGAAACATATGCTTCTGGATCACGCTACCACTGAAGTTAAGAGTGATGAATCCCAGTGAATTTCAGTCACCAAGACCCTGTTTGACATATTACATCTCCTCACGCTTCAGTTTTAGGCCATTCAACCAAAATGTTCCACTGTAACTGGATGACATTTATATCAAACACTTTTAGTACAACAAGCAGAGAAAGTACTGTCTGCTTGTGGCTACAGTAGATGTTAAGACCAGGGTTCCTTAAAGCTATGTTTGAGTTTTCCCTTGCCCTGTGGCAAATAACAAGACTTCTGAAACCATGGCATTAGCTGAAATAAAACTTGAAATGAGTACATTCCACTAGTGTAATTAGATTTAAATAGACATCAGTGGTGGTTTGCTATTAAGCATATGAAACTGATAAACAGGCAGCATTTTTATGCTTCCATGTTCCACAGTTGAAAGAGCAGAACGGAACCAGATTCAGAGTTATTTCAGTTCCTTACTCTGCCAACACAATGCATAATGAAAGAAGCACCAGGTTATCAAAGGAGATCATTGGAATTGAAAAGTGATAATGTGTCAATTTTCTACCTCCATTTTTTTCAAAGTGTGGCTAGTCAACTTTATTATACCAGATTAGAGTCTTTAACTTAGTTTTGTGCAATAGGCTTTATAGTTTAATATTTTAACAGTGATTTTAATGAGACTTACCTTGCTATATTCACTTGATAATCATTTTCTAAAAACAAACTAAATTCAAAGCTAGAATATCATTAAGGAAGAAACAAGTTGAGGGCATCATTTGAACTTTCAGTTTGCTGCTTTCTGAGTGAGCAATGTAAACAGCTTCTAGAATCCTAGTGGGAGAGGAGAGAAGTTCTGCTTAGGGCTTGTCTACATTTACAATGCTGAAGCAGCACATCTGCACCAATGCAGCTGTGCCACTGTAGTGCTTAGTGAAGACTCTACCTACACCAGTGGGCGAGTTTGTCCCATCGGCATACGTATTCCATGTTGCCTAGAGGCAGTAGCTATGTCAACAGGAGAAACTCTTCTGTCGACATAGTGCTGTCTACACCAAAGGTTAGGTCAGTACACCTGCATCACTCAGGAATGTGGATTTTTCACACCTCTGAGTGACATAGTTATACTGACATAAGTCTGTAGTGTAGATCAAGCCTCAGTCATTCCATTTCTCAAAAGGTCTTCTTTGGTTGGCTGTTTGACTTGCCTGGCAAGATTTCACCATCACTGTTGTTGATACAACCTTCATTACCTCTACTGAATAATGTTCTTGTCTTAGACCTCTTTGTCAGTCACTTTTTATAATATTTTCTACAGATAAAACTTAAATTTTCTTAATTTTTTAGAAGAATTTCAAAACTAGGTAGTAGGTTGTGCACAGTATATGAAGCATAATGTTTAATGAATAACTAATGGCAAATAATTTCTTTTCACTGGTTTATATCAAAACAACATAGGTAGATCTGACAGTTACTTTTCATCTTTAGTTGTTGATCAATATTTAGCTCACCATTTCAGAAAAGTCCCCTTTTACCTTACTATTGTCTGGTTTGCTTTTAGATTTGTATTCAGAGTAAGGCAATGAAAAAAAAACTCTATATTTTGTTGATCTGCTGTACAAGCTAGGTGCTACAGTCAGGATCTTATCCTTCACTGCTCTTAAGTATATCAAAATTATTTTTTTCCAAAAGGGGTGCATAAATGCAGCATAATCTCAGTAAAAATATCTGTCTAGAGAACTGTCTCCATTCACTTTATCACCCACATTTAGAAACAGTATAATAGTAAGCTATAGTGCAGTTTCAGTTGTAATTTTGTAGTGCTTAATTTCCTAATACCATTCTCATTGGTACAAAGCACCTCTCCAACTCATCTGGACTCTCACCAGGACCTTGAACTATCCCACTCTTTTCCTTTAAACTTTTCCAGTATATTTCTTAACGCAAAACTTGGAGGAGGATGTCAAATTTCATGCTTGAAAAAAAAAGATCCATATCTTTCACCAAGAAAGATTTTCCTGCCATCCTGGGGAAAGAAAATTAAGCTTCTATTTTGTCTGATTTTGTTCCACACTTAATTTCTTCCCCTTGCAACTTCATCCTTCAGACCAGGGATGAAGTCCCAGGACTATATTCTGGCCTTTATGTGGGTGCACATTTTGTGGGCAGAGGAAGGGCACAGCCAGACCTTTCCATCCTTTGTGTGGCCCTGATAATGGCCAAGTAGAACTGTTGTCCTGTAGAACTGTTGTCCTGTGTGAGCGGATGGGGCATTGCTCAGTTCTGCCGCCCAACACTGTCAAGAAGTGTAATAGTTCGTATGCTTTTCCCTACATCTGGAGAGTACAAGAAAAATTTCTGCCTTCCTGAGGCAGAATGCCGCCCTGTGCTCACTGTGCCTAAAAGTGAGAAGTCATCCCCTTCTTAGTTTAGGGCTATCTATTTAGTTCCCTTTGCATATTTCTTGGCATCTCCATTGATCTTGACTATTTCTGCCCATTTCAGTTTCCTTCTCATTCCTGTAGATAGACAAATGGGACCAAATTGTGCTCTCAGCCCTGCCTGAAAAGCAGAGCTACTAGAACTTAGCCAAATATGTCAAGCAAAAGTTGTAAATGGGGGTGTGGCGAAGAGGGTTGAAAAGGATAATGTGATTCCAAGGGTTATTCAAGATTTTAAATAATGTAACTCAGAGAAGAATTTGACCCTATTTGTTTGGTTTGGTTTGGGGGGGGGGGAAGGTGGAAGGCTTTGTTTTTTTTGCTTTGATGCTTCCAACGCAGAAACATTTTTAACATTTCTATCGCCTCATCTGTTAAGTGTTAAGAGGAATAAATTGTTGCTGTACTTCTGAGTGCTACACATGATAGATATTCTGATAGCATCCTTCAGTTTTATCAAAAGAACAACTGTCAACACTTACTGATGAAAGTGCATTAAATTGTGGTCTGCATCTAGGACATCAATTGAGTAATAAAAATGTAGAAATACATGCAGAAGGCTCTAGTTTAAACATTAGCATGCCTGGCACTGTGACAGAGGCCAGAGCCTTTGTGTAGGCAGAAATTCAGTAAACTCCCTGCTGAAGTCTTACTTTCTCCACCAAATGAAATGGCAAAGAGGGAATAATAGTGAAACACTACTCACATCCCATTTGGTGTACTCCTTTCCCAGGTGGCTGCCCCCTTCCTACCTTCACCCTCCCTGCCTGTTCACTTTGAGCCCTGAGAGGCAAGTGGGGTAATGGGATTAAATTTAAGAAAAGGAAAATTTAATCCCAAAAAAATAGGGAAAACAAGCTGTGTGGGAACTAGAATTTTCATTTCATGGGAAATTTTACAATTGCAAAATTTTTCATTCCAGCTCCGAATAACAGCAAAAAATTGACATTTTCCACAAAACAAAATTTGAGAATTTTTTGTAAATTGAAATGTTCCATTTCAGTGAACTTGAAACATATTTGTTCTGATTTCCATATTTTATTTTATACTGTAATCATTGATAATATAAAATTTTGAAAGTCATTTCAAAACAAAAAAGGAAGCATTCCATTCTGATAGGCCAAAACAGATCTTATTGAAATGCTTCATTTTGATTTTTTTTAAATGAAATTTTGTCAAAATCAACATTACTACAGGAAGTTTCAATTTTGTCAAAAAGGCATTCTGAGATGGAAAAATGTTCAAATAGAAAACGTTCAACCAGGTCTAGAAAACTTATTGTGAGTGTGAAATAGTGGTCCTAAGAAAGTCTAGGAGCTTGTAGAGACCTTTCTAATTAGATTGTCTATCACCTTCCATTATAGGAGAATTTTGTCATTTTTTAAAAGAGAAACTCTTAACACCTCTGTTATTTGTGTCTAGTCTTTAAAATTCAACAGGGGAAAGTCCTCAAGCTAGGCCCTCACCTCTGCCATATGACCACCAGCACATGCTGCACTGGGAAGTACTATGAGCTGCCAGAGCAATTGTAGCAGCAGGAGGTGAAGAGAGCCAGTCCTGGCTGGGATCCCCATCCCAACATGCGACTTCATCGCCATACCTGGTGCATGGCCCCAGAAGCCCATCCCCATTCTGGAAGCCCCATATGGGACAGGAGTTTCTCAAAATCCCAGAGAATAGGGGGAGAGAGCTGGGCCAAGCATCTTCCATAAACTCTACAGTCCCAGCATGTGGGGTGTCAGTGGCCCATCTCTTTCCTCCTCCAGCCTGGGGATAAGTCTTTGCTGGCTGCCAGCTGTCATAGTTATGCCTATAGCTCGCATGGTATCTGTGCTACAGTGTTGAAGGCTCAATGTCCTAACTCTGCTGGTGATGCATAAAATTTGGGTTTGTTACAATTGTACATAAGAAATTTGTTTTTCTGAGTGGGAGGGGGAACCCTAAGAAATTACATGCAAAAAATGTTGTTTTGGTTGCAAAGATTAGTACTCAAAAATTTTTAAAATACCAGATTTATGGTTGCCCTTGCAAGCTTCATTCATCTCCCTTGTGTATATCCATTATCATAGTCTTCAGTTACATGATGACGTACTGTTTTTATTTTCCCCACTGGACCTCTGTCTGTCTCATTCAGTGCACAGGCTGGCTGCACAAGGCAGCAGAATTAAAGTGCCTGGACAACTGTAAAAGTGCCATTTCCTAACTTTCAGGTGCTTGACTTTGCAACCTAAATAAATCTAATGTTGTGGGGAGGGGCATTTTAATGTATTTTAAAAATAGGCTGGATAAAGCCCTAGAGATAATTCTGTATAGTGCATTATAGAGAATACATATTACATGTACTAGCAGAGGAAAGGACTAGATGACCTACCTCTTTCCTATAGGAATGGATTTAAGGATTAGGGTACAGTAGACAAACAAACTGCAAGGCAGGTGATATTAGGGCCCAGTCTACAGCTTAGGAGAGGGGGATAAAGAAGAATACAGAAAATCGGGAGCAATAGATCACAGGCTGGAAGGAGACTATGATGCAGGGATTGAGAGTGATGGAACAGTGTCGGACTAGCGAGGTGGGAGCTCCCCTCAAAAGCTGATTCCTCTGTAAGAATCACATGTATTCACATTATCCACAGGTGTCTTGGTATTAGCTTTTCAATATTTAAAAAGTTTCCTTGGTATATCTCCCTTGGGTTTGTTTGTTTTTTTTCAATCCACTCTACTTTCCTCTACTCCTCTTTTCCTTTTTTCTTGGCCTGTCTATTTTAGTGTACTTTTTTCCTCTGTCTACTCAATTGTTCTTTCAATCCAATTTTTGGGCAGTGCTAAACTGTTTAGTGAACAACATGAGTAACAGTTCTGCAACTGGGCCTTTAGCATGCTGCCACCACTGCTGCTGAAGAGGATCAAAGGTCATCACCTGGCTTCCTCCTATGCAATCTAGAAATTACATGTGTTTCAGCAGCTACCGCTCCTCCCTCTGGGCTCTCTGCTCCCTCCACTTTTGGCATTCGTCTCCCCAAAATGGTAATAACTCTGTCAGTTTGGTCCTCCCCATCTCCACTCTCAGACCTTGTCTACACTAGAGAAATTTATCAAGCTCAGAACCATGCAGATCTCTTAAAGTGCTTGTAAAACAACTCACATCCTCACACTAAAGTGCTCCAAATGGCTTGCACTCCTGCCAAATACCACTTGGATTATACTTGCTTTCACCGGGACTATATACCAGTTTAGGTTGAACTTGCTTTTGTGCTAGTGCAGCCAATACTAAAATAGTTCGGACAGTTCTCCTCCTACTGGTCCAGTGTGCACCACGCTCCTTCTGAACACCCCCAGAATTCATTGCTTTTGAAATCTATGTTGGGGGCTGTTGGTTAGCTACCCACAAAGCTTTGCAATTGCAATGGTTTAGATCAGGATTGGTATGGACGTGGGGCAAAACGCAATGGTTCAGAACATGAGTAAACATGACTAGTGTGGATATATTGAACCATTGTGCTTAAATTAGTCAGGAACAGTTCAGAAGTGAAGGAGACAAGTGAGGGCAAATTACCTGTACAATGGACCAGCATAACTTATTGCTCATTTTCTCTGCTCTGTTCCCCACAACATTAGCTGAAAGCAACCCACACCAGCTTCATCAAAGTTTTTTTAAAAAATCTATTAGAGTAACATTTTAAAATGAAAGTGAAATTTTATTTACAAAATATAAGCAAACAGCTGCACTTGCAAAGCGTGATTGAGGGTATAAATGGTGAGGCCACTGCTTAAATTAAAAAAGTAAAGTAGCTAGAGTTGAAAATGATAAAAAAGGAGAGTATCTAAATGGTTCCAATTACAGTTGCCTATTAGAGGAGAGAACCAAAATGTACCTTTTCCTGGTGCTCCCACCCATACACAAGAAAGGGAGATATAGAAGAGTCAAGTGTGGAAAGAGGTGATGTTGTACCTGACATCTTGCATGAGGGCTGGGGCATCTTCAGCTGGCAGACTGCTGGGAGACAGTAAGGGGAACAAATAACTTCTACCTGCTACCTCCTGTCAAGCAGGGTCTGTTTAGATGACAAAAAGGCCAATTAAGCCAAAGATACAGAGAAAAGTTAGCAGAGGGCAGCAGAGCTTCTGGAACATCCATCCAAACACTCCCATCTTCACCCCACCTCCCCAAGCAGCTGTTCTGGCAGATAGTTTCAGGTATATTCCTGCCTGCCGCTGCCTCCTCCATGCAAGCAGCATCATGGGCATTCCTGTTTCCTCCAGGCAGTACTAGCTTCTGGGCTGCTGTATGAGAGAAGCAGATGTAAGGTCCTGTGAAGTCCAAAAGAGGTGATGGGAACTCCATTGCATGTGTCCTCCACCTACTTCTGAGCCTCTAGGGTTCTGAGCAGTCACTTTGCCCTTCTGTAGGATTAACCTGGCCCATGCAGAGCTTCCATGTGTTGGAAATAAAGGACTTCCATGGAACTTGGCTCTGGAAAAGAGAGCAAGAATTTCGTTCAGTAGAGATAAACTAGCTCTGAAATTTTGACTAAGCTGGCCCTTGATATAACACAGCTGTACATTCAAGTTCTCCTACTCTTGTGTCAAAAGGCATGACAGAGTTCGATATCCAATGTAGAGCTGAGCAAAAAAATTTTTTCCAGAGAAAAATCAAGATTCAGTGGTAACTAAACACTTTATGAATTTGTGTCAATGTCACCAAATTGTTTCAGTTGGGGGGGGGGGGGAACTTAAAAATCAACATGATTCAGTTGGACATTTTCAAAATGAAAAGTTTCAATTCAAAGTGACTTTTCATTTTGAAATTTCCTTTAATTTTATTTTTTTAATAAAACCCTAAAATGATCTTTCTTTATTGGAGCACTACCTTGGACATCACTCAAAATAATAATATAATAATAACTTCGCTAGAGTTAAGATTTTTCATCATGAGTTTTGTTCTATTTCTATTAAAAGAATTGAAAAGTGAGTTAGCGACCCAGATGCTGTTCAAGGGCAGGTAGCGCTCAGCCAAGCAAGCAGTGGGAAGCATAGGTTGCTGGTCTCTCCTGTGTATTCAGAGTCCAAATTCCTTTATGAAGGCCTCAATAAACTAACAGCTGACTCTGCTTGAACTATTTCTCATCCTTGTATGCCAATATGTTTACAAAATCAAGTACACTCCACAGTTACAATAAGTTTGTAATTCATGCTGTTTTCAATTTCACCAGTAATAACATCCTTAGAGGGAAAAATACTGTTTAGATTATGTGAATTCAAAGGGCCAGAATCTCTTGTCTAACCTGATGGTGCAAAGAACCCTGAAGATAACCAGATCTTCCTAGCTGAGGTGTGGAGCCAATGTGGCTAGCCCTGGTACCTCCCATCCTGATGCTCCCTGGCATGGATGAGGTGGGGTGAGGAGGAAGTGTCACCAGATCATGATGAACTCCAGCAGTTCCTGGCTAGTAGATGACCCTGTGGGGGTGATTGTCAACCTGCATAAAATTGGCCCCAGGCTCTCACAGCCACAATTGGCTCCCTTGTAACCCCACAGCACACATGCTACACCTAGTAGAATCTTGGGTACAGTATCCCAAACTTTTTTTTTCATACAATATAAAAATTCTCCAATATTTCTTCTATGATAATGTTCTTTAAGGTGACATTCTGTTACATAACAACATTTCCTCTGCAATGTGTTATACAGAATTTCACCAGAGGCATAAGGAACAGTTAGAGGCAAGAAGATAGCACCCCATATTGCTACCACAGCAAATGCCAGAAGAGTGGGAAAATGTTGTACAATAAACTTACCTTCTTCTCTAACCTTTTAGAAAAGCTACTACTCTGCACAGAACTGTTCCTGGTAGAGGATTGGATTCACACATTTACTCCAACTGACTTCAAAACCAACTGTTTCTTGTTATGAGGAAATCTCAATTTGCTCATCCACAAAGATCAGTCTGAGCCAAGAGTGTTTCTCTGAAGCTACTGTAGTTGTGACAATGCCCGGGAGACTAATTGCACCATCTTCTCTCCTTGAATTTCATCCAGTGTCCCAGTCAAAAATTCATTACAGCCACTCAATTATCTTCCAATTGGATCCACATCCTTGTGAATATCAGGGAAATACTTAGATCCACTACTGGGGCATGGGGAGGGGGGGGAGAATACAAATGCCTTCCAAAGCAAGTCCAAGCTGCCTGCAGCCCTTGAACACCCAGCTCTTGTTTTAGAATTCATTTCTTGATATTACTGTCCTCATTACATTTCAATGATCTTTTCCAGAAAAGGGAAGTGATAAGGCCATTTCACACATCAGAAGTCTTCTAGTGCTTTAGACCTCAGTAAATAGTAATTCTCAGTTGTTGATAGAACAAGGAGTCCTTGTGGCACCTTAGAGACTAACAAATTTATTTGCGCATAAGCTTTCGTGGGCTAAAGCCCATTGTGGGGCTGATACAGACTAACACGGCTACCACTCTGAAACCTGTCAGTTGTTGATGTTGCAATAGATGGAGGAGGCATTCAGATCTATGGCTTTCAAAACCTTCAGTCATGAGGTACTACTGACATGTTTTTGGGGTGTAGTAAGAATGGAAGAAAACATCTTAGCATGGTTCCAGGTACTGTGGTGCTTGGGACCACACAGATGCTTGTAATAAATTTTAAATTTACCCTTGGTGCACTCAGTGATATCTAGGTGCTCACATACTGCCTTTCTTCAGCTGGATTTCTTTGTTTTTTCCCTGCCACATTCTTTGTTCTCACTTGGTTTCTGTTTCTAGTGTTCTTTATTTTGCTCTTTCCCTCCTTCAACTCATTTTTACTTTCCTTTCACTGTTTTTCTTGTCTCATGCTATACTCTGCCTCCTAGAACCATTTCCTCACTCGCCTGTCCTCTAGCTCATTAAGGTGGTCTTTCTGTGGCAAACATACTGTCTCCAGTTGCCACTCCCCACACTCAACATTTCAGGCTCCAACATTCTTCCTCTCTTCTCATTAAAAGGGAGAACATTCTACCTGATATTGGAATAACACTAAGTGGATAATAATATCACTTTGTGGGTACCACTGCATTTTATAAATACTTATTAGAAAGTAAAACTCAGACTGAATTCAGATCACTTGGAAATACTTAGAAACAAAGGAACTTATTAACGTAGCAATGCTGGCTGTAGCTCTTTAGTTTCTTGTTGATGTGGGTTTAAATTATGTTAATGTTGATTGTAGCGTGTGTTATTGCTGTTGGGTTTGGGATTTTTTTTTAAGGATGGAGGTTTGCAGTTAACATTCTATAAGACATGAGGATCCTGTGGTGCCCATATCTCATCAGTGGAACTGTTATAGCGTAACTCTGGTCAGAGAAAATGACACTATAAAAATGACATCCATCATGTACCACATTTATTTTCCCTCTGTGTCTTCCAGATTAAATCTGCTCAGTTTACAAGTGAAACAGAGACTTTATTTAACTGCCTTTTATCTAACAATCTACACTGCAAGTTCAGACTAGTTGGGTTCTTTCTGTTTCACACATCACATGCCATCCACCACCTATGATGAGGATTCTTCAATTAAAATGTACTTTACATTTCTATTGATGATGCGTAAACCAGAACAAACTACAGCTCACTCCGCATGTTGGTAAGATTAAAAATGTTTTTTCCCAATAAGCTACTTTAGCAATAGAACACATCCTATATTATTAAAGGGGATGCTATCAGGTTAAATATATGGATGTGTAATACATTATATATTCCAAACAAATATTCTGTGGGCTTATATGGTCTTTAGACACCATCTCTTGGTCAGGATTGTGCCTGAATTGCACCACCCCAGCTCTAGACCCAGGAAGCATTGTGCCTCAGACACCTATCTGAGAAACGGTTCCCTCTCTGCTTCTCCCTTCTTCCCAAGGAAAGTTGAGAATGGGACAGTCATAATTTCCTGCTGGAGTATATTAGCAGTAAACTATGACTCCCACCTTTCAGCATGTTGGGAGAGTTGTCATCAAGGCTCTACCCATTCCCTACCCCTTTCCTAACACTCTTTGCCCACTTATTTTTCACTGGTTTCCTTCTCAGAAATGGCAAAACCGTTTGTACAGAAACTCATTTTCCTTTCTCTTCCATCACAAGGACCACCCTGCCAGTCCCCACCTCTGGCTCAATCCCAACAACTGCTTCCAGTGCTCCTTATCTTGCCGTGGAAACCCTGCGACCAGCCTGACTTCCTCCTCTACAAATTCATTCTCTCCTTTGAGTTCTGCTATCTTCCTTACTGAACAACTTGACTTCAATTTAACTGGATCCCACTCCTGCAATGCCAGCTGCCTATTCATCAGCTTTGACTCCCACCTCAAAATCTCCCCTCTTCTTTTCTCCACTTCTCTGTGTACTGGATCGCACTGATTTCTTCCAAGAGAAAATTGACAAAATATGATGTGACCTTCCCACTCCCCTCATCTTGCCTTCTCTTCCACCCCTAGAACCTCCTTCATCTTCCCTGTTAGAGATCCAAAAGTTTCTCCTTTAACCTCTCCAACCAGTGATCCCATCCCATCCCAGCACCTGATCTCCCACACTCATCCCCTCCCATACTCTTCTTAACTCCTCATTCTCCTCTGGCTCTTTCCCCTCACAACACAAGCATTCTTTAGTCTCACCCTTGACTCCACTTGGCTCTCCAACTACAGTCCCTGCTGCCTTTCTGGTTCTCAAACTTCTGTACTGGTGACCCCTTTCACATAGCAAGCCTCTGAGTGTGACCCCCTTATAAATTAAAAACACTTTTAAATATATTTAACACCGTTATAAATGCTGAATGCAAAGCGGGGTTTAGGGTGGAGGCTGACAGCTCGCGACGCCCCATGTAATAACCTCACGACCCCTTGAGAGGTCCTGACCCCCAGTGTGAGAACCCCTGCTACTGATGGATTGTTTACAAATGCTGCCTTGAGGTCTCCTCCTCCAATTTCATCCTAGATCCTCTCCATTCTGGCCTCTGCCCCTTGCACTCAGCTGAAACTCCTATTGCCAAAGTCTCTAATGATCTTGTCCTAGCTAAAGCTCAGAACCAGTACTCCACCAAACTAAAATCTCTGGCCTGTCTCTCTGACATCTCCTTGTGGATGTATAGCTGTCAGGTCGAGCTCAGCATGGCTAAAACAGAGCTCTCAATCCTCCTGCTGCCACCTCTTCAGCCACATCTTCTCTGCTAACTTTTTCCTCAATCACCGTGTACGACAACATCACCCTACCTGTCATTCAGGATCATAGCCTGGGCAGCATCTTTGACTTGGTCTTCTCTCTCCAGATCCTCACAGCCAGACTATGTCTCAATCCAGATGATTCTTTCTACATAACATCTCTAAAATATGGCCTTTCCTATCCATCCACACAACTTAAATTCTCATCCAGGCTGTCATATACTGTCTCAGTTACTGCAATGTCTGTTTCTCTGGCCTTGACAAATGCAATCTTCTCCCATTCAGAATTCTACTGCAAAAATCATTTTCCTAGCCTGTTGCTTTGCATCCCACTCTTTGCATCCTTCCACTGGCTTCCCCTTCTCCATTGCAGCAGAACATAAGCGAGGTGTCTTCACTTTCAAGGCCCTTCATGGCCTCTCCCCATCCTACGGTGCATCTTTCATTTGCTTTTGAGAGGTTGACTCCTACCTCTGATGATGTCAGCCTCCATCACCCACTTGTTAAATTTTCAAACAAGTGCCTTTGTGCTTTCTCCAATGCTGCTCCTCATGTGTGGGAGTTGCTCCTGCTTCAAAACCTTCCTGAAAACTCTCCTTTTCTGTGATGCCTCCAAAACACTTCACAAGGGTTGGCTGCTGGTGTGCTGAAATCAGAGCCTATCATGATACTCTATACTGTCTCATTTGTTTCCCTTCCCCCCCCACACACACTTCTGTCTACTTGTGTCCATCTGTTGTCCTTGTCTTATACTTTAGATTGTAAACTCTTTGGGGGCAGGGACCATCTTTATGTTCTGTGATTGTATACCACCTAGCACAATGGGCTCCAAGGTGCTAAAATTATAAAAAGAATAATGAAGTGTTAGACCATTTGAACTATAGTCATCATAAATATAAATAATACCTATGATAAATACTTGTTACTATGACTTAGATTATTAATATTAAAATTTTTAAAACTGAATTTATTATTCATATGGTTTACTTTGTCTCTGAACTTGGACAATGATTATTTCACTTTGATTTATTGTTAGTTGCATGGCAGTTTCACTTATACAGTTTAAGGTACCCGTGTTTGGGTTCAAATTTCAGGGACACATTCATTTCTTTTTAAAAAAAAAAGTTGGGATTTAAAAAAATTGAAACATTTCTACTGATTTTTATGGTTTTTGTAGAAGATTTGCTTTTTTAAAAAACAAAACCCTAAATCTTGGACCCGCTTAGACCTCACAATGTCTATTTTTAATTTATAATATGAAATATATTTAGCCATGTGAAGGGGAACATGCATGGGCAGTGCTGCCCAGTGTTCAGGCTGGGTCATGGCAGGTTGTCCTTCCTCTTTCTCAATATGAATCCGCCATGCGGGAGTCTGTCCTTTTAGTGACTCACCCCTCTGGCCGGGTCACTTGTTTGAGTCCACCCCCTTCAGGGTACACATAAAGATTTACATTATGTGTAAATCTTCAGAGGTCAGCAAGGGCTTCAGGAGTCAGGACTTCCCCTTGGGTTGGGGTTTTAGGGTCTGGTCCCTTGTACCTTCAGGATCTTCCCCAGTTAAGTTCTCCACCAAGGGACAGACTTTGGTTGTTGTCCCCTCTTCAGGAGTTGGTAGGGGAGCCTGGGCCCACCCTCTCCAATGAGCTCCAATCCAGGACCCAGTGACAAGCAACTGAGATCGGCACCTTGGGGCTCTATGCAGATGTCTCCTTGACTGCTTCCTACCACTCTACCCTTTTCCCGTATGGTAAATTTAAAAAAATAACATAAAATTAGAGTTCCTGGCCTTCAGCGGTCACCAGTCCTTCCTTTATAGGCTTGTTCAGGCCAGTATCTCTGAGCCTCAGGCTGCAAGAGTTCCTGGGATGCTCCTTCCCAAGAGCTCAGAGCACAGGTCTTCTCCCTTCTACCGTGTGCCCCCCTCTAAGCCCTGCCTCCATCTTACGCAGGCTTTGCAGGTGTGGCTGAGCAGGTTTGACTGGGCCCAAAGCTTCTCCTTAACCTCTTGTTCTCCTAATGTGGGGGTTGTACACTACATTACAAGCCAGTTGTACATATTCTTGACATTTGTTCACAGCATGCAGTGCAGGGGGAGTATGCTATAGATGCCCCAAAACAATACACAGGAATAAGAGTACATACAAACTGCCATATCATAAACCTGTCCAGCCCATCTTGTCCACCTGGGTTCAGGAGGAGAGAAGCCATGAAGTTCTGCATCACAGAACTGCCATGCTTCACAGGCAGGTATTTTTTATGACAAATCAATTTCAGACAAAAACTGGTCTTATGAAAATGTCATTCACATAGTGGCAATTCATAGTCATTCGTGATGAAAATGGATAATCATTGGAGCAGGGAAAAAGTAAGAATGCCTCTAGAGCTCAAAGGTTTGAGTACTCACCTAGGATGACAGAGATCCAAATTCAAGTCCCTGCTCCAATTATTATAGTATTTTATACAAAATGGAACAGCTTCAACAGAAGAGACTCATACCACACTGTCCCCTACCCCAGTGGCTAGGGCCATTTCCTGCAATGTGGAAGATTCAGATCCCTTCTCCCCCTCAGGCAGAGGGTGGAATTGAACCTGGGTTTCTCACATCCCAGGGGAGTACCCCAGTCATTGCGTGAAAAGTTATAAGGGAAATCCTTTGGCAAATACAGTATTTGCTGAAAAAATTTCATCCATCTCTACTTTCTACCATAAGGGTAAAGCTCATCTGCAGAGCCAGATTAAGCCACCACTGGGCTCTGGGCAAACATACACTTCTGGGCCCCTACCTTCTGACATGAACAACAACAAATAGGCAATAAATGGAAAGAAGGGGAAAATACACTTGGTGATGTTCCCTTGCATACATGCCACTGAAGTAAATTCCCACCCCAGCCTGTTCACTTACTGCTGGAGAAGGAAAAGGTTTCTTTACACAGTACCCTCTTCTCTTTGGCTCCACTGGGAATTGCAAAATGAGTCTCAGCCGTGTGAGGAGACTGTCTGCTCACTCACCTACTGGTGCAGATTTGTGCATGAACTGAAAATTTCACTCACATGAGTGAGTGGCTTTGTGACTTGGTGCATGGGGTTGTAATGCCACATAAATTGAATCCCTGCTTTACATGCAAAACTCACCTGATCCTTGACTAAGGAGCTGAGCTGATGTCTCCATAACATAATATATAATGGACATTGGAATTTTTGTACAACCTTCCAAACAGTAAATTACAATACAGTATACAGTCTTTGGACTTGTTTTGTTTTTTACCTAAAGTAGATAAGATCTGCAAAACAAGTCACATTTGAAGAAAAGGGTTTGAGTATTCATTTTACCGAAATTGCAGGCTATATATAGGCTTGGCAGAATTTGATTTTTATTTTTTGAGTAATCTCAAATGATAATATTGATAATTTGTAAGCATTTCCCCCCATTTTTATTCATTACAATTTTCACAGTTGCACAAAATTATTGGTGTCAGCATTTTTTTCTATTTTTATCTATTTACATTTTCACAGTTGTAGGAAATTATGGTGGGGCCAGACAATAATTATTTAATGACTGTAGATGTTGAGATTCAAAAAGTTAAAGATTTATAACAATTAAAACTCAAATTATCAACATCACATGTCAAAATTTACAAAGTAAATATCCTTAAATCAAACTCTCTAGTAAGTTCTCAAGCGTCATTTTTCTTTGCCTATCTATAAATTTTGATACGAAGGAAATATATTGTCAGTTTGTGTACAGTAAAATCGACATTTACTGCTAAAAAATCTAATCTTTCCAAGCCTGGTGATACACTGAAAGGAATCAATCATTCCTACTTCTTTTCATTCAAAAACATGAGACACTTTTCTTACACATCAAACTAGGTGCAATATTATCATTATTTTAATTAAGATATTGGCTTGCCACATTGTTTGAAAAATAGTTCCACATGGAAGTGGACCTGTAACACTGCTGTCAATGACAAATTCACATTGATTTCAAAAGTTCAGGATCATAATCCTGGGAATGACTTTAAACTTCATCCCATATGGCTGCTATCTGAGAATCATAACTTGTTTCCTACTTCTTTCTAAGTCTCAGAGACAGCATTTGCAGACAAACACTCATCTCTCTGGAGTGAATTTCAGTGTCTGGATGAAATACTATGATGAACAGCTGCAAGTGCTGCTTGATCTAATCCTCTTGACCTAAGCCTGAGACTGTTTCTGCAGTGGAGTTTGCCACTAGCTTAAGAAGAAGTTAAAATACAGAGGGGGAGGAGGGAATGGCACCCAGTATGAAGCAGCAAAAAAATGCAAGCAATATCCTACTGCCTAAATATGTTCATGATCCAGCAGTGAGAATGAGAATCTGACTACTTTCTTTTTTACTCCAGAATAAGTTTGAAAGGGAGAATAGTGAACTCTAATTTCACTAAAGTTCTAAAGAATTATAAAGTTTAGGGGCAAAGAAAATAAAAACCAGAAATTAAAGGTATATTGCAAAGTGCCTTGGCCAATGATATTTCCACACAAACTATTTTTTTCAAAGGTAAGTTAGAGTTTAAACATGAGAAGGTTGCTAGCTTTTCTGAAGGAACAGACAGGTGAAAGCAGCGGCACATTCAATGGGATAGATGATGCAGAGCAACAGCCTACCAAAGGGACTCTGCTGTGGGCAGCTGAAATCACTACAGCTGGGTTAGTTAGTAGAGCCCCCAGAGCAGCCCAGGCAGCACTGACCAGCTAGAATCCTTGGACTTCTCCACCCTAGGACAGCTAACCATGATTGGGGAGCTGGGGCTGAGGAACGTGGCTCGAATACATCAGCCAGTTGCAATGGTCAAAGGAGGACTGAGGCTTACTGCTCAGACATCCTGAGGGACCCAGATGTTCCCTACTATTTTTTACTAGCCAGGAGAGGCAAGAGTCAGAGTTGCAGATGTTGCTCCTGATTGCTGTCTGTGCTCCCAATACAACTTCTTCTGTGAATAGGACAAATTCTTGGAAGGAGAGGTCCTATGTTTCAGGTCCTATGCTTGGCTTGTTGCTCCTGATGGTTCATAAGGCCATCTTGTACAACAAGATAACTCCTGACAACAAGAGGTGCTAGGTTCTGTGGTTGAGTGGAGGCAATATGACTTTGCTATCTCTGATCCAGAAGAACTGGAACCTCTTCACATAAACAGCAGTGACATAAACTAGCAGAAATTCCTTGCATCCAAGGCTGTTCATATCAGCCCACATTTTCCACACTCCTACCCACATAGGTCTTTCTTCCCACTTTTTCTATATCGGTCTATCCAAATACCATGGCAATGTGTGGGTGGTGGGGTGGGAAGGAGTGATTCAGGAAGGGCTGTAATACTTTCCTAGTACAACTACTTCTTGACCCCTTCATTAGGTTGGGTTTTATGAATACATTTTGGAGCTGGGTAAAGTTCAAAAGTTTTAAGTGGTTGGTCATTGTGGTGAATTTAATTCGGTGTGTCATTTAGGAGGCTCTTTTCTTCTACCTGATAAGAGACTGGATAAGACTTTTAGCGATATGAACAGATAAAAGTTTGGATTTTAGAAATCTTGTGTGGGAAGAAGCAGCAAATATTTTAGACATTATCTGGTAATGTGGGATGAGGAAGGAGGAGGAATTGAATCTGGTCTTGCAAGCTGAAGTGGATTTTAATCAGTGGAGTTATAAAACAAGAGGGCAAATGTTGCTACAATAGATTAGTGCAAAATTATAGCAGGCATTTCAAATTTCTTTATGAAAATTCTTGTTCTATTTTATATAACAGGTATAACTACATGTTTTATAAAAAGCATCTGGTTGTCATTTTTTAAGTAAAACCTTTTTGCCAGTTTCTAGTTGTCAATTTTTACGAAACCTTAGCAGAGTTTTTAAGCAATAGCTATAATGTAGGTACTTAGTACTGCAGCAGTGTGAGTCAATGTTTATTAAGTTTAAGTTATTATGAAATATCTCATTATTGCTGAAAAAAATCCTTTTTAATTCCTGTCTTTTCTCACATCCTAATAAAATTTGGTACATTACTTTTGTTCTTAGTCAGGACAGAACCTTCTCAACCCACACAGTCCCCTTTTCTTGGTTTTCTAAATGAACCCATTAAAGTAATCTATGGCATCTGCTCATAATCTGACTCATCTGTGGGTTTCAGCTGTCTTTTCTCAGAACTAGACTAGGTGGAATGTGTGTAATTCCTGCTCACCCACTCTTCAAGAATTCTATATCCAGTGACCCACACACCTTGGCTAGGATCAAGAGGTAAACCCTTTGGGGAAGGATTTATCTCTTTTCTATGTTTGTACAGTATCCATCACAATGAGTCCAAAAACCCAATTGGGGCTCTTGGTTACTACCACAATATAGATATTTAATAATAAAATGACTCAGAAGGAAGCTCACTAATCTCATAGGGGATGTGGTTACCTTCCTCTGAAATTCTTTATGTCCAGGTTTTATTATATTAGTCCCATCAATTCTTCTCCAAGGCAAAAAGGCCATGAAAACACAAACTTATCCATGTTATTTGGGTTTATCCAAATACTGAAATATTTGGGTTTAAATGTATTGTGGTTCCACAGGAAGCTAAATGCCCAAATGTACCATTCAATGCAGCTGTATAAGAAATAAAGAGGGTAAATATTTGAGGAAGGAGGCACAGGAAAGCGAATAGCCATACAGAATGAAGGGAACATGGGGTGAGCCAGGAAGGACTGCCTTCCTTGTATATTGTTTGTTTATATTACAGTAACACCCAGAGGCCCCAGTCAAAGATCAGATCCTCATTGTGTTGGGTGCTGTACAAGAGACAGCCCTTGGCCTAAAACATGTACAGTCTGAAGTGCTAGCACTTCTGCTGCAGAAGGCAGGGCCACCCAGAGGATTCCGGGGTCCTGGGGTCTTCGGCAGTGGGGGGGCCCCCGCTTCGGCAGTGGGGGCCCCCGCTTCGGCGGTAATTCGGCAGTGGGGGGCCTTTCCATTCCAGGACCCGCCACGGAAGTGCCCCGAGGACCCGCGGCGGGGACTCCCCGCCACTGAATTACCGCCGAAGCGGGACCCGCCGCCGAAGTGCAGCCCGGTCTTTGGCGGTCTTTGGCGGTAATTCGGCGACGGGGGGCCCTTCTGTTCCAGGACTCGCCGCGGAAGTGCCCTGAGGACCCGTGGCGGGTCCCGGAACGGAAGGGCCCTCCTCCGCCGAATTACCGCCAAAGACCCCGCTGCACTTCGGTGGCGAGTCCCGCTTTGGCGGTAAGGACCCCCCACCGGCGAAGACCGGGAGCGGAAGAAGCTCCGGGGGCCCGGGCCCCACGAGAGTTTTCCAGGGCCCTCGGAGTGAGTGAAGGACCCCGCTCCAGGGGCCCTGAAAAACTCTCATGGGGGCCCCTGCGGGGCCTGGGGCAAATTGCCCCCCTTCCCCCCCCCGCTGGGCAGCCCTGGCAGAAGGACTCCAGGAAAGCTGCCTCTTTTCCTAACAGCACTGAGTAGTGCTTGAAGGGCCACCAGCTGTGGGGAGTAGAACTAGGAGCTGAATTAAAGCCTCTATTTCAGTTTCTTGAGCTAAGTGGCTAAGTTTAGGTTGGGGCTGCAGAGCCAAAGCAGAAGATGTGGGGAGAGAAGGGATGGGAAGTTGAAAGACAAGCAGGAATGTAGGGGAGTTAAATACTTTGGCTGCCTTTGTATTTAAAGCCTATAATATAAGGAGGAGGTGATCCCTATTATACCAGTTATAGTTGATTTTTTTCCTTTGGGTGAAAATGACCCTTTTACCATTTATTCACATATTTTAATCCATTTAACATAATGAGGGGTTTTTTTGTTTGTTTGTTTTTGTGATGAGATCCCATTGTGCATCCTTGAGAACCGGTGCCTGACTGGGGAAGATGATCTTGTGAAAAAGGCTTATTGCCCTGGCTTAGGCAGCTCAAGTCTACACCTAGCTCTAATGCTGCTAAAACTTAGTTTTAATATATTATTAGCTACATTTCCCAAATCTTTTTAAGAGCCCACCATACTGATGAGCAGGTAATGCAACCCTGTATATTTTCCTCTCTAAATATTAACAGGGAGAAAAATATAACTGAACTATACTACGTTCAAAAATATGTGGCAACCAAAGGAAGCCATAGCTGTGGAAGAGAGAGGAAAAATAAAAATAGAGAAAGATGAGAGAGAAAGATGAGCAATAATCAGGGATAAAATGACAAGAGCTGGTATGAAATAAATAGTACTTAGTGAATGAGCCTATTGCTGTCTTAAATTGGTATTTCAAATAGCTTTCTTGTGTTTTTTCTCTATATCACATATGATAAAACTTCATGTCAGCAAACTGCAGCAAAAAAGAACATAACATGTAATGTTATCATTAAAATAGCATTAAGAAGTCTTGGAGGGGAAAACAAAGGCATCAGAGAAAATAGTACCTGCAGTTATAAAATGGTTCATTTTGTCTGACACATAAGGCAATGAAGACTTAAATTTTAATAATGGTAAGGAATTCGCACTCTTTACTATTTCAGTCAAGGATCAGTGTAAAAGTCATTATATCCCATCTGTATATATATGTGCCCAATGGTAGTGATAGGCCTTTATATATTGGACAACTATATCTCTGGTCTGAAAAGAGTACTTCTCAGAAGATACTTTATTCATTTTTAACATTTAAAAAGTAATCTGTTTTAGAGTTATGATATTAATATTAATCTAAAATGTCTGTTCATCTAAAATGTTCATACAGTATATAGTAAACTAAATACCATTCAGAAGGTCACTTCTTTTCCGTAAAAGAAGAAAACCAGGAATATATCGGTAGCTGTAGTCCATAATAATTGCTACATGTATACCTTCTCCAAAAAATCTTTTGACAATTTCTGAATGGAACACAGAGCTCACCTTATATGGGGTCTGATTCAACTGAGGTCTATGGGATTCTTTTCATTAGCTCCAGAGGACATTGGATTGAGGTTGTGGTGCAAAACCTAGTATTTGCTGTACATTTCTTATAGGAGAGAAATTCTAAACATAAAGCAATTGCTCATGTCTTCAGGAAAGATAAATAATCTCTTTTCTTAGCACCGTCAGGTTTTGGAGGCTTGCCATTTCCATTTGCTGGGACTTTACAACATACTGTACAATATTCAAATAAAACTATCTTACATGGGGGAAAACCTATGTTAACACCGGTTAAAGTTTAAACTTCTGTTGTACTAAAGTCAGTAAATTCAGAATTAAGCTTCCCATAGCATCCTTAACTCTGCTCCATTGTGTGTATGCCAAATGTCTTTCACTGCAAAACTCTGTAATCATGTGACAGAACATCCTATTATAATGTATAAATATAAATAGATTAAAAGGTAGGGAAGAACTCACTGCAAAGGAAATCTCAGCAGCCTTAAGAACACAGTTTCTTCTTAAGTACAAGGTAGTACATAAAACTAAAATTGTGTTAAGTACTCCTTGTCCTTCATCTTGTTTTAGCTTTGCCTGTGAAACAGTTTCCAAAGCAATCAACTCAAGAAAATCCTGGACTTGTTGTGCAAGGTTTTTATCTGCATGAATCCCAATAAAATCAATAGGAGGCATGTATCTAAACCTTTTAAAATGTACCCTTTAGCAGTTCAGTCATCAACTTTAAAAGTAACTTTCATTTGCTAAGTCCCCAAAGTCACAGGATTGCCTACTGCCTAATGTTCCTGATATGCATTTTGTTTTCCATAAAATAAGACTTTTTATTTTCTTTCAAGACAATAATAAAATCATGTCATTGCCTTTGGACATAATGTCCAAAGCTGAGCCTGTTTTTTAAATTAATCTCATTATTCTGTGAAAGGCATTGCTACTGCTTTATCAGTTGAGGAAATAGCCTCCTCTAGAAATCAAATCTTTTATTTATCATTTCAGTGTTAGCTACAATTAACTTCTTTAAAATAACAGAGTTATCCTCTCACTAAAGAGACCTGAAGAGAAAAAGAGGTTTGTTAAAAGGACATATTTTGTCAACACTGTTAGTCTTTGAAGGTTACCCCACATTGTGTGTTTTTTATCTCCAGGAGTACAGTAAATAATTTATACACACACATGTGGATATATCTTTGCTGAATAATAACATTCAGAAGACTTACTGCATCTCCCACTAAAAACTGTATATGGGCCATCACATATCATAAAAAGTATGATGTGTGTTGGATATAGATTGATTTAAATATATATATGCAGGAATCCTCAACACACGAATTACAATATGGGTCAATTGTCACGGTGAAAGAAACTTGGCAGTGTTTGTTTAAAAATGTAGTGTCCAGAGTCTTAAGAAACAGTCCTACAGAATTTGATAGAGATGACACCAGTAGGAATCTATAGAATTTTAAAAAGATTATACAGAAGTTATTTCTAGAGAGAAATTCAATCCTCCACCTACATAAAATCAAAATATTCAGACTCTATGCATGTTGACTATGGAGGAGATGAGGAAATGAGATCCACCCCACTTCAACATAGGCCAGTGTGTGGAGCTGATATACATTTGCTTCAATAGGATACAAGTGCTCAGTGTCTCTACTAGGCCTGATTCTAAGCCCATTATATTCAGTGGAACTCTCCATTAACCAGCTAGCATACGTTTAAAGTACACTGCCTTATTTATTCTAGACTTTTAGAACTGTTAGGGAGACTGTGTTAGCTAACACAAGTTAGTAGCACTTTTAACCTAGTTTATCCTTATTCGGGTGCCTAACTTGTATGTGAGTAACTCAATTAAAGTCAGTGGGACTACTTAAGTACTTAAAGTTAAAAAAGGTACTGAATTGCTTTGCTTCTTCACGGCCTTTATTTACAGTGGTTTTGTTCAATAATAAGTTTCCTATACTTTTCTCATCCATTTCTTCATACAGGGGGAAACTATCCAAATTATTCTTCATATGGGATGTTAGGGTGATTAGGTCTGTATGAAATATCTTTTTTTTTTTAATGTAAGGGCTATACCATAGATTTTCCAGCAAAGCATGCTGTGTCACAGAAACAGAATAAAGAGTGTTGCTTCATTTTGTAATAGTGTATTTATTTTAACAGACTTTTTTTTTCAAAGAAAATGTGAATACAGATGAATTAGTGGCTCTTTGGAGAGCCTTATGGTTACATGTTTTTATTATTTCATTTCCTCTTAGTTTCAAACTAACAAAACCTTACATTGATATCATATTTATTTTTTTCAGACTCAGTTTGATACGAATAAATTTAATGCTGTCCTTCAGTTAACATTGGCAGAGTCAAACTTTTGCTCAGATTTTACATAGCATACTTAAGATGCATCGGCGCAATATTCTATTTATCGTGATTTCACATAGTTAGAATAATGTGCATTACTTTGTAGTAAACACTCACACATAATTTCATTTGATAGGATTTTGCCTTATAAGAATATTATACAGCTCATATTCGTATGATGTAGAATCGTGCTGAGCAGGAGTATTGCAGGAGTCCTAAGGTGTATTCAGTTTAGTTTCAGGCTTAATTCTGTATTTTCATTCAGGCCCATTGAGAGAAATTTGGGCCCGTTACATCATGATCATTAGGGCCCTACCCCCTCCCATTTTTCACTTTGTTTACACAGATGTTATAGACATTTTGGGGGTCGCTGAACTCAGAGCCCGGTACAATTGACTCCCCTCCTTCCTCCCGCCCCCCCCCATCAGCCCAGTTTCCATGTGCTTGTCAGTTTGTCACAATTTTGATGTGAAATTTAAAAGTATGAAAAAAGAGTGGAAGGAAAGGCCCATAATATTTAATAAAACAGATTCCTCAGATACTTATTAAAGAATACATTATGCCTTTTCTTTCATAGATTCCAAGACCAGAAGGGACCACCGTGATCATCTAATATGACCTCCTGTATAACACAGGCCATAGAATTTTCCCCAAAATAATTCCTAGAGTATATTTTTTTGGGAAAACATCCAATCTTGATTTTAAAAGTGTCAGTGAGGGAGACTCCACTACAACCTTTGGTAAATTGTTTCAATGGTTACTTACCCTCACTTTCAAAAATATATGCTTTATTTCCCATCTGAATTTGTCTAGCTTCAGCTTCCAGACATTGGATCATGTTATACCTTTCTCTGCTAGATTGATGAGCCCATTATTAAATATTTGTTCCCCGTGTAGGCATTTATAGACTGCACTCAAGTCACCCCTTAATTTTCTTTTTGTTAAATGAAATAGATTGAGTTCTTTGAGTTTATCACTATACCACATGTTTTCAAATCCTTTAATCATTCTCATGGCTCTTCTCTGAACCTATTCCAATTTATCAACATCCTTCTTGAATTGTGGACACCACAACTGGACACAGTATTCCAGCAGCAGTCACACCTGTGCCAAATATGGAGGTAAAATAATGTCTCTACTCCAACTTGAGATTCCCCTCTTTATACATCCCAGGATCACAGTAGCCCTTTTGCCAAAGCATCACACTGTGAGCTCATGGATTATCAGTTGATTATCCACCCTGACTCCCAAATCTTTTTCAGAGTCTCTGCTTTCCAGAATAGAGTAACTCCTCACTTAACATTGTAGTTATGTTCCTGAAAAATGTGACTTTAAGCGAAACGATGTTAAGCGAATCCAATTTCTCCATACGAATTAATGTAAATGAGGGGGTTAGGTTCCTGGGAAATTTTTTTTAACCAGACAAAAGACTATATTACACACGCGCGCGCGCGCACACACACACACACACAGAGTATACATTTTAAACAAACAATTTAATACTGATACACAGTGACAATGATTGTGAAGCTTGGTTGAGGTGGAGGAGTCAGGGGGTGGGATATTTCCCAGGGAATGCCTTACTGCTAAATGAACTTGCAATTGACTGAGCCCTGAAGGGTTAACTCTCACAACACTCTACAAGGCAGCAGGAAAGGAGGGAGGGCGGACAGAGACACACACCCTGTGTGTGAGAGAAAAAATGTGCATTTCCCCTTTAAGTAGCTCACCCTGGGCTTAAGTACACTGCCTTGTTAATTAAATCAGCTTGCAGAGACCTGAGACCGCAGCTACTGCCTAGAAGCTCCCCCCCCCCATTGTGTGTCCCCCGTGTTCTATGGAAGATGTGGTAAGTGGGATGCAGGAGCAGGGGGGAGGGAGAGACACCCTGACATTACCTCTCCCCCTTTCCCCCACCCCCCGTACAGCAAGCAGGAGTCTCTGGGAGCAGCTCCAAGGCAGAGGGCAGGAGCAGAACATGGCAGTGTGGGGAGGGACAGCGGCTGCACAGGGAACTTAGGGGAGTGGGGAGCTGATAGGGGGCTGCTGATCCACCCTGCTTCCAACCACCCAGCAGCAACGGGCTGCTCTTCCTGCAAGCAGTGGACAAAACAGGCAGCTGCCAAACGACATTAGAAGGGAGCATTGCACAACTTTAAATGACCATGTTCCCTAATTGATCAGCAACTTAACAATGTTAACCGGATGACTTTAAGTGAGGAGTTCCTGTAGTCTCTCATCCTGTAAATATGGCCTACAGTCTTTGTTCTTAGATGTAAACATTTACATTTAATCATATTTAAATATGGATTGTTTGTTTTAGGCACAGCTCTCAGCAAGCAGTAAGTAAGTAAGAAAACTGAGGCACTGTGACTCAGACACCTCTCTGAGACTCAGTACTCTCCCTCCTTCCCCCTTGACCAGGTGGAATAGTAATTTGCTGTAGCCCTATACGAATGGCAAATTGACACTCCCCACATCAGTTCAATTGGGCTGGGTAGTACTTCAGGGCAGCAGGGCTACATGAAGCAAGTGCTCCATCCATTCCCTGTTCGCTCCCCATCACTCAGCAATATGTATGTGTGCAGGACTTATTTATCCCTGTGTGGTGAAACATAAGGTCCAGGTAGTTCACTGAAGAATTTCAGGAAATGGTGGTTCTTACTCACCATTGCATGGTGTGTAGCCCAAGTCTCAGTCTAATGTTCAATTATTAGATAAATAATAATACTTTATATATACTATACTATATATACTATACTATATAACATCTTCTGTCCTGTGAGCACAAAGCGATTTACAAACATTAATAACTAAGGCCTCACAACAACCCGTGAAGTAGGTAAGCATTACTCTCACCATTTTTCATAAACAACTCTAGACTTAGTCTTGACACAGGATTTTCTTCAAGATATGACTGTAATTGACCTGTGAAGTAATAATGACCACACAATAACCAAATTCAATATCTTCATGGGAAGCAATCAAGTAAAAAGGCACAGGGCTTTTTTTTACCATGAAAATAACTAAAGCATTGGAACAACTAAACAAGAGTTGTGGTGGATTCTCCATCACTTTAAATCAAGCTTGGACATCTTTCTTAAAATATGCTCTAGCTAAACCACAAGTTATTGGGCTTAATACAGGGATTGCTGAGTGCAATTTGATGGCCTGTGTTCTTCAGGAGGTCAGACTAGATGATTATAATGATCCCTTCTGGGCTTAAAAATCTATGAAAAACTTCAACGTGACACTTTAGAAATGGGATTTTTTTTTTAGCACATGGGCCCTAATTAGAAAGAACCTTAAAATAAGTGTTAAGGAATTAAAATCCCTAGCATCATTTCAGAAGCTATTCAAGCATATCTCACTACAGTTCACACTCCTAAACAAAAGGCAAACAAAAAGCAAATACAGAGTCAAGTTTTTCAAAAACTAGAGCCTAAAATTAAGCACCTAAATCCATAGTAAGGTTCCTAAATGATCTTAACATCGGGAGGGGCCACACAAGAGTGGGGGAGGGGCACGAAGGGATGGGGATCAGGTGTCTTACTCCCAGTTACATCCCTACCTAGGTACAGAGGCCAGTACATGGTTATCCCTAAGGGTGTCACCCAGTTTTAAACAGGAAGTCTATGGCACTGCCTGGATGAAACCCACATCCCCAAGCTCCCAAATGTCTTATTTAATCACAGGAGTGTTCCTCCAAACTAAATAAGGCTTGAAAGATTTAATGAAATGCAGATTGCTGACCTGCTCATGTAAATACATACAGCATTTAGGGATATTTTAAACTTGCATTATTTGCACAATACAACAAAAAAGTCTCCAAAATGCCATTTCAAAGAACAAAGCCATTTTGAAGTCCTACAAATATAAAAAAGCAGTCAACCCCAGGAAAAGATCTTTTTTAATCATCAAACAGATTTTTCTGAAAGTATGGAGACTATTGCTGCGATGGATTTTCCACAGTGTATCAAATTTTAACCTGGAGTGAATTTTTACAGCCAAATTGCAAGGCTTTGAAGAGGAGCACCACTATAATTAACCTTAGTTGTCAATAAAAGCAATTCCTGTGAATCATGAATCCACATCTTACAACATTTCTGAATGCTCTAAACTTCTAGCACCACTGGACCAGACCCTTGAAACCGCTTCTGGTCTTTTTTTTTTTAAATCTGCAATTTTGGGAACACAGTCTAAGATCTAGAACTCATGTAATTGTGCTTTCTTTCTTTGCATAAACAGCATATAAATCATTTCATGATGCTGGGCAGCTTTGTACTCTTCATCTCCCAGTTTCCTCTATAGAAAATACAATTATCACCATTACAAAAGAAGGCATCATAGGGCACAGGTCACTTGCTGGTTTTAACTCGAGTAAATGGTGGATTTTCTGCAACTTGAAGTCTATACATCAAGATTTGAAGGACTTCAATAACTCAGCCAGAGACTATGGACCTATTGCAGGACCGGGTGAGTGAGGTTCTGTGGCCTGCGATATGCAGGAGGTTGGACTAGATCAGGGTTCGGCAACCTTTCAGCAGTGGTGTGCCGAATCTTCATTTATTCACTCTGATTTAAGGTTTCGCGTGCCAGTAATACATTTTAATGTTTTTAGAAGGTCTCTTTCTATAAGTCTATAATATCTAACTAAACTATTGTTGTGTGTAAAGTAAATAAGGTTTTTAAAATGTTTAAGAAGCTTCATTTAAAATTAAACTAAAATGCAGAGCCCCCAGGACTGGTGGCCAGGACCTGGGCAGTGTGAGTGCCACTGAAAATCAGCTTGCGTGCTGCCTTCGGCACCTGTGCCATAGGTTGCCTACCCCTGGACTAGATGATCCTTTTGGCCTTAGTCTATGACGGGGTAGGCAACCTATGGCACGTGTGCCAAAGGCGGCACATGAACTGATTTTCAGTGGCACTCACGCTGCCCGGGTCCTGGCCACCGGTCCAGGGGGCACTGCATTTTAATTTAATTTTAAGTGAAGCTTCTTAAACATTTTAAAAACCTTATTTACTTTACATATAACAATAGTTTAGTTATATATTATAGACTTCTAGAAAGAGACCTTCTAAAAACGTTAAAATGTATTACTGGCACGCAAAACCTTAATTGAGAGTGAATAAATGAAGACTCGGCACACCACTTCTGAAAGGTTGCCGACCCCTGGTCTATGAGTTTATAAAGTATCTAGAAAGTAGAACTACTATTTGTATTGATAGTCGTCAGTGGACCTGAAAGTCTGTGAATGCTTCTAACACATCATGTCTGAGAAATATTAAAGTACAAATTTATTTTCAGTATTACATCCAAAAGGACTACTGCGTCCGTCCCACCTCCCACTTCACCCCTCTGTGTTCCACTCAAGCTACCTCCTTCTTTACACACTCTGGGCACTTGCTGGGGAAGCAGTGAAAGCACACTGCCACCGGGGACAGAGAAGTCCAATAGATGCTATATGCATCTTTCCTGGCTAGTTTCTATAGCATGATTCTTTACTTCCCAGAAAGTTTGTTTTGTTAACATTCTTTATATTATTTAACGTATAACCATTGGAAGCAAGGTTAGTTCCCTGTGCTGTACTGCCTGTCCATAACCTAGCAAGGAGCTACCACTGCCATGTTTTTCCACTTAGACTGTGATAACCTCAATAACTAGAGTTGTGTGTACTCACAGAGCGAAGAGGTGAGGGACTGGGGAATCTACTAATTAGTTTTCCCATGGAATTTTAATGTGGGTTTTCTGAAACCCCTTGAGTTTTTCGAGGTTGAACTAAGTTATGTCCATTATACTTATGCAACCAAAAAAAAAAGGAAATGTAAACAGTGAATAGGTTATGGCATGAAGCTTTTTAGCATTAGGTCACCAGTTCAAATGTAGACCGGAAGTTACCAGGGTGAATTAAAATCAACAATTTAATTAAAATTGTTCTTTTAAATTTAAATAAATTTTAACGTAAATTGCATACATTATTATTTTTTTAAATAAACCTACTTAAAATTAAATTTGAAACTGACTACCTATATTAAGACCTAAACTTACTATAATTTATTAAAATTATTTAAATTAAATAAAAAATATTAAGCAGTACCTGCTTGCAGCCAAAGTTTTAAAGAAAGTCCAACCACTGAACTGGAGGAAGTCTGGTTAAGTACCTGAAACCAGAGTTTGTTGTTGAAGGCCCAGATCCTTCAAGTTATTTAGGTGCCTAATTCCCATTGACTTCCCTTTGAAGATCTGGGATAAGGTACCTAATCAGCTTTTGATAGCAGTAGCTTCTTCTGCAGGTACAGAGAGAGAATACTTTCTTCATTCCAATAACCAACTCATTCAAAGCTGAGAAACCAACTAATTACTGAAAAAGGAGAAAAGCTTGTTTTCTTCTTCCATTTTATGAATAAAAATCATGAGTAAAAAAAAATAATCTAATAAATAAGAAATGAGTCATTCACCATTTGCTAACATAATAAAAACAATAAAAACTAAGAATTTTTGGTGTGTTGTAAGCTATATAATTACTTAAATGTGTCTAAATATAATGTATCCTCCTGGTTAGCTAAGGGAAATATCAAATTTAGTACAAAGGCTGGATTTATTTGCAAATCAACATTTTAATGGTTATCAGCAAATGAGAATCAGCTTTTCTTTAGGAAATAACTAAAAAGTACAGATGCAAAACAAGATTAAAATCAATAATTTAAATCAAGGTTTCCTGCTTGGTGATTTAAATCATTATTAAAATCTGTGATTTAAATCACTTTGATTTAAATCAATCCACCCTGGAAGTTACTGCCATCCAAAGGCGACGCATAACTATTGATGGGGGCGGGGGCAGAATTTAAAGGTTCTGGTGGTATGCAGCAGAGTTCAGGGCAGGCACACAAGAGACAAAGGAGTTTTGATTCATAGAGGTACTTCCCGCGCCTCCAACACCCACTCCAAGATGGCACCACCTTGCTCCACCCCGTCATAGCTTCTTCCCCACTTACTTCTCCCATCGCTTCCCCGTTGGGCACGGCATGTGCTGGAGCTGGCTCCGGACACTGTACTGCTGAGCATTGGTAACTGTGGGCAAGGAAGGGATAGGACTCAGTGGGCTTCCCTGTGCCCACTCTGGCAGAGCTTTGCTACTAGCCTGGTCTCTCTTCCCTTTCCAGGTGCCTCCTAATGGGGCTTAGTGGGATGCTAGGTGCCAGTGCCTTTCCCAGGCATGTCCCTCTCACCCACATTCAGCCCGATTCCCATCCTAGCAGAAATCGGGGGAGGCAGGGGACGTGACCCTGCATCCTCCTCCTTCCACCCCCGCATATCACCTCTGCCACTATCTGCTGGCTGTTGCGTGACCTACATGAAAAGGTTTGGTGGTCTTAGTCCGGTTCCCAGTGCCCATTTCACAGAAACTCTGGTGACAAATGGCTAGCACCTTTGTTGCAGATTTAACATAGATTGAACTAGCTTTTCAATGATACAGGAACGCTTGCTCCACCACTGCATGTTCTGTGGATAGAGGACAAGAGTCACCAGTGTGGTGATCCTGGCACCTTTCATAAGCATCACATTCACCTTAAAATAGCTAGATTAAAATGTGCTCTTGAGCAGGTGGGTTTGGAAAACCATGAACTGCATTGCTGTAGGAGCATCTCCAGCAGTGGGAAAATGCCATGGGCCAGATACTGATCTTAGTTGCAATGGTGTCAATGAAGAAAGAATCTGATCCTTTGCCAGCAGCTTGTTGAAGGCTGAAGGACTGAATAGGATGGTTTCGTGAAAGCAATTTTTATTTCATAGTATGACTTTTTCTGTTAAGTAATTTAATGGCAGTGACAGCACCATGAAAAGTGTCAGCCAGAACCTGCATGTGGTAACCTTCCAGATTCACTGCTATTATTTTCCAAACATTTTGGAAATGGATGTGCTGAGAGATATGAAGGGCCAGGGCTGATTAGATCCTGGGTAATTGCTATTTTATTATGTTATTGGACATTCTGTTTATTTTACATATATAGAGATTGTTTATATTGTATGCTTTGCATTTTGTAAAACATCTAAAGCTTTAGATAATTGAAAATAATTCTCAATAAATAAAATAATTATGCAAATATTAATAATCATGTCTACTTCCATAGAAAATACAAATACAAATCTATTACCCATAAAAAGTCAAACTCTGTCTTCACTATATTATTTAACAAATGCAATATAGATAAGACAGAAATATCCTTAGACCAAGGAAGCTTGGGGAAAAGATAAAAATTGATATTGCTACCTGAATCCAACACGATGCTCATTCAAGTGCAAATGCAGTAAACTCATCCTTCTATCCTTATCCCATGCTCCAAACTGCAGCAGTGCAACTCAGGGTTACTTTCAATGAGTCATGGGCTGAATTTCTATGCAAATCCTCATTATTGGCCTTTGCAATTTCTATTATTTAGAGTTCTTAAAGAAATTAATCCCAGGTGTTTGTGACAACATACAAGATTATGGGCCCATGGACCCACAGCCTTTTAAAAAGTCACAAAGTTGTTTTGCAAAACATTGGGGCTGATTCTCCTTTCTGCTAAGACCCCTTAATACTACTCTGGTGACATAAAGAGCTCCAATATAATCCACTAGGATTTTACATCAAGACAGCTGATTAAGAGATACATGATGGTTCAATTGCAGGAATGGTGGGTGAATTTCTGTGGCCTATGATGTGCAGAAGGTCAGACTAGATGATCATGGTGGTCCCTTCTGTCCTTAAAATCTACACCTCTGTGAACTCATGCCTGATATCTCACTGTAAACATACTTTTTTGGTAGTAAAGACATACTTGTAGCCTAAGGCTATGTCTACACTACAGCCTATGTTGGCAAAACTTATGTCGCTGGGGTGTGTGTGTGTGTGACATAAATTACACCCACATAAGTGTTTGTGTGCACAGAGCTAACATCAGCGGGAGAGCTTCTCCTGCCAGCCTAGCTTATGCCGCTCACGGAGGTGTTTTTTTAATGTCAACAGGAGGGCTCTCTCCCATTGGCATTGTCTTCACCAGACCTGCTGCAGTGGCACAGCTGTACGGTAGCTGTGCCGCTGCAGCCCTGTATATATAGATATACCCTAAGAAGGCTCCTCCTGTGGCAAGGAACTGCTTAGCACAACAGTAAGCCTCTTCATCCCAGCTTGTAATAGGATGTGGGGCTGGGACAAGGTGTGGCATGAAAGGAGAGGGAGAAAAAGGAGTATGGTTTCTCATGGCCCATATAGGCAGGTTTCAGAGTAGCAGCTGTGTTAGTCTGTATCCGCCAACAAGAACAGGAGTACTTGTGGCACCTAAGAGACTAACAAATTTATTTGAGCATAAGCTTTCGTGGGCTACTGCCCACTTCATCGGATGCATATAGTCAGAGTTTAAGGTGAGGAGAGTACAGCAGAGAGGGCTTCTTTCTCTCTCTGGGCTGGGTAAAGAGCCGCATCATAATTCAGAAATGATTGGTATTTTGAAGACTGAAGCTAATGAAATCAACATTGCACTAATTTGTAGATTCTCCCCTCCCCATCACTAACTAAATATAAAGATACATACAAGCCTTCCTCTCAACATCGCTGCATGGCAGTTTGCATTATTATTTCCAAATCAATGAGCAAAACAAAGATTTTTTTTTCAAAAAAAAGTTCAAGTGTAAAATGAGATGCTTTAAAATAAGGAATGCACCATTTTGTATCTGCTGCTTGTGAGAGTGTCTGGGGGCTAACACTTATAAATCCTCCCCTTCCTATGTTCCAGGATGGGAGCTCTGATGCATGGACACAAAACAACTTTGCTCAGTGACCTGTGGGTGAGAGGGAATCCTTGCCAGCGCAGCAAATGACCCAGCACTGATACTTGCTGCTGTAACTGTTCACTCAGCAACCCTCCTCATTTCTGTAATGCCTGCTGACCTTTTTTAGACCCACAGGCTGGAGCTCAACCCCACCTAGGGTGATCAAACATCCGGATCAGGGGTCAGCAATGTGTCCATACATGGACACAAGTGTCCATGGTAAAAATGTTGAGGTCTGTGGTAATTTTTCAAAAAATTAAATGACTGAATAACATAGGCCCCGTCACTATGTACAGTAATTTTGTCAAGTGTCCCTTGTACAACATGGTGATGCTGACCCCTGGTCCTGATATTCGGAGCTTTGTTTGCTATAGGTGCTTATACCCTAGCGCCTCCCCCCCCCCCCATTTTTCACCCTTGCTATGGGATCACCCTTGCTCCAGCCTTTGGAAACATTTGCAGATAAATTAGGCCGCTAGTTTACAAACATAGTGAACTCTCTAACCAAGTAACAAACAGTGACCGCAACTTCCTAAGGGGCTGCTCAAAGCAGGGCTTGGCGAGGGCGGGAGAGGTGTGAAGGCAAAGCCTCCAAGCGCCAACCCCCCCTCCCCAGCAGGTGGCTCGCCGCGATCGCCTTGCATCAGACAATGGACACGCTCGGCGCTTCCTACCGGAGTTTGTTTGTTTCTTTTGCACGTTCGTTTCCCTGGCGAGGCCGGAGAGGGGGCGATTTCTCACCCACCCACCCCCTTCGCCCCCCAGCCCTTTCCTCACTCTGTTGTTTCCCTAATTACAGACCAAGTTCCGGGCTAATTTGTATTATTTGTTTGTTGTCTGGTCGCGGTATCCTCAGGGTGCCGGGGAATTTTCCCCTCCCCCGGCTGAGAAGAGCTCAACCTACATTTGCAAACAATTCACAGACACCCCCAGTGACTCCCCTCTGGCTGCAGCAAACCCGCTTCTCCTGGGCGGCAGCTGCTGCCCACCCTGTGGGCGGATGATGCCTGGCGGGGCAGGGCTGAGCGGCTGCGGGTAGTTGGGTTCCCATTGGCCGCGCGGCCGGCAGGGAGAGCCAGGGAGGAGAAGCTGCCAGGCGCAGGGAAGGCGTATACACACACACGCACGCCGAGAGAGAGAGAGAGAGGCAGCGGCTGCTCCGGCTGGCATTGTTATCATTGTGCGAGCGGAGGGGTTTGTGCGCGGGGCTGCTCGGGGGAGGGGAGGAGTGAGAAAGTGCCGGGGAGAGAGAGTCGGGAGCGGAGCATGCAGCAGAGCGGGAGCAGCGGCGGGGCTGCCGGTGCACAGTGGGCTGCCCGCTGCGAGGAGACCTGCCTGCCCTGAACTCAGCCGAGGAGGACGCGCTCCAGGAGCAGGGAAAGCAGCAAAGGAGCCGCTGAGGAGCTAGAGCCGGCAGCGGCACTACTCGTCCCCCTGCCTTTTGTTTGCCCATCCTCCTCCTCCTCCTCCATCTCCACCAGCCCATCCCCTTCTCTCCCTGCACCAAGGACGGGGGGAAGCAGAGGAGCAGCCGCCTGACCCGGTGCCGAGTTTCACCCAGCCTCCGTCGCCTCCCCGCTGCACCCTGCACAGGAGCCAGCTAGAGCAGCCCCCGCAGTAGCGCCCCGGGCTCGGCGCCAGCCCAAGGGGGGGCAGACAGCGCCCGCAGCCGCCCCTGCTCCGCCGATCCCCGCACTTGCTCGGCATCCCGAGACCGCTGGTGGCCGCCGCCGCTCCCTCCCGCCACCCACCCCGCCTCCATGTGCCGGATAGCGGGAGCGCCGCCGCGGAGCCTGCTGCCGCTGCTGCTGCTGGCGGCCCTGCAGCAGGTAAAGGCGGAGGGGGGTCGGGGTTGTGGCTCTTTGTTCCCCTGCTCGCGGCGATGCCGGAGAAGGGGAGCGGGGGCGGGGGGGACACGGAGGGTGTCTGCGCTGCCCCGCAAGCTGGGTCTGTCTCCTCTGTCCCGGCAGGGGGCTGCAGGGAGCAGGTGGCTGCTTTCAACGGCTGGGGCCGGGGCGAGCCGAGGGGCAAAAATAATAAAAAAAAAAAAAGGTTGGGGAGACGCGAGCCGGTGCCCGAGCCTCGGGCTGGGAGGGCGGAGCTGGGGCCCCATCCCCGTGATACCCCCGCCTCGGGCAGGGGCGGCGGAGGAGCTGGTGCCCCACGAGGAAGGGATGTGAGCTGGTGGCTAGTGCTTCCGAGAGCGAGAGATGGTGCCTTGCTGCGTGGGAGAGGGGGTCCGCTCTGCCTGGGAGCTGGGGGCAGGGAGAGCAATAGCGGGGGGGGGTCCCATTATGCTTGGTGGTAGGGCTGGGGCAATAGCGGGGGTCCCCTGGGGTTGGGAGGACTGGGGGGAGAAGGGCGATAGCGGGGGTCTCATTGTGCTTGGGCTGGGCTAGGAGCTGTTCGCCTTTTGCTTGGTGGACCGGCTAGTAGGGAGGCAGGGGGCAGACTTCGGGTTGGGACCCTAGCCCGTTTCGGGGCGCCACCCCCGAGGTGCTATCGCTAGGGGGCACAAGCTGGAGCTCCGGCTTTGGGGAGGGGTCTCCGGGGATCGCCCCCAGGGCTCCGCTGAGGAGGAGCAGGCAGAGCCGCCGCCGCCTCCCCCAGCCATGTGCCCGCTAATCCTTTCCCGGGAAGAATTTAATCAGCCGCCTCCTCCGCCTGGCAGCCTCGCCTGCCCCCGCTGCTACTAACGGGGAATTTCCACTGGGACAGCTCCTCAGTCTGAATGTGTATCACAGCCCTGCCCCCTCTCCCGGGAGGGGACCCTAGCGCCTGGGAGGCCAGGGAGTGTCTGGCGCCTGGCAGGGTGTCCCGGGGGTAGGGGTCCGTTCAGTGTGAGGGGGAGTGGCTCTGGAGCAAGGGTTGAGCTGAGTAGTCTTAGGGTGGGCTGGTGCCCCTAGGATTGGGGTCCTGTGCAGCCTGTGTTTGGGGGGGAGGTAAGTTTAGGTGTCCTTAGAGTGGGTGAGTGTCTTTGGGATGGGACTCCTCTGTGTGTCTTTGTGTGTGTGTGTATGTTGAGTTGGAGGAGGGGGAAATATCCTTTGGAGGTCAAGGGAGGAGTGTGTACCTGGGATAGGGTGATCAGTGCGTGTCTAGGTCCCTAAATTCTGGGATGGGTATCCCCACTGTATGTCCTCCTCGATAAGGGGTTTGGGTGCTGCTGGCTAGGGGTAGGATGTTGTGTTTCTGGTGGTTGGGTGCACATCAGAGTTAGAAATGGGGGTTCTTGGGGTGGGGTGGGGTTACCCAATTCGCTTGTCCTTTCTAGGGTCGGAGATTGAGAGTGCTCCTGGGTCGGATGTTGGGGATGAATGTCATTGTCTGGGTTGTTGGCATTGCTATGAGTTGAGTGTGAAGCTGGGTGCAAGGGGCAGAGAGGGCAGTAAATCTGAGGGACAGATGGCACAGATCATCCCCCTTAATGGTATTTATGGTTGGGGCATTTCTGGCTCTCTGGAGGAGGGGAGCGCAGTGTGTGGGTATGAGGAGAAGGAGGGTATCACTATCAGGACAGTGTGTATATGCTGAGTGGAGCAGGCTGGTAGCTGTGGCTGGCCTCCCCCTCGTCCTGCAGGGGCTGGTGACTGGGTAGGCGGAGGCTGTAGCAGCAGCAGCAGCAGAGTCACTGTCCATGGTGCAGAGCCTGGATTACACGGTGACACTGAAATGAACTAAAGTCCCTCCTTGTTTTTCAGATAGCTCCACTCTCGCTTCCCCCCTCACCCGTTTCCAATCACTTTTTTCTGCCTCCTCCCCCACATTCTCTACCCCTTTACCAGGGTGTGATGGCTGCACCCCCTGCATAGGAGGTGCTGAAACATTGATTCTAAACAGCTGGGGGATTTTCTCTCTAGCTTAAGAGGATGTTAGTTTCTCTCGTGACAGAAAAGTGTCTGACTGGGCGCCAAGGTTCCTTCCATATGAAACTGCTGCCCTTCTCAGAAACTTGTTTTGATATGTCACTAAAAAGGTTGGTTTTGTTATCTGAGCTTGTGTGGGGGAGTCTGGATGGTCGTTGTTTCTGTGTTATTAACTTGGCAGAGCCTACCTGCAGCTTCTTTATGGGTGTTTTTGTGTGGCCTTTCTTGTAAGTGCCTTTCTGCTTCTGTTTATACACCATATCACTTAGTAAATCTTTAAATCATGAATTCTGCAGTAGGCTATTATTCTACCATCTTTTCAAGCAGGACTGATTTTTAAATTAAAACACAAACTATGAATTAAGGGCAGGAACTAGCCTAATTGCTTTTGTGTATCACTCAGCGTTGGGAAATCCAATTTCCCCCTTGTTTGGGTATCTACTAATTCAGGTTAGGGCTGTTTTTAATAGGGTGTGACAAAGTTGGAACTTAGGTATGAAATCAGTTTTATAACCCCGTGTCTGGAAACCAGTCTTTTATTTTAACAGATTTTTTTCTTGTGTACTGCTAAGAAAAAACTTACAATTAAGAGATGCATTCTTACAATTGAGAGATGCAACTTCTTTCCATATTGACTGCTTTTGGTAAATAGAAGTTAATTAGTGAGAGATTGTTCTAAAATGTCCAAGCTTCCTATTTGCTGTTAATTTGTTTATTTTGTCATTTCAAATCTTTGTTGTATTGAAGACATAAATTATTTCCACAAGTTATTGATGACTTGATCATTTGTTAGTGGTGTAGTGAAACTGTCAGAATTGAGTTATTTGAAAGATCATTAGAACTGGAAAAATATCAGGAGTCAGACCTTTGTAACTTCAGTTTATGTTTGAGAAAGGTGGGATTTAAGAGCAGATACTAAACTCAGTTTTTCAGCAACATATGCAGAACATTTGAGATTAGAAACTGGCCCTTAGTCTCTGGTGATGAACTATTTTAATGTGATTCTGTAGCTGCTATGCAAAAGCTTAACATCAAAGCGGAGGGGAGGGAAGAGAAGGCAAAATGAGAGATTTGTTTTACTATAAGAATTGTGGGGGGAGTGGTAAATAATGAAGAGGATAGGTCATTGATACAGAGCAATCTGGATGGCTTGGTAAACTGGGCATAAACAAACAATTTGTGTTTTAATATGGCTAAATGTAGATATATACATCTAGGAACAAAGAATGTAGGACATACTTACACAATGGGGAACTGTATTCTGGGAAGCAGAGACCCTGGACATTTTTTGCAGGGGTTTTGGTAGATAATCAGCTGAACAAGATTTCTTAGTATGATGCTGTGACCAAAAGAGCTAATGTGATCCTTGCATGCATAAACAGGGGGATCTCGAGTAGGAGTAGAGAAATTATTTTACCTCTATATTTGGCACAGGTGTGACTGCTGCTGGAATACTGTGTCCTGTTCTGGTGTCCACAATTTAAGAAGGATGTTGATAAATTGGAGAGGGTTCAGAGAAGAGCCATGAGAATTATTAAAGGATTAGAAAGCATGCCTTACAGTGATAGACTCAAAGTGCTCAATCTATTTGGCTTAACAAATAAAAGGTTAAGGGGTGACTTGATTTATTGTCTATAAGGACCTATATGGGAAACCAATATTTTAAAATGGGCTCTTCTGTCTATCAGATAACATGATCTAGTGGTTGGAAGTTGAAGCTAGACAAATTAAGACTGGAAATAAGGCATACATTTTTAACAGTGAGAGGAAATAACCATTGTCAAGGGTTGTGGTGAAGTCTCCATTGGTGACTGTTTTTAAATTAAGATTGGCTGTTATTCTGAAAGATCTGCTCTATTATTTTGGGGACGTTCTATGGCTAATACAAGAGGGCGGATTAGATGGTCACTTCTGGCCTTCAAATCTATGAAAACATCAACCGCTACCATTGGTGCTTAAACTGGGGATAAGGACAAAATTGAAATGGAAACAGGAAAGCTGGATGGAGAATGAAGAAATAAGGTGAGGGAGTGGTGCTGTTGTCAAACATTTGTTGGGAAGGGGAATAGCAATTAAGTACTCAGAAAGGGGGACAATAATTTTTAATCAATGAAAGATGATTGGATGGTGCTCAGACTAGGGTGATGGACATGTTAGAAAAAATAAGTAATAATGTGCTATGGAGTCTTTTACTCCTAAATTGCTGGTTTGAACTTAACCTAGAATGACAGAATGAAAGTTAATACTGTTTGAAGACTGTATTGGTTTTATTACATTTCGTAGTAAATTTATCCATGTGGCAAAACCACCAGCCTAAGTGACATCCCTGCTAGCAGCATCAGCGAGAACCAAATGATTGAATTCCTGTGTAGAATACTTGCCAGGTGTAGACTTTCATGATTTTCAGTGGAAGGGTCTATATAGGTGCAAAACATTATTATTAGTATTCCAAGTACATCCACTTTTAGGGTATGTGGAAAACTTTTAACCTGGTAAGATCTGATGTCAAGATTTTATTTTCTCCTGGATCACTAAAACCTATAACCACCAAAGGAGCTACAGTCATGGTATGGTCTAGGTGTTAGTGATGTCATCCACACTTCCTGGGAAAATGCAGAAAAGTAAAAAAGAAGGAACTCGTTTCTTTTTACATTGTTTTACTGCTGTTATTAAACTTGCAGATACCATTAAAAGATGTTTTGTGAAATGATTTGGGATCTTTTGCAGCTTTTTTCATTTATTTTAGAATATATCAGATCTTTAAGTCTGAAACTTACTTCTTTGAGATAAAATAACTGGGTTTTGACACACATAAATTACTTTGTACTTTATGAACCCAGTTCATTTTGTTTTGCTATTAAGATGATAGAGTTACATTAGCATAATATATTATGTTTATATTACGTATGTTCAGGAAGTTAAAGTAAGCTTATATAAATAAACCATACATTTTTAATCTGTTTATAAAGCCTCCCTCTTCTTTCCTTTAAGCCCCCATTGGCACTCCCACACACATACACACAACTTGCTCTGGTGCAATTTTGAAATACAAGCCAATAAATAAATTCAGCTTAAGATGTCAGAATAAATAATACAAAATATGTTTGGGAACTTTAGTGAAGTGGCCTTATTTTAAAACTGCAATTAATTTGGCACAGGATATGTATATCCAAAAGTTTAGTTACGCCTCTTCATTGGTTTCATCTGGCTACTACTCAAGTCAATGGCAAACTCCCAGTAACTTCATTGGGAGCCACATCAGGCTCCATCGTAATACAGGTGATTTTTTCCAGAGCAAGTGAAACTTATAGAGTTATTTAAATAATTTTTAAATAATTAAAGAAGTATGCAAGCTATAAAAACGTACTGTATAAATGTAAGAATAGCTTGAGGAAGTTGGGAGTAAAGTTATTTTTACTCACTAGAGATCATACATAAGTGACTCATGCTCTGCTTCTTTTCTCATCTTGTGATTGTTTGTACTCACTCATTTGTGAAAATGAATTATTCCCCCATATGTGGTATAGTCTTTTGTACCATATGATTTTTTTCCAGTTTATATAGAGAATGAGGAGTGCAGTAGAATGTCTACATATAACAGTATTTTGGATAACTGAATGGCTTAAAATCACCTCCCTGTTTTGCTATTGACCTATCGGTTACCTTTACAAAAGTACAGCATCAAAGGCTTTTTTATACATTTTGCTGAATAATGCTATATTTTCTTGCTTTGTTCTTTTATTTATCATTTTGAGAAATATATCATGGAATGTATATCTTCCTTCTGTTATGTCTTTGTCCTCCTCCTTTCTTATGTTAAAAATTAAAATATATATTGATTGAATATTGAAGTCCCCAATTCAATAAAGACTTTTACACGTGCTTAAGTTTGTGTATGTGAGTAGTCCCAGTGGGACTATGCACAGATGTAAAGATAAGTATGTGCATAAAAGTTTGCAGGACTGGTCCAAAAGTACCACTTTTAGGCTCAACTCCCAAAGTACTGCATATCAATCTGTCCCTGTAAGGCTAGTTAATCAGCCCAGAGTTCAGCCTTAAGATTCATTTCCTTTTTTGGGAGGTGAGGGAGTGGAGGGCAGGGGTGTTAAATAACTTCTCTGACATGCCTTAAAATAACATGTTTTTAGTTACACTTCCTTTTTAAAAAAGAAACCCTTTACTAAAGAAACCCAATATTATATCCATTTAAAAACTCATTCTTACAGTTTCATGAGTGCACAGGGCACCTGATTAGGATAGAGGAGGTGTCATTGTTCTCAACAAATGTATAAAAATCATGGTCCTTTCCGCAACCTGTGTGCCCCAATCCTGCAAAGATGTCTTTAACTTAATTTTAGGAGGAAAAGATAGTATTCTTTCTCATACGCACGTAGTCCCATTGAACTCAGGGTGAGATTACTCATGTGTGTATAGTGTAGGATGCAAGAAGATAAGTCACAGATGAAAGGAGGTGTGTGTGAAAGTGATACCTTTTTTGCTTTAAGATGATTATTATTATAATAATAAACTAAATTTCAACTATCCCCTTCTGCCCCAGCGTAGCCTTTGTTAATTGACTGATTAAATATCGGCCTCCTTAGAGGGTTGGCCTTGAGGGGAATGTAGGAGGAAGGGGCAGTGTCCTTAAATATGGATCAAGGAAAGCTTATATTGTATCAAAACCAGCTATTGAAAGAATTTTTAGTTTGTTACTGATTTGAGAAGGATCAGTTTTGGTCTGGGTATCAGGATTACTCAACTTCACTTTGCAATTCTTTTACCAGTTCACAAGACAACACCCTAATCTTCATGATTAACAATTGGGTCTGATCCTGCAATTTTTACTCAAGTCCATGGGAGTTTGGTTTGGCCTGAGTGAGGAGAGAAAATGTAGGCTTTCAATTTTCATAAATGATTTATGAGAACTGGGTTTGCAGCTTCCAAAATGGCAGGTCCATCACTGCCAAGTCTTTTGAACATTTTGCTTAAATTATTGTTTTGTTTCAGTCAATATTTATGGATTTGATTTATAAACACACTCATAAAAGCAATGTTTATCCTTTCCTCTAGGCGTGACTTGACATATTTAAAAAATACATTTGTACAAACTCCTCCAGGGACTCCATTTTTTCCCAATAATATATAATCATCACCCAGCAGCTTAACATAGTTCAGATCTTATGATATCCCACCAATCCCTGGCAGCTAGGGAAAAGAAGTAGGCCTTGCAAGTGCTCTGAAGGTCAATAAAATAGACAGGGCCATCCTTAGGATTTATGGGGCCCTATGCAGTATTATTAAATTGGTGCCCCTATGCCCGACTTGCTCTTTGCAACACAAACAGGCTTACAGTATTGGAAAACTTGCCACGTGCACTTTATTAAAAACAGTTTAATTGTGCCACCTTCATCCCTAATCCCTGCACTTCCCTCCCACCTGCACCCCCAACCCCACGCTGCCAGCATGCCCTGCCACACCGCCCCCCTGCCCAAGACCCCCCACCCCCTTATGCCCAGCAGCCCCCATGCCCAGTGGCCCCTCAACCAGAGATCTCCATCTCTGATCCCTGTGCCCAGTGATCTCCCACCTACAGCCCCCCAAAACTGCCCAGTGCCCCTCTCACAGCCCCCCCACTGCCCAGCACCCCATATTCCTGAGGGAATTCAGCACCAAAAATTAAATTGTGTGCACAATATTTTAAAATTCTACAAATGTCAATAAATAAATGTGGAGGCTCCAGCATGGCAGTGGCAAGCATAGGCCACTGGCTGCATGGAGGTGGGAGATCACCCTGCAGCCTTCTCCCTCCCCTCCCCTCCTCTCTGAGGATAGGGACTTGGCAGTAAGATACCTCTGTGTGCACCTCAAAAAGCCACAGGGAAGTGTTTTACATGATGGCTGGGATGTCTGCCATGACCCAAAATCCATTTGAATGACAAAAAAGAAATACACCTCTACCCTGATATAACGCTGTCCTTGGGAGCCAAAAAATCTTACTGCGTTATAGGTGAAACCGTGTTCTATCGAACTTGCTTTGATCCGCCAGAATGCGCAGTCCCACCCCCCTGGAGCACTGCTTTACTGCGTTACATCTGAATTTATGTTATATTGGGTCGCGTTATATCGGGGTAGAGGTGTAGCTGATACCAATGGCTGAGTTCAGCCCTCATCCAGGTCCTTGCTTGCCACCGCACTGGGCCATCAACTCCCAAATGGCCATTCATTCACCCTAAAATAGAGGATTTCTCTCTAATCCTGAAAAGTAAAGAGGTGCTTGGGATGTGCAGTTTAAAAAGAAAAGGAATTATATTCACACACCAGACTTTTTTCTGCCTTGATTTACACACCTGGTTGCCACACATGGCTCAGTGGGATTGTACTGGGTATAACTCAGCACACAGTTTCAACAGTGCTTCAACAGTGGGGCTGGAGCCATAACCAGCCAAGTCTCATTTGAACAGTGGCTCTTGTTTTGGATTATTTAAGGCAGTTTTTAAAGGTCTTTCCCAAGGGTGAGGAGGAAGGTGCTGTATTCTTGAAGGGACCTTTAAAATCCCACTCAACTCTGCACTGTTTAGAACTCTCCCGTGTTGAAAATGCTACCAGCTTGAGAGACAGCCTTTGAGATACTTGGATCTACAAGAAAAAAAAAAGTCCCTTTATCTAAATAAAAAGTTTTCAGCTATTCCAGCCTTGTCAAGTGTGAGTCTGTCCTCCTGCCCAGCTAAGTGGTCACTCCCTTCCTTGCATTCTGCAGCCCTGATTGCTGCTTTTCTGCTCCAGGTACATCCCCCTCCTCCATTTGTCAGTTTCCTCCTGTTGACACCTGAATATTGTGAATGGGCAGGAAAAGCAAATGCCACCTTCTTTTATTTTCCTTTAACTTTCCCTCCTTGCCAGCCTGGTTGTGTGTGTGCCTCTCCCTCCTCCCAGCACCCGTCTGCTGCTAATCCCTGCTGGGGAAGGAAGGAGAGGAAAAGGTGATGGTCCAAAGGGGATCCTCGGCATCTGGACTTAAACTTCAGAGAAGTGGGAGGTGGAGTGAAAAGGAGACTAGGAGAGAAATTGCAGGGAATTGCCTGCCGGTCAGGGCACGTGGGCAGAAGAGGGGAGAGGTGCAGGTACAGCGTGGGGCTGCTCAGAACAGCTGCTCTCCCCCAGGGTCACCATCCTGCTCCCTAGAAGGCCCTAGCGCGTTCGCTGCTCGCTCACTGAGCCAGACAAAGAAACCCCCCGCCCCCAGCTCTTTTGCTCTTTTCCCTTCCCAGCCCAGCTCCCCTCAGCCCAGTTCCTCCTACGCCCGCCCCCCCCCCCACTGGTTCCCCGAAGTCCTGTGCCTGGCTCTACCCCCCTGAGCTCGGCTCCCCGCGCCCAGCCTCCCCCGGCTCTGTTCCCAGCCTTGCCTTGCCCCCCGCCACCTGGCCTGGCTCCCCCTGCTCACTCACATGGAGACTTTGGCTCCTGGCCCCGCCCAAGCTGGAGCCCTCAGCCGGCTGGCTGGCTGGCTGAGGAGTGAGTGAGTGAGTGGAGGGGTGGTGCCAGGGGGTCAGGTTGGGGAGAAGCCTGCTGGCCTAGAGCGGGGGAGGGGCCAGAGTGGAGTCCGTGCTGCAGCCAGCGAGGGTGGTGCCTCAAATTTTCAGATGCCCTACGCAGCTGCGTATGCTGCATATGCCTGAGGACAGCCCTGAAAGTAGATTTTTAGATATGTTAACAGCAAAATATTTTGTAAGGAGCAGCATTACATAATGGCATAATGCATATACATAATGGCAAATCAGATTTAGGAAGTGTGTGTGTTTTCCTTTTAAAATAAACTGTGGAGCACAATTCAAAATAGTAGTTTTGTCCTTTTACATTCTTTTAAGATATATAAAGATGGCCTCAAGCTTTTCCAAAGTTTCGTTTCTTTTCTTTTCAAAATTGGAATATTGGGATCTTTGTTCTCTATGCTTAATGGAAACCCTTGACCTCTTTGGTGGATCAAATATTTTAGAAGTTTAACTATATCCCCTGCTCTCCCAGTTGTACGAAAGGAGAGCTGCAACTCCAGCAGCCTCATGTTACATCAGGTACTCCAATGAGGCACTTGTGCTCTAGCAAAGAGAGTGAAGTAAGGACCTGGTGTGTGGGGATGGAACAAAAGCAAGAAAATGATGTTTGGAGTTCTTTATGAACTGAAAAGCAGTAGTCCATGACAACAACTTTCTTTTTGCTTTGCAATTCATTTTACAATAGGAATGGGTGGAAAAGCAGATTTTTTTGTCATTTGAGATAAAGTAAGTATTTTAAAGAAAACTTAACTGTTGGTTTAAGAATCAAAAATTGCCTATTTGAAATCCCCTGGCTTAATGGGATACAACACCAGATTAGATCTGAAGAACTTTTAATGAAAACCAAATCAGGAGCATTTTAAATACAGCCAACTGAATAGCCATGAAGAGGTTGCTCTGAAACTGAATTTGGAAGCGTTGAGCTTACAAAATAAAAACTTGAATGAAAGGAACATTTCTTCCACCAGTTGTAGCCAGCAGTGGAAAACAATGCCCCAATCTTGCAAAGAATTACACATAAGTTTAGATTTAAATTTATGAGTAGTCCTACAAGGTGAAATCTTGGCCAGCATTAAAGGTAATGGGAAAAACTCTCATTTACTTCAATGGGGCCAGGATTTCAATCATTGACTTTAATGGGACTGCATCCTTGTTTGAAGTTAAGCACATACATAAGTGTTTGCAGGATTGCGGCCCAAATGTAACATTATGTCTGGCCACAATTGCAAATTAATGTGCAATTATTAAGAAGAAAGAGCTGAACTACCCAGTAGTTTTCTGTGTCTTAGGGTACGTCTACACTACGGGATTATTCCGAATTTACATAAACCGGTTTAGCAAAACAGATTGTATAAAATCGAGTGTGCGCGGCCACACTAAACACATTAAATCGGTGGTGTGCGTCCACAGTCCGAGGCTAGCGTCGATTTCTGGAGCATTGCACTGCGGGTAGCTATTCCGTAGCTATCCCATAGTTCCCGCAGCCTCCCCCGCCCCTTGGAATTTCCGGGTTGAGATCCCAGTGCCTGATGGGGCAAAAATCATTGTCGCGGGTGGTTCTGGGTAAATGTCGTCAGTCACTCCTGCCGCTGGGAAAGCAACGGCAGACAAGCATTTCGTGCCTTTTTTCCCTGGATTGCCCTGGCAGATGCCATAGCATGGCAATCATGGAGCCTGTTTTGCCTTTTGTGACTGTCACCGTATGTGTACTAGATGCCGCTCACAGAGGCGATTCAGCAGCGCTACACAGCAGCATGCTTTTGCTTTTGCATGATAGCAGAGATGGTTACCAACCATATTGCACCATCTACCATACCATAAATTGGTAATAAGATGATCGTGGCTACCAGTCCTTTTGCACTGCACCATTTGCTGCTGTCATAAGTGCTCCTGGCTGAGATCAGCCAGGGGCGCAAAAGCCAAAATTGGGAATGACTCCCTGAGTCAATCCCTCCTTTTTGGGATCTAGAAATAGAATCAGTCCTGCCTAGAATATGGGCAAGTGTACTAGAGAACCACTGTATCATAGAACCAGAGAGCACAGCTGCTCTGTGTCAGATCCTGCAGAAATTATGAGCTGTATGCTATTCACAGGGGGTGCTCCTGCAACAACCCCACCTGTTCATTCTGTTCTTCCCAGCCTTCCTGGGCTACCATAGCATTGTCCCCCCACTTGTGTGATGACACAGTGACTTGTTAGTGAGAAATGAGTGGAAGGCAGCGTCCAGCTGCTATGATAGTCCAGACAGGACATTAAGCAGTGTGTAGGAGAGGAGCCCAGCATCCCACTGCTAGTCCAGGAGCAACTGAATCTTTTCTTTACACATGAAGGGTGGGGGCTGATGGAGCTCAGCCCCCTGTTGCTATGATGAAGACGGTTACCAGCCATATTGCACCATCTACCAGGAAAAATTAGGGCCAGGCGCCCTTGATCGACCTGACGGATGCTAGTCAGCATGGTTACCAGCCCTTTTGCACTGCCCCATGTGCCAATAGGCTGATGGTGCAAAATGACTGGTACCCGTCCTCACCATCAGCCACCCATGGCGGGGGGGGGGGGGGCAAGGATGTTGGTGTTGAGTGCTGCAGCATCGCGTCTATCTGCAGCATTCAGTAAAGATAGGGTGACATGTAAAAGAGTCAAGAGAGGATTGTTTTCCCTTTCACTTCTGGGGGTGGGTGGGTGGGGGGGGGGTGCGTAAATTGCCGAGCTATGCCCTGACCCACAGCGGACACTGTGTTTGACCCTAGAAACATTTGGAGCTCAGCCAAGAACGCGTAGTGTAGACCAGGCCTTACACTGCAACTTTCTGTAATGCATGGAAACCAGAAAATAGACTTGATTAGAAACTACCTATATACTTAGGGTAACTAACTATAACCGAGGTTAGCTTAGCTTGGGTGTAAAGCCCTATCCGCATTACTGTGTCCTCATTGTTTCTTCCTCACCTGTATGTGAGGAAGAACAGGAACAGAAATCATGGAACAGGTCCTCAAGGAATCAATCCTGAACCACTTAAAGGAGGGGAAAGTGATCAGGAACAGTCAGTATGGATTCACCAAGGGCAAGTCATGCCTGACTAACCTAATTGCCTTCTATGACGAGATAACCGGCTCTGTGGATGAGGGGAAAGCAGTGGATGTACTATTTCTGGACTTTAGCAAAGCTTTTGATACAGTCTCCCACAGTATTCTTGCCAGCAAGTTAAAGAAGTATGGGCTGGATGAATGGACGGTAAGGTGGATAGAAAACTGGCTAGATGGTCGGGCTCAACAGGTAGTGATCAATGGTTCCATGTCTAGTTGGCAGCCGGTATCAAGTGGAGTGCCCCAAGGGTCGGTGCTGGGGCCGGTTTTATTCAATATCTTCATTAATGATCTGGAGGATGGTGTGGACTGCACCCTTAGCAAGTTTGCAGATGACACTAAACTGGGAGGAGTGGTTGATACGCTGGAGGGTAGGGCTAGGATACAGAGGGACCTAGACAAATTAGAGGATTGGGCCAAAAGAAATATGATGAGGTTCAACAAGGACAAGTGTAGAGTCCTGCACTTAGAACAGAAGAATCCCATGCACTGCTACAGACTAGGGACCGAATGGCTGGGCAGCAGTTCTGCAGAAAAGGACCTAGGGGTTACGGTGGACGAAAAGCTGAATATGAGTCAACAGTGTGCCCTTGTTGCCAAGAAGGCTAATGGCATTTTGGGTTGTATAAGTAGAGGCATTTCCAGCAGATCAAGGGATGTGATCATTCCCCTCTACTCAGCACTGGTGAGGCCTCATTTGGAGTACTGTGTCCAGTTTTGGGCCCCACACTACAAGAAGGATGTGGATAAATTGGAGAGAGTCCAGCGGAGGGCAACAAAAATGATTAGGGGGCTGGAGCACATGACTTATGAGGAGAGGCTGAGGGAACTGGGATTGTTTAGTCTGCAGAAGAGAAGAATGAGGGGGGATTTGATAGCTGCTTTCAACTACCTGAAAGGGGGTTCCAAAGAGGATGGATCTAGACTGTTCTCAGTGGTAGAAGATGACAGAACAAGGAGTAATGGTCTCAAGTTGCAGAGGGGGAGGTTTAGGTTGGATATTAGGAAAAACTTTTTTTCACTAGTAGGGTGGTGAAGAACTGGAATGGGTTACCTAGGGAGGTAGTGGAATCTCCTTCCTTAGAGGTTTTTAAGGTCAGGCTTGACAAAGCCCTGGCTGGGATGATTTAGTTGGGTTTGGTCCTGCTTTGAGCAGGGGGTTGGACTAGATGACCTCCTGAGGTCCCTTCCAACCCTGAGATTCTATGTGCCTGGGGGCATATCCTGTTGTTCTTTGTGCTGAGATATTCTTTGCTTTGTTCAATTGTGGGAGAACTTATCTATCTTTGGGGGCAGGAATGGGAAAAGTGGAGTCAGACTGTCAGCATTTGAGTGACTTAGGCCTGGTCTACATTACGCGTTTAAACCGGTTTTAGGAGCATTAAACCGATTTAACGCCACACCCGTCCACACTAAGAGGCCCTTTATATCGGTATAAAGGACTCTTTAGACCGGTTTCTGTACTCCTCCCTAACGAGAGGAGTAGCGCTAATATCGGTATTACCATATCGGATTAGGGTTAGTGTGGCCGCAGATCGACGGTATTGGCCTCCGGGCGGTATCCCACAGTGCACCACTGACCGCTCTGGACAGCAATCTGAACTCGGATGCAGTGGCCAGGTAGACAGGAAAAGCCTCGCGAACTTTTGAATATTTCCTGTTTGCCCAGCGTGGAGCTCCGATCACCACGTGTGGTCATGCAGTTAAAAATCAAAATAAAGAAAGAGCTCCCGCATGGACCATGTGGACGTGATCGCTGTAAGGGCAGGCAAATCTGTTCTATCAGCGCTCCGTTACAGAAGACGAATTAAAAAACATTTTTAAAAAATCTCCAGACAGACGCCATAGCAGGGACTCAGCGCACTGCTGCGTGACAAGCGTAACGGAAAGCCAAGGAATCAAATGGACACTCATGGACTGGAGGACTCAAGCTATCCCACAGTTCCTGCAGTCTCTCTGAAAAGCATTTGCATTCTTGGCTGAGCTCCAAATGCTTCGAGGGTCAAACACAGTGTCCGCTGTGGGTCAGGGCATAGCTCGGCAATTTACGCACCCCCCCCCCACCCACCCCCAGAAGTGAAAGGGAAAACAATCCTCTCTTGACTCTTTTACGTGTCACCCTATCTTTACTGAATGCTGCAGATAGACGCGATGCTGCAGCACTCAACACCAACATCCTTGCTCCCCCCCCGCCATGGGTGGCTGATGGTGCAAAACGACTGGTACCCGTCCTCATCATCAGCCTATTGGCACATGGGGTAGTGCAAAAGGGCTGGTAACCATGCTGACTAGCATCCGTCAGGTCGATCAAGGGCGCCTGGCCCTAATTTTTCCTGGTAGATGGTGCAATATGGCTGGTAACCGTCTTCATCATAGCAACAGGGGGCTGAGCTCCATCAGCCCCCACCCTTCATATGTAAAGAAAAGATTCAGTTGCCCCTGGACTAGCAGTGGGATGCTGGGCTCCTCTCCTACACACTGCTTAATGTCCTGTCTGGACTATCATAGCAGCTGGAGGCTGCCTTCCACTCATTTCTCACTAACAAGTCACTGTGTCATCACACAAGTGGGGGGACAATGCTATGGTAGCCCAGGAAGGCTGGGGGAAGAACAGAATGAACAGGTGGGGTTGTTGCAGGAGCACCCCCTGTGAATAGCATACAGCTCATAATTTCTGCAGGATCTGGCACAGAGCAGCTGTGCTCTCTGGTTCTATGATACAGTGGTTCTCTAGTACACTTGCCCATATTCTAGGCAGGACTGATTCTATTTCTAGATCCCAAAAAGGAGGGATTGACTCAGGGAGTCATTCCCAATTTTGGCTTTTGCGCCCCTGGCTGATCTCAGCCAGGGGCACTTATGACAGCAGCAAATGGTGCAGTGCAAAAGGACTGGTAGCCACGATCATCTTATTACCAATTTATGGTATGGTAGATGGTGCAATATGGCTGGTAACCATCTGTGCTATCATGCAAAAGCAAAAGCATGCTGCTGTGTAGCGCTGCTGAATCGCCTCTGTGAGCGGCATCTAGTACACATACGGTGACAGTCACAAAAGGCAAAACAGGCTCCATGATTGCCATGCTATGGCATCTGCCAGGACAATTCAGGGAAAAAAAGGCACGAAATGCTTGTCTGCCGTTGCTTTCCCAGCGGAAGGAGTGACTGACGACATTTACCCAGAACCACCCGCGACAATGATTTTTGCCCCATCAGGCACTGGGATCTCAACCCGGAAATTCCAAGGGGTGGGGGAGGCTGCGGGAAGTATGGGATAGCTACGGAATAGCTACCCACAGTGCAATGCTCCAGAAATCGACGCTAGCCTCGGACTGTGGTCGCACACCACCAATTTAATGTGTTTAGTGTGGCCGCGCACACTCGATTTTATACAATCTGTTTTGCTAAACCGGTTTATGTAAATTCGGAATAATCCCGTAGTGTAGACGTACCCTTAGCCTGCATCCTCAGTGCTGAGTGGTTGGGTTCTAGTCTGAGTTCAAGTGTAACCTGGGCTTTGACCTATGCCCCCATCTGGATAAACTAGCTAGGGCTTAAAGCACCTCCAAACCCTGGTAAAAAGTTGGTGTTTTTTTTGTTTTGTTTTTTTGGAGGGGTGGGGAGATGGTAGAGGGAGCTGGGCTAAAGCCCAGATAAGAGGCTGGGTTAATGCTGCAGTGAAGATATAGCCTTAGATGTAAATTTTCAAAGTGTTGCCTCTGTTCCAGGCTTTAAAACTCCCCTTAAAGTCAGACGGATTTGTATTGGTAACATTGTGTGCAATTGCTCTGTATTAAAAGGTAGATGTTTCAGTAATCTCCTCTTGTGGATGAATATGCAGTTAATATTATATTCTGCTCGAGGTGGTCTTCTGGACTGTGCTAGTCACAGGAAAAACCCTGTAAATTACAACAATACGCCTTATAAACTCCCTTTCCTTCTTGATTTGGCCCAGACAGTAAGGGGAGGAAAACAAATTTCAATATTGATCATAAGATTTCATACTTTTAGTTCAGATTGTTTTTCTGGAAGATATTGTCTTTTAAACCCAGCAATGATTTTTAATACTTCTGAGCTGAACTTGATATGACCCAGATCTTGCCATGGCTCAAGCTATGACTTTATTTAATTGAAAATGCATAACACAGGTTTTGTTAAGCATTAGAATTCTGCCTCCCCTTGGGGTTTTATTCCCAAAGAATGTTTACAATGGACTGTTTTTGGGACCAGCTACTGCCTTTTGTTTCTGGATAAAATTGAGGGCTTGCAAATGAAGGAATAAAGAAGCCTCTTTATTCATGTCCCGAAGTCTTTGTTTCATTGGGCATTGTTTCAGTTTATAAGAGTTGTTTAGTACATATAGCTTGTTGGAAAGGCTGAAGGGTTCCCAGGCACATCAGTGCAGACTTCTAAAAATCCTGTTACCTACTCAATTGCCCACCCTGGATTTATTTGTTTCAAGGATACCATAAAAGACTATTCCCCCCCCCTTTTTCCCCCCTATCACGTTTGCTTTGAGATCACCTTGCACAGTAGTTTAAACAGTTCCTTTTTTAAATTATGGAAGCTATATGAAACCATTTTAATTGAGTTATAAAGCTGGGAAAAAAGGAAGATTCAGTCATAATTATTTTTGATTTACTAGTTTTTCAATATTGAAAAAAACCTCTAAACATCTTTGTCATTTATAAATATGATACTTAGCTGAGCTTTCAGTACAGGTCCCTCATAACTTAGAGTTATAACTTTGTTTGCAGTCTTACATTATTTATATATAGACTTTATAGACAAAAATGCTTAAAACAAAATGTAAACGACAAATGCATATATATATATATATATATGCATTTGTCGTTTTAATTTTGTTTTAAGCATTTTTGTCTATAAAAAGTGTAAAAGCATGTAAGTAATTGTGCATAGCTGGGAGATCTGTGGTGCACTTTAAGTCACAATTAAATCCAGTCCACAGTTTAAAGTTAATTGGACACAGACACACTTGACAACTAGGAGCCCTCTTACAGGTGCTTACTCTGATAAAATGTACTACCTCACAAATGGATGGTAGGTTAATTAAAAATAAAATTGCAGTATGCTGACAGATTTGCTGTTCTGGTACAACTCTTGAAATGAACCAGAATCAGTTGGATGTGGGCTCAGCTGAACACTTCAAGAATTTCTCCAAGTGATAAAATTCTTGTAATGGGAGTTGGAATGCTGACTACCAATATGTGCCAATGGGAAAAAAAGACTTTGGTACATTTATCCCCACTAATGAGTGAAAAAACCCGAGAGCCATAAAATGAATATGTTTGAGTCCCATAAGACCATCTAAGGCAGTGGTTCCCGAATGGGGGTTCATGAACCCCTAAGGGTTCGCAAAATGTTACAAGAGGTTCTCGGGGGGGCTGGGGGGGGGGCGAATTCCCTAATTGCAGACAGAGCTGTCCCTAGGGACCCTGGGCAGCATGAGCCCAGCAGCCGGGAGCCCCTGGACTTCCAAGAGCTAGGCAGATCAAAGCAAGCATATCTATCACACTGAGGAGTTTTAAACTTCAAGACTCCTTATAAGAAATGGAAAGGGAGGTGGATATTTTTTGCTGTTTCTAAATTAATAGGCAGTTAGTATTTTTAAAATTATTATGAAGAACAAGTTTAAGCTTTGTTGTAACGTGCATTGTTTGCCTGGACTGCTCAAGACCTGAATGCTTGTGTAGGAGGAACTCTTTGAGTTGGCTTCTTAAATACCTCATGCTGTTTCACATCAGATACTCCTTGATGAAACATAGGAGTCTTGTCTTATAACAGGCTTATTCAAAGTGATACAAGCTATGAAAGTGAGATCTTGGAAGAATGTTGCCATTTTCAATAATGTAATAAAAATACTGTAATGATTAATAATAATAATACTGTGTAATAAAAACAAATGTTATATTTCCAAGATCACTGTTTTCATAATTTATACTCCGGTAAAGGAGAAAATCCCTGGAAATATTCATTTTTAGGAGGGGGTTTGCAAGACTTGACATTTTAGTGAAAAGGGTTCACAGGATGTTAAAGTTTGGGAACCACTGATCTAAGGGGAGTCCAATGTGTTGTTCTATTATGATCACAAACACTTCTTCTTTTGTTTGATACATTATTTTAAACAAAGTACTAGGATCATACCAAAGATGCCACTGTGGCTTAAACAGCACGACTGTTTGTAACCATACGGTATTATTTGGCCACATGTAAACTAGAATTTTTCTATATGTGTGCCACTAATATAAAAAATGAACCAAATAGAAAACCTTAGTTCTTTGCCTCATAGAATTGTATGTGGTTACTGATGACTCTGCATAGTTGATAGGTTAACTCTTTAACTTTAAAACCTGCTTGGAAATAAAGGAGAAAAGTGAAAATACCCATTTTAAATGTCTTTTGTGGAAATTATTTTCTTCAAACTGTGAAAATGATGTGTGATTTGGAAAAGGCTTTTTTTAGAAGTGAGATAGTAAACTCAGTTTCAGTGGCTAATATATTGCTGTGTTATACTGATTTAGTAATATCTCCTTCTCCCTTTCTCATAGAAGGTGATTGTAGTAGAAGTATGTGGCCTTTCTGTGATCTCTGTTTAAATATAGGTTCAACTGATTAAAATGTTGCACTTGTGATTTTTTTTCTCCCAGCTATTTAGCCATTGAGCGAATGCAGACGCAGAAAAGTACCCACAACCAAACATTTTAAACTGATGGTTAAATCTCTCCTCTCAAAAGTAACATATCCATGTCTGAAAAAGTTGGTGATCAGTTTTGTGCAACGTTTATTTCCAGTAGAAGGAATGTTTTTGGTCTCCTCTGTGATTCCACTTCAGTCTCAATGACTGTTTTAGTTGAAATGTTCAGTTGTTAGAGGAATCAAGATTGTGTATTATTTAGATCTTACGAGACAAGTGGGATTTGTTCCCTCCTTTCCAGTTATCAAAAAGATTAACCCTTTGCCCTCAGGCTTCTAATTGCAACTATTTAGAAACAAAGACGGTGTGGTAACAAAACGGGGTTTACGCCAAGTGGAATGTTTCTCAGCTGAATGGGATTGCAAGTATTACATAAATTTTGTCTTGCATTTCAGGCACCAATAAAAGCAACTTGTGAAGGCATATTATGCAAGACTGGATTTCCCGAAGACGTTTACAATGCAGTCATATCAAGGGGTTTAAACGAAGGACAGCCTCTTCTCAATGGTATTGTTAGAAGAGACATTCTGTTTTCTTATTATCTGTAATCTTGAACATAAATTGGATTAAGGGATTCTTTTAAACTTCTTAAATAAGACCTTTTTTATTTCAGCTATATTACTTGATTTTTTTCTCAACTTATTGTAAAGGGACCTGAGGGAAAGTTTGTTGACCTTAACAGTAACTTGTGAACCTCCCACTGGCAATAATTTGGAGATATGTGAGTTCTGGCAAATATTCCCTTGACTCTCTCCTAATGTACTCCTCAGCAAAGACTTCATACTGAACTGTATTTCTTATATATTGCCTCCAAGTTATTACACTATTAGCATACGTCCTCACTGTGTTACTAGAAAGGGCGCTTACATGAAGGGGTCATGCATAACTGCAGTCCTTGTGCTCAACAAAGCACTGAGGCTGTTCTCTTACTATTCCTTTGGAGGCCCACCTTACTCCAAAGTGGGTGGGAAGAGGCACAGAGAAGACAGTCATGGCTCCGCTCTTCCATGTGTTGGCCAGTGGAGTTTACCAGTCACATGGATGTAGGGGAGTATGCTGTACCCCTTCAAGAGGTGTAGCAGTGTGCCTGCTCCCCCTGTGCACTGGGGTCTCTGGGAGGAATTCTGCCTCTCTGGCAGAATATCTCCAGTGATACCTGTTGGGCAGCGTGACTCTTCATCTCCCCAGTGCAGAGCTATGTCTTAATGGCACAAAGCCCAGAATGAAGCTAACAAAGTCCTAAACTCACAAGGAACTCTGCAAGTGCAGACTCTGGTGCCTATGCGGAATTTAACTGAACTTAGTGGGACTCTCCATGGGCCTAGGTATCTTCTGGACTGGAGATTTAATATGCAGTTCCGTATGTCTGTTTTTGGGGAGATACAGATGTTGTTTCTCTTTCTAGAATGCAAGGTGGCATATTTCATTAGTGTATAAAATTGCACCTCAATAGTTATATTTAAGTGGAATAGTAGAGGTCAGCAGATGGTCTAAAATGTAAGAAATATGCATTAATTTTGCTGTTTTATAATTTGTGAATATCAAAGAAATTGCTTTCAAGCTAATTTAGAAATTGTGGAGCTGATCAACAGGATTAGTTTCAGGCAGTTTCAAATACATCTTAAATAAGGACTAATTTAATTCCATTCATTGTTTCTCTCCCATATGAATATGGCTACACAGATCAAGACATTTAAATGAAAAGATCTTTCTTAAAGGAAGCTAAAACACAAACAGATCCTTGAAACAAAAGCATTAGTCTTGATTTAGCAAACTCTATGTAGCAGTATCTCCCTATAATTATATTTTACAGACCTGTTTTGTGTTTTTTACAACTATAATGGAAATTTGAATGCAGAAATAATTGATTAACTTTAATGTATTAGAAAGGGAGTTATTTAAGTACTCTTCTGCTTTATTTCAAGCAACTAAACACTCTCCATTGCAGACTTTATTTTGTGAAAAGGGTAGCTTAGAAATTAATATAATAAATGGAAGTAAATATTTTGCCAAATTGAGGTAGTCTGGTATGAATAAAGATGGGGATTTTTTTTATTTCCCTCGTATGTGAATTGTTTATATTTTTATTACTTAATGCTTATTTTACAGTAGCACCTACAGTTCTCACTGTACTAGGTGCTGTACAAACACAACAGATGGCATTGTCCCTGCCCTGAAGAACCTACAATTTAAGAAGACAAGTGCTTGTGGAAGGTTCCAGTTTGGAAGCACTGGATACAGAATGCTTCTAGTTAATCATAAAACAGACGCCACATAGACAGTGAAATCTCCCTTACGTTGCTCTGGTCGATCTCCTTGGCCATTCAGTCTTTGCCCTCCTCAGAAACTTCTGACAAAGCTTTTTCCTTTGATTTTTTTTTTAAATTGTTTGGATACCTGTCTATTAAGAATTGTACTGACATACTGAACTCATTTCATATCAACCATCTGATGGTAATGACTTTGTCACTACTAATCTAAGCGGGGTTTGAGACAGTGCCATACAGATGAAAGACTTCCCCATTCATTACCAGCTCCATGAGCCACTCACTACGCTACTGATTTTTACTTTTTAACTAAGTGTGTGAAGCAATATAGCCAATCTTCCCTTGAAAGATATTAAAATGTATGACATTTTATGGAAGAAGGAATTGAAAAAATGTGCAATGCATACAATATGTATCACATTATGTGAGATAGCATGAACTAGTTGAAAAATGACCTGAGGGAGTTTGTCTTCCTACCACAACTTCCTCAGTAGAATTATTATAATGGTTAATTATTTTGAAAATTTTGACATGCTTAAAAGTATATAATTTGCTGTTACACATAAACATACAGTCCATCATTGCGTGGCTTTGACTTAAATGTAATTATACTTTCATTTTGAAATACGATTGTTGTGAAAAGCCCATTTTCTGATTATTAAGCTAGATGCAGATGACAATTGAAGTTAAGTATAGTTGCATGACATTTGCTTTCTAAAGAAAAATTATGGCTCTGATTCTGATCTCACGAGTAAATAGCCTCATATCTCTAATTCCTTTGAAGTCAGTGGAGTTACTTCAGATTCACTCTGTAATGATAGGTTTCCTGTAGGGTTTCAGAAATGAGAGCACCAAAGATTTTTTTGGCTATGCACTTGGATATCACAGGCAAAGAGACTTTGTCTATTTTACTTCTGGCAAAGAGGATAATAATGACCACACAATTTGTTTTCTTTCATAAACAATGTTGACTCAGAAAATGACCAAACATTTAACACATTTTTCATTAATTCCCTTTTGTCTTAATGGTTAGACAGCCAACATCGTTAAGGTTTCTATTTTTAGAATATTATGTTCCTCTCCCTTCCAAAATTTAAATAAAAGTCAGACTTACGTGAATGTTGAACAGAGAGCCAGGCCTGAGAGAGCTTTCAATTGCTCACTCAGTAAGATACAACAGATACAGGGAATCTGTTTTAAAATATTTTATGTGGACGTTTATTGTACAGGATGTTGGGTGATGTTCCACAGCTAATGAACCACACTGGGTCTTGTATTTTCTATATATATTTCTAGGTTCCTTCACCTGTAGTTTGTTCTAAAGAGGTTGTGGGGAGATATTTACAATATTGAATTTTTGTTTCATCTTTAAAAATATTTACATTTTCCAGCAGATGGTGCCTCTAGTACAGAGTTTCCTAACCTGTAGGGCTGTCACAAATCTCAGACTAGTCTGGGATGTGTGGGGAGCACAGGAGTAGGCGGGGGAGAGGAAAAGAGAAGAGAGGAGCAGTACGGGCAGAGATGGCTGCGTAGTTCTGCCCCCACTCTCTGCTTTCACAGCATAGGCTTTCTGTGGCAAGACACCAAGCCACGGATGGCAACCATATCCGGCAAAAGGGGCAGAATGTAATAGGTGCCTCACAATGGGACATTTTGCAAAAAGGATGCAGATCATCAAGAGCAGTAGAAACAATCCAAGAGGATGTGTTGCAGTGGGGAGCTTAATAAAGATAGCAACTTCTTGGTCAGGGAGTTTTCTGATAGCTGCTTTTTAAAGCATGGCTTTTGTGTTTGTCCTCACACTACTCTTGCCTCTTTCTAAAGGTAGAGGAGTAGGTAGTTTCTTGAATGTTGCCTGTCTTCCTTTCCTGTTTCTACGGCAGCTCCTAGAGCCAGCAGCAATGGGAACTTTATATGTTTAGGGGTGCAGGCTCCGATAAGCTCAGCCCACGGGCTCAAGCATCTCTTGTTTATTTCCATTTCACTTGTGTCAGCTGTCTGAGTTCATGCAGTCCCTTGGGGTGGGGGGTAAACATTCTTTTATTTGCAAGTTAAAGTTCACAGCAGGATTAAAGAATCTTAGCTGTCCTTTTATCTTAGAATTACTTTGTTCGTATGATCAAGATGCAGTTCAATCATGCTACTATGCCTTAATTCATAATGGCTCCTAAAAGTAAACAGAAGATATGGGGACTGATTTTGTGCTCACTCTCAAATGTTTTACACCATTATTATTCCAATCATTTCAGTGGAGTTACTCTGGCTTTACATAAGTGTAAATGAGCTCAGAATCACACTTACTAGGTTTGCAGAAAATTAGAAATCTCTATGACAACAAAATGGTATAAAGAGCCCCTCACTCCTCTCCTAATCCCTATTATGATTTAGCTGCAGACAAAGCTGTGTGCTTTCTTGATAGAGATTCACCCTAGAGCGTCTCTAAAGACAATTCTCTGGCTTTCAGGGGCTAGACTCAAAAATTGATTCTTTTGAGTCTGTGTGATCTATTGGCTAATAGGACTTCTTTACTGGAGGGCAAAACTGAGGTAGTAGAGTAAAACCTAGAAACAATTCAGAAGCAATTCCAGTTTGGAAGTTAATGGTTAAAATACACCTCTCCCTCGATATAACGCTGTCCTTGGGAGCCAAAAAATCTTACCGCGTTATAGGTGAAACTGTGTTATATCCGGAGTGCTCAGCCGCCCTCCCTCTTCTCCCCCCCCCCCCAGAGCACTGCTTTACTGCATTATATCCAAATTCATGTTATATCGGACCGCGTTATATTGGGATAGAGGTGTAGTTTGAAAAGTTTGATATACACCAGAGGCGGGCAAACTTTTTGGCCTGAGGGCCGCATCGGGTTTCATAAATTGTATGGAAGGTCGGTTAGGGGAGGGGATCGTGGCCTGGCCCCCACCTCCTAACTGCTGTGCCCCCCTCCCCCCTGGGGAACTCCTGCCCCATCCAACCTCCCCGTTCCCTGACGGCCCCCCCGGGACCCTGACCCATCCACACACCCCTGCTCCCTGTCCCCTGACCACCCCTGCCATCCCATCCAACCCTTCCTCTCGTTCCTGTCGCCCCCCCCCCAGGACTCCTTCCCCATCCAATTACCCCTTCTCCCTGTCCCCTGACTGCTCCCGGAACCCCTGCCCCAACTGCCCCTGCCCCCCCGATCTAACCCCCACATCCTTCCTGACTCTCCCCCCTGCAGGATCCCTGCCCCCATTCAACCCCCTGACTGCCCCAAACCCTATCCACACCCCCGCCTCCTGACCACCACCTTGAACTTCCCTGCTCTCTATCCACACCTCCGCTCCCTGCCCCCTTACCGCACTGCCTGGAGCACCGGTGGCTGGTGGTGCTACAGCCGCGCCGCCCGGCTGGAGCCGGACCATGCCACCGCCACCACTATGCAGCACAGAGCACCGGGTCAAGCCGGGCTCTGCAGCTGAGCTGTCCCAGGAGCTCACAGCTCTGCCGCCCAGAGCATTGCGCCGGCGGCAGAGTGAGCGAGCTGAGGCTATGGGGGAGGGGGAACAGCAGGGGAGGGAGCCGGAGGTAGCCTCCTGGGGCAGGAGCTCGGGGGCTGGGCAGGACGGTCCCACAGGCCGTAGTTTTGCCCACCTCTGATATACACAAATGAAAGCAAAAACCAGAGAGAGATAAAACTCTACCTTTAATTTACTGCCAACTCTGTCCTTGTCTTGACCCTTTGTGCCTGCATGCTCCAAGGAAGTATAATCAGTGATTTAGGTGACATAACATATGCCTTGGAATACTTGGGACAAAAGAAGGTAAGTTAAGGAGGGAGTTTGATTTTAAATATTGATGTTCTTGCTTGTGCTGATTTGTCACATTAATTTGTTTTTAGTTTAGCATGAGAAAAGAATTAAGAACTTGTTTATTACAAATAAATTTCTAGCTTGTTTAGCTAAATCTTTTGGATTTATCCTGCAAACAGTTACACAGGTGAGTAAAGTTGCATTCCCACTGAAGTCATTCACCTGAGTAAAATTACTTGGGTTCATGTTTACAAAATCAGACTCTGTGTTTACAGATGCTTCATCTGTTAGTCTGTGGTAGTGCTTATGAAGATATTTTATTTTTTGTCGGTCCTGTTATTGCACGTGTGCTCTAAGTTTTGTGCTAAGAGGGTTCTTTTTCTAATCAGGATTTTTTTAATGTGGATGGTGTACTTACAATAATGTTCAGAGCTGGCACAGTTACAGAATGGTTAAGAAGGTATCCTAGTGTTGGTCACTGAGATGAAACAATGATTACGGATGGGTAAGGTTATCTCAGTTTCTTCTTTCTTCTTCAGGACATCATTACAAGGCAGAGTTAAGATCATAAGAATAGCCATACTGAGTCAGACCAATGGTCCATCTAGACCGGTATCCTTTCTTCCAACAGTAGCAGGTGCCAGATGTTTCAGAGGGAATGAATAGAACAGAGCAATGTATCCAGTGATCCATCTCCTGTTGTCCAGTACCAACTTCTGGCATTCAGAAGTTTAGGGACACCCAGAGCATGGGGTTGCATCCCTGACCATCTTGGCTAATAGCCACTGATGGACCTCTCCTCCATTAACTTAACTAAATCTTTTTTGAACCCAATTTTACTTTTTGTCCAGTGTTACACAGAAAAGCTTTGTTTGTATATAGGTATGTGTTAATTAATGGTCTTTTAAAGTAGGGTTCTGAATTGTATAGTTAACCATAGCTAATGATTTCTGTGGGGTTTAGTGTTTTGTTTTTTAAATGTGTGTAATGGTAAATATTGTTTGTACAAACACTTCACAGTCTTCACTATTACTAACAAGGCTTTTTTGTTTTGGCATGTCTATGATTTTTTTTCGTAGTTGTAATGAGCTACTGAAAATATCGATGTTAATTTTTTTTAAATCAACTGGTTGGAGAATGGTAAATCAGCGGCATGAATGAAGCTTTATTTTTTGGGAGAATTGTGTTACTTGGGGCCTGTTGGCTCGCTTTCTAATTCCTTCTCTGTTGTTGATGTCTCTCATTATCTCAGACTCTGTGTGAGGTCCATGTTATGGAGTCTGGAAATGGAAATGTAGGAGATGGAAGGTAGCATGAATATAAAGACAGTTGGTTGCTGGCCATATGTTATGCTCCCATAACTTCTAGCAACTTGAGAAATGAACCAGTTGGGGGTCCTCTGGAATTTCGACAGCCAGTCATGCATTCCTGTGCAGGCTGGGGTTGGAGTGAACTCCTTAATGCCATTTCTTCATTCCCCTGGATGCTGAAGGAATACCAGCTGGTGTATTTTTCTACTACTGCTTCCTCAGCCTTCCCATCTCAGGCAGGGAAAAAAAGCCACATTCTCCCAAGGTGCCTGAAGAGGATCCTCTTGCTATTTTAAGGAACTCTACTGTGATGGGTTTGGTCACAGAGACCCCCTTGGGACTGTCACCTGATGTGCTGAGACTACCTCTGAGCCCATTTTTTCTGCCAGTTTGGGCCTCCAGAACCCTGCCTTGTTGAGCCAGACACACCAGTCTGCTCCAGCACAGACCCAGGGTCTGAACCACGTGCCCCAAAGCTGCAGACTTAACTGAAAACAGCTTAAGAAGTGCTCCTGTCTCTAGCATCCAGACACCCAGCTCCCAATGGGATCCAAACCCCAAATAAATCCATTATACTCTGTATAAAGCTTATACAGGGTAAACTCATAAATTGTCCACCCTCTATAACATGGATAGAGAGAGAGGCACAGCTGTTCGCTCTCCCAGGTACTAATTACTTAATACTAACAATAAACAAAAGTGATTTTATTAAGTATAAAAAAGTAGGATTTAAGTGGGTCTCAGTAATAACAGACAGAACAAAGTAAGTTACCAAGCAAAATAAAACCACGCAAGTCTAAGCCTAATACATAAAGAAACTGATAACAAATAAAATCTCCAATAAGCTTCGTTCACAGACTGGACTCCTTCCTAGTCTGGGCCCAATCCTTCCCCTGGTACAGTCCTTGTTCGCTCCAGCTCAGGAGGTAACTAGGGCATTTCTCATGACTGGAACCCCCTTTGTTCTCTTCCACCCCCTTATCTAGCTTTGGCACAAGACAGGAATCTCTGGGTCCCCACCCCTCCTTCTAAATGGAAAAGCACCAGGTTTAAGATGGATTCCAATACCAGGTGACATGGTCACATGTCCTGTGAGACCCCAAGCCTTCGTTCTTCCTGGCCGGACTCTCGGGCAGAGAAAGAAAAGCCACATTCTCCTAAGGTGCCTAAAGAGGATCCTCTTGCTATTTTAAGGAACCCTACCTCTACCACCAAACAGTAATGCAGTGTGATGAATCTGCTGAACAGTCATAGGTCAGCAGAGGGGGCTATATCATGAACTGTTAATAGTGACTCTCCTGGTGCTCTTCTTCCTCATGAATGGAGGGATATAGGCTGCCAAGAGGAGAAAGGGTCTGTGGCACTCAGTCATATTCAACAATAGGCCAGGGATGCAGGGTATCTGGGTACCTTGAAAGGAGTGTGGCAGTTGGAGACAGCTGGTGGAGTATATTGGGTTTCACTAGGTGCTAGACCCTATGTCTAGTATTTGGAGCCTCTGACGTCTAGTGTACAGTGTCATCCATCATCTAGAAGGACCTGATGCCCTCCTGCTCCCCACGAGGGGCCGGAGATTACAGTAATCTTCTCTCTCCTTGATAATGGGATTATTTGACTGTTTTTGGAGCAAGTGAGTATGCATTCTTTTATGCTGTGAACAAAACTGCTCATCAGTAACTTTAGAAGAGAGAACACCTCATACTGTGCTTAAAATTAGAGCCAAGGCTTCTCTTTCCTTCTGTAAACAATTATTCTCTTGTGCCAGTAGCATGTACTGTTTCTTTGTGTTCCATCAGACCTTAACATTAGAGCTGGTCAGGAGTTTTCTGTCAAAATAATTTTGCAACAGGAAATTCCCTTTTTGTAAAATCCAAATTGTCCATGGGAGAATTTTAATTTTGTCAAAAAATGTCTATTTCCATTAGGAAAATCAAAACGAGGCTGCCTGCCTGGTAGGTTCTTGTCGATTTCATTTGCTGCCTGCAGGGTGAAAGCAAAATTGACAAGAGTCTTCCATGCTGGCAGCTGCACACAGGCTGCTGGCGGAGGTCGAACAGCAGAGCACCATGGCTTTCCTGCCCTGCAGTCCAAATGCCGGAGAGGCTGAGTGCCCTGGCTCCTTCTGCAGCTTCTCAAAGCTTTTAACTTATTCTCAAACACTTGACCTCTGGAAAACAAAATATTCCCTTTCTGATATTCTATGATTCTAACGTCCTTCTTGTCCATTGTAATGTGGTTCTCTCCTCTTTTACACACACCTCGCACCCCAGTTAAATATAGAATATAACCTAGAGTATGTATAAAATATTTTTTCACCTTATTGAACAGCTGTAAAATATCTATATTAACTCTGCATCTTTTTTTGGCTTTTCAGTTTTTGTAAACTTAAACATCTGATTTAAGTTAGGGTGCCCAATTTTAATTTCTTTACAGTTCTAGTTAAACTGTTTATTAATGTTTTTGTCTTAATAACTGATCAAAATAATAATATGTAGATAAAATGTGGTACATAATAGTAATTAAATACAACATTTTGGGTATACACAGTGGGTCAAAATTAAGTCCTCACTTACATTCATGAAATCCCATTGTCTTCATTGGGGCTTTTAGTTTTAACTGAAGGTTAAAATGTGGTCCTGTGTATACATCCAAACTGTCAAGGGAGTGGTCATGTCTGTAATGTAGTAGCCCTTACTAGCTTGAATTTTGAATAAATATTTTTTGCCATTTGAATTTAAGCTCAAATATTGAACATTTAGCTTTTCTAAACCCTATATTCCAGTTTCATCTTGTTACATTTACTTGATGGAGAAAAGCAAATACTGAAAATAAAGAGAGGATATGAAAAGATGAAATGCTGTTGTCAAACGAGTTATACAATTGTCACATGAATCAGAACTTCTTTGTTTCTTTTTCTCTTGTGGAATACCTGAGGCTAAAGACAGAAGTATTTGTTTAACCCCGTTAACTCCCCTTCCCTCCTCTTCCCCCCCCCCCCCAAAAAAAAACCCAAAACAAAACCACACTTCTGTTCCTGAATTTCAGTACAGAGGCTTACAATGCATTTCGATATGGTGAAAATCCATTTATAGAGAAATAAATGTAAATCCTAGATTGTTACAGTGTATTAGAATGTGTAAATTCTTATTCTAGTTAAGAGTGAGCTTTTGCTTAAGGTGAAGTTATTTGTGGGGAGAAGTACTTCATTCACAGTATTTCATTTCCTCTTTAACTGTATGAACAAATGCTTATAAAGATCTAAAATATAGTATTCTTCATATGTAAGAAAATATTAAGTATAAGGGCTGAATCCTCGGCTATGCCCAGTAAGCCCTGGGCACAGCTCAACAGGGAGCTGGAAAGGAGTTGTTTGTGACTGTGATCTTAAGGCCAATTTTACACCATTTCCAATGTCATTTAGAGCAGCCTTAGGGCTGCTCTAAACTATGGCAGTTGGTAATAGCTCTTTAAGGACCATTATACCTCCTGGGATCACTGGAGTGCAGCATTCTTTAGCTCCATCTCTCTCTATATGGGAAGGCTATGGCTATGTCAGAGTTTTGCACAGGGACCAGAACACACAAGGCTGAGGATTTGGCCCTGAAAGTGGGGAATTTAGTTATGGACGCCTCCAATTTAAAAACAAAACAAAAAACAAAAACTTTTAAAAACACCGTATTGGAAATTGCAGAACAAAAATGCAAGTGAGTATGTATTCACATAATTCCTACATGAAACCCTGTTGATTTTCACATTGTGTGTGTAATTATACATTCTGTTCTATCATTTAGAAATACAATGGTATCTTTTGTTGACTTGTCATCTTTCTAACAACCCAGGAGACAAACTTACTAAAGCTTCCAATTGAACTGATATAGGGAAATATCCTGTATTGCGAACATATTATCATACTGAATATAACTGAATTCCACTAGTAGCTAAATACTTAATGACTAAATTAAATAATACTGTGTTAAAATTTTTTACATCAATCAACAAATACTAAGTTATTTTGAGCCACTCTGACTTCAACTCTATGCAGTGAGCCAAATTCATTCTTGATGTAATTCCAGTGACTTCTATGGAGTTATACCAGAGATGAATTTATGTTACTATGCCTAATTCACAGATTAGAGGCAAGGATTCTGTAGAAATGCATATGTTGTACAGGCCACAGTATTCTGTTGCTGTCTATCATAGTTTCATATTATGGAATTTTTGTTTTACAAGTTTCCTTTAAAAGAAAAACTAGGAAACTCCATACAAAGAGCAATGTTAACAAAATAGTAAGGTTGAAGAAAAAAGCATGCATGTGTAAGGCAGTGTTAATATTGCGGTTGCACATATTTTGATGATTTCCTTTTACATATGCAGTCTCTCGCACTGCTTCCACAGGAACCTATCTCAGTCAGTGCCTGATCCTACAAACACTTATGCATGTGCTTAACTTACTATCATGATTAGGGATCAGGATGTCAATACACAGACAATATGTACTGAATGAAACAGGAGTTGTCTAGATCAGTGTTTGATTTTGGGCCAAGTTGTGATTGCAGATTCCAAAATGTAAATATGGAGTAAATCTTTTGAAAGCTGGGGACTTTGAATTTACACTGCTATAACTGAGACCAGATTTTGTCACTTATATTGAATGGACCTGGTGTAATGAATGAGACCAGGGGACCACTCATTGAACAATGAAAGTAAAAAAAATATAATTCAGCTGCTTCATTCACAGATCAGTATCCAGTTTATTTCCTATGGAAATATATTTATATAACCATGTAATTAAAGAATACATTGTAATGCATACACTGTATGAGACAGAGTAAAGATTGCATGGGCAACCTTAGAAGGAAGGGACACTGACAATTTGAAATTTTAGATATTATTAAAAAATGTTAAAAGTAGTTTCAGGTAGGAAATGTGGCTGAGTCCCCTGCCAGTTCCCTGTGGTTTTACAATCACACTTTTTTATTTTTAAAATGTTTTTCTTTCCCTTGTGCAGTCCAAAAAAACCCCCATGCAAACAGGGAAGACTGACTGACAATACAGGGAAACTAGACAAAATGTAAACAGAGAAAAGGCACTTTCTTTAGTATCTCAGTTACGGTATGTTTAGATGGTGGTACTGTTCAGATAATGACTTGTGTTTAAGTAGATTGTGGCCTTTTAAAATTATTTTAATGTTTCTTTTTGTATAGTGGATAGAGCACAAAGAAGTGTGTATTACAGAGGCAACTAGAGTACTGCTAGGAGAGTAAAAAGCAGAATAGTAGCTTTAACTGTGAATGTGCTCAGTTTTAATGACTTACAGCTTGATCCTGCATCTTGTAAGTCAGTGGGAGATTTGCCATTGACTTAGGTGAGTGACCTTCTGAGAGTGACCTTGAAGACCCATGGCCAAGTAGCTTAGGCAGGCAGGCAAAAGGAGAGCCTTGATCGGTTGAGTCCTCTTTAGACTGAGATTGTTCACCCCCCATTTAAAGAGGGAATTGACCTTAATATTCCTGGACTTCTCCCCAGCATTCAGTACAGTCACTCAGAAGCTACTCGTATCCATTCTGCGAGAAATGGCACGGCTCCAAGGAAACTCACTAAAATGAGTTAACTCTTTCTGGGAAAGAGGCATTAAGAAGATAATGATGAGAATTGCACCACCCCTTGCTTGTGGAGACCCACAAGGCTCAAGTGTCTTCCCAGACTTATTTAATATTTAAATATATCCACTAGGAGAACCTGGGGGGGACTTCATGGGTTCATATGATGATAATATGCACTTATCTGTCCCATTTTTGCAACCTATAATAACAGCTTGGAGAACTCATTATCCCAGTATCTGGCTAAGATCAGCAAATGCATGAAGAATAGCTGGTTGAAGCTGAGCCCTAACAAGATGGAAGTTTACTTGTAAATAGAAGAGAAATAGTTTTGAAGAATTTACAGCCATAGTATGGCCTCCACTGATTAAGGATGCACAGCCACAAATCATTGTTAGTCTGCAGTTCGGGACTCTGCACTGAAGCTGAACTTTCACATAGCAGCGTCTGTAAGAACTAGCTAGAAAACTGCTGCTTGTCACTGCTGATGATGACCTGGCTTCGGTAATACATACTTTCAGCACTTCTCACCTAGATCATAGTGCAATCTATCTCAGCGTGAAACAATTGTAGACAGGCTAAGCAAATCAGTGATGGACTGTCAGAAATGGTCCTTGGACCAAGGAGTGCTGCGACAGATCTTCTTCCAAAAGGAGATCCCAGAAGTTCAGCTGTTCATCAGTCACCTTGTCAGAGGGCACTTCTTCAGCTACCCTGTGTGCCACACTGCCTTGCCTTGTTCCCATTGTCTGGTGGTCATAAACATGCACAGGCTGTTTCCCTTTCACCACATGTACCTTTTATTCCACAGTTCTTTTGCAAGCAGGACATGACATAGGCATATTGCATCAGAAGCTTTCCATGCAGCTCACTCACTGAGCTCCTCCCACCTGCTACCTGTTCCTCCCACCTCCCAGTTACTGCCAATTGTGTCAGTAGCCTAGTAATTACCACTCACGTGCTTGTAATCCCCCCAACAGAAGGTGGTTAACTGCTTTCAGCTGAACCTGTAGCCATCTCTATGGTGTAGCAATCTTAGTGATCAGGGTACTACAGCTAGCACTCTCACACCCCTGAACACAATGCCACCCATCATCTGCCTCTAATGCTGAAAAAGAAATCAGAGTTGGTGAAGGCCTTCTTCTCTGTCCCCTGTGAAGGAAAATTCGATGTTTCATCTTCTTGCCAGAACTTCTGGTAGTGAGGGTCCTAACTAAGTTCAGGTGATACAAAGGTTGGATCATCTTAATGGTCCCTTGCTGGCTAATAGGAACAGAGGATCCAGCCCTTATACAGTGCAAAGTGAAATTACACCAGCTAGAGATTTCTGTTGGAAAACTTCCTCTCTGTCAGGGGAATCTTCAGCCAGTGTAAAGCTGACAGAAGCAGCTCTTCTGCCTCCTGTGGCCTCTTCCTCTCTGACTACTGCTGTCTCTGCTAGAGATGCACCACCCAGCAAAAGGGGATCGTCTTACTGTGGAAAAGAGGCAGGTGAGGGAAGAGGAGGGGGGAAGAGGACATGGCAGAAGGAGACTCCACTATGGTGGATTCTCTGCTGGTGAGAGGTCTTCTGCCAGCACTATCATTTAAAGCTGTCCTCGCTATAATTTATGCCAGGCCTGGGCATCTGAGGATTTGGAAGACACGATTTGCTCCCTGTCAGTTCTCAGCTCTACGCAACATTATGTTAAGACATAGTGAGGATTAAGCCCATAGTTCGCAACTCTTTGCAAATGGTAGTAACCAATTCCATTACTTCCTGAGTCTGGCTGCAGGTAATCTCTGAGAACCAAGGCACCTAGTCCATCACTGGGCTGGGATCACTTTCTCTGGTGGCATGGCTGGTGAGAGGGGAGAGAGCTAGGTCTTAGTAGAGGGTCAGCAGAATGAAATTGACCTGATTCTTGTGAGTTTCTCTGTTGCCCACAAGGTTCTGAGTAGGAACAGTAAATTCAGTTTTCCATTTGCAGCAGTTTGGAAAAGCTCTGAGCAGTGACAGATTCTGGAGCTGTCCACCTGCAGACTTAAGCCGTATTTGCATGAGAACGTTGTTCCTTGTGTGCAGTATTACCCTTGTAACCATAAGGAGTACATTTTATTTTTTCTTTTTAAATGAAGACGTTAATGACAATAGCCTGTAAAAGATTCCGACTTGCCACAGACAGGCAGCATTTTCAAGCTCTGTGTGTATTTTAAGTTTAGTGTGGTTTTAAAAGGATAATCTATGAAAGGCATAATTTGTCACAGAAAATCTAACAATAGCAAGGGAAAGTGTTTAATACAAAAGTGTTTAAAAATTGGATTCTGTGCAGTTTAAAATCCGAAATATATACTAATGTTGTTTCAGTGCAAATGCAGATAATAATTGAAGCCTATCTATAAAGGCATTGGCACTGCAGTTAATAGTGGAACACTACTTTTTCTATAATGGGATCAGTGGTGTTCTCTAATTAGCTGGAAAACTGATATTCAAATACAAGTAAACTAGCAATCAAATGGAGGCAAAACATCCAAATACACTTTTGGTTTATGCCTTTAGCATACCTCTGTCAAAATTGAAAAATATAGTCCTTGGTCATTTTCAGTGAGATGTCTGTTAATAACAGTGTTGGATCTAAATCAAGGTGTTGCTTTAAAATGGGCTAATGAAAAGGTTACAGAACTTGTCTTTGACTAATGTGTGGTTGTTAAGCATCACTAAAAGTCAAATACAGAGATTGGGGTTTGTTTGGTTTTTGTTTTGTTTTCCCAGAGCTTACCTACTGGTTCTGCCCAATAGGGTTTGATCCAAAGCCCCATTGAAATCAATGAGAATAAAAGTAGTAAAATTTGTATTCCATTTTATTTTTATTCTACCTACTGATGTTGTATAGCCTGCATATGGAGTAATTACTACACCAACTATAGATGTAACACAAAAAGAAATGTTACACTTAAAATGTCATCTGATATTTGTTCTGAGGGCTTGCATTGCAGAAGGAACACTGCTTTTGAACCTTTAAATTTAATGTATAGTTTTTCACAACACCACTTCAGAATAAATATAGAAAGGGGAAACTGTTGTGCAAAAGGTAAATAAAGCTCTTGCAATTAAAATTTGGATTTCAATTTAAAAAAATCCCTGTTCAATTCTATTCTGCTCTGAGAGAATCATTGGCATATTGGTAGTTTAGTAACTATCTTCAGTCTTTCCTTATTCATGTGCACATTAAGTTTGTTTAATAGATAAAAGTGTGAGTGCATGAGGATAGCAACTAATCATTAACCATGTCTCACTCCTGCTTTGATTTGAAGTCCATAGCATTTGTCATTCAACGTGGCATTCATAGTAGTAAGTTCTTTGGAGCATTTTTATAAACAATTCTTATCAAATGTCTTTGTCAAACCCATTTATTATTGTTTGCTTATTATTATTAGAATTAACCTGCAAGTTATACTTATTATTTAGACTTCCAAGCTCTTCAAAAAAGGGGATATTGTGTCTATAGACTATACAGCAACAAGCACGCTTATTTGGTGCTGTAGAAATAATAATGCCAACCAAAATCTGTTCTCTTACTGAGCATATGCCCTTATACTCAAAGAACAACACTTTCCTTTCTTACTTAATAATACAGTGCTGTAATGCACACACTTGCTTTTATAAAATTGATTAATTCAGTTCTCAAGAGATTGGTAATGGGGAATACAGCCTTTCACTTCTAGGTCACTAGTTCAAATTCAATCTGTCAGTTGTATATGAAAGGACTTACTAACTGACGACTCTTCAGTAGCCTATTGTGGAAAAAAATGTGTTGGTCTCAATCCAGTTTCTGGTAGATATGTGTCCATGTCACAAAAGCCACCATCCATTAATTAGATGACTAATCCTTACATTTAGTAGTATAACTGAGTGAAGTGGGATCACATATGTGAGTAAGGCTCGCTCACTCACAGGACTAAGGGTTTCAGAATAGAGTAAAGCAGTGGTTTTAAAAAAAAAAATTTCTGGGGACCCAGTTGAAGAAAATTGTTGATGCCCACAACCCAGCGGAGCTGGGGATGAGGGGTTTGGAGTGTGGGAGGGGCTCTGGGCTGGGGCAGAGGGTTGGGGTGAGGGCTGTGGGGTGAGGGCCAGGAATGAGGGGTTCAGGGTGTGGGAGGGGGCTCAGGGCTGGGACAGTGGGTTGGGGTATGGGAGGGGTCAGGGCTCGGCTGGGGGTGCAGGCTCTGGGGTGAGGCTGGGCATGAGGGGTTTGGAGTGTAGGAGGGGGTTCCAGGTTTGGGGAGGCTCAGGGCTGGTGCAGGGGACTGGGCATGGGTTGGGGCACGGGCTTACCTTTAGCGGTTCCTGGTCAGCTGCGCACCTGGGGTGCAGAGGCAGGCTTACTGCCTGTCCTGGCACTGCAGACCACGTTGCGCTCCGGAAGCGGCTAGCAGCTGGTCTGGCTCCTAGGCAGAGGCACGCAAGCAGCTCTCGCCCACAGGCATTGCCCCTCCGGCCAGTGGGAGTGCAGAGCTGGTGTTTGGGGCAGGGGCAGCACGTGGAGCCCTGTGGCCCCCTTGCCTAGAAGCTGGACCTGCTTCCGGGGTGCAGCATGGTGTCGGAAGAGGTAGGCACTAGCCTGCTTTAGCTGGGCAGCACTGTTAATGGGGCTGAGCCAGGCAACCCAGTGCCTTACTGGATCACGACCCGAACTTTGAAAAACACTGGAGTAAAGGCTGCAGCACTAATTGTTAAACTTGCTAGAAAAAGAAACAAGTAAAAGGGAGTGACCAGTAAATGTTCTCAACTGGAAGCACTCCATCCAAGTCAGAGTTGAGGTACATGGAGTAGTTTGGAAAAATAATTTCCAATATTTTCTCTGTTTTATCAATCTCCAGGACTATCAGTTCAGCACTTTTTCATGAGCCCTGCATTCATATACAGTAGTAACATTGAAAGTCAACAACTCACATCCTTATTTATACATTGACTCAGACAAGTTTATAATGCTACTGTATCACCATTTCCAACTATATGAAGTCTTATTTTATTCAAACCTTGTTTACTTATTTACCTTACTTAACTATTTCATGCGTATAGACATAGGTTCTGGAACTAGGGGAGCTGGGACTGCTGCCACACCTCGTGGCTTGAAGTGGTTTCCATCATATGTGGTGTGTGGAGTTTAGTTTAATGGCTCTCAGCACTTCCACTATACAGATTGTTCCAGGACCTCTGCATACATCTTATGTTAGTAAAATGCATTATTTTCCTTTAATTAAAAAGTTATTTTCATGTGACGATATATTTGGTTTCCAAATTCTCTTTTTCTATTTTGTACTTATACTTCAGTAGCTACAGAGCCAAAGATCATGTTTAATTACTAAAGGGGGTATTTAAAAGTATTCTTTTGATTTTTTTTAAAACAAGAACAAACCTCATGCCTTAGATATGTTACACAGCCCCCCCCCCCACTCCCATCCAAAAAAGTAAAACTAGAGATTCCTGGTTTTGAAGAGATTTTTACTTATATGCAAATTAAAATTGTGACAAAACTACAAACAATGGATGTGATTTTTTTTAGAACAGAGTTCTGCAATGGGATCTTTGTGGACAGACCCTTATGTCTTGATAGCCTACATTGTGATCCAGACAGGTATTAGAGTCAGCAGGGCTCCATGTGGTGTCGTAGTGCACCCACACCGATCACAATGCTTGCTCTGGCCTTACTTTGCAGGATCAAAGTCTTGCAATGTGTGACAGGGCGTGACTCACCACTGCAGCGCCTCCTGCAGGCTGACATGGGGGTGAGTTCTTCTCACCAGTGTGCCCTCTTCTGGTGGTGCCTCACTGCTGTCACCTCTTCTCTTGGGACCCACATCATTCCCAGGACCATGGCATCCTCTTTGTGACACAGCCCTTCGGTTGTGCCGCACTCTGTGCTCCCCCTTCCAGGGGGACAGTGTAATAGTCCGCTGTCCAGCCACTTCCCTCAGTGTCAGCAGCCAATTGTCTGGCCACTTCCTCAGTGGCATGACAGGGGAGGGGAGGAACCTGGCCCGTCCACTACTCTGGCTCCCAGTCCAGGGACCCTGTGGATGCAGCACATGGCTGCTATCTCCTCCAACCTCTCAATACCTTTCCCTGGGCCACTTCCCCATGGTCCCCAACACCCTCTCTGTCCTTGCCTCAGGGTCTCAGCTTGCAGATCCCTGCAGCCCGCCGGAAGCTGCCTTTAGCTCCCCATGTCTCTGCCTGCTGCACTGCTCTGTTTGGGGTGCTTGCTACCTTCAGCCTGCAAGGCAGCCAGTCCTTCTCAAGCTCTAGAGAGTGACTAAAACTGCTTTGCTCTGCAGCCCTTCTTATATGGGCCAGCCCAACCCTGATTGGCTGCCCCTCTCTGATTGGCTGCCTTCTGCGCAGCCTCCTAAGGACTCTATTAACCCCTTACTGCCCAGTGTGGGGCAGACACCCCATCACACTGTAATGTGAATCTGCATTTTTTTCCAGTTTATTTTTAAATTAAAGCCAAGTGTACTGAATATCAGGATAGAAATTCTTGATTCCCTTAAATAAAAATGAAAATGGACAAAATGATATCTTAATCTTGGAACTCCATTTTAAAATAAGATTTCAAATAGCAAAAACTATATGGGCTCTGAATAATTAATGTTAGTGCCCCTTTAAGGTTAGTATGAACTTTCAGATATTACAAAATATGCAGTATAGTAACAGAGGCAGAGTGCGGAATAACTCTAGTTTTAATACTGTATGCTGTTTGCTAGTAGAGAGACAAGGTGGGTGAGGTAATATATTTTATTGGACCAACTTTTGTTGGTGAGAGAGACAAGCCTTAGACACATGGCTGACGTGGCTACAACTGTGCTGTTTGCTAGTAGGTCACTCATGTAACTTTTGTTACATGTTACTGTAAAAAAAACTACTGTTTTGACCAATGGGGAAAACAGTGTCGTATTGCCCTTTTGTTTAGTAATCCAGAACTGCACATCATGCATGGCCTAGCAAACAGTAAGGGGTTTAGTTAGAATTGATCAATAAATACAGAGCCTGTTGTTTAATAAGATCAATACTCTGTAATGAAGTCTGTGCTCCAATTCCCTGCTAAGGATCACTGCAGGGGATATGAAGGTGTCTGTTTTTCTGTTATAAAGCACAGTGAAAATTATGTTTGAAGTTTTTTCCTATTATGCAAGGATTGAACTACATTTCTTATTTTTCTCCACACCAATTCTGAAAATCCTCAATATATAATCTTTGTTCCTGAAAATGAACTCCGAAGTTTTTTCATGAGATTTTTGTTTTTGTTTAAAATGATCATGCTGTGAGCTAAATTGATCGCCATCCGAGTCTTATTAAAAAACAAAATAAAAACCCAACTTAATGGAATAATCCTTATTTTGTGGGATTCTGTTTGGCTGTTTTGTTTTGCCTGGGTCAGAGTAGATAGCATTTTACAAAATAACTTTTTTTTTTATTTAAATTAAAATGCATTGTTGTGGGCATAGCAGAAGAATGTTGTCTGATAAGGTTTTAATATAATCCTGCACTCATGCTTGTGAGCACATCTTATCTAAAAGTACTGTCTTGTTAATAGAATAGGTGTGATGATGGTGAGGTGGAGTGGAGTGGTTGTGGTAGCTGTTATGCAACCCTCTCAACATGGTGCATCATTAGCCATTTGTATTCATTTGTGAAATGGAGAATAATATATAAGTTGTATGTAATGTTGTATTTACATGAGGTAAAAATTGGGTTATTGGGTTTGGGATTTATTGCTGTTTTTATATGAATTCATATGAATTTTATATGAATTCATAATAAAAAGTTTGATATCAGAAGACCTTTTGATATCATTATTCTTATAAGAATGTTGAAGTCTTTCATTTTAAAATTTTCTTTGCTGACATCTTTATGGGCCAAGACCCAATGCCCTCCATGGCAAGCTGAATCTAAATTCAGTGATACTCCACTGCAGCAAATTAAAACAGTTGAAGTAAATATAAAATAAACAGCACAATCAGCAAAGTATTCATTGTAGTATTTATATTGATTTCAAACTTGATTTATTTTTCTTGCAGTTTTCAATGTACAATAGATGTTTTATAGTAACAAAACAATTGCAGTGTACAAGTTGTCAGGAGAAGCAGCAGAGGATTGTTGGGCATTTAGCACACAAGAGACTGCTTGAGAGGTAATTTTGTATTGTTGGATAACTAGTAGTTGAATAGTTTTACTAAAATGATCAGAAGTTGGCTAATCAATAGTGTTCATATTTAATGTGCCATCATTAGCATTCAGAGTTAATGCACATTCAGATATGTGGTAGGTCATACCTTTTGAGCTGTTGCTTCAAGCCATTTGCAGAATCAGGAATTCAGCTCTGACTCGGTTTACTCTCCATATTTGGAAGGTTTACTTTTCAGCATTAGGGGATAGAAATGTAACAAAAAAGAAAGCTTAGATTCTCTTAATACAATTTTGCAGCAGTGTCATGACTGTGCAAACACCGAATGTATGGGGCCCTGCTTTCCCTCCAAAAGCTCATGTGTAACTGTTCAGTGTATTGGGTGATGACACATAAGGATAGAGTGCTTCAGAACACTTGGAAAATGGCCAACACTGACTGCCTAAGATGTAAAGATTTATATGATAATGGCTTAGCTGCCTCTTATTGAGGAAGAGCGTTGATTTGTTGTCATTTTAGGCGCAGTAGATCTGCAAAACTATAGTGAATGACTCAGTACCTCATATGCAAACAGGATGACCTTTCCACTACCATTACATTTTAATGAATGTGTAAATCACAGTTATTTGACAATTAGTGAACACCCTCATATGAAATATGAGAACCAAGTGTTCCATTTTAATCTCTTTGATGTTTTTTTCCCCCGAAAGTGTGAGATTGCCAGGATTTGCACTGCAGACAAACCTGCAGTCTGTTCAGAGGGTGAGATTCTGTGCTGTGCCTCTAAAAGATGAAGCACAGAACTTGCAACCCACTGGGGAGTTGGTGCGAGCTCTGATGGCTTTAAGCCACCTTTGCGCCCTCCCAATCCTGGGCTGTTCCAGAGGCTAGAGATGTCCTCAGCATAATTTAGGTCAGGGGTTCTCAAACTGGGGGTCGGGACCCTCAGGGGGTCATGATGTCATTACATGGGGGGTCGCGAGCTGTCAACCTCCACCCCAAACTCCACTTGCCTCCAGCATTTATAATGGTGTTAAATATATTTAAACAGTGTGTGTAACTTATTAGGGGGGTTGCACTCAGAGGCTTGCGATGTGAAAGGGGCTGCCAGTAAAAAAGTTTGAGACCTACTGATTTAAGTAGTTTTTTGAGGGCCTGTCTAATTTATGGCTGCTTTCTTGGCTGCTCTGTTGGCTGCAGTGCTACATCCCTGCCTCAATGCTCCTCCCTTTTGAAGGGAATCCTTGGAAGCACCTACAGCTGTCTTCTCCGCTAGGGGAATTAGGGAGTTTTTAAGGCACAAGTAGACCGGTGCAGATAGCCAGAGTGTTTTGTATGTAGTGAATGGCAACTGAGATGGGAAGATGAGTGCTTGAGGTAACTGAGAACAAGAATGACTGTATTTTAGCAGGTGACATGATTTATAATCAGTTCATGGGTTGTCTGAAGTTTAGAGCAACAGCTAGAACGCTTCAGTTTTTCTTTTTCATAGAATCATAGGGTTAAGTTGTAGTCTTTAAAAATACTTGGAAATTCCTAGTACAAATTAAAAAAAAAAGTATTTAAAAAAAAACGAAACCTTTCTTAGTTATTTACTGTACATACCTTTACCCAGCAGGACCTGATTCTTCTTTCATTTCAGTAGTCCTTATAGACTCTTGAAGTGTAAAACTTTTGTAAGTGCCAGAAGAATTAGGCCCATATGTTTTAAGAATATTCTTATAACTCAAAGCAAACCTGAGTATGGACCAAAATTAAACACAAATTCAGCGGGTTTCTTGTGCTTAGTTTTTTATTTATTAAGAAAATTGCACAAAATGGAAACAAAATAACTTGTATAGAAAAGATATTCTGAAAAAGATAATGTAGATGGTTTTACTATCTCATATAAACCATATATATGTCAATATTGTATTGTGTAAAGAATACTGATGCTGTTTTTTGGTTTAGGCAAGGATGAGCTACATCTGGTGATTACTGCACTTGTGTGTGTGTGTGTGTTAGAATTTGAAATATAATGGATATACATCTGATATTATACATATTTTTCTCCTAATATACTGATTTTTGTGATACCTCTCTTTGTGTTATTTTAATCTGGATCATTACCCCTACGGTCAGGGGAACTATTTCTTCCTTTTTCTTTTTTTTATCTGTGACAGACTGAAATATTTTTATGTGGGATTTTAGTTAATTGAAAGCTAGATATGTAATAAAATAGCATTGTTAGTCTTGGAGCACTGATGTGCAACTGCATAATGTGAACATAAGTAACATTAGGGTTTCCTAGTGGTTTTTTTATTTGTCCTTGACTTGTAATGAGCCTATTATCTACAACCTATCTCGATGCCAGTGGGCAGATCCTGATTCCAAAAGTAAAAGCTGACAGCTGTGGCCAGAGGGGCCTTTATTATGAAATACACGATGCCAATAATTCTAATTTCCTGAACAGATTTTTTTTTTAAATTGGTTTTCATTGATGGGACCAAAAATTAATGAAAGTAACATTTCTTTTTAACTCTTTTTTCCCTTTTATTTACAGTGATCTGGTTTTGAAATGTGTTTAAAATCTAGTACACACTTTAACATTGCAATTAAAACATAAATCAATCATCTTTTGACATGTATTAAAGAATGGTTTCTCATATGAATTTAGAGACTGGCACTTTGACCTTGGAGAAGTTAGTAGGGCCAAATTCTTAAAAGTGGTATCTTATTTTGGGTGTCCAACTTTGGACACACAAGGCTTGATTTTTCAGAAGTGCCAGCTTTTGAAGTTTACAGAAGTTGCTGGTGTTCAGGACCCTTTGAAATCAGGTGATTAAATTTGGGCACTCAGAAACTGATATACCCAAAATTAGAGGTCACCTTTTTAAAATTTAGCCTTAAAATCTCACTCTCTACCTTAATTTCTGCATCATAAAAAGAGGCCAAGTATAGCTCCCTTACATTCTTTGCAGGGATTGATATTTGTGTAGCACTTTGCGAGTCTTTAATAAAAGTGTGAACATTAAAATGCCATCTTTTGGGAGGTGAGGGGAGGGTGCCATTAAGAAGAAAAGACTTAGTAGCTCCCTGTGATTCCCATAAGAAAACCTTATGTAGTTGGCTTTACCATGGGTATCTTTTTAAATGCAGTTACAAGCTATAAATAAATATAAACGTTTGTTTCCCAGTTACCTTTCATTACTGATTGTTAGGAATCTGAGGTCTGGTCTACACTGAGGGGGGATTGATCTAAGTTATGCAACTTCAGCCACATGGCTGACGTAGCTGAATTTGACGTACTTAGATTGACTTACCGTGGTGTCTTCACCGGGGTGAGTCAACTGCTGCTGCTCCCACGTGGACTCCGCCTGCGCCTCTCCCGGCGGTGAAGTACAGGCGTCGACGGGACAGTGCTTGGGGGTTGATTTATCGCGTCTAGTCTAGATGCGATAAATCAACCCCTGCTGGATCAATCGCTGCCTGTCAATCCAGCAGGTATTGTAGACATACCCTGATAGTTACAAATCAGTTTGATGATTTTGTCATCTTTCTTGCAAGCTGCAATAAATTTGAGTAAAAGTGAGGCTGATTTTGTTGCATAATTATGCAATATGTCAATAACAGTTAAGTGATATTGGCTTTTCTATCACTAGAATTTGTGTTTTTCTTTCTAAAATCATTGACAGCAGCAAATGGTAAGAGGTCGTTACTGATTGTAACCTGCAGTCAGCACAAAAAATGTAATCAGAGCTTAAAATGCATTGTATTCTGTAGAAATTCATACTTAACCCTGAATGTTGGTTCCATACCCAACATTGTATCCCTTCGCTTGGGGATTGGAATAGTGGTGCACATCACTTGCCTTGGTATTTGTCCATCCCTTTGGTTCTCAAATAAGTTCGTTCTTTCATCCACCCACCCACAGTAAAGAAAGTATGATGAAACTTGTGGTATCAGTTGCCACATTGGCAAGTTGCTAGAAGCCTGAGGGCTGCAACTAAGTCTGTTCTAAGTCTCAGGCTTCATCACTCTTTCTAATTGACAAGTGTGCTTCCCACTGAGCAGAGCATGGTGGGCCGAGTAGACCTGTGGAAGCTGCCAGGTCCTTCCCAAGGAGAGAAGAAAGAACGATATGAAACCCTCATTCACAGAGCAGCACTCCACTAGCAGCCAATCCCCCTTCACCTCCTAGGAAGAAATGTCTGGCATTCTGTGTCACAGCAACAAATGCCCATAGCCCTTTTTTTGTGTCTGAAGAATCTCAAGGGGTCGCTTGTCATTTGGAGGGATGATCAGAGAACTTGTTACATTTAATGCAAGATGCATTGGTTGAGGGATGGCTGCCGGTTGAGGGAATTCCACTCTTCTGCCCTCCCAGCAGGCAGATGGAACTTCTCATTTCTTTCTTCAACCACCCTGCCCCTTAAGGGAAGTTTCCCAGGGGCTTCTCCATCCTGAAATAAAGGAGGTCCATGAAATGCCTTCTCTCTACTCCTTGCATCTGAGCATAATCTGCCTAGCTGAATGGGAGCACTCGTGTAAAAGTGAGAGAATGGGCCCTGCAGTGTCTGGGTCCTCTTGTGCAAAATTAAGCTATGAGAAAACGTTGCAGGCTGCACATAATGTGTGCAGGTCTGATGCTGCCTTCTCTTTTAAGAGATCATTTTACTGTCAAATTTGTGTCATTCATAATTGCATAATAGAAAAAAATTAAATTAGCAAAAACATTCAGACTTTTTTCCTCCACCCCTCATATCCAACATGGTTATTAATATTGATATCTATCTTTAAATTTGTGTGTGGGTTTAAATTACACCTTGTCTATATTTCAAAAGAAGGGAAGTATGACTTTTTGGGAAGTCCTATGAATAGTCATACTATTTTTAAAAAAAGAATGTTCTTTAGCTGTTAGAAGGCTTACAAACTCACAGGCAAATCTTCAAGTGGCCACTCATTTTGGTTGTGTCTGTTTTTGGACACCGGACTCAAGATACCAAGACCTTGATATTCAGAGATGCTGCAGAAGTGCTGAGAAGTGCTGACTTGAATAGTATTTGTGTGTGCTCAAAACTTCTGAAAACCAGGCTCAGGGTGTTTCAAGTTGGGTACCCAAAACTTGAGACACTCAGCATTTGTGGCCCCTTTTGAAAATTTTGACCTTTTATCCACTATTTGTGGGGGCAGTGTAGTTATTCCTTTATATAACTTCACTTTTTAATATTTTCTGAGTAACCCACTTGTTTAAGTGATAAATATTCCATATGTGCAGTAGCTCCAAAGGGTACTTACTGTGTTTTGTGTTGGCACAATGCTATACAATAACATCCAGTTCTCCATAAAACAGGATGAAGCAGTCTGTCTTTGACACCCAGCAGTATATCTCATTTTCCATAGATGGAACTGATACTATTCTTTACAAAGATGCCACAATACATACAGGAGGTCAGCACACGGATGAAAGGGAGCTGGCTCAAACTCTGTATGTACAAGACTGGCATGATGCTGGTTGGAAGTGGAAAACAGAGGAACAATGACACTGTTTCCTCCTTACAAGGAGCTAATTTCCCCTCCCATGCTCCATTTGTCAAGATGGTATGAAGCCTCAGCTCGCTTTCACCCTGCTAGGAAACTGCCCCTTCCACCATGATGAGGATTTGGCCACAGCAATCCACACAGCTGTCATGTCCTGACTGGACTACTGTAATGTGGAGACTCCAGTTAATGCAAAAGGGGCAGGACACCATGAACTTTTCACTCCCATCCTCCATTTCCTGCACTGGTTCCCAGTCTGCTTCTGGTTATCAGTTGAAGGCCTTGATTCTGTAACCACACCACCATCCTTAAACCACCTTAGGCTGTGGGACAATGCAGCTCATAAAAGCCACTGACAATAGTGTTGTTCAAAGGGCTCTGGTTATGCACTAGACTCTGGGAGGAACTAGACTGACTTGAGATAGCTTTCCTCCCATAACAGGCTAGAACACCACAGCAGAGAGTCCCCACAAAAAACCCCAAAACAAAATCCAGATACAAATTCAACTGAAGCATAGCGTGAGAGGGAGAAGAGCAGAAAATATCATGAAAAAGAAGAGGTTCAAAGTACAGCTGCTAGATATTACATTTATAACCAAACCATTATTGATTTTGATTTTTTTTCCCAACAGTCAGTTTATAGGCAAAAAGTTGAGGATAACATTTCAATTTTTAGCTGGACTTGTCTGAATTTTGTAGGCTTAAATCAGACCTCTAATAGTCAGTTTTGGGGTAGAGTTTGTGTGGTGACTGATATCAGTAAATGTCTGTCTAAACACATAGACATGAGCAAGGTGTAAGTGATTCTATAGTCTTTAATATTTGATTTATTTTAAGTATAACATTTATACATCAATTGCTCAATCGCAGATCTATAATAAAGTATATTTGAGAGAGTACAGCACAAGTAAAAAGAGAATATATAAAATTCCTCTTTCATTATTACAAACATTAATCCTGTTTAAAACAAATTATCTAAAAAGAGCAGAAATAAAACATAAACAAAGCGCTCTTTAGCTCTAGCCATCACCTTGATATCAGATCTGGGATGGGGGGGAGAGTGAGAGTGTGTGTGTACGTACATACAGCATTTCTAACAGTCATTCTGCTTCAGCTATGCTGAGGTCATTAGCACACCATGTGGAATTCTTCAAATATCACTAACTAGCTTGTAGAACAATAAAGGCAGAAAGTGGCTGTGGTTTATTTTGCTTCAACGAGTTTATGGTCACATAGCAGAAATATGAAATAAGCAAGCCTGCATACTTCAAGGAACCCATAGTGGGTGTGATTTAAGAAGTTATTTATGGGTGACAAGGCTTTCCAAATATGTCAATGTATAGATACTGAATGTCATTTCTACTAAATCTGTCACTAGGTGCAAACAGCTAATAGATTCACACATGCTATAACATCAGTTAAAGTTAAATGGTAAAGAGATGAAACACTTCCAATCTCACATATGACCTAAAGCAAAAGCAAAGACCAAATCCAACTCAAAAGACTTTTTACAAAAATGTGGCATGAGTATTAATGAAAATTAGAAAAAAATATAATTTACATGTTTGATTTTTTGATTGATTTATTTTTGTGAACATCACATGTGTACAACTGCAAGATGAAGAATCAGGCCCAGATTCTGGCACCCTTACTTGAGTTATTATTTACTTTGCCACTAGTTCCCTTGAAGCCCATGAAACTTTTTTTTGGAGTTGTGTGCTACTCATTGTGAGTAAAGGTGGCAAAATCAGGTCTAAGAGAATAAAATATAGTTAAAGGAAATACCCGTAACATACAGAGAAAATCTCTACATAAGAACATATATAATATACTCCCATTTCTTTTGTTGGTGCACATGGATAAAACTACAATATAGATCCATTAACTTGGAAAAACAAGTAGAATAGTAAGATCACTATTTTGAAAGAATTTCAAGTACATCTCTACCCCGATATAACGTGACCCAATATAACACGAATTTGGATATAATGCGGTAAAGCCGTGCTCTGGGGGGGCAGGGCTGCACACTCCGGTGGATCAAAGCAAGTTCGATATAACGCGGTTTCACCTATAACGTGGTAAGATTTTTTTTTTTGGCTCCCGAGGACAGCGTTATATCGAGGTAGAGGTGTAATTTCTATTTAATGTCAGGCGAAGCTGGGCAAGGCATTTCTCTATCTATTGCCTGCTAAATGAGCCCTTCCATTAAAATGACCAAAGAAATATTTAAGGGGTGGAGAATATTATACTGCAGTTCAGCACATTTGACGTAGAAAAAATCACTCTCCATTTTAATTTTCAGCTAGTGTATTGTCTTTAAAAATTGTTGATTGTGCTATTAACAAGTGTTTTGATTTTTTTTTATCTAAAGATTAACCCTTGCCCATACAACAGTTTAAAAAATAAAGAAATGCTTTGCTTGGTTCATTTGTAGGCTCTGGATTTTAGGGGGGGTTTTTTGGTTTGTTTTTTTTAAACAAATCTAGTACGCATGTCTACTGCTGGTTTAGGTGTACTGGAAGTTGATTTCTGTACCATGTAACAAATACTTTATGAACAGTGGTATTGCACGCTTCCCCATGCTTGTTTTGCCTCAAACCTGCTGTGGAGAAACCTCCGACGTGAGAGGGCAGGTCATTCTTTATGACCTTTCAACCCCTTAATCTTTCTGCTGAGATTGGATAACAGGGCTCCCAAACAGGACGATGTGTTTTTGCAATGTGAATATTCATTAATAGCTGGACTGAGACAGGCCATTTAGCAATTGGCAGCTTTAGGTCCCTACTGACACAGGTTGGAGCTGAAACAATGATTTGGAGGAGAAAGATTCAGGCCCAGTTTGCTTCTCAGACCAGCTGCACTCCAAGGTAGCTTCATGTGGTCCTCCTGATTTACCCTGGTTTCAGTGAATGGAGAATCAAGTCCTCAGTTTCTCATTACCAGTCCTTTGAAACCCTTGGCCTCCTGATTTACCCTGGTTTCAGTGAATGGAGAATCAAGTTCTCAGTTTCCCATTACCAGTCCTTTGAAACCCTTGGCTCCTATGGAATAAAATATTATGTGGATAATTGTCAATCTTGATTTATCCTTTATGGGAGTAAATGTGGAGTTTCAGAGGCTTTGTTTAAGACATTTAGATAGCACTGAAGTGAGAATTGTTCTTAGGGGGAACAGAAACTGAGCCTATCACTACTGGACAGGGAGGAGGAGCAGAAACAGTTGGGGGAAGCTGTTTGATCTGTAAGCTCCTTTCATGCCCTTTCTGGGCAAAATACCTCAAAGGGATTTTGTGAGGATTATTTTTGTTTGCAAAGCATACAGAAGACAAAAAACAGTATAGAAGAAGTGAGTACTATTACTTCTATCCTTGGTCTGTCTGGTGCACAGTAGACACATCTTGTGATGTCTGTTATCTTCTGGACAGGGAATGCTGATGAAATTCCACTAAGTGTTTGTTATGCCCATTCCACTAGTCAGCCAGATTCTCTTTAAAGAGCTAATGTTGCTTCATGGAAAATTTTAGAAGACATTCTCTATAGAGTTTTGTTCTTTCCCTTGTTTTCTGTATTTCCCTTCCCTCTTTCTATATGCTACTCCTCAGGATAATGTAACAAAACTCGTTTCCCCGAAGAAACAAGCCACCACTATTTGTTTTCCACTCGAAGGTCCAATAGTTTGGGCATCATAATGCTCTGCACAGCTGCTGACTGTGACTAGATTGATCCTTCAGGCTCAGTCCTGAGTATGGGGCACCACTTAGATCCATGGCTTCTCTCAAACTCCTTGCTTCTTACCTATTCATGTGCTCGAGAGGTGATCATGGATGCACAGTTCTCTTCCACACACACACACACACAACCCTCATCTCCGTGGGACCCCCAAGCCACAGTGTGAGAGAGCTCTAACAGAGTCTTGTGGAGGGGTGCAGAGGACCTACTCTTCTGCACAGTTGTATTAGGATTAGTCAAAACCTAGCTTTGTGATATCAAAAACTGAGATTTTGTGATGCTATAACCTGGAGCAAGGACTGCCTTTTCTATTTTGGAGCAGGAACTGTTACACTATTTTGTAAAGTGTTATGTGTATTTAGGTGTTATATAGATTATGTATTTAGTGAGATAATTTAATTATTGAAATAGTTACTGCTTAACCAGAAATAAGGTGAGTAACTTCATGTAAACATCCTGGGTGATAAAATAAGGAAAGAGAAATTCTGAGATTACATGATAAAGAGGCAGAAATGAGTGTAAAGGAACTGTGAAAAAAAGTTCTCTTACAGCGTCATTTGCTGTCTAAGGATCTGGGGCAGAATCCAAATTTGCTTATTTTGTCATATAAACCCCATAATTTGTTACTTAGATGATTGTGGATATAATTTTGTAGGAAGCTTTCCAGAAGATACATAACTCATAGTTATATTCATTCTCAAAGTAGGATTGCAGGGTGGAGGGAGGTGTTGTCAGCTGTTTATATCCTTTCTGATTTTCTACGTGGTAATGTTAAAATTAGACTGTGTATTCATGCTAGCCTGCATTTTTACATCCACATATGTTGTCTCAGAGCAAGTTGAGAGGGGACGGTGTGACTTGTATTTATGTAGCCTTCTGGAGATGTTTAGGAGATTACAAGCTTTTAATCAAACCTAAATACATAAATTAAATATAGTTCAACTATACCAGTGTTCTTACTCCTATGTATGGTTTTTTGTTTTGTTTTGAGGAATGGAGCGATACAGTATAGACTAGCCTTTTTAGAATTGTGGTGATCAGCTTACCTGCATGCATGCTAAATATAAAGTATTGTTTGCTCACATCAGTGCCCTCCTTTGGTTGATGCTGATCATGCCAGGAGTTGCAGTGCAAACTTCAGTGGGGTCAGGAAAATAATTCTGCCTGGATCCTCTGTTTCATTGGAATGCTGGATACGCCACCTGCAAATACAAGCCATTTGGTTCAAAATACAACTCTTTCTCCCCCGAACTACTACATTAACCCTTGTTCTTATCTCAACCCTCTGTTGTTTTTTTTCAAATTTTAGCTTTGACTTCCAGGGAGGAGAAAGGTGCCTAATCTACCGAACTATTAACATTTTATTATATGTGTTGCTTTAAGAGAAATAGAAGACACATAGAGGAAAAAAAAGAATAGCTGGATGTGCCTCCTGCCACTTTAAATAGGATTTTTGAATGCTTACCAGAGGAATTTGGTCTTTCAGAAAAGGCAACCGGAAATTTGGGAGGGAGAAGGGGAGTTTGTTTTATCAAAATTTATTGTCCTGCACAGAGATGCCATAGTGTACTGTTTTTAATTGACACGTAGCCATGCAGTGCATACACAAGTTTTGTGAATTGCAAGAAATCCTTAAATGTTTAAAGCAAAATTGATTGTGATAACCCTGCCTTTGGCTTTATTGCTGAAGTTGACTCTTATAATGGGCTCAAAAGAGTCCTGTAGCAGCTGTGTGATTTAAAAACTGAGCACCAGCCTATCAGGATGTGTTAGAATTGGCAGGGTCCCAAGTGTGTGTGATTGCATTTAATCTGTTTGGTATCTCGACAGCTGGACCTGTTTAGCTGGATACTTGTGGTTTGTCCTTCAGTAGTGGGCTGAAAATTCCAGTTGCAATTAGAAGAAAAAAGTTAATAGGGGCATATGCTAAAAAGGAGTAAATGTGCTAAAGAAGTTTATATTTCTAAATGTGTTAGTGACTGGTAGTTTGCAGTACTTTATTATATTGCAGGGAAAGGACACTTTGGTCAAATGCCAAGATTAAAATATTAGGAAATGAGTCGGTTTACATTTTTTACAGTTTATGCTCATTGAACACCTATGCTTTTAACACGTAAGTGAGTAGTTCTCACTTCTCAAAATCTGCAGCCTTTCAGATGCAGAAAAAACAATTGATAGGCTCCTGCTTTGTTTGCCTCCCAAGGGGGGTGGGGTAGGGTGTGTGTTTAATGGAAACTGTAGGGTAAATGAGTTTAATTTGTAACAAGAGAATATTTGTATTGTAAACAATCAGTTCTTTTTAAGATAAATCCTGTCAGTAGCTTCAGGAAGCATGCTAAAGAAAGCATAGTCTTTTATGGCCAGAAGTGGGAGGGCTTTTCTTTTGCTAGACAACAAAGTGCTAGTTACAGAAGGTGTTAATTGGTAATCTTCACCTGCTTCCTTTTTTGCAAGCTGGCTTATTAAAATGCATGAGGAAAGTTTCACTTATCCTTTTCAAGGAAAAATATTTTCCAGTTGCTTCATTTGCAAAAACTTTGTTTCCTTACTTTTGTGGTGTTGGGTGAAAGTAAGTGTGTGTGTGTGTGTGTGTGTGTATATATATATATAGAGAGAGAGAGAGAGAGAGAGAAGGCAACTTAGGTACACGCGCACACGAGCTGATTTTCAGTGGCACTCACACTGCCTGGGTCCTGGCCACCAGTCTGGGGGGCTCTGCATTTCAATTTAATTTTAAATGAACCGTCTAAAACATTTTAAAAACCTTATTTACTATACATACAACAATAGTTTAGTTATATATTATAGACTTAGAGAAAGAGACCTAAAAACATTAAAATGTATTACTGGCACACACAACCTTAAATTAGAATGAATAAATGAAGACTCAGCACAGCACTTCTGAAAGGTTGCCGACCCCTGATATAGACAGTGAGCAATTTTGGGACCCTATTATAAATTAATCCACATATGTATATTCATAGCACTTTTCCTATTATTTGCTTGATCCTTGTATGCAACCAATAGATAGAAATTTACATGAAAGCTGCTTCCTAACACACTGAAAGAAAAATTGCTTCTCATGCATATGACCAAAAACACAACAGGTACTCCTACCAGTCAGTTTTCCCTTTCTTGTTAAGATAATTTGCCACTGAAAATAACATTCAGCTATGAAATGCAAGCGGTTCCATGCTTTAATGTTTGTTACTTACAGAATCTTTCACCTTGAGTTTCTTGATATGCAAGTCTACAAGCATGACTGTTTTTTTGGTTTTGGATTATTTTAAATATGTTAAAATATTTTTACATCAGTGAAAAATCCTTTGGTATTACACTTGTGTTTTTTTTTTTTTTAACCATGATCTCTTTTCCTCCTCCTTTTTCTCTTTTAACCTTGAAAGTAACATTGAGTGAAAAATAAAGTGTCAAAAAGAGTATGGAACATTTTTTAATACTCTTTGCTCTTGGAGGGAAGTAGTCTGGAAAAAAAAACATATCCAGTATATTTTTTAACATATATTTGGTGTTCAGAGATGCTGATTTCTTTTTCCTGCCTCTAAGATGAATAACCAAGAAAGGAGATTTGTCATCTAAAGGGACCATCTGAAGGCTTGCAGGCAGAAGCTATTGAGAAATATTGAAGGCAAAGTGGACTAGATAATGAATCCTGTGATTGGGAGGTGACTGGTGTCAGGCAGCCATGAGTCTTGCTCTCCTGCATCTTCAGAGGTTTACAACAGGGCTTGTAAACCAGTAAGTGTGTCTGAATTTGATTCCATTTGCCAGTGGTAGAAAGGTAGCCACGCTGTGCAAAGGTTTCAGAAACAAAATCAAAAGAGCAGCTAGCTGAAAAAAGTACCCGCTAATTAAATTGTAGGTTGCAGTAGCTAGAAGCTCTAGGGTTCCCTACTACATGAATGTAGTGAAGAAATATCATTTGGTAATCTAGATTGTCCCTGAACAGTGAGGTGGAATGGGGGAGAGTAGGAAGAAGAATGAAGGTTAAATTGATGAACTCCCTGAAAATGGCTGTATCTGAGAGAATAGAAGAGGTGGGGCACCCGAAAGTCACTAGCCATTTTGAAACTCTTAGGCTGGGAAATAAGCATAGTTAGGCCAAGTGCATTAAAAACCTTAAAACAACAAAGGTTTAAAAAAAATAAAATGTGTACTCCTTCAGGCCCTTACATCACATTGCCTCCTTTATACTGAGCAGCTTCCAAGAGAAACTCCATTAAATTCTCTCCCTACCTGCTTTTCTACTCAGTCCCCTGTTTGTTGATGTCAGTAATTGGTTTCATATGAACATAAAGTGAACCATAGTTAAGTTAAACCAATGCCTTCAATGTATTTTGTGAAATATATGTACAAAATGTGCTGTAGAATATTAATGTGTAATAAATAGGGCTATCAAGCAATTAAAAATTAATTGTGATTAATCATGCAATTAATTGCACTGTTTGATCATAATAGAATAGAATATTTTTGGATGTTTTCTACATTTTCAAATATATTGATTTCAGTTACAACACAGAATACAAAGTACGGTGCTCACTTTATATTTTTTGTTACAAGCATTTGCACTGTAAAAAAACAAAAGAAATAGTATTTTTCAGTTCACCTCATACAAGTACTGTAGTGCAATCTCTTTATCATGAAATTTGAACTTACAAATATAGAATTTTGTACTGCATTAAAAACCAAAACAATGTAAAATTTTAGAGCCTACAAGTCCACTCAGTCTTATTTCTTGTTCAGCCAGTTGCTCAGACAAACAAGTTTGTTTATATTTGCAGGGGATAATGCTGCTTGCTTCTTGTTTATGTCACCTGAAAGTGATAACATGTGTTCTTATGGCACTGTTTTTCTTTTTTGGTGGTTCAGATTCTGTAGTTTCTGCATTGGAGTGTTGCTCTTTTAAGACTTCTGAAAGCATACTCCACACTTCATCCCTCTCAGATTTTGGAAGGCACTGCAGGTTCTTAAACCTTGGGTCAAGTTCTGTAGCTATCTTTAGAAATCTCACATTGGTACCTTCTTTAGTTTTGTCAAATTTGCTGTGAAAGTGTTCTTAAAATGAACATGTCCTGGGTCATCTGAGACTGCTATAACATGAAATATATGACAGAATGTGGGTAAAACAGAGCAGGGGACATACAGTTCTCCCCCAAGGAGTTCAGTCACAAATTTAATTAATGCATTATTTTTTTAATGAGCATCATCAGCACACAGGCACATCCTCTGGAATAGTGGCCGAAGCATGAAGCGGCATACAAATGTTTAGCATATCTGGCATGTAAATAACCTTGCAATGCCAGCTACAAAAGTGCCATGCAAATACCTGTTCTCACTTTCTGGTGACATTGTAAATAAGAAGAAGTCAGTAGTATCATGTGTAAATGTAAATAGACTTGTTTGTCTTAGCGATTGGCTGAAGAAGAAGTAGGACTGACTGGACTTGTAGGCTCTGAAGTTTACTTTGTTTTGTTTTTGAGTGCAATGTAACAAAAAATCTACATTTCTAAATTGCACTTTCACAACAAAGAGATTGCACTACGGTACTTGTATGAGGTGAATTGAAAAATACTATTTCTTTCATTTATCATTTGTACAGTGCAAATATTTGTAATAAAAAATAATATACACCAGGATTTCAGTTACAACACAGAATACAATATATATATCAAAATTTAGAAAAACATCCAGAATCTTTAATAAATTTTGTAATAAACAGATAGTTAAGGGTTAAGGTCTCTTTTACCTGTAAAGGGTTAACATGCAGTACCTGATGACCACCTGACCAGAGGACCAATCAAGGGACAGGATAATTTCAAATCTCTTGGAGGGAAGCCTTTGTCTGTGTTCTTTGTTGGCTCTGTGCTCTCTTTGGATCTAAGAGAGGTCAGTCATGTCTCCAAGTTCTCCTGAAGTAGTTCCTACTATTCAATAGTGAGTATTAATTAGAAAGGCGGATTAGTCTTATAATTTGATTTCTACATTTGCAATTGTGTGTTTGCTGAAGGAAATTCTTTATTCCTGTTTGCTGTTACTTTTCTTTTACTGAGAAAGAAAGGAGGGGGGGATTCTCTCCAGAGACTAATAAGTTTAGACCCTGTGTATTGTTCCATCTTGGATTACAGAGACAAGTTACTTTCTTTTTATTTTTTAATAAATCTTTTCTGTTAAGAACTTGGTTGATCTTTCCTTGGGTGGATTCTCAGGGAAAGGGGAGGAGGGAAGCATCCCTCTGTAGTTGGATCCCGGTATCTCTCCTAGGCAAAGGGAGGGGGGAGGAAGCAGGGGGGAATGGTTTATTTCTCCTGGGTGTAAGAACTCCATGGATTTGGGGCTCTTGGGATCCCCAAGGATTTTGGGGAAGGACTGTGTCCCAATACACGTACCTTATTGGGTGGTGGCAGCTTTTACCAGATCTAAACTAGGATTTAAGTTTAGATAAATCCATGCAGGTCCCCATATTGGAACCCAACAGCTCCAAGTGGGGGTGAGACCTATGACAAATTTCAATTGGTATTCTATTGTTTAATGGTGCGATTAAAACTACGATTAATCATGATTGATTTAATTTTTGAGTTAATCACGTGAGTTAACTGTGATTAATTGACAGCCCTGCTAATCAATCACAAGGTTGGTTATCATTTGTGTCTAAAGATGAAATTCACCCTAGTGTGGAAGGCCCATGCAAGGCCCTTAGTACCGCTTAATCCAACTGACAGTTGCCCACATGGTATGCATATGGGTGGAATATCTGTGGTGGATGGAATGGGTGTCTTCCAACCCCCAGAATAAGCAACTGGTGGCAGTTTGGAAGCAGATCAATGCTTACATACATCTACTGGCACAATGTCCATCTCCATAATGGATGTGCGTGGGAGTGATGGTCTGCCCAGGGATTGGGGATTGAATTATTTGGCTTTCGTGTGAAGAGATGTTGTTGTATCTGTCTACACACAGTATTACACAACTCTGCATCAGGTCACATTCATAAATTTTGTTCTTTGCAAATGTCTTCTCCAGTTTAGTGTTGTTTTGAATTATTATTAATAATACAAGATACCACCACTAATTTAACCATAAATTCCTTTATTCAATCCAAAAGGATGAACAGTATTTATACAGCTGCTCCAAACGTGCCTTAAATGACTAAACAGTCATCACACCCATACGATAACATGCAGTTATAGTACTGATCGGGTACTTATAACAGGACTAGTACCGGGATGCTCAAACCCATGTTGTCTGGGTCCAGCTGGACACTAGCAATGAACTCTTTTGAGTTCATCCTTTTATACATTTACTATCGGAACCTCCGTGACTATAATCCCTGCTCCTTGAATTTCTTTCTTTGTTAAAATGGGTTAGAACCAATTCCTGATCATTGTCTCTTTCTTCAGAGATTTTCCTCCTCTCTTAAGAGCCATACTCCAGATCCAGTATTTTCAATTAAGCCAAATTCCAAGTTCAGTATTTCTAGTTAAGCATACCATCTTTCAAGGCCTTCCAACAACTGCTAAGCTGTACTCTATAAAAACCACAGTGAATATATATTCTTTAGCCAAGCTAACTTAACTCTTTATATACCTATATAATTCTGAAAAGTGGATGTCAATGTTAAAAAAAAAAAAAAAAAAAAAAGATAAACTATTCCTTGTGAGAAATAGTAATTTTTTTAATTCAAAGGCTATTTCTTGTTTACCAGAGGGAATCTCAGTGGGCTTTACTCTTTGACGCACAGTCACCTCTGGCTTTCCTTTATTTGTAGTGAATATTTTTGTATTTGTTCACTACTTTATTACCCTCTCTATGTGGTTGGTGGATGATGGTCAGTGCCTTCCACTTCCCATGAGGTATGACTTCTGTCCAGAGCAGTGGAGACATATTAGGAGACACCAAAATTACAGGTAAGAAAACTAATTTTGCCTCTGATCAGTATAAGTGAATGATCACTACAGGTGAATGACACAATAATTGCCACCATTATGGGTCTTGTGAAGGACTATAAGAAGAAACTCTACTGCAGAAAAGGTTTGTTCTCTCTCTAGAGGTGGTATAGGATTATAGAAATTACAGATGTTGGGGGTGGGTGGGGGAAGATTTCAGTTCACTTTCCCCATTGCAGCCAGCGTAGGATTGTTCCTGTCATATATATTTATACTTGAGTTTTAAAAATTTCCATGAAATTCCGTCTCTTCTCTTTGAACAGACAATTGCACAGCCAAGTGAATCTTTCTTTCAAGTGTTTTTCCTGATAGGCAAACTATGTTCCCTATTTAATTTTTTTTTTAAATAGCCTTTTGCCCTAGTTATTCCCTCTTGGACTACACTGCCTTATATCATTCTTTGTCTTCCTTGATATTTATGTTCTTCAAATACTTTGCAGATAATTATTGTGACTCTCCCATTTGTTGCTTAGCCAAGATATAGACAGCATATTTTGCTCTTTTAATCATCCCTCATAAATCAGTCTTCCCATCTTGTTTTTGTCCCTCAACTTTCTCCAATTTCTCCTCTTGCTTAAACCTACAAAGAGCAAAGTCTAGGGAATTAGGAAAGGAAATGAGAGAGGAGCAGGTTAACTGAAGCCAAAGGTGTGTGCAGGAATCATAGACTTTAAGGTCAGAAGGGACTATTATGATCATCTAGTCTGACCTCCTGCACAATGCAGGCCACGGAATCTCACACACCCACTCCTGTATCAGACCTGTGTCTGAGCCACTGAAGTCCTCAAATCATGGTTTAAAGACTTCAAGGTGCAGAGCACCTTCCAGCAAGTGACCCGTTCCCAAGGCTGCAGAGGAAGGCAAAAGCCCCCCAGGGCTTCTGCCAATCTTCCCTGGAGGAAAATTCCTTCCCGACCCCAAATATGGCGATCAGCTAAACCCTGAGCATGTGGGCAAGACTCATCAGCCAGACACCCAGGAAAGAATTCTCTGTAGTAACTCAGATCCCACCCCATCTAACATCCCATCACAAGCCATTGGGCATATTTACCACTAGTAGTCAAAAACGAATTAATTGCCAAAATTAGGCCATCCCATCACACTATCCCCTCCATAAACGTATCAAGCTTAGTCTTGAAGCCAGATATGTCTTTTGCCCCCACTAGTCCCCTTGGAAGGCTGTTCCAGAACTTCACTACTCTGCTGGTTAGAAACCTTCATCTAATTTCAAGTCTAAACTTCCTGATAGCCAGTTTATATCCATTTGTTCTTGTGTCCACATTGGTACTGAGCTTAAATAACTCCTCTCCCTCCCTGGTATTTATTCCTCTGATATATTTATAGAGATCAGTCATATCTCCCTCAGCCTTCTTTTGGTTAGGCTAAACAAGCCAAGCTCTTTGAGTCTCCTTTCATATGACAAGTTTTCCATTCCTCGGATCATCCTAGTAGCCCTTCTCTGAACCTGTTCCAGTTTGAATTCATCCTTCTTAAACATGGGAGACCAGAACGGCACACAGTATTCCTAAGGAGGTCTCACCAGTGCCTTGTATAACGATACTAACACCTCCTTATCTTTACTGGAAATACCTCGCCTGATGCATCCCAAGATCACATTAGCTTTTTTCACAGCTATATCACGTTGGCGGCTCATAGTCATCCTGTGATCAACCAATACTCCGAGGTCCTTCTCCTCCTCTGTTACTTCCAATTGATGCCTCCCCAGCTTATAACAATAGTTCTTGTTATTAATCCCTAAATGCATGACCTTGGCACTTTTCACTATTAAATTTCATCCCATTACTATTACTCCAGTTTACAAGGTCATCCAGATCTTCCTGTATGATATCCCGGTCCGTCTCTTTATTGGCAATACCTCCCAGCTTTGTGTCATCCACAGACTTTATTAGCACATTCCCACTTTTTGTGCCAAGGTCAGTAATAAAAAGATTAAATAAGATTGGTCCCAAAACTGATCCCTGAGGAACTCCACTAGTAACCTCTCTCCAGCCTGACAATTCACCTTTCAGTACGACCCGTTGTAGTCTCCCCTTTAACCAGTTCCTTATCCAACTTTCAATTTTCATATTGCTTCCCATCTTTTCCAATTTAACTAATAATTCCCCATGTCGAACCGTATCAAATGCCTTACTGAAATCAAGGTAAATTAGATCCACTGCATTTCCTTTGTCTAAAAAATCCATTACCTTCTCAAAGAAGATCAGGTTGGTTTGGCACGATCTACCTTTTGTAAAACCATGTTGAATTTTGTCCCAATTTCCATTGACCTCAATGTCCTTGAGTACTTTCTCCTTCAAAATTTGTTCAAAGACCTTGCATACTACATATGTCAAACTGACAGGCCTGTATTTGCCCGGATCACCTTTTTTCACTTCCTTAAAGATTGGAGAATTGCTAACATAGTTCCTGTCATATGGTAAAATCCCCGAGTTTGCAGATTTATTAAAAACTCTTGCTAAAAGGCTTGCAATTTCATGTGCCAGTTCCTTTAATATTCTTGGATGAAGATTCTCTGAGTCCCCTAATTTCATCCCATTAAGATGTTCGAGTTTGGCTTCTACCTTGGATGTGGTAATATCTACCTCCATATCCTCATTCCTATTTGTTATCCTACCATTATCCCTAAGCTCCTCATTGCCTCCATCTTTAATGAGGCTAAAGTATTTGTTTAGATAATGGGCCATGCCTAGATTATCCTTAACCTTCACTCCATCCTGGGTGTTTAGCAGTCCCACTTCTGGAGGAGCACGTTCTGTGCCCCTGCCATGGCCCTGGGGTCAGAGGAGCTCTCAGCTCCCTGCTGTAATCCTGGGTCCGAAGGCGTTCTGTGCCCCCACCAATTATTGGCATGTCCCTGCTTGCCCCCCGGTACACGCCCCAGGCTGAGGCATGCTCTCTGTCCCTTCAGGAATAAAGATGCTAAAAAACTAGAAGGAAAGGATAGGAATGGAGCAGGATTAACAGGGCCATATCTGTCACACATGAAGGCACAGGCAGTACAATCTAGTGGTCAAAGCAAAAGTCTTCCCTAGTGGTTGGAACAGAATCAGAGGACAGAACTGGAGTCATGGTCAGGAAGCAAGCCAATGGTCGGAGCCTGGAGTCAGGAATCAGGAGTTCAGAGGTAAGAACTAGGAGTGGAGCGGAGTGGGTAAGGATTGGAGCAAGGGCTGGACAGGAAGGAGATCTGGTACAACTGTGGGCACGTTGAGCAGCCACTGTGCAGCTGTTGCTGCAGCATGTAAATGGTGATTCCTTGGTTCTTCTGACAAATCAGGGAGCATAGTTACTTAGTGAGGGTTTATTGGGCCCAGCTGAGCTCATTGGATTGCTGGGTGACCAAGCCCAAAGGCAGCTGGGTTCCTGATAATATCTTAGCCCTGCCCAAGCTGCAGTACCAGAGAATATGGCTAGCCACTTTTGTGCTTTCAGGGCAGCTGGAGTCTGAATTAGAACCTGATGAAGGTCAGAATAGGCCCATTCTGATAAGGATCCTCTTGGGAATATTATGCAGCTGAAAATTGCCAAAATGTAAGGTCCTGTGGCCATGTCACTATTCCTTATTCCGGAGGACTGAAAACAGGTGGCATAGACCCAGCTGTGCTGGCTGTATGCCTTCCTGGGATTCCCTCACACTGATAGATCCTCCATTTGCCATGTTAGGTAAGCTTTCTGGTCCTCTTGCACTAATGTCCTTATCCTTTTTTAGGAGAAGAAGAGGGACAGAGGCCAACCCTTAAATTGCATTGGCAATGGAACGAGAGATAGAGGATTGGTTTTAAAAAGGAAATAATACTCAAAATGAGGATTTTCTTGTTCAGAGTGAATTAATTTGTAGCAGCTTTAGGACCCTAGCAGTTCTTGAAAGACTATGACTTCAAATAGCTACATAGCTTTGTTTCCTTGATCTGGATGCTAACAGTCATTTGGTTTGGAAGTGATGATCCCCATATCTTCAGACCCATGAAGAGATATGAGTGACAAAGGAGTAATTAAGAATGAGTATAGAACATTGCTGTGCATTTAAATGTCAAGCTGCTAAAAGACCTACCATTCTGGTGGAAGCTTAGCATTATAAAAGAAAAGATCTCTTTTACCTCCAGACATTTTAATGCAGACAGTTAAGGCTATTTAGGGTATGTCTACACTTGCAGAGTTTTTGCACTGTCAGTTTGACTGGTGAAAGAAAAGTGCTGGGTTGTGTACTCACTTACTTCCATAGGCGTAACTCATATATTGAGGGTGTACAGGAAGAAACACAAGGGACTGCGCTTACATGTTCAGACTCTCATGGACATACCTGAGGGTAGCATGACAGTAGTGACTCATTCACTGTGAGGGCAGGTCTACTTGAAGGATCAGCTGTATTCCCATTCCTGTTTGTAACTTTAATGGACAACAACACAGGAGAGTGAGGGAGAAGCTCCATGGACCATGCTTTTCACTGATGATATTATGCTGTGTTGTGAAGATAAATACTAATGGTGGAAAGGGAACTAGAATTATGGAGGGCTGCATTAGAAGAAAATGGCTTACAAATCAGCCAACAAAAGACATTGGAATGGGGTCGTCCATCCCCCTTTACTTTTAAAGGACCAATATACTGTGTTACAGACAAAAAACAAGTGATTCTTTGTTGAGAGGGACAACCATAAGCCAGTAAAACTAGATGATTTAGAGTTAAAGTCTTTGTAATAATAAATACCTCTGTTCAGTGATGGTTCTTGATGGGAACATGGCTGTGGAAGTTAGAAGCCACATGAAGAGCGCTTGGTGTAAATGGAGAGAGTTGACGGAAATTCTCTGTAGTAGGTACATGCCATGTAAGCTAAAGAGTGAAGTATAGAAAAGTGTGGTTAGGCTAGCCATGATGTATTGGTTAGAATGGTGGCCAATGAGGAAGAGAAAAGAACTACTACTACCCACTGCCAAAATGGGAATATTCAGGTGGATGCTGGGTAAGATGAGAGCTGATCGGCTACGCTGAGAAATGGGTATGAATCATGATGTGGGTAACCCTGCCACAGAAAAGCTGAGGGAGTGTTGACTGGAATAGCTGGATCATGTGAGACAGAGATATGGAATATGTTGGGCAGACGGTGCAAGAGTGAGTATTTTGTGGGGCAAAGAAGGAAGGCCTAGAAAAAGGTGGTTTGAGATACTGATGAGGTACATGAAGAAGGTTGATTTCAGCTTGGAAGATGCACTGCACAAGGATACTTGGAGATGAAGAACAAGACCCTTACTGATGGGACAAGGTGAAAGCAAAGAAGAAGAGGTGTCTGATAGTGAAACATTCAGAAGGAACTGTAAAAGTAGTCCCATCTGGCAGTTGTCTTCAAAAGATCTTTATGGACAATGAGGTCATATGTGAACTAATATGTGGTGTCCTCTTTCAGAAATGTTGTCCAAAACTTATCAGCTGTACCTAAGAAATATGCTTATGAGGAGATCCCTGAGCAGAAACAAATTTATGCCCATGGATGCGGATATCCACGGATATAAATTGCTGTCCGCAGAACCGCAGGGCTCTCCCGAGAAGCGTAGTAGCAAAAGGGGAGAGAGGCCATGGCTACACTTGCAGATTTGCAGCGCTGCAGCAGGGTGTGAAAAAACACCCCCTCCAGTGCTGCAAGTTGTGGCGCTGCAAAGCGCCAGTGTGATCAGAGCCCCAGCGCTGGGAGCACGGCTCCCAGCGCTGTACGTTAATCCCCATAGGGAGGTGGAGTACGGACAGCGCTGGGAGAGCTCTCTCCCAGCGCTGGCGCTCCGACCACACTCGCGCTTCAAAGCGCTGCCGCGGGAGCGCTCCCACGGCAGCGCTGTGCAGCGCTAAGTGTAGCCATAGCCAGAGACTCAGCCCTTCTGGATTCCTCTAGGTCTCACCCTTGTTCAGGGGAAAGAGTGCTGTTTAAATACCCTAACTCCTTCCCAAAATACCTTGTTAGGCTCTTATTTATAGTCCCAGCTGCTCTGGAACTACAGACACCAGTACTCTTTGCTGAAGAGAGTTCCTGCCCATCCTGCACATGAAAATTCACTCTTGGGCTCTGAAAACAGGCAGCATCTTGGGTTTACTTTGCAAACTATCAACTTTCCTTCTGAGATTAGTACCTCTTCCCAAACACCAAGTTCCCCATCCAATAACTGTTTTTGCAGGGGTGTAGTGGTGGATATGTAGGCTTCCTTTGGCAACTTCAACACAGTTACCGCTATTTCCTGATTTAAGTATTGGCAAAAGTTGTCATCAATCAGATATTGTTTGGTAGCTGCTTGCAAATGCTGAATATTTATTTATTTTTAATTATAACTGCTTAGGTATTGCCTTACAAAAAATATTCAAATCCACAGGGAAATATTTACAAGTTCTCTTATATTGTCTTTATTTAGAAAGTACTTTTTAATGGAAACTGGGACTGAAAGATTCCTTATTCATTCTTCCTAATTTTCTGACTCCTGGATGTGGCAAATCTCATTTGAGTACTGTAGGCTTGCTGGCTAGGTACAAAGTCATTTTGCCACAAGCTTTGGCTACTGTAAAACTTGAAAGTTCATGTGCATCAACCCTCAAAAGTTAGGTGGAAAAATCTTTGAACTAGAGCAGAAATTGTTGACAGACATTCTGAGAGGTGCTGGTCTGCATGGATAGCTACAGTTTCTCCCCGGTTATTGTTTGTTTGGAGGCTTGTGGTCAAGCAGAAGAGCTCAGCTTCTTAGTAATATTTTTTGAGACCATAGTTGTGCTTCTCTCCTGGTTAAGGTTTGAACCAAGGGCATATCAGTCTTAATCAGGTCTGACAACACTGACACGGTATCCTATGTAGGGAACTGAGGAAGCATCAAGAGCAGAAACCTTGCAACAGAAGCTCACAGACTATTCTCTCTGTTTCAAAGACCCAACTTCTGTGCACCCAACTGGTCAGCTAATTAGAAACGTATTAGATGGTGCTTCCCCCTGAGATCTTCAAAGACTTGACTCAGAAATGGGACATGGCAGGAATGGACTTTCTGGAATCTTCTCAAAGCCAACTGTAGTAGTGAGACGATGCTACAATAAATATTGGATTCTTCTTCGAGTGATTGCTCCTATGCATTCCAGTCAGGTGTGCGCGCCGCGCGTGCACGGCATCTCGGAACTTTTTTACCCTAGCAACTCCGGCGGGCCGGCTGGCGCCCCCTGGAGTGGCGCCGCTATGGCGCCTGCTATATACCTCAGCCGGCCCGTCCGCTCCTCAGTTCCTTCTTACCGCCCGTGACGGCCAGTTGGAACTGTGGAGTGCTCTCTGTCCTCCACTACCCTAGCTCTCGCTACTGTTCTGTGTATATAGTTTGTTAGTACTTAGTGTAGATAGTGTTCATAGTTAGTTAGTTAGGTTTTAGGATAGGATTAAGGGGGGTATCCCCTCCCTTTCCTCCCCGGTGCGGGCTCATGCCCAAAGCACCAGGCTTTAAGCCCTGCGCAGGGTGCCAGAGGCCTATGCCAGTCGGTGACCCACACGACGCCTGCCTCCGTTGCCTGGGCGAAGGACACCGGACAGATAAGTGTTCTTTCTGTTCTGCCTTCAAGCCGCGAACTCGAAAGGAGCGGGATATTCGCTTGAAACAACTCCTAATGGAGGCGTCGCTCCAGCCCCCGGCACCGTCCGCGACGGCACCGAGAGCTTCATCGGTGCAGAGCGCACCGGCGGCACCAAGCCGCTCCGGCACCGCGGCCCCACTGCCTCAGCCAGCGGCTCTGAAGACCTGGCACCGCTCGCTCTCGCCCTCAAGAAAACACAAGCTGGCGAAGGCACTTGCTAAGGCCCGCGCTGAGGACTCAGCGAAGACTATTGCGCCACCTGCGACCCCTGCGGTGGCAGTGCACAAGATGTGCACCGGGCCATTGACTCCGGCGCCGCAAGGGCCGTCGAGTCCAGCATCGCCACGCTCCCCGGCACCGACCGTGGTTGAGCCCCGGCTGCCATCTACGCCGGAGACATTCTCCTCGGCGCGAGAGCTGATACAGCTCATAGAGGCACCGAGCCTCCGGCCCCCGGCACCGCCGGCGCGGGCTGTCGTGTCGGCAGGAAAACCGGCCATGATGCTCCGGCCGCCCTCTCCGGACAGACGGCACGGATGACCCTCCCGCTCCCGGTCACGTTCCCGGTCCCGCCGTAGATCACCATCCCGTCGATCGCGATCTCGGCACCGCTCGCCATCGCGGTACCGGTCGCCGTCTCGACGTCGGTCGAAGTCCCGGTACCGCTCGTCATCACGGTACCGGTCGCACTCCCGGCGTCGTACCAGGTCCCGATCGCCGTTGCGTCGGCACCGACAAAGGTCTCCGTCCCGGCACCGTTCCCCACGCAGCCGCTCCCGGCACCGCAGGTCCGATTCCCGGTCGAGCTCCCGGCACCGGTCGAGCTCCCGGCACCGCGGCACGCGTTGGTCTCGGTCACCGTCCCGGCACCGTGACGACCGGCACCGATCCTCGGCACCGTCCGGGGCCGGAATGCCTCAATCGACGGCGCAATCTATCAGCGCCTCGGCACCGCCATGGCCATCCCGCTCTGCATCGGTCGCCTCCGCGGGGGACAGCACTGCCCACCTTCCGCCTACCCCGCACGGCCAACCTCAAGGGGCACAGCAGTGGGGATTCTGGGTGCCATGGGCCCAGTACGAGTCTCAGGGGGTGCCATTACCCCCGAGAGCCCCTGCTTCTGAGCGCAGGGTACCAGAGGCGACGGTTAGCCGACCGCCCCCGTCTCCTACGCGTGAGCCTGACCGCAAGGAGACCATGCAGCCCGACCCAGCCGATGAACAGTCCGCAGGTCCTTCGGCGGAGGTCGCTGTCCAGGGCTTGTCCTCGTCCTCCTCACCGGACGAGGCGGTGGCAGGGGCGTCTACTAAGGAACCACCGCCTATAGACCTGAAGGCCCATCAGGACCTGCTTTGCCGCGTGGCGATGGCTATGGCTCTTCCGGTGGCGGAGGTTCAGGAAGAGGACGACCCTATCATGAACGTCGTCGGTGCAGAGGCTCCCGTGCGAGTGGCGTTACCGTTTGTGCGAACAATTCAGAAGAACGCCACCACACTTTGGCAGACGCCTGCGTCCATCCCCCCTACGGCTCGTGGGGTTGAGCGCAAATATTCAGTCCCCCCCCACGGGCTATGAGTATCTTTATACTCACCCAACCCCGGACTCGTTGGTCGTCCAGTCGGTCAACGACAGGGAGAGGCACGGTCAACATGCCCCTGCGCCCAAGTCGAAGGACGCGCGGCGAATGGACCTGTTAGGCCGCAAAATCTACTCGGCGGGCGGCCTACAAATGCGCATCGCCAACCAGATGGTCCTCCTCGCCAGGTACGTCTTTGACATCATGACGTTCCTGGCGAAGTTTACAGAGCTCCTGCCGACAGCCTCCCGCCAGGAGTTCTCGGCGATGTTGGACGAGGGAAAGAAATCGTCCAGATCATCCATCACGGCCGCCCTCGACGCTGCGGACTCCGGAGCTCGGACCTTAGCCTCCGGTGTGACGATGCGGCGCATCGCCTGGCTGCAGTCCTCCACCCTGCCGCCGGAGGTGCAGTATGCACTGCAGGACCTGCCGTTTGACACGCAGGGTCTCTTCTCCGAGAAGACTGATTCCCAGATCCAGACCCTGAAGGACGGTCGTATTGCCATCCGCACCCTCGGGATGCACACGCCGGCAACACAGCGCAGGTCCTTCCGGCAGCAACCCCCCCGGTCCTTCCAGCAACAACGCTACCGGCCGTACAATAGCTGGCGACCGGCTCCAAATCGCCGTCGTCCTTCCGGCAATAGGCGTAGCCAGGGCCAGGCCTCATCCAAGGCCCCTCAGGGGTCCAAGCAGGCCTTTTGATGGGACGCACAACCGCCTTTCCCATTTCTTTTCGGCGTGGTCCCAATTAACAACAGACAACTGGGTGCTTCAAACAGTCCAGTCGGGATACCGCCTTCCCACCCACCCTCCCTGTCCCTCTTCAGGGACCCCTCTCACGAGCAAGTCCTCTTACAAGAGGTCCAGACTCTGTTGAGCGTGGGTGCCATAGAAGCAGTGCCTCAAGACAGGCGGGGCAGGGGATTCTACTCCCGTTATTTTCTCATCCCCAAAGCGAAAGGGGGGCTACGTCCTATCCTGGACCTTCGTGAGCTGAACAAGTACCTGCTCAAGCCCAAGTTTCGCATGGTCACCTTGGGGACCATCTTTCCCTCTCTGGATCCGGGAGACTGGTTTGCCGCCCTCGACATGAAGGACGCCTACTTCCATGTCGCGATCTATCCTCCCCATCGACGTTACCTCCGGTTTGTGGTCAACAACGCCCACTACCAGTTCGCCGTGTTGCCGTTCGGGCTCTCCACCGCACCGAGGGTATTTACCAAATGCATGGCGGTGGTTGCCGCAGCCCTCCGCCGTCGTCGGATACATGTCTACCCGTATCTCGACGACTGGCTGGTTCGCGGACAGTCTCGACAGCTGGTGATGGGCCAGTTGACAGACATACTGTCCCTCTTCCGACGACTCGGTCTTCTCATCAACACCGAGAAGTCCACCTTGATCCCGTCGCAGCGGGTGGAATTCATTGGAGCGGTCCTCGACTCCTCGTTAGCCCGGGCTTGCCTACCGCGATCTCGACATCAGGCGATGGTCGCCCTCATCCGGGACCTCGTCTCCTTCCCAACCACGACGGTGCGCTCCTGCCTCCGCCTCCTGGGCCACATGGCATCATGCACGTACGTCACCGCGTACACGCGGCTTCACCTCCGCCCATTCCAGTCTTGGCTCGCGTCGGTGTACCGGCCGCATCGAGATCCCATCGATATGGTGGTCACAGTCTCCAGGTCAACCCTCGAGTCCCTCAATTGGTGGCTAGACCCGGAGATTGTCTGTGCAGGAGTCCCGTTCCATCCTCCTCGCCCGTCCGCCACTCTGACCACGGATGCCTCAGCGCTCGGTTGGGGAGCTCACCTGGGCGATCTTCACACCCAAGGTCTGTGGTCGCCCCAGGAGCTCGCTCTGCACATCAATGTCCGCGAGCTGCGAGCGATCCGTCTGGCCTGTCGCACCTTCTGCACCCACCTGCAAGGCCGCTGTGTGACAGTGTTCACGGACAATACGTCAGCTATGTTCTACGTGAACAAACAAGGCGGAGCCCGCTCCTCCCTCCTCTGCAAGGAGGCGATGCTCCTGTGGGACTTCTGCGTGACCCACTCCATTCACCTGGAAGCGTCCTTTCTTCCGGGAGTGCAGAACACGCTGGCCGACCATCTCAGCAGGTCGTTCCTCTCCCACGAGTGGTCCCTCCGTCCCGATGTGGTACAGACAATCTTCCAGAGGTGGGGGTTTCCCCAAGTAGACCTATTCGCGTCCAAGGAGAACAGGAAGTGCCACCTGTTTTGCTCGTTCCGGGGTCACTCGCCGGGCTCCCTGTCGGACGCCTTCCTGTATTCCTGGAAGGATCATCTCCTCTACGCCTTCCCTCTGTTCCCACTCGTACACCAAGTGTTGCAGAAGCTTCGGAGGGACAGAACCACCGTCATTCTCGTGGCTCCAGCCTGGCCGAGGCAACATTGGTACTCCCTGCTGCTCGAGCTCTCCGTTCGGGATCCCATCCCCCTTCCGTTGTGGCCGGACCTCATCACTCAGGACTTCGGCAGACTCCGCCATCCGAGCCTACAGTCCCTCCATCTTACAGCTTGGTACCTGAGTGGTTGACCCACGCAGAGAGGGACTGTTCGGCGGCAGTACAGTAAGTCCTGCTAGAGAGCAGAAAGCCTTCCACTCGCTCCACCTATCTGGCGAAATGGAAGCGGTTCGCGCTCTGGTGTGACCAACGAGGCCTCAATCCCTTCGTAGTCCCTGTTCCTACCATCCTGGACTACCTTTGGTACCTTAAGGAGCAAGGTCTTGCGGTCTCCTCCTTAAGAGTTCACCTGGCAGCAGTGTCCGCCTTCCGTCCATCCGTGGAAGGTCGGTCCATCTTCTCCAACCAGATGGTTTCCCGCTTCCTTAAAGGCCTGGACCGCTTGTACCCGCCGGTGCGGCGTCCTGCCCTGACCTGGGATTTGAACCTCGTGCTGGCCAAGCTGATGGGTCCCCCCTTCGAGCCCTTGGCCACGTGCTCCCTGCTCTATCTCTCCTGGAAGACGGCCTTCCTCGTCGCCATTACATCAGCGAGACGAGTTTCTGAGCTCCGTGCTCTAACGGTGGGTCCACCCTACACTGTCTTCCACGGGGACAAGGTGCAGCTTCGACCGCATCCGGCCTTCCTCCCTAAGGTGGTCTCGGCCTTCCACCTGAACCAGGAGATCTTCCTCCCGGTCTTCTTTCCGAAGCCGCATGCCTCGCCTCGGGAGCAACAGCTTCACACCCTGGACGTCCGCAGGGCCCTCGCTTTTTATATAGAGCAGACGAAGCCCTTCCGTCGTTCGCCCCAGCTGTTCATAGCGGTTGCGGATCGCATGAAGGGTGAGCCGGTCTCCTCCCAAAGGATTTCCTCCTGGGTGACTGCATGTATTCGGACATGCTACGAGCTTGCTCGCGTGCCACCATGCCGCCTCACTGCTCACTCGACGAGAGCGCACGCCTCGTCCGCCGCCTTCCTGGCCCATGTCCCCATCCGGGACATCTGTCGAGCGGCCACCTGGTCTTCGGTCCACACCTTCGCCTCCCACTACGCGTTGGTGCAGCAGTCTCGAGACGACGCAGCCTTCGGCTCAGCGGTATTACACGCCGCCACGTCTCACTCCGACCCCACCGCCTAGGTAAGGCTTGGGAATCACCTGACTGGAATGCATAGGAGCAATCACTCGAAGAAGAAAAGACGGTTACTCCGCGTAGTAACTGTTGTTCTTCGAGATGTGTTGCTCCTATCCATTCCAGACCCGCCCTCCTTCCCCACTGTTGGAGTAGCCGGCAAGAAGGAACTGAGGAGCGGACGGGCTGGCTGAGGTATATAGCAGGCGCCATAGTGGCGCCACTCCAGGGGGTGCCAGCCGGCCCGCCGGAGTTGCTAGGGTAAAAAAAGTTCCGAGATGCCGTGCACGCGCGGCGCGCACACCTGACTGGAATGGATAGGAGCAACACATCTCGAAGAACAACAGTTACTACGGTGAGTAACCGTCTTTTGCAGTCTGTTACCATTTTCACAAGAATAGAAGTCATGTTTCGTCTCAGGTATTCAAAGTTAAACTTGTTTCTTCTCACAGATTTGTAGGTATTTTTTTGTTAATTTTGTTTTTGCTAAGTATAGTGCAAATAGGTGATATGTGCAATTTTTCCCTTGTAGCTCTGTCACAAAACATCAGTCTTATTCATAACATGTATGATATTCCTGTCCTAGGCCTCTCTTGCACAAATACCACCTTTGTGCTATATTATACCAGGCCATGTGTTGATTTTTGTCTACTGGGAACAAGAGTGAGACTGCCAAACATTTTTAGTGGTGCCCTAAGCTAAGATTTATATGCCCTTATCTAGAACACTTAAAAAAAAAAAAAAGAAAAGTGTGTCAGTGGGTTTTGCTACTAGTTTTTATTTCTAAAAAAATCATATAATGATGACAGTGATTCGTGCACTGAATTGATTTTCGCAGTTAATCAAGTCATATGATGTTAAATATATCCTGTGTTATGCAGGAGGTTAGACTAGATAATCACAGTGGTCATTTTTCTGGCCTTGGAATCTATGAATCTGTGAAAAGCTGCATTACCTGTCTGTTTTCTTTTAAAGGTGAAAAGTGAACTAAAAATGCAGCCTATCTACTGTCCAAGTCAGAAAGTGTTAAAATCATGTGTGTCTTCAAATTCCTCTCTATATTACTGTATTTCAAATGTGTTTTCTTCCTGAACTAAATTGTAGGAATCCCAGCAGTTTTCTTCACCATGTGAAGTAAAGGCCTAGAGATTAGCACCTTTAAATGGACATTTAGGGTTAGAGTTGACAAAGATACTGATTTATTTAAATATTTGTTAACATGTAATGTCTGCAGGTGAACTTTTGTAATTGATGTTTTACTGTTTCACAAGCCTTGAGTTAAGAAATTAGGCATTTTGAGTGTATTTACAAAATGAAGAACAGTTTATGCATTGTTTGCTATAGTTTGTGGTTGATTTCTTTCTTTTGTATATTTCAATGGGAACAGTGTGTACTAAACCATTACTATGACAGAGAGGTGAAAAATAGAATAGTGAATTAGTGGAAAGAGTTCTTAACAAAACTACAACTTTGCATATCTACATTATTATTTTTGTAAATGGTGCTTTTAACCAAGTCAGAATAATTATGGATTTTTTTTTTCTGAAATGCTGTCAGTTTTAATATTTTAGCTAATAGGGCATCAATTCTTTTGACAAATCTAGAATCTCAGCACTAGAGGGTTGGTTTTTTTTCATGTGTAAATTACACAATCTATCCTTGCAAAAGAAAAACTAAACTTTGTAAGCAAGCACTGCCCTGTGTTCAACTCACACCATCAAAGCTGTCATTCCCCTTTTCCAGTGCTTTTACAAGCAAAGTTTGGATCTCATAGGAAGATTGTGGAGAAAAGATACATAAGGCAACTGTGAATTAAATAGCATAGCTATTGTATACATGTGTTGTTACTCTATGTAAAATATTTGGCTTTTAGTATTACAGACTACAATCTAGAAATATTTGGGCTCTGATCCTTTTTATTGGACTGCTTACACATTTAATTATTAAAAAAATGAGTTTCAAAAGTTTTTATAATCTGTAATCCTAATATTTTTACAGGCACAACTTTGCACTTGCAATGAAATGCAGAGAAAAATATTAGCAGATTGATATATAAGTACTTACATATCTTCAGCAATGAAATAATCTAGTTAAGCATTAAAAGGATTCTGTCAGTTTAAAACCACACTTATGTACAAAATCTTTTTAACTTGTTATTGTTACAAGTACAATTAATAAAATGAAAAAAAAGTGATTAGAAAGAAGTATTTTCTTTATTTTTTTCAGTTTGTATATAGTCAAGTTTCCCTGTTTTCCCTGTAGAGTCAATTTGATAGGGCCCCATTCCTGCAAAGTGGCCTGTGTACTTTTGAGCCCTGCTACGCCCATCCAAACTCATATCGAAGTCATCCAGCATCTGTGCAGCTGTAAGGATCTGTCATAAACCATTTTGCAATATGAGGGTCTATTTTCAGTTTTAATGGTTTTTTGTTCTTTTGCACAATGGAAGAGAGAGAAACAATTTTTTTAAATAGATAAAAGATGTGATTGAAGCACCATAATAATTGTTCTTAATGTAGGGATGGATATAATATCAAACTGCTCTTGTATTGTTTTTTGAATTACTGGATTTAAATTTGACATATCTTTTCAATTACTATTTCCATCCATTGTTCATTGTATGTGCAAAAGATCCAGGCTGGGTCATTGGCCTGGCTGAATATCTGGCCCTATGCATACACTTCTTTTTTATTTCTGTGTATGCTACTATAAATATATTTCGGAGCACATCATGGCAAAAATACAGGAGTGCAAAATATAATCTTGAGTTGTATTTTGAATGATGTTTAGTATCTAATGGGGGTGTTAAATTTTGTATTCATTCTGTATCAGCTGTTAAAATCAAGATCTGCTGAATCAGTAATATTTTTCTCCTTTTTGAGACTGAAGTTCTGCTACTGTTTCACTTAAAATATAGTTTTGTCTTGTTCTGGCTTTAGATTTTGGTTTCTTTGCAGTCTTGTATTTTCACCATTACATCTTCATTCATCATCACAGATCAGTGGTAGAACTGCTTTATCACGCTTTTCTTTACACAGATGCACGGCTCTTTGTGTGCTTTGCTTCTAACTTGTCTTTCATCCTGCCTTTTGTCTCTTTTGCATGGAAATTGATCCCTCATAAAGAATGCTATCAAATTCAGGAACTGGTAAAAGGATACCATTTCAAAGGTAGACTGGAGATCGACAGATTCTGAAGGATGAGACAGTCAGTTTGCCTGCTTCAACATGGCTGCATAGCTAAAATATTAAAGCTGGTGGCATGCTGTTAAATCCCTTTGTGCATACCATCTTAAGAATTTCTCAATGTGGATAACCTCCAACCCTCTGACTGTATGCAAAGCAGGAAGCCTGAATGAGAGCATTGTGTTGCAAATACTTAAGATGAAGCAGGACTAAAAGCCCAATCTTAGTGGTTATTTTGGACATTTAACATTCAAATCATGTCTAAAAGAAAAGAGCTCATTATGACTCAGTTCCGTTAATTAGACGTAAATTGCCATCTTTAGTGCCTTAACACAAAAGAAGGTAACGGGAATTCTGCAAGACCAGAGGATACAGAAATTCTAATCAGATGAGAGCAGAGGCTAGGAAACTGTAACTGAATACAAGGCCCCATTGAACTTGAGCAAAACCCTCATCACATATAAGTGTGTGTGTGCAAGTACGTACTGTATTTAAAATAATTACTACTTAAACTTTTTTCCTTTTTCTTGATTATACCCTCATGTTTGGATTGACTGTAAATAGCGTGGTGAACAGTAGAGACTGTGTGCTCTACATCATGGCATGAAACAATTATGTTCAATCTAAAAAAGTGAGAGATCATTCTTTTAGAACAAGAGTCATAGCTAGGTTTGAGGAGAAACTAAAAGAGTTCTTAACTTTTCATAGTCTTGGGATTATGTTAGGATGACTGATTGCCCCTATTAACTGTATGGCTTTGGGCCTAAAAACTAACAGAATACAGATTGCATTGCATCTAACATACGCTGATTTTAGGATTCTGTGCGTCTTTAGACAAAACAAAAAAACCTGAAAGCCTAAAGAAGTAAATATGTACATGTAGGCAGCTTGATGTGCTAATATTGGTAATGATTATTGTTATATTAACTTAAATATCCTGCCTATTGAACTGTACATTTGTTTTTAGCTTTCTTGCAAAATTAATAGGAAAATAATTGTATGTTTAAAACATTATTTGCACAGATTAGAGCCTGCTAAAAATAGATCAATTAAATTCGGACACATGAAATTTTCATCTTCCTCTCTTGGGATTTTATGAAGCAGTAACTTCTGATAAATCTCTACTTTGTGCACTAAATAATCCTTCACAGACTTGTCCTCCAAATTAAATTCAGAAATAGAACATTAAATGTGCAGGAATGTTTAAACAATCAAAGGCAAGAAAATGGAATAATGCTTGCTGGGAGACTAAAAGAAATTAAAGCATTTCAGATTAACTTTTTGTTTTTTTGAATGTAGGCATCTAATAAGGAATAACTTAGTTATGTAGAAATGAGAGAGGTGATGGGAGCAAATTATTTTTAAGAAATTGATTTCATTTTTTTCCTTTGTGTTAGGTTGATAAAGGCCAAGTGGCTGTTACTTTCTACATTGTTGTGTAGTTATTTGTCTCTGTTCAATAAATAGATAAATAAATAAATATTTTGCAAAAAATTAAAGCCAACATATTTTTGGAGGTTGGTTTTCTGTTATTCTTTTAAGGTGTAATTTCCATTTGTTAATATGATGTCCTCCACCACATAATATCTTGTTACCTTCTGTACCTGCATATTCAGTTACTTTGGTTTAACTGAGTCTAAGAGAGAAGCCCAGTACTGCAGCATGAACAGGAACGTTTAGCGATTGTGTGTAATTGATTGTGTGGCTTGGTTTTCAGAGTTGCTGAGCTTCTGAGTTGCAAGAGGGGGAGAAAGGGAGGACACCCTCAGTGGTGTAGAGCTGGCTAGCCACAGCTCTATGACATCTTGGGACTCCCCAAGGCCAAGGGAATCCTCAGCTGCTCCATTAGGATGGCTCTCCAACCACTTTGTGTCTCCAGAAGGGACTGGACAGTGAGTCAGGAGGTCATAGGCCAGGGACTGATGGTAGTTGTTTTTGGTCAGTCCAGCAAATAGTAGGAAAAAATAAACAGATTTAAAGGAAGTCTGAGAGAAATAAGAGCCTCAACCACTTTGAGAATCATACCACTAGTGTATAGCACACAACATAAAACACTAAAAAAATGTAAAACCCATAAAAATGTCCAAGTAAATTATGAATAAAATGAAAACTTACAGGGTTACTTGTAAACTGTGAAAGAACATAAAGCCTATAAAATGAGTCATTTCTTAAATTCAGACTACTGACACCTCAACAGGATTCTAGACAACGAGGATATGGCTCTTTGGATAGCACAGTAGTTTAAAAACCAAGAACCAGAAATATTACTGTTTTCAAAAGTTTGCTGACGCATAAGCAAGCTTTTTTGTCTTCTTCAGATGACATGTGAATTTAGCAGGTTTAATGATTTTGAATTATTTTAAATTAATCATCACTAATTTTGAAATGTTTTATTGAAAGTACTTCAACAACCTATAAAATTACAAAAATAAAAATGTCTCAAACCCTTACACCCTAAAAGCAAAATTATGCCCCATGTAACTTTAGGCAGAATTTGTCACTGAAAATGCTGATCTAGAATCTTAAAGTGACTGCCCTGCTTTTATGCTATTGAAGAATTATGGAATTTTAACTTGTCTTTGTGTCTGTCTTTTATTTTTAAATTTACAAATTGATTTCTTTTGTCCTCATATATTGAGCTATTTGGTTTGTGGATCTTGTGTTAACCTTCAGTTACTTCAGAGAGGTGGTGGGAAAACACCAATTTTTATAGTACATCCCCATTTTTTAAAAGTACGTTCTCTAAATCATCACGAGTAGGGTTTTAATGTAATTTACTAGTTGTAGATGGAAAGGATGGCTTTTACCCATGCATGTACAGGGTTAAAGAGATATAACCCAAAATCATATCAGAACACAAAAGGAGTTAGCAGATATGAGTTTTATTAACCATATATTCATGTCATATGCATTGAGTTTATAACAATACATGCTGTACAGACACCAGGGACAAATTCTGCACCATTTATACCATTACAATGCTGTAAATCTGGAGTGACTTCATGGATGTTAGTAAAATTACTCCAGCTTTAGACTGGTATAACAGAGCAGAATTTGACCCAAAGATTCTTTCCTATCAAAAAATGTTCAGTAGGACTGAAGTGCTTATTAAATAACATTATAAGCTATATAAGTCATGCAGGAAGCAGGTCCTGGAGCAAACCTAGGAACCCAGCTCTAGCAAGTAATGTTCTTTTCTTCTCCTATCAATATCAGGCAATTGCATACTGCAGTAGTGGACAAAGTACAAGAACCTGAATAGTCATCAGACTTGTGCCAGTGGCAGGACCAGTAAATTGCTTCCCTCAGCATCCTGGTGTGTGTGTGTTTCTTTCCCATCTGTTAGTCAACTGAGGAATGAATGTAAAGAGGTTTTTGTTCAAGCCATTCACTTCCAAATTAGTTAAAGAAATGGAAGTTATTAGCAAATATTTATTTTTATTTCTATTTTTATCATTTTGCTAGACTAGAAATGGCACTAATTATCTGAAACGTATAACTTGGAAGCACCTCATTTACAGTTGTGAGTCTTTGGTGAGTGTGTGTGTGTGTGTGTGGGGGGGTGTTTCCTACTTCTGTGGCCATAGATGCAGACTTCTATGAAAGCTGCTGATCATTTATTCCCTCACCCTACCTCAGAATATTAGAAAGCCTAAGAGGAAATAAAACTCTCTTCATTTAAGAAGGCAATATCTAGCCATATAAGTGCACTGGCTTTTTCTGAGTTTGACCTAGATTTCGAGTTTTCAGGTGCATCCAAATTTATTTCTCTGTTGGCCCAAGGCCCTGGTGTTCTTCAACTAGTTCTCTTAAATAATAATAATAATTAATAGTGTATTAAAGACTGTCTGTGGATGTTGATTATCACAGCTATGTTCTGATTGGTCAGTTGGGACTTTGGGTGAACTCAAAAGTGCAAAGCTAGGACCTCATCAAGACAAAGTAAGGAAGTTCAGATATCCATTAGTTTAAACAGAATTTTTTTTAAAAATAAATGTTTTCTAGTGTATTTCCCCACCCTTAAACCTATGGGTTTTTTTCTCTGTACCCACAAGATCTTCTTTTCCCACATCTGCTGAACTGTGCATCTTAAGAAACTGAATTGGGAGCCTTAAATCACTTTCTAATTCAGGTTTGTTCAATATACTTTTATCTTAAAAGCACTCCTAAAGCCTCTGCTGCGCACCAAAGGGCTGTGCTGAGAGAGAAGCAGAGTCCCTTTGAAGCACACTGTTCCTGTTCTTTATGCAGAGGTCCTTCAAAGGAAGATGGATGCTTCTCAGCCTAGCTGCAATGCTCAGCAGCGTGACAGGTTTCAGTTTAAAGAATGTTGTTGAGAAGCTGAGCAGGGAGTTGGTTTGAGGGTCACAAATCAGCTTCCTGAGCTGCAAAGTTTACAAAGTGGGGTAAGGGGGGAAATTGACACTTTTAAACGGCCTGTGTCTGTCTGAATTATGCTGCCCTTTCAAGCAGCAATTTGTGGTGCTTTGGGCACTTTCATGTCTCTTTTAACTGAAAGAGGAAACAAATGAATTAAAAAAAACAAAACCTCTAACGTTTTATTTAAAAAGCCATGATTTAATAACAATAAACCATTAAGCATTAACGGTTAATAATAAAGCATTAGGCAATGAGGCCAAATATATGGTAGGCATGTACCAGTAAACTAGGCATGCACATTCTGATGCGACTTATTGCTCCAACAGTTGCTTTGTGAGCTCTCATTTCTGCACTTCCCCCGCAGTAGTTCCTGCCTGCTTCTGACACTGGCATTATCATTCCATGGATTTAGGCCTTGCACCATTGGATACAATTGGCTTACATCTTGCTGCCACAGTAGCCTACCAGTTGTATACTTAGCTCATCCAGTTTTTCTTCAATGGCTGATTTAAAGCTTCCCTCTGGGTTCTTCCTGCCCAGTTGGGCACAGTTCAGCAATTTATGGGAGGCTTTTTGTTTGTGCCTGTCAACTCCATTTCGAGCCAGATGAGGGCATTGCTCCTCCCCAAGTGGCAGTGCTAATTGCAACCCAAATTGGCCATATTGTAAAGGCTATTTTGGATCCCTTGCTAGCAGCCTTTGCCAGGTCAGCCTCTATCCATCCAAGGTCAGGTTAGCCTATGAGTCCCTAAGGACAACTGCACAGAAGTTCTGTTTTTAAAATCTAGCTACAGTTCACTGGAAGGGTTGTGTCAGAGCAGAGATTTTTTGGAAGACCGGTTTCCCTTAGACATTGATTCTAACGTCAGGCAGTCCTCCACCTCAGAATTGTAAACAAATGTATCTGTAATTTTTTCCTCTCTGGGTAGCAGTGTATATAACCCTCTTGTAATCTGTACAGACTTTATCAGTCACTGGCTGCAAACAGACTTCCTCTTTTCTCCTGTTTTCCTTAGTAAGAACAAATCACATTCAGTATTGGGCTCTAACAGAAAAAAATATTAATTCTCCCTTGCAGAAGGCTGTCCACTGAACTTGAAGTACCTCTATTTAAATGAGTTAGTACATCTATACATTTGTGCAGTTTTTAGTGGTTTTTTTTGTGGCTTGTGTCAATGTGATTTGATATGCCTATCTATTTGTGTTGTGGATCGTATCAGAGTCCTTCCACTGGTGACTTAAATTCTGACCTACAAAAGAGCATACTTCCCACACCCATAAAGATTGGTTATGACCAGTGCTAGAATGTTGGGCAGATAAACTCACATTAGGCAACCTAGTTTCAAAGTCTGTGTTCTTATGTATAGCAAGCACAGCATTAGGGGAGTGGAGAGGCAGTACGGAGAGGAATGAGCGCAGAATTATACATCAAGAACTCCTAAGCTCTAATGTCTGCTTTACCATCAACTTGCTGTTTGTGGCATTACGCAAGGCATTTAACCTTTTGTGTCGCTTTCTCCATCTGTAAAATGAGAATACTTACCTACCTCAAAGTGCCCTTGTGGGGGTTGTATAATGCTTTGGAGATGTAAAATGCTATCTATAGTCAGTGCTAAACATTGTTAGCTATCTGTCTATCTCTTGCAACCTTTAAAGATGTTCTTACTTATGTGAAGTTCTATTATAACAGTAAAACTATAGTAGTTTCTGAGAAAAATATGGGTTTAGCCATTAATCCAATCAGTTTTTGGATGATCAGCTAGAAAGAGAAATTGGTCCAATAAAAGATATTACTTCATCCACCTTGTCTCTTTAGAGATTCTTTGCAGTTCCTTCCTGGCTAGCAGTGTACATGGAAAAGTGCAGCTGCACAGTGTTAAGAACTTTTGCCTGACAAATAGATGGTGCTTGTCATTCATTGACTAAGATAGTTAAATAGGGTTTTGTGTTTTAATTATTACTTAGGTCTGTGCTCCTCTATCCTTGTTTCTGCACTAGATGAAAGGATTGCTATCCAATGACAGCCAAAGATGCCTCTTGAATTGGAACCTGGAGAGAAGTTATGCCCTCTTTGAATTTTGATGCCATTGATTCTTGTGCTACTTGGGAGAATCAAGGATGTCAGTATGTAAATCACTCCGATAGCACCCTTTGGGATAGAGGTTTTTAGAACTATTTTTTGTTTGTTTTTTGTTTTCCTCTTGAATTCTGCTTCCAAGGAGCCCCTTTCTGAATCTCTGGACCTTGTATGTACTCCTTACTAATGACAAAGGAGAAACCATGGTCTTATGCAACAGGTGACCATTGGCTATGATAGCTCTTATTCTTACAGCAGCAAACACCATCTGCTTAGTCTAGACTGACCCTTACAGTTGTATTTGAAATGGTTGATTTGGAGAGACAAATAATGTTGCAATATGCGCACATTATGGCTTGCATTTATTTGGGTAAGTTGAAGAGATATCATATACATTCTGGGATGTGTGTCAAGGGCATAGGCACAGTTTGAAAATCTCTTGCCCACAAAAACCCATGATATCGAGAGACTATTGTATGTACTTAAATGCAAAATCTCCTTCAATAAATAAACGGACATGAATTACCGGTAAGTTATTTAAGTAACCACTGCCTTATCTCTTTGCTTGTGTGAAGTGTTACTTTTTACTCTGAAACTAAATGTATTGCAATGTAAAAAAAAATAAACTGTGCATGCTTTGAAAAGCAAATAATTTATAATTCATATGCATTTGCATACTTGCTTAAAAAATATCACAGATGTTCATTTGTGGAATGACTGATATGTTTTGGAGTCTGTGTTTGTGAAAAAGTGTCCTGACTTCCTATTAAGACCTAAAGAATTAAAATGATGCCAAATACTTTGATTAGGTTATCAGGAAAAAGCATATGAAATATACTCTTTAGATTTTTCTTTCCTTTATTTTTTTTTCTATTGAAAAAAGTGAGGATTTTTTGTTGGTGATCTTTGAGAATTCTAAGGAACTTCTGAGTCTCTTTGTCTTCACAAAAGAGAGGGAAAACAACCCTAAGATGCACTTTCTAATATGAAAATGCAACTCCATAACTTTTAGAATCTGTTTGCTCTTTCTTGTGCATTGAAATACTTCAATGAGTCACTTTATGCACAAGTTGTATGTAACATATTTTTGTCTGCAGTGGTAGTATAGCCATGTTGGTCCCAAGATATCAGAGAGACAAGGTGGGTGAGGTAATATTCTTTATTGGACCAATGTATGTTGGTGAAAGAGACAAGGTTTTGAGCTACATGGAGCTGAAGAAGAGCTCCAATACTTCTCTCTCACCAGCAAAAGTTGGTCCAATAAAAGATATTACTTCACCCATCCTGTTTCTCTAATATATTTCTAAATAAACTACATCTAATCTCTGATGTGTTTATTTGTTGAAATAAATGTGATCATACTTACCTTATTTTAGATGAGGGCCTTCAAATAAAATATGGAAATAGGATAAACTGAAAACTTTTTGGTTTCTTCTTCGAGTGATTGCTCATGTGTATTCCACAGTAGGTGTGCAGGCTTGCACTGGTGCCGGAAGTTTTTCCTAGCAGTACCCGTAGGGGAGCGCCCCAGCGACCCCTGTAGTGGTGCCACCATGGCACGGTATAAGGGGCGCTGCGTGCTCCCCCTACCCTCCGTTCCTTCTTGCCGCCAGTGAAGCTGCTTTGGAACTGCTCTGCTCTAGCTTTGGAGCTCGTCCCAAAAACTACTTGTTCGTGCAGTGTATGGTACCTGTAGTTAATTAGTTTGTTTAGTTTAGTTTAGCATAGAGTGCCCTGGCTGGGGCATGCCCCGTGTCCTGGCTGGGGCATGCCCCGTGTCCTGGCTGGGGCATGCCCCGTGCCCTGGCTGGGGCATGCCCCGTGCCCTGGGTTTTAAGTCATGCAACACTTGTAGGCAATCTGTGCCACTGAGTGATCCACACTCGGACTGTGTGCCTGTTTGGGGGAAACGCATCTCAGCAATTGCTGCAAGATTTGCAAGTTGTGTAAGCCTCGGACCAAGAGAGAAAGGGACATTAGGCTCTGGGCTATTTTGATGCAGTCGGTGCTGACCCCGGCTCCAGCGCGCCGCTCCGAGTTGGCACCAGGCACCGTGGTGTCGGAGCGTGGCAACTCTTCGGCACCATCGACAAGTTGTCATCGCTCCCCATCCACAGGGTACGCCAAGAAGGGTAGGAAGAGGCCTTCTTCACCACGGCATCGGAGTAAACCCATGACAGAGGCTAGGCCCATGCCGGGCAGTCCTCAATCCCCACCAGCCTCTAGGCCTCCGACTCAACTCGAGCGGAGTAGCCCGGCCCATTTGGAGCAGGCCTCCCCAGATGTCCGGATGCTCTCCACACAGGAGGCCCTGCAGGTGGCCCGGGATGTTATGTCCATGCCGGTACCAGGAGAACCGCCAATGTCGGCCCTGCACTCCAGAGGCAAGCTCTCGCTAGGATCTCCCCAGTCACCCCCGACTCGGTACCAGTCTCGATTGAGGGAATGTTCCCAACGCCGTTCATCGCCCAGCGACCGTTCAGGGCAAAGTCCACTTGGATCGCCCTCAACGCCCACCAGGCTGAGACTCTCGGCATTGCTCTGCCTTGAGGAGCGAACACTGATGGAACCGAGGCAGATGACACCAAAGGTCCTTGTCTCGGAGGGGCTATCGCAGCCAGTCATGGCACGAATGGCGGCGACGTTCCCGTTTGTCGTCCTGTTCCAGGACCCCGCCACGGCACCGCCTCCGCAGCCCCAGGCATCAGTCGCTGGTGTCTCGCTGTCGTGGGTCCACTCCGGGAGGAAAGCACACAACCGATTGGAGAAGGGAAGCTTTATTGAAGGTGGATCCCTGATCAGAACTGGCAGGATGGCCCTGGACGTCCTCTCAAAACAGCCTTTTCACTGCTTCCTTGCCCTTGGGAGGACCCAGGCTGTGACTGTGGGTGACTCTTATAGACCCACCACTTCAGGCTTGTTGGTATACAACACCGAGTCCACGTTAGTCCCAGTACAGCGCATAGAGTTTATCGGGGTGGTCCTGGACGCCTGGTCGGTCAAAGCCTCCCTCCCACTGGACAGGGACTCATCAACACGGTCACAAGGTTTCCAGTGACAACAGCCAGAGTGTGCCTCCAGCTCTTGGGTCCCACGTCGACATGCATGTATGTGGTCCATCATGCAGACTCAGGATGAGGCCCTTCCAGCTCTGGTTGGCCTCAGAGTTCTCCCAGGCCAGGGACAGGATGGACAAATCCTGACGGTGCCCGAGCCAGTGATCACCTCCCTACGGTGGTGATCCTCTGCAGGGGCAGGGCACCGTTGCTGGAACTAGTGTCCGACGCATCGGACCTGGGATGGGAGGCCCATGTGGGAAACTTTCAGATCCAAGGTCTGTGGTCGGCTCAGGATCTAACCCTCCAAATAAACATCAAGGAGCTCAGGGCAGTATGGCTGGCGTGCATGGCCTTCCGCTTCCACCTGAAGGGCCGGGTGGTCAGGGTCCTCACGGACATCACAGCCTCAATATTCTATATCAACAGGCAAGGTGGGGCCCGATTATCTGCCCTCTGCCGCGAAGCCCTCAGGCTGTGGGACTTTTGTATAGCCCACGACATTTGCCTACAGGCCTTCCATCTGCTGGGTGCCCAGAACGCACGGGCGGATCACTTGAGCAGGGACTTCTCCTCTCAGCACTAGGGGTCTCTCCACCCAGAGGTGTTGCACAGACTTTTCCAAGTGTGGGGAACTCCCCAAGTGGACCTGTTTGTGACTCAGCAGAACCGTCACTGTCCCTGGTTCTGCTCCGGGGGGAGCTGGGATGGGGCGCTATCGCCGATGCCTTCCTCCTGTCGCCTCAAGCCAGTTTCTCTGTGCCTTTCCCCCATTTCCGCTGATCGGCAAGGTCATGGAAAAGATAAAGTCGGACAAGGCCCAGGTCCTTCTGATTGCCCCAGCATGGCCCAGGCAACATTGGTACAGGGCCCTCATGGGCCTGGCGGTCGCCCCGCTGTGGCCATTGCCATCCCGCCCGGACCTGCTTTCCCAGGACCAAGGCCACTTCTCCACCCCAACCTAGTGGCACTCCACCTCACAGCATGGCTGCTCAATGGTTAGGTAGGGAGGAAAGGACATGCTCAGAAGGGTTCAGCATCCTCCTAGAAAGCAGGTGGCCCTCCATGCGCCAAGCCTACTTGGCAAAGTGGTCTCGGTTTTCAAGATGGGTGGACGAGTGGGGCGTTTCCCCGGTGGCTGCTCCAATCCATCTTATTCTGGAGTACTTCCTTCACCTTAAAGCTCAGGGCCTGGCATCCTTGTCAGTCAAGGTGCACCTGGTGGCCATATCGGCCTTCCACCCACCGCTGCAGGGCCACACAGCATTCTCCCATGCTATGACTGGCCAATGCCTTAAGGGGTTGGATCATCTCTTCCTGTATTTTAGGCCCCCCTGTCCCGCAGTGGGACCTAAACCTGGTGTTGACCCGTCTCACGGGGCCCCCGTTTGAGCCGCTAGCTATGTGCTGCTGGTCATACCTCCTTGTGGAAGGTGGCCTTACTAGTTGCGATCACGTCAGCTAGGCAGGTCTCAGAACTCAGGGCCCTGACCTCAGAGCCCCCGTACACAGTTCTTCATAAAGATAAGATCCAGCTCCACCCACACCCTTCGTTCCTCCCAAAGGTGGTGTCCGCTGATCACATGGGTCAGGACATTTTTCTGCCAGTCCTCTGCCCCAAACCCCATGCGACCAGTGCGGAGTGCCACTCCACATGGTGTGTATGAGACAGGCTCTGGCTTTCTACCTGGAGCAGACTAAGCTGTTCAGAAAGTCCTTGCATCTGTTCATCGCCTCGACTGAGCGCATGAAGGGTCAGCCGATCTCCACAGCCCTGAGTGGCATAGTTAAGATGACCTAACCCTCAGTGGAGACAGTGGGTCCATCAACCTAACCACTGCTTCTTGGGGAGGTGGCTTGCATATGCCAATAGAAGAACCGCTCCCATCGGTGTAGGTAGTATCTACACTGAAGTAGTGCAGCTATGCCGCTGTAGCATTTCAAGTGTATACAAAGCCTAAATAGCTGGAGTGTAATGGAATAATTAATTTAAGCTAACTGTTGCAGTGACAACAAGAGCTTCATCTCTACCCCAAAGAGTTGACAATCTAAGGCCCCAATCCTGAAAATATTGACGCATATGAGTAGTTCTGTTGAGCTCAATGCCTGTAAAATTAAGCATGTGTATAACTCTTTGCAGAATCAGGGCCAAAGAAAATTTTCATATTTAGAGGTGTGTGTATATATATTTGTGAAAAATCAGTATTGCAGTCTCCTACTGCGCTCTCCAAAAGGAAAGTTAAATATGGAGTATCAATTACAGATGCAATCTTCTGTAATCACAATTCTTCAGGAGCCTTGATATTCTTGACTTTTATTTTGTGTAGAAATTTTACTCAACTTGGAATACGTATTAGCTTAACAGTAGTGTATAGGTTTTAAAGATCTAAAAATGGATTACAAAATGAAGGACTCATCTCTGTGAGAAACTTTTAAATGTTTCTGCTGTGCAAACTCAGATCGTTTTGAAACTATTTAATAACAGCTCTGGCAACCAGATCTCTTTTATGTGAAGTGTACTTATCTTTGTCTCTACATGAAAAGAAGCTGTTACCAAAATTGATATGTAAACACTATATTAGGGAAACAAATATTTCCTTGTAAATGTGTGGTTTTATTTGAATTTATTAGCTTTGAACCGTGATTAATAATATGAGATGAGTATAAAAAATTACAGGTGTATAAAATACTTGAGTGTTGGTTACAGGAATTGCAGTCCTCTTGCTTCTGTTCATGTGACTGTGGTTTAACTACCGTATTTTTCCGTGTATAAGACGCTACTTTTTCCTAAAATCATTAGATTAAAAATTGAGGGTCGTCTTATACACGGAAGTAAGGTTTTTTTATGTTTAAAATATTAATTTCTGAAATTTTGGGTTAGAAAAGTGGAGGTCGTCTTATACATGGGGGCGTCTTATACACGGAAAAATACGGGTAACAATACTTTTGCATGGGACAATGTAGTTTGTAATTTTTATTATGCCCCAGAGGATGTAATGAGGTGACAACAAACAGCCATGTCCACTTTTAAGTGCTTTTCTGATGTTGTCTTATACAGCAATTTAAAAAAATTGTATGAAGCTAGTTTACATTTTAAATGGATGAATCTAAGGAATCCCATTTTTCCTGTCAACCCCACCTCCCTACATACTACCCCCTACTCATTGACAAAACTTTGCAAAAATCTCCTTGCAGCATTGTAGTGTCTATTCTTCTCCACAATAAAGCCTTCCCAGTGGTGTCAGTGGAAACAGTCTGACACTGTATGAATCTGACACTGTATGAGCCTAGTTAGCGTCCCTCTGCTTTTGCTGAAATAGAATCCCAGAGCTGGGATACAGGCTAGCCTCCTTTGCACTTTCTGGCTTTTCTCTGCTTCTGCACAGTGGAATAATTGTCTGAAGCAGGGGGGAAGAAGGACAGAATACAGAGGGTTGAGGAGAAAGGGAGAGAAATAAGGAAAGGCTATGTGGAACTGAGCTATAAGCATAAGGTAAAAATGAACTGTATAACAGCGTTGCCATCTTGGATTTAATATCAAGAGTGCACCAAAATTTGGCTGCTTCAGTTAACATCAGGATACAGAGATAATTATAACCCTAACTTTTAAGCATATACCTAATTTGAAGCATATGAGTAGTTCCATTGACTTCACTGGGGAATACTCACATCTTAAAGTGAGGACATACTCAAGCAGTTTGTTGAATCAGGGCCTGACTGCCCAATCCTCCAGGCTTTAGTCATACAGAACCTCAGCACAACCACTTGTATGAGTAAGTGTTGAAGGATCAGGCCATTATTGGTTTTGCATACATTATTTAATATTATATACTCTCACCTATACCAACCCCTTTGTTTTCTTCATCCTCCTCCCTCTCCCTTTATTCTAGCAGTTTCAGCTTGATCTGTTAGCAATCTCTTGATTTTGAAAACATTTTAGAGGTTTGGCTTTAGGCTGTAAATTTCAAATGTGTGAAAACTATGTCAAAGGGGTGTTAGAGCTGAACTTTGAACCTCAAATTCCCCAAGAGAATTTTGGCAGGATAAATGCTAGCTGGCTTTGGAATTTTATCCATAGTCTATATAAAGCTTCATACTACAGACGAAGGATTGGAATTCCCATAAAACATTTTAATGGAAACTAGTGGCTTTCTGTTAAAAAGGAAGGGAAAAAAAGGATGAGAAATGCCTGTTCCATTTAGTGTAATAAAAGCCTCAAGATGTAAGTTTGCAAATATTTATTTTACTCACTAGTTTTGATAAGATTCTGTAAATTGGCTAACCAATTACTGTTGTTACGGAGAGCACGCAGAGTCTGCTAATCTAAATGTTAATACATTCGTAGCGTTTCATTCTGTTCTATGAAAAGAGAAATTAAGGCGGGGGAACCTTCTTGATTCTAGTTCTTATAATTATGTCACGTTTTGTTTTTGTTTTTCTTAAATGAGCTTGTTTCGGTTTTACTGAAGCCTGGTAGGTGGGCTAATAACTTTAGAATTAGGCATTCCATGTAGCTCTGCCACACACAGCAAAGAATTCTACAAGTAAAGGCCTTTGGAAATTGAGCATTCCCATAAATTCTAAAAAAAATAACACTATAGATTTCAAATGGTGACGAAAGAAAGGATAAATATTCAGGTAACTTGAAGATCACTGTTTCCCCACTTTGCTATGATGAATTAATTTTCATACACTCTCTCTGGTATGACATGAGTACAGTGGCACAATTTTGCAAACACTAGATGAATACCAACTACTCTGTGTCACCTGACTATGAATAGAGATAGTAGACATTCTAATTCCTGATAATGTCCTTGATGGACTATATGAAAAATCAGGATTAAAGTTTTGGCTTTTCTGGGGGCATGAAAAAGGATCCGAATTTTTTTTGTATTGTTTTGGCATGGGTAGAAGGAACAATAGAAGAGGGTTTTAAAATTCTCCACAACTCCTTGAAGAGAGTTTGTATTTAAATATTGCAATAATAGAATAAGCTAAATTAAATACTGATAATATCTACTTGTTTAACCAACTTTTTGTGGATTGATCTGCCATTATGTTGCAACTTCACATGGGCTAATTTTGAGCAATTATTTGAAGATATTCTCCAAAAAGGGGATACATTGTGCGTGGTAAGCATAAGTTAAAGCAATAGTTTTCAAACTGTAGGTCGCGATCCAGAACTGGGTCGTGGAATGGAAGGGACTGGGTTGTGGCAGCTCTGGTCAGCACTGCCGACTGGGCCGTTAAAAGTCCCGTCGGTGGTGTTGCCCAGATAAGGCAGGCTAGTCCCTACCTGTTCTGACACCGCGTTGCGCCCTAGAAGCAGCAGGTTTGGCTCCTAGGCAGGGGGCCCATGGGGCACCGCGTGCTGCCCCTGCCCCAAGCACCGGCTCCACACTCCCATTGGATGGGAACCAATGCACGCCTCTGCCTAGGAGCTGGACCTAGGGCCCAGCACAATCCGCGGTGCCAGGACAGGCAGGAAGCCTGCCTCTGCACCCCTCCTGCACCGCTGACCAGAAGCCACTTAAGGTAAGCCCGCACTCCAGTCCCCAGTCCTGAGCCCCTGCCAACCCAGAGCCCCTTCCTGCACCCCAAACCCCTCATCCCCGGCCCCACCCCAGAGCCCTGACCCCCTCCTGCACCCCAACCCTCTGCACCATCCCTGAGCCCCCCAGAAACCCAGAGCCGTCTCCTGCACCCCAAAGCCCTCATCCCTGACCCCACTCCAGAGCCTGCACCCCCAGCCCAGAGCCCTGACTCCCTCTAGCACCCCAACACTTTGCCACATCCCTGAGCCCAACCCCAAGCCCCCTCCTACATCCCAAATTCCTCATCCCCTGCCCCAGCCCAGAGCCTGAACCCCCATCCCAGAGCCCTGACAGCCTCCCACACCCCAACTCCCTGACCTAGCCCAGAGCCCCCTCCCACACCCTGAACCCCTCATTCCTGTCTCCACCCCGAAGCCCTCACCCCTGCATCCCAAGTCTCTGCCACAGCCCTAAGTCCCTCCACACCCCAAACCCCTCATCCTCAGCTCCGTTGGATTACGGGCATCAACAATTTTCTTCAACTGGGTCTCCAGAAAAAAAGTTTGAAAACCACTGCATTAAAGGAAGAATTTTCATCTAGAAGAGTATGCATATTTTAAATCCTACAGCTGCTGCTCCTGCTCCTTTAAAGTGTGCCCAGTGATCTGTAATGGGATATTAGATGGGTTGGGATCTGAGTTACTACAGAGAATTCTTTCCTGGGTGCTGGCTGGTGAGTCTTGCCCACATGCTCAGGGTTTAACTGATCGCCATATTTGGGGTCGGGAAGGAATTTTCCTCCAGGGCAGATTGGCAGAGGCCCTGGAGGTTTTTCGCCTTCCTCTGCAGCATGGGGCACGGGTCACTTGCTGGAGGATTCTCTGCAGCTTGATGTCTTCAAACCACAATTTGAGGACTTCAATAACTCAGACATAGGTTAGGGGTTTGTTATAGAAGTGGATGGGTGAGATTCTGTGGCCTGCATTGTGCAGGAGGTCAGACTAGATGATCATAATGGTCCCTTCTTACCTTAAAGTCTTAGTCTATGAGTCTAAGGTGATATACTGAGACACTGCACTCATACTGCGATACATCAGTATGTTTGCCACCAGGCACATCTTACGTTTGTCAGTTCACAATGTTCATGTTCAGGCTGGCACTGGGGAAATGCTTCAGTGATGTAACACACAGAATGGACGTGAATATTTTCCCCTTACCCAGATGATTGGCTAATCAAGGACTGCACTTTAGAAGAAATCCAAGCATCAATCTGTACCATCCATCATCTGGAGTCACAAGTGTTCATTCTAAACTTCCCAGGTACTTGGCTAGAACCCAAGAGACAACTGGGATCCTGGTAGACTTGGTTTGACTCAAGACCAGATCCATGACATTGGAAAGCCAGCAAATAGGATTTGTCAGAGTTAACCGGTTTAGATAAGAATCAGGCTGTAGATGCCAGGCAGTAGAGCTACAGTAGCTGTACAGCTGTGATATCTACAGCATGCCTCCATGTAAAAGCACCCCTCAGTGGATTTTGAGGACTCAGAGGTGAAAAAGCACATAGAAGCAACCACAACCTCTGGGTAATGGAGTCCTTCCAAGACTCACAGTCTAGATACGCTTTACACTGGGGAAAGGATTTCCAGATCTGTAGTAGTACAGTAATTGCAGATGCACTCACCCTGGAGAGGAAGCCCACAATCAAGAAATTTGGACCAAGATTAAAAAAAAACTGGCTACCTAAAGTGAGGTTCCTAAATTCATATGTAGGTGTTTAAGTGGCCTGATTTTTCAAAAGTATTTTCCCAGCCAGCCACCAGTTACTTTAACTAACACAGTGTGCCTTTTCCTCTGCTCTGTTTGGTAGCAAAAATCCTGACCAAGCTCAGGAGAGAGACAGTGTCTATGGTCTTAACAGCCTCTTACAGTTGAGGGAAATCTGATTTTTAAACCTGTGAGGATTGGTAGTAACTGATCCATGAAGTTCTCATCTCACCTCATCTGATTGCACAACCAGGTACAATCTGACCTAGGTTTTCTGTCCCTGTCATTATTGCTTCTGAAATCTCTTAGCTGGTTCAGATATATCCACTTGAAAGGCATATCATTGTAAATGAAAATAACGGAAGAGATTTTACTCTTCATTAATTTACTGAAACAGCCTTTATTCACGTGCCACCTCTTCATCTATCCTACAGCCAGTCAGAACAGAATATGGAAGGGTTGCAGACCAAACTGGATGAGCAAGCATCTCCAACAGATTATTAAGAGAGAGCAGGAAGCTTACCAGGAATGGAAGATGGGATGGATCAGTAAGGAAAGCTACCTCTTGGCGGTCAGAAAGTATAGGGGAAAAGTGAGAGCTGGCAAAAGCCAAGCAGAATTGGATCTTGCAAAGGAATTAAAACCAACAGTAAAAGGTTCAATAGTCACACAAATAACAAGAAAACAAGGAATGAAGAAGTAGGACTGCTAAGCACTGAGGATCAGGTGGAGATTGAAGATAATCTAGGCATGGCCCAACACCTAAGCAAATACTTTGTCAGTGTTTAATAAGGGTAATGAAGAGCATAGGAGTAGCAGCAGGGTGGCTAATGGAAATGAGGATATGGAAGTAGAAATTACCACATCAGAGGTAGAAATTGAAATCAAACAGCTAAATGGGACCAGATCAGAAGACCCAGAAAGTCTCCATCTAAGAATATTAAAGAATAGCAAGGATTTTTAATGAATCCATAAACTCAGGAATCATATCTTTATGACTGGAGAATTGCTAATATACAGGGATTAAATTCAACAGAGCTGTCTGGAGCAAAGCTCCAGTAAATATTTCCAAACCTGCAGGAGCCCCAGTGCTCCCCATGGGGCTGAAGCCCCGAGCCTCTGGAAAATACTCAATGAGAATTTAAGGCCTACTAATATATTACCTATTTTTAAGAAAGAGGAAAAAAAGTGATCCCGGAAACGTCAGGCCCGTTAGTTTGACCTCAATTGTATGCAAGATCTTGGAACAAATTTTGAAAGAGAAAGTAGTTAAGGGCATAGAGGTAAATGGTAATTGGGATAAAATGTGACATGTTTTTTCAAAGGTCAGACCAGTCTGTGCTCTTTCTTTGAAAAGATAACTCATTTTTTTTAGACAAAGGAAATGCATAGATTTAACCTACCCAGGTTTCAGTAAAACATTTGATACAGTCCCACATAAGAAATTATTAGTTAAATTGGAGAAGATGGAGATTAATATAAGAATTGAAAGGAGGATAAGGAACTGGCCAAAGGGGAAACTACAGTGGGTCATGCTGAAAGATGAATTGTCAAGTTGGAGGGAGGTTACCAGTGGTACTCCTGGGGGAATTCTGTGCCACTGCACACATGCAGAATTCATGTCTCTTGCAGATTTCCCCACACCCTCAGAAAATACATTCTGCTGGGTAGGCACTGCAATTACACCTTTTGCCCACCAGGGGATGCTGTGGTGCCAAAAGAGAGGACAGCGGGCTCAGCCAGCTGTGCAGAGGGAGGCCAGGTGAAGAGGCATGGGATATGGGGGAGCTGGACAGAGCAGGGCACACAGGGCAGCTGGGGGGTTCACATAGACTGGGGTGGGACAGACTGGGGTGGAGGCACAGGAGCTAGTGGGGTGACAGTATTGAGCCAGGGGCTGAGTGGGAGTGAGGGTCCAATGACGCATGGGGATGGGGTGGGGGAGCACAGAGCCACATAGGGACGGGGGAAAGGGGATGGCTGAAGGGAGTGCAGGGACACATGGGGATGTGTGGAGGAGTGGCTGAGTGAGGGTATAGGGACACATAGGGATGGGGGAAGGAAGGATGGATGAGTGAGGGTGCAGGGACACATGAGACGGGGTGGCTGAGCGGGGGTGCAGGGACACATGGGGATGGGGGAAGGAAGGATGGATGAGTGAGGGTGCAAGGACACATGGGGATTGGGGAGGGAGGTGCAGGGAAACATGTGGGCGGGGCAGAAGTACCTGACTGAATGGGAGAGGCTACAGATAAGCCATGGTCTATTGGGGATGGCTCCCCAACTCCCTAACAATCCCCGCCCCCCCAAAAACTGTTTCATACTTCTCCCACCCACACCCAGCAACCCTCCAAGTTCACACCCAGGCTCCTTCCCAGCAATTACTTCCCTTTTCCTCAGCTCCTCCATTACCCTTGATGCCCCCAAATCTTTGCACTGCTTCTGAGGGGTGCAGGAAGTACGTTTCAGTATTGTAGTTTAAATTGATTATTACTCAAGTTCTGTATTAATATTCCTAACAAGGTATCTATTTATTAAACATTTCCTGAATCTTTTTTGTTGTCTGTATTGTTACAGATATACTTTCTGACAGATATTTTGAAATAAATTACCAAAATAATTGAAACTAACACGATTACATTGTGTTATTTCAACACATAAAGTATGCAGAATTTTTAAATATTGTGTGCAGAATTTTTTATTTTTTGGCGCACAATTCCCCCAGGAGTACCCTTCTGGAGTTCCTCAATGATTGATCTTGGGACCAATCTTATTTCATATTTCATTGATAACCATGGCACAAAAAGTGGGAATATGTTAATAAAATTTGTGGATGACATGAAGTTGAGAAGTATTGCTGATATGAAGGAGGACCAGAATCTGGACAACCTTGAATACTAGAATAATAGAATAGGATGAAATTTAATAATGCAAAGTGCAAGGTCATGCACCTAGGGACTAACAACAAGCATTTTTTGCTATAAACTGGGGATGTATCAGCTGTAAGTGACAGAGGAGGAGAAAGACCCGGGTATATTGACTGATCATAGGAAGACTGTGTTGCCAGTGTGATGTGACTGTGAAAAAGGCTAATGAAATTCTAGGATGCGTATTTCCAGTAGAGATAGGGAAGTGTTAGTACCATTATACAAGGCACTGGTGAGACCTCATGTGGAATACTGTGTGCAATTCTGATCTCCTACATTTAAGAAAGATGAATTCACACTGGAACAGGTGCGGAGAAGGGCTACTAGGATGACCAGAGGAATGAAGAACCTACCTTATGAGAGCAAACTTAAGTGGCTTGGCTCGTTTAACCTAACCAAACGAAGGCTGAGGGGAGATATGACTGCTCTCTATAAATACATCAGAGGGCTAAATACCGCAGAGGGAGAGGAATTAAAGTTAAGTGCCAGTGTTGACACAAGACCAAATGGATATAAACTGGCCATCGACAAGATTAGGCTTGAAATTAGATAAAGATGTCTAGCTATCACAGGAGTGAAGTTTTGGAACAGCCTTCCTGGGGAGGTGGGGGGAGGGAGAGGGGAGCGGTGGAGACAAGCTTCAAGACTGAGCTTGATAAGTTTTTATGGAGGGGATGGTATGATGAGACAGCATACAACGGTATGTGGCCCATATGCAACTGCTAGTTGTAAATATCCCCAACGGCCGGAGATGGGATACTCGATGGAGAGGGCCCAGGTCAGATTGGCAGAGACCCGGGGGTGGGGGTGGGTGGGGAGAGGGTTGCCTTCCTCTGTGGCATGGGGAATGGGTCATTTACCCGTTTAAACTAGAGTAATGGTGGATTCTCTGTAACTTGAAGTCCTCAAATCATCATTTAAAGACTTAAGTAACTCAGGCAGATATTATGGGTCTATTACAGGAGTGGATGAATTAAGTTCTGTGGCTTGCAATGTTCAGGAGGTGATGTAGATGATCACAGAGGCCCCTTCTGGCCTTAAAGGCTGTGAGTCTATGAAGACAAGGAGTAGGCAGACAAAAACAGTCACTAACGTTAATGATGTGTGTGTTGCTAGATTCTTCCTCTTCAGTCAAGAAACAATCTACTGTAAGATGAAGAGGGAAGTAGCATGAAGAAAGAAACTATGAGGAGGAGTATTATCAGTGTGCAATTGTTTTTTCTAGATCATCTCATGTTCCCCTACATTAATCAGAACTGAATGTGGATGTATTGAGCCAAATTTTTAGTGTAGATATAGAATTTTAAAATGACTGTACAAAAAATGAGTAACTCTTAAAATCATGACAATTACAAATGCACACACAAACAAATTACCCTGTACAGGAGTAGAATCCAGATCGTCTTTATCAGAAATGATAATAGCACCTCTTTACAGCAGTGCAAAGCAATAGCAAGTCCGTCCTGCAAGAGATTCAGATAGGGGGGTAGGTAATCACCGTGTCAATGTCCTTATAGCACATGTGTTCAGGCAGATGTCATGGAAGCCAGCCACCACCTGCCACTACTACAGGCAGGATGGCAGCTTGTACCTGAAGATACTAATACTGATATTAATCACCACAGTTGCAATGGTAATACTGTAAATTTTAGCCCCTTTGTTTAAAACAAATAATAACATGGGTGGTGATGGCTCCTTAGTTCAATTTTAACTTTTTCAAGATAAGGCAATTATACTCAATAAAACTTAGTTTTGAATTAAATTATCAAGGAAAATGATGACAAATAGAAACAGAACTTATCCAGCATGCACTTGATAGAAACTCCCAGGAGGGATCAGCTTGAACTGAATGCTACTTTATTGCTGTTGTCGGTCCTAGCAATTGAAAGGTGCAGAACAGTTACTTGCATGGGATGGATCAGATATATAAAGGTGCAATGTGCTAATTAAATGAACAGTTCAGTAGAGAAGTTACTAGATTATGGAGTTGTGGTAGCAACTCAGTAGTTAAAACTGCAGAATTCTGTCTTCATTCCACTGTAATTTGATTTAAAAATTCCCTGGGAGCTGAAATTTTTCATGCTTTGTCTTACTTCAAAAGTGAGGGTGATTTGTAAAATTTGATACTTTGATATTTTTACTGATATGGTGAAGCAGTAATGCCCACTTTAAAAAAAATCAGAGATTGCAAATAAGAAAATGAAGTAAAATGGTTACCATTTGCCAATAATAGTTAACACACAAATACCACAGTTCTTTCCTATTCTATGCATTGCGAGAAACTGGTCTCTTAGATACAGTGTGCTTTACTTGTTGACAAAAGCTAATTTGCAATAGTGGCCACTGTATCACACACACACGACCAGAGGTTGGATATCTGAATTGCTTCCAGCTGCTTGAAGGAATCTATCAGAAGAGCATTCCAATCAAGTGGAAATATTTCACAGTTTGGTTCCAAAAGGACTGTGTGAATCTCTTTAGACAAGCTGCTAGACATTTCCTTTTTTATTTGTCAATCTGCGTCACAGACCACTTCCCCAACTGTACATTTTGCAGTTATTTGGGCTTTCATAATCATGTTTAAAAGTTTATCAATTTATCTGCAATTACTAATCACTCAGATTCATGAGAGGCTAATTGCAATTAAAATCTCCCATTCAGAAAACTTCTTGTCATGGGATACTAAGATGGGCCTTACAAAGCTGATGGGACTTCTTTTTCAACCTGTGAGCTTACATTTCTTACATGGAAGGCTTAATACTTCTGCAGTGTTAAACTCCCCAACTGAGCCATCTTCAATCTCTGTCAATTGACCACCAAATAGAAATACTACATTTTCTAAGGATAAAGTGGTGCTGTGAACCCATCCTAAATGCCGTCCAAAGCTAGTGCTAGAATTCAATCTTAGTCAGTTAGTCATCCTGCCAACATTCTTTGCATGCCCATCTTAGCAAGGCCCTTCTCTGCAAAATCAACATGAAAGGGGGTAGACTAAAAGCTTTAGAAAATGCACCCAGCTTTTTGTTTCTTTTGTAACCAATACTGTACGTTCTGTTATCTCCAAGACAACCATGTCAAAAAGGTTGTCTGACTGCATCTCTCATTGCTGCTCTGCAATAGGCTTACTGGTAGGTCTGCTTCTGCAGCCAACCTCCAGTCATGTTTTATACAGGAGAGTTTTAGAACAGCCACATAAGTGCATAGGGTACCTGTATACTTTTGCAAGAGCAATGTTGTTTGGAATCAGGCTTAACACACGACTTAAAATGTTTGGTTTATCGATGTTAAAGAAATTTTGAGTGTCCCAACTCTTCTGTCTCCTAATTATTTTGTGGCTGGACTGTCTCAACTGTTTGTTTTAACAGTATAACATTTTGGCCAGTTTTGAATTTAAAATTAAGCATTCTTCATTCAGTGGGTGAGTTCCCTCACCCATGGAATGAAGGGACAAGGTGGGTGAGGGAATATCCTTTATTGGACCAACTTCTGTTGGCAGGAGGCAAGCTTTTGAGCTTACCTAGTGCTCTTCTTCAGGTGATGGGAGGCACATTTTATGATTTATTCTGCCTGCTCTTTGCTGCGTTAACATGTCTTTTGTATTTTTCTTACATCATTGCAAGTCACAAATTTAAGCTTAGACTTTCAAAATATGCACATACTTTTGCATGTCCATGCTCACCTGCCCTCCAAACTTTCCTAATGGCATGTTATACCATGTTTTGCTCAGAAAGAGCTAACAGTTGGGAGTGCTAAGGGTTCCGGAGGCTGCAGTTCAGGAGCTGTTAAGTCAGTGGTTTTGAAACTTTAAGCTATGGAAGATTCCGCTATTCTTGTAGCAGGAGCCAGCCCCAGGACTGGTGACTGTTATAGCGATAGGGAACAACAGTTACAGATAGATAAATATCTCTGTTTATTATCAATAGCAATATGTCATATGATGCATTACATAATACATTAATGTTTTAAGTATGCAAAAAAGATTCAACATGTTCACAAATTTTATGGACAATGTTTAACAGAATGTTGTATATTGGAGAGACCACATGCAAATAGACACTAAAATAAGTATAATGAACAATTAAATCAGTGTATCAGTGTATTCAGTCACAGGCTTGGTGGTGGTATTATCCATCTTGTGCACTGAATGAGGCAGAGTTGATGTGGAAAAACAGAATGTGATCACATAATTAAAGATTAGATCATAATGCATATGGAAAAGAGGACTGAATTAAGGCTTCATGAACAACCATAAATTTGGTATTTCCTAACCCTTTAGTGTTCTGTCACTTGAGCTAACTGAGTAACTGGTGGTAATAATAGGCTGTTGTCCTCTGTGTCGGTTATCTACTGGATGGGGTGAGATAAACACTTGCCAGTGGGCAACAGAGGAATACTGGGACTCAGACATCATGGGCTCTAACCCATGTTCTGGAGGGAAGTGTTCTCTAGTGATTAGACACTTCTGCTCCTGTCCCCACTAGCCTGTGGCCTTCATCTCCTATGCTGTAGCCTGTCCTCTTCTGTCTCTGTTGCATTTCCCCTGCCCTCCCTTTGTTGCTGTCCCATCCTCTATTCTGTAAAATTCCCCCTTTGCCTTGGTCCCTGTTTCTCCCTTCTCTTATCCCTTCTTCCTCCCTTAGGGTGACCAGATGTCCCGATAAAATCAGGACTGTCCCGATCAAATAACCCTTTGTCCCGATCATTTGTCCCAATAGTCAGCTAAGGAGGCGAGCGGGAGGGAGACGCTGACCCTGTGGGTTCTCCAGGGATGCAGCCAAGCTCTCCCCCCCACTTGCCTCCTTCTCCCTCCTCTCCCCAGTGCGCCGTGTACCCGCTCCTCTTCCCCTCCAGCGCTTCCCGCCGTCTAACAGCTGTTTGGCAGCACTTAGCGCTTTCCAGGAGAGATGGGGAAGGAGCGGGTGCGCAGCACACTCAGGAGGCGGAGAAGAGGCAGGGCAGGGGCAGGGACTTGAGGGAAGGGGGTGAAATGGGGCTGGGGCGAGGGCGGTGCAGGGGCGGGAAGAGGGGGGGCACCCACCCAGCAGAGGAGAAGTCAGCATCGTAGGGGTGAGTGGCAGGTGGGGGCGGGGGTGAAGAGGCGAGCAGACGGTGAGGAGGGACGCAGCGAGCCAGCGGCAGGCCGGGGGATGAGGAAGGGCGTGGTGAGGGGACTGAATGAGGAGGGGGCAGGACCTGGGGCCGAATGGGGGCAGAGTCTGGGAGGAGCAAGGGTGGACTGTGGGCGGGACTGATGGCACTCCAGTGTGTCCCGATATATTAGTGTGGTGGTCTGGTCACCCTATCATCCCTTCCCAAATCCTCACCTTTCTCCATTCAACACTCAGGCTGCTTCCTCCTCCTCCTCACTGCCTGGGTCCTGGGAGAGGAGAATTGAGAACACAGGAGAGACGGTTTCCCTTCTTTCAGTTCTGGTGTGCAGCACCATCAGCCAGGAGGAGAGTCGCAGCCCCAGGCTGGAACAAGCTCAGTGTGTTTTGTGGGTGTGGAACAAGCTCATAGTGTTTAGCATGGGACCTCTGTAGGAGTGGAGCATTCTCAGTGGGGATGGAATGTTCACAGAATTTTGTTGCCAGCTTCTGCTGAGCGTGTACAAGTGGCTGTTTTCAGACTGAGGTGTATAATTCAACCAGATTTTCTCAGGGAAGCAAAAGACACCCCTTCAAGACCAGGATGATTGCTCTGCTAGATTTTAAGTCCCTGCTCCCAAGTATAGAGGAGCCTCTTAGATCAACAACTGTAAGAATTTTTTTAAACATTTTTCCCCCTAACCTCATTCTCAGGAGTAGTTGAACCATTTTGCAGAACCTTTAAAAAAAAATGCAATCCAGGGCAGTTGCCCAGCATGGAAAATTTCAGCCAGAATGGTTGAAGTTTAGCAAAGTTTTATAAGCTATTGAAAAAAGGAGGGTCTTCTATTATAAAAGGGTTTAGGAAACCTTAACTAAATGTGATGCTTCCAGATGTGCCTATAAGTATATACATTCCCATCTGTTTGAGATCACTAAATTGGTCTAAACCCTGTTGCAGACGATTAATATGTTCAAACTTCACACACTGGCATCTTCAGGGTAAATTGGCTCTCACTGACTTTCAGTTTTGCATGTAGATGGGAGTACTAAGGCATTGGTTAGCATGTATTAATGAAGCTTTTGTGCTGTGTGCCATTGATGAGAGCAAAAGATGGTATTTTTGGGTGTGAGCATTACCATAAATAACTTGGAAGAAATCTCCCATTCTTCTTCGCTTGCAGTTATGGAGACCAACTCTTGTACTCCCTAAACATTGCCTACATTATGATTTTTCTAATATTTTCTACCAATGCTACCACTAACTCCACTGCACTGACAGGAGCAATGGTGGAAGTTCTAGCATAGACCAGACGCCCTTGGTAGCTAGCGGTTTAAGAACTATCATCTAGACTGGGTCTGAGCAAGGTTATATGGTACAGTGCTTGAAACGCCAATGTCTGCTTGATGCCCTGTCGATTCTAGGGCTCCCATTTTCCTACCACTGGGGTAACAATGGTGGGAAATTTTAGAGAGAAAAATCCTAGGGGCAGAGCCTCAGCTTGTGTAAACTGTCATCTCTATTGACTTCAGCTGAGGATTTTCCCCTGATATAGACAAATATGGACTGATTCTTGTAGTGCTCATTCACACAAAACTCCCTTTGGAGTCAGTTGGTATAATCAACTGGAGTATTTGCAATATTCTTTTGCTTCCCTTTAGCATTGTCTTTGCAGATCCAGTGACTTTATTCTACAGCAGTGACTATATGTTTCCCCAGAATTTTTTTTTTTTATTATTGGCATTTATTTATTTAGATTTTAAAAACAAAGTTGTGCTTTATGATTGTAGTCCAAAGATATTCTTGGTGTTACTTTCAAAATGAAGTCACAATTGAAAATTAGAATTTATTTAATTTTTATTGTGTCAGTATTCTCCTAAATTATTTCTCTCGTGTAGCATTTATAGCAAGCATAATACAAAGAACCTTCCAACAGTTTCAGATTTTGATTTTCATGAGCTGAGGTTACATTAAATAGCAAGAAGATACAGCAAGTATACTGTCCAACAGTTTTAATGGAACAGTGAAATGATATTTTATCTGGAGTCTGGCTTTCTCAATTTAAGTTTTATAAGCTTTTAGATGTTATCAAAATTTTGTATAGACTTTTGAGAATATAAGGTTGATTTGATTGGATTCCAATCTGCTTCCCTTTCAGGCGTTAACAGGACATTGCTAGTTGGTTCTGTTTAGAATAAGCTTTTCAGCCTTTGTATAATTTCACACTAATAATGTGGCTGCCCTGCATTATCTGTTCAATTGCACAATAAATCATTTTGTTTCATGTGTATGTGCTGTTTTTAGTAAATCAGCTGATGTGAGCATAGAGTTTACATAATTATGAAGACCTTGAACTTATAATTTCATCCACTGTGCAGTATCAAAATAATGAAAAAGACAAAACTGAGGCTTTTTCTCAGAGATGATGTTGGTATTTGAGTTTAATAATTTAACAGATTATGAATTGTGATTAGTTATTTCTGTGTTTCATGTTAAACAAACATTTTCATTTGGAAAGGTTGACTGTTCCTTTCTGTAAATGGATATTAGATCAATATTTACCAAAGTCACCTTCTCAGTCTTCAAGAAATTGAATGTTTTACATTTGTCTCATTTCATACAGTTATTTTAGTAGTTTTGGTAAAAATAGCTCCTTTGCCTAGATAAGATTTGTGAAAGAGAGAGAAATTGATATTCAAGGTTATTATTAAAGGTCCTCTTTGCCATCAACTGTGTTATAATTTCCCATATTTAAAATATGAAAGCAATGTATTTTAAAATAAATTACCAATAAATAATAAAGAAATCAATCTTTATTATTATTGTTATTAAATCAGTACCTGATAGCATAGCTATAAATTTGTCAGTTTACAAATAAATAATTTTTCAGCAATTTATAATTTCTTTTTAACTTGCCATACAAATTCTCAGCCTAGGAACATAAGAACTTTGCGAACTGGTCATACTGGGTCAGACCAATAATCCATTTATCCCCATATCCTGACTTCTCACAGTGGACAGTGCCAGATGCTTCAGAAGGAATGAACAGAATGATCTATCACCTGTCATCCAGGCCCATCTTCTGGCAGTTGGAGGGTTAGGAACATCTGGAGCATGGAGTTGCGTCCCTGGCCACCTGAGCTAATAGCCATTGATGGACCTATCCTCCATGAACTTAATCTAACTCTTTTTTGAACCCACTTACACTTTTGACCTTCACAATATCCCCCAGCAACGAACTCCACAGGTTGACTGTGTGTTGTATGAAAAAGTACTTCCTTTTGTTTGTTTTAAACCTGCTCCCTGTTTATTTCATTGGATGACCCCTGGATCTTATATTATGTGAAGGGGTTAATAACATCACTTCATTCACCATTCATGATTTTATTGATTTCTGTCATAGCCCCCTTCAGTTGACTTTTTTCTAAGATGAACAGACCCAGTCTTTAATCTCTCCTCATATCCCTAATCTTTTTGTTGCCCTTCAATGTACCACTTGCAATTCTAATATATCTTTTTTGAGATAGAGTGACCAGAACTGCAAGCAATATTCAAGATGTGGGTGTGCCATGGATTTATGCAGTAACATAATGATATTTTCTATTTCTATTATCTTTCCCTTTCCTAATGGTTCCTAACATTCTGTTGGCTGTTGTGACTGCTGCTGCACAGTGAGTGGATGTTTTCAGAGGACTATTCATGATGATTCCAAGATCTGTCTTGAGTGTTAACAGCTAATTTAGACCCCATTGTTTTGTATGTATAGTTGGGGGTCTTTTTTTTCCAATGTGCATTACTTTGCACTTATCAGTATTGAATTTTTTTGTGTGTAAAATATATATGTTGTGTTTTTTCTTTTAGAAACAAGGCAAAAACACTTGTTTAAACAGCAAACCTTTGGAAAGGGAAACTTGTCAAATACATATTCCTTTATTTAGACCTTTAGTAATGTTCTTGGTCATATGACTTGAAATAAAGTGAGAGCAAAATGAAAAATATAAAAGTCTTTCACATGCAGTAGAAGACTTGGCAGAGTTGATAAAGAAGCAAATCTAGAACTCTCCATCTCTGATTTCCCCAGACACCAGTCAAGCACAAATGCTTTTATAGTATTGACTGCCCAGGCAAACCAGAAAGATTACTTCTCCTCCTAGGCAAAAGTCACTTGCACAATAAACAAAATAGTCATTAAACAATTTGCTGCCCCTGTATTGTGTTGCCTCTTGCTCTCCCTATATGGTAAAGTTGACCCTGCAGCAGCTTAAAGATGGAAAACTCACTGGTTGAAATGTTTCTGTGGCATTTATATTTTCCACTGAAATTCTTATCTATCAATGCTAATATGGCCAAGTTTGAATTCATATTCCAGAGAAAGTGGAAGCTCATTTCTGTGTTTGGAAAGAAGACAGGAGTTCTTGACGTTTAAAGGAAGTGCAGAAATAGTGTACCATTGAGATCAGATAAATATTTAAGTCGCTATATACCTATGTGCTAACAAGCTTATCTGCCCAGATCAGAGCATTCTTACTAGTGGGTTCTATAATACAAGTAATCCTCTGCTACAATAATTGTAATAATAATGAATACTTAGCATTTTCATGCCATCTTTCATCAGCGCATCTCCAAGCACTTCATAAAGGTTTGCTAAACATTATTTATTTCCAGTTTGTATAAATATGAAAAATTATGTACAGAGGTTACTTGAACTATCTCAGTGAGGTTGAGTATCTCATTCAAGGTCACACAGTGAATCAATGAGAGAGGCAGGAATAGAACGTATATCCAGTTCTCTTTCTTATCCACTGGAGAATTTTTTTTTTTATAGTAGCATACACTTTGTTCTGGAGAGTTTCCAAAACACTCAAGAAGGATGATCTCTGCTTTGAAGAGCGCGCAATCCAAAGTCAGATAAGTAGATGGAAGTTAATGGGATGGGAACGATAACAGGCAAATTATTTGCAATTTTATATATGCAAATATATATTATTCAGTGGGTAATGTAGACTTGGCTTGTGGGTCTCCAAAGCATAGTCCAGTAGCTTCAAGAAATACTGATGCACCTTCCAGAACCTTAAATATTAACATCAGAAAGGAAAATATTTTTTAGTCTGGTACTAAACTACAATCAAAACTGTATTCAGTTTTGTACTTTGAAGTCAAAGACTTCTTTCCAAGACTTTCCAAACTCTTCTCTATACCCATTCAAAGTCTTCACCGATACAATCAAATGGAGTTGGCCAGAGCGTCTCAACATTTCTCAATTTATGAATATAACTATGAGACGGAAAAAAAAATGTCAGGCTTGTGTATGTTTCTTTTTTTAAAAATAAATACTGTAAGTGCTGAAAATATGGTCTGACTGAAAAATCATTTGGGGACAGATTCGTGCTTTCCCTGAAAGGGAAGCAAAATTCCAGACTCAGCCAGTGAGAGGACTACTGGGAGCTGAGCTGAGTACTTTCCTTTAAAGGCTCAGATTTCCCTTGCATGACTATCATGTCCAACTACAGTTTTGATCTGCTGAGGCTAGCAAGAGGGAGTATCTCCATTGATCAGGAGAGAGAATATGGATAAAATTAACCTATTTAATGATTTTTTGTTAGATAAGAACATGGTTGTTGTGTATTATTCAGCGTAACTGTAGTAGTTAAACTGAAATGTCTGCATTTTGTGAAGGTTATTTTATTAATTTCTTAGCTTTTTGTTCATTCTGGATCAGTTTTCCTTTCTTCTTTTTGTATATAGCCCTTGACTAGTTTTAAACACGAAATAAATTTGATATTTTTTCCTACCAGGTGAAGACTGCTTTATTTGAACTATTGTAGTAATCTACTAAAAAATGAGCGTGGGGGAAGATGGTGTTAACACAAAACATGGTATTCAGTATAATAGAGAGGACTAGGAAGGTGTCCTTTAGGTTTGGTCTACACACTGATTTTGTACCAGTATAACTATTTCACTTATGGGTGTAATTTTTTTTAAATAAAAATGATATATTAATGTAAATGAAGTACAGCTTCCTGTATGGGAATATCTAAATGGGTATGAACATTTTTATACTGGTATGACTATGTTCACACAAGTGGGATTGTGTACTGCTTTACCAGTACAATTAAGTGGTACCACTTTTATGTGGAGACAAAGCCTTAATCCTTGTAAATTTAAACACTAAAAAAAGGTGTTAATTAGATGGCAGCTAAAACCTAGTTTATTCTATTTTCTGTTGGAAAGTCCTCCAAATTTCAATGTGCATTGGCTGATTAGATAAGGATCAGAGGCTGCCACAAGATCACCTATTCCTGAGGAATTGTGCCCAGTTTAGAACTATTTTTTTTATTCCTTTATGAAGGATTTTGAATTCAGTTCTCTCCCATTTTGTCTGGTGCAGAGAAATAATCAAGGAATTCCTGTAGGAAGCCTTTATGTACATAGAATGAGTTAAGATTGCTCATTCCATGTTATAAGGGAATAGTATTTCAGTGATTTTTTTTTCATGTTTCATATTATACCCCTACAGCCTTCATGAGGAAGAGCTGACTGTTTTCCTAAGCAGAGCTGTCCTTTCTCCTGCTGGCCCTTTCATGTCTCTGGTTGTTGCCTGGAGAGCTCTACCCTATGGAAAAGAGATGAGAAACTGGCCCTCTAACTAAGGGAGAGGTCAATGGGTGAGGAAAACTGATGGTTGGCTCCTAACAGGTGCCGGCTAATATAGCACCAGCATTGCCCCTCTTAACATGGGCATATTGGACTTCATGGTAAGGGCACTACTAGTTTTCAAGGTAATTAAATATTGTTTGAGGGATTTTTTTTTGCTCTAAAACACAAAGGTGAAGAGTGAGGTGCTGTCATGCACAGGGGCAGCATGAGGAAAGATATGGAGTCATTTGTGGAGTGTTAAAGCTAGCTGATTTGGCAGAGTATAGGGCAAGAGCAAGGGAATAGAGAAACTGAAGCTGAGATGTAGGAGAAGCAGAACTGTATAGTACCTTGAAGATGAGGAGTCTGACTGTGATTTGGAAACAAATAGTCAAGCCAGTACATGCATTCACTAGTGAGTTGAGTGGATCCTGCACAAATATATGGTTTATATATCCAAACGTCTTAGCTTATTTAGTCTGTTTCTCTGGTATTGTCAGTACAAATGAAAGAGCAGCACTGAAAAAAAATGCACTGCAGCAACTGAAAGGTTAGAGGAAAATGTAGTCATGCAAAAAGTTCTTGAAAATTGATTAACTACATTCATAATGAACCTGTGCCAGTCATGGGCACTAAAAGGCACATCTGTCCGCTTGAAACATGTCATGAACTTTGTCAAATGTTGCTAATGAAGAGCAGCAGCCATATCATGTATTTGTGGGCTAAGAAAATTGTTAATTTGACTGGCTGGCTGCTGACCCAAACCTCTTTCACCATGTCCCGGGTACTATACATTGCTCAGTTATGGCACACAGTAATTGGATGTACCTCTGCAGGTTTCCTGATGAGAGACAATGAACCTGTCGGGGCTTTCACATTAACATTATAACTTTGTGATATCACAGTCTGTTGTCTTTTGTAAAATCACCAGCTTATGTTTAAAGAATTACAAGCATTATTTAATAATGGATGCTTGGTTTTGCATAGCATTGAATTTTCAGTGGATTCAGGCTTCCTTTGGCAGCATATCAAAGCAAACTACCAGTTTTTTGGTGCCAGTATTTTAAAATCTAGCTCAAATGCCTAATGTAGGGTCAGAGCTGCTCAATTTCATGTTTTTAGTGCTGTTTCTTTCTCCTGCTGCCACTAAAACTGATTTGAGATCCATCTCTCACAGAAGGTGAGCTTTAAAGACCATATTTTAAGCCATGAGGAGAGAATCTGAACAGAATATCAATCACTCCCAGCTATCATATCTATTGTATGCCAAAATTATAACTTACACCATTATATAATGCAGACACTGTATGCACAGATAATTTTAGCTCTGCAGCCATCTCATCGGTGTGTTACATGCCTACACCTCATGTCATTGTAAGTTTTTCTGTGTGGACATGCAGTAAGCACATTGTAACATGATGCGATTGACTGACTTGGTCAGATTGACTTCTCAGCTCTCTAAGGCCCTGATTCATGCAAGTCCATACCTATTCAGGATGGCACTTAAGCATATGATTAGGCCCTGATTCAACAAGGTACATAAGCACATGATTAACTTCAATTGGATTACTCACATGCTTAAAGTTATGACCTTAGAAACCTTGCTGATTTGGGACCGTAATTTTCAAACTTGTCTTTTACCGCAAGATGTCCCCAAATAAAGCAATCACAGTGGAGAACCTCTGCATTAAACAATATGATACCAGCAGAAGAAAGTTTGGTTTTGGTTGTTTTAATCTCTCTCTCCTAAATCACACAACCTGGAGGAACAGTCATGTTCAGAGAGTGAAATAGACCAAATAGCAATCCAGAGCTGAATATAGTCCTGGGGTGCAGTAAGTAGATTGGCAGAACTTGCACTCTCACTGCCATGCAGATGGTATTTGTCAATTTGCTCAGACTTAGATGGGAGGGGAGGCTTATTTTACCTGCCATTGATGAACATCAAGCTCCCAATGTCTGATGACAGGTTGCTATTTCACACTTTGTAGTTTTGTTTCAACAGAAATTCAGTATGTTGTTTCACTGAACAACTTTCTATAGTCTAGATAGCAGAACCTGATGCCTTTATGGACCAGAAGGATTTTCATATGCATATAAAAACACATTGTGGTTGTAGTAAGTGTCTGAGATTTATTAGAGGTGAACTGCACTTCATGCACTGGAAGAAAAAAGAAGTCTTTCATGTATAACTGTAACAATCATTTAGATAGATCATGAATATGCTTATATTAGCTTTCAAGATGCCACATTTAGGTGATTTTATACAAGATGTTCATAATAATGTCTTATGTATGGGGGAAAAAAAACCTCACAGAGAAAGTAGTCATGTCAGTAGGGTGTGCTGGGCATGTATTTTCTCAAGTGCAGTCAAGCTGTTTAGCCATAAATTCCATTTGAAAACTGGCAACCTTCTCTTGGAGCAAAGGAGGCAAGAGACAGAAACATAGGTCTGAAAGGGACCTTGAGAAGTCAACAAGTCCAGATTTCTGTGCTGCTACAGGACCAAGTAAACCTGGCAGGGGTTTGTCCAACCTGTTCTGAAAAACTTCCAGTGATGAGGATTCCAGAACCTCCCTTGGAAGCCTAGTCATGCTTCACAAACTTCACTGTAGCTGGAATGTTTTCCCTAGTATCTAATCTAAATCTCCCTTGCTGCCACCGTGTGTCGTATCGGACACTCCCGTTAATATACCTCACAGCGATATAAGCCTTTTTCACAACTACGTCACATTGTTGACTCATATTCAATTTGTGATCCGCTATAACCCCCCAGATCCTTTACAGCAGTTCTACAGTCTAGCCAGTTAATTCCCATTTTGTAGTTATGCTTTTTTTTTTCCCCCTTACCAAGTGCATTTATCTTCATTGAATTTCATCTTGTTGAAGTCAGACCCATTCTCCAGTTTGTCAGAATCATTTTGAATACTAATCCTGTCTTCCAGAGTGCCTGGTGTCATCAGCAAATTTTATAAGCATACTCTCCACTCCATTATCCAAGTAATTAATGAATATATTGAATAGTATATGACCTAGAACTGACCCCTGCAGGATCCCACCGAGGGGATACTCTCCCAGTTTGACAGCAAATCATTAATAACTACTGTTTGAGAACAGTCTTTCAATCAATCATGCACCCACCTTGTAACAACTTCATATAGACTACATTTCCCTAGTTTGCTTACGAGAATGTCACATGGGACTGTGTCAAAAGCCTTATTAAAATCAAGATATATCATGCCTACCACTTCCCCCAAATCCACTAAGCCAGTAAAAAGAACAGGAGAACTTGTGGTACCTTAAAGACTAACAAATTTATTGTAGCATGAGCTTTCGTGAGCTACAGCTCACTTCTTCGGATGCATAGAATGGAACACACAGACAGGAGATATTTATACATACAGAGAACATGAAAAGGTGGAAGTATGCATAACAACAGGAAACGTCTAATCAATTGAGATGAGCTCTTAGCAGCAGGAGGAAAAAAAAACAACTTTTTGTTCTCTGTATGTATGAATATCTCCTGTCTGTGTGTTCCATTCTGTGCATCCGAAGAAGTGAGCTGTAGCTCACGAAAGCTCATGCTACAATAAATTTGTTAGTCTTTAAGGTGCCACAAGTTCTCCTGTTCTTTTTGCGGATACAGACTAACACGGCTGCTACTCTGAAACCTGTCAAATAAGCCAGTAAAGTAACCCTGTCAAAAAAGAAAATTAGGTTGGTTTGGAATAATTTGTTCTTGACCAACCTATGTTATCTATTACTTATTACCCTATTATCTTCTAGTACTTACAGATTGTTCCAGTATCTTTACAACTAATGGAGTCAGGCTGACTGATCTATTAATCCTTAGGTCCTCTTTGTTCCCTTTTTTAAAGATAAGTACGTTTGCCCTTCTCTAGTTCTGTGGGACCTCACCTGCCCTTCATGAATTCTTGAATTTCCAACTGTTCCGAGATTGCTTCAGTGAAGTTGGGGGAGGGATAGCTCAGTGGCTTGAGCATTGGCCTGCTACACCCAGGGTTGTGAGTTCAATCCTTGAGGGGGCCACTTAGGGATCTGGGGCAAAAATTGGTCCTGCTAGTGAAGGCAGGGGGCTGGACTCAATGACTTTTCAACATCCTTTCCAGTTCTAGGAGATTGGTATATCTCCAATTATTACCTGAATTCCTTAAGTACCCAAAGATGAATTTCATCAGGCCTACTGATTTGAATACATCTAACCTTATCTAAATATTTTTAATTTGTTCTTTCTCTTATTTTGCTTGCATTCTTACCCCCTAGTTGCTGATATTAATTCTGTTGAGTATCTGGTCACCATTAACCTTTATAGTGAAGACTGAAGCAAAATAAGCATTAATACCTCAGCCTTCTTGATGTCATCAATTGTTAGTTCTATTTCCTTCCTAAGTAGAAAACCTACACTTTCCTTCATCTTTCTCTTGCTCCTAATCTATTTAAAGAACTTCTTATTGTCTTCTATGTTGTTTGTTAAGTAGAACTCATTTTGTGCCTTAGCCTTTCAGATTTTTTCTGTACATGCTTGTGCTGTTCTTTTGTACTCCTCCTTAGCAGTTTGTTCATACTTCCACTTTTTGTAGGCTTGATTTTCAGGTCATTCAAGAGCTCCTGATGGAGCCATATTGGCCTCTTACTATTCTTCCTACTTTCTTTGCATTGGGATAGTTATAAGTTGTGCCTTTAATATTACCTTCTTGAGAAGGTTACAGCTCCCCATAACTCCTTTTTCCTTTAGATTTTCTTCCCAGGGGAATTTTCCTACAGTTCTGAATTTTGTGACAGTCTGCTTTTTGGAAGTCTATTGTCCTTTTTCTCCTTCTCTCACTCCTTCTTTTCCTTAGAATCATGAAATCATGATTTCATGATCACTTTCACCAAATTGCCTTCCACCTTCAGATTTGGTAACAATTACTCATTCTTAGTCAGAATCAAGTCTAAAAAAGCTGTTCTCCTGGTTACTTCCACCACTTCCTGAAACAAAAAGTTGACCCTAATACAGTCCAAGAACTTAACTGGACATTTTTTGTTTTAACACATTATTTTTCCAACAGATGTCTGGGTAGTTAAAGTCCCCCATTACTAACACGTTTTGTGTTTTGGATATTTCTGTTATTTATTATAGAAATGCCTCATACATCTCTTCCTGATTTGGTGATCTATAGTTAGGGCATTACCAAATTCATGGTCCATTTTGGTCAATTTCACGGTCATAGGATTTTAAAAATCGTAAATATCATTATTTCATCTATTTAAATCTGAAATTTCACGGAGTTGTAATTGTAGGGATCCTGACCTAAAATGGAGTTGTGGGGAGGTCACAAAGTTGTTGCGTGGGGAGCGGGTGGGTTTGCAGTCCTACTACCCTTACTTCTGCGCTGTTGCTTGTGGTGGTGCTGCCTTCAGAGCTGGGCAGCTGGAGAGCAAAGGCTGCTGGTCAAGAGCCCAGCTCTGAAGGCAGAGCCACCGCCAGCAGCAGTGCAGAAGTAAGGATGGCATGGTGTGGTATTGTCACCCTTACATCTGCACTGCTACCTGCAGAGCTGGGCCCTCAGTCAGCAGCCACCATTCTCAGCCGTCCAGCTCTGAAGGCAGCAGTGCAGAAGTAAGGGTGGCATGGTATGGTATTGCCACCCTTATTTCTGCGCTGCTGCTGGTGGGGCGCTGCCTTCAGAGTTGGGAGCCCAGCTAACAGCCGCCACTCTCCAGCCGCCCAGCTCTGAAGGCAGTAGGGGAAGTCAGGGTGGCAATACTGCAACCCCTTGAAAATAACCTTGTGACTCCCCTGCAACTCCCTTTTGGGTCAGGACTCCCAATTTGAGAAAAGCTGGTTTCCCCCCTGGAATCTGTATAGTACAGGGTAAAAGCACACAAACGACCAGATTTCACGGTCTGTGATGCATTTTTCATGGCCATGAATTTGGTGGGGCCCTATCTATAGCAGACCCTTACCATGACTTCACCTCTATTTTTTACCCAGAGACTTTCAACTGGTCTGTCTCTCGCCTCCTTCTGGGCCCCAGAACAAATAGGGCATTTGCAGGCATTTCATTCTTGTGACTCTTTCTGTATATTTTTGACGTATAATGCAACCCCTTTTTCTTTTTATCCTGCCTCTCCTTCCTGAACAAGCGGTACCCCTCTCTACTAGTATTTCAGTCATCAGACTTATCCCACCGAATCTCAGTGATGCCAGTTACATCATAATTTAGCTTATGTACTGATACTTCCCGTTTTTTCTGTTCATTCCCCACGCTCTTTGCATTTGTGTATAGACATCTAAGATGTTGAGCAGAATCCCCCTCTAATTTCCTTTGTGTTGCTCTCATGATCCTATTGTAATTTTCCATGCCCCCCTCCCCTCAACATTTAGTCCTCCATTAAGGTCACCTTTTTTATGCTTACCTGTGGGCTTTTGTCACCTGTCCCCTTTGATCCTAGTTTAAAGCCCTCCTCAGTACATTGGTGAGTTGGTGTGCAAAGATGCTCTTCCTCTTCTTGGTCAGGTGGGCTTCATATTTTTTCTGGGACAGCACTGCATGGTGAGGAAGCTGAAGCCCTCCCATTGACACCATCTGTGCAGCGTGTTCCCTCCAGTAGGAAAGAGATCATGTGTGCTGTTTCTACAGATGTAAACATTTGTGAAAAACTGAGAGGAAACCACAGTTCTAAAAGCCATCATGTTTGGGTTTGGTTACAGATGTGGCTTTTCATCTCAGATTCCTTTAGGATAACTGTTTGAGAAATCATCGGGGTGAATGACCATTTAATGGCTATCTAAATACAAGTGAAGGAGTACGAGTTGTGTGGTATCAGTATAGGCCCCATAACAAGGTTGCCCTGAGGAAGAGAAGGAAGAGGTCAGTCAGAGCTTGCAAAGCCTAGTGGGAATGGCCAGGCCAGAGGAATTACTGTTCATTCTGGGAGACTTCAGTGCTCAGACTGGCTCAGGTTGATCAGGCTATGAGCAGATTCTGAGACTGTATGAACTGGGATTGCAGAACACAGAGAGCGTTGCACTGCTTGACATGGCAATCAGTTGGTGATTACCAATACTTGGTTTAAGAAAAAAGAAAGTCATCTTTACACATACCGAAGTGGTGAAGTAAGTGTGCAAATAGATTTCTAGCTATTCTAAAAGAACCAGAGGAAGATGGTTAATGATTGCAAGCAACACTGTCTCACCCGAAGACAAGACTGGCAAATGAACCTAGAGTAAGCTTTGCTCCAATGAAACATGCATCGGAATGTTTAAACCATGCAGTGTGACTGTAGACAAGTTTACTGAGACACTCATAAAGTTTTGAGTCAAGAGATACACAAATTAGAAAAGCAGAAGAGGAGTGGTGTCTCTTCAAGAATGTATTGATCCAAAATCTGAGATGCTATGTGGACATGCTAATCTGGGTAGACCGCAGTCTGTTGAAGAATCATGGAAAAAAGGGGTTCAGAAAGCAGTAATTAAAGAGATGCCAGAAAGGTGATGGAAAATAACCCTTCAGAAGAAGTGATTGCCACATATAGTGCCTAGAAGCAAAGCAAGCAGTCAGGCAATAAACCTAGCTTTAGGGAAGCTGTATAATGAGTTTAACAACTACCTTCAACTTGCCCAAAAGAAAATATATGTGATCATGCAGACGAGAAACAAAAGAAGGGAAGACAGAGTGAACACACCATTCCTGAAGAGCACATGAGGCAGACTGCTACTCTGGGGGAATTCTACGCCACCGTACATGTGCAGAATTCACGTGCTGTGCAGAATTTTTTTTCTCAGCAGAAAATACATTCTGCTGAGAAGTGCTAGTGCTACAGTTACGCCTTTTGCCAACCAGGGACCACTTTGACATCAGAACAGAGAGCAGCGCCAGCTGAGAATAGAGAAGAGAAAAGCTGCATTCCTCACAGCTTCCTGCCCATGGGGCCAATTCAGGAGACACGTGATATGGGGGTACAGACAGTGTTGGGCACATGGGGCTGCTGGGGAGGGGCGGTCACAGACTGGGGTTCAGAAGAGTTAGTGGGGGGAGGACAGATTGGGGTGGGGGCTGAATGGGAGTGGGGGTTCGGGGATAGCCAAGTGCGAGTGCCGGGATACAAGAGGGAAGGGGGCTCAGCAATACATGGGGAGAGCGGGCTCGCTGCGTGGAGGTGCAGGGGCAAATGAAGACAGGGGCAGATGTGCCTGATTGAATGGGGGAGGCTAGGGGTCAGCCAGGATTTGTATGGGGGAGGCTCCCCAACTCCCTAACAATCCCTGCCCTCCCCGCCCCCTCAAAAAACTGTTCCATACTTCTCCCATCCATACTCCCCCTAAGTTCACACCCAGGCTCCTTCCCAGAAACTACTTCCCTCTCTCTAAGCTTCTTCATTACCCCAAACTCCCCCAAGCCTTTGCACTGCTTCTGAGGGGTGCAGGAAGTACATTTCAATATTGTAATTTAAATGAATTATTTCTCAAAGTTCTGTATTAATATTCCTAAGAAGGATGTTAAAAAGCATTTCTTGAATCTTTTTGATTGTCTGTATTATTACAAACATACTTGCTGACAGGTATTTTGAAATCAATTACCAAAATAATTGAAACTGACATGATTATATTGTGTTATTTTGACAAATAAAATATGCAGAAGTTTGCAGAAGATTAAAATACTGTGCACAGTATTTTAAAAATTTTGGCACAGAATTCCTCCAGGAGTAGACTGCTTGTGACAGAGGACATGGTACGTAACTAATGGCAATTAATACTCTGAGGGTCTGCTTAATGAGGAGAACCCTTTATGCGCTATATTACCATCATGCGAATCGATAATTATGGATGTCAGAGTCAGACGTCAAGACTGCAATACTGAAGATGGCACCTGGAAAAGCAGCAGGTCCTCAGGACATCATGGTGGAAATGATCAAAGCAGTGAGAGAGGTTGGTGTATGCTGGCTCACACAAGTCCTGCACGCAGTTTGGAAAGAGAATTAAATGCCAAGAGACTGGAGAAAGTCTATACTGCCACTGATGTGCAAAAAAAAGGTGTCATACACGACTGGTCGAAGTACTGAAGAATGAAGCTGTTGTCTCACTGCATAAAACTGCTAGAGAGAATCTAAGATAGCCACATTTGTTGAATAGTGGAACCCATTGTAGGAAAGGATCAGTTTGATTTTAGAAAAGGAAAAGGGATGACAGGTGGTATGTTTATTGCTAGACAGCTGGTGGAAAAGAAGCTGGAGGGAAATGTTGCACACAGTTGAGCTTTCCTGGATTTGGAGAAAGCATTCAACAAAGTACACAGGCAACTGCTGGTGCCTCTGCTATGATTCTATGAAGTATTAGAGGATCTTGTCCAGATGGTTATGGGCGCTGATGGTGGTTCCAGGACAAAAGTGTGGATGCCCTTTGGTGTAATGGTGGGTTGTGAGATGAAGGTTGGGCTCCAGCAGGGATCAGTGCTTGGTCCATTACTATTCTTAATTCTGATGGACTTTGTAAGTAAATATATCCAAATGGAAGGTGGTATGAAATTTATCTAGGCAGATGATATTGTGTCAATGGCCATCAGTGAGTAGTAATTGCTCGAGGCAATTGATGTCTGGCACATGGTACTAACAAACTATGGCTATAAAATTAGTAAAGAAAAGACAAGTCATGTGGGTGACTCACGCGCAACCTAGAAAGATGAATTTTAGCATCAAGGACCAGCATCTAAATCAGGTTTCTGTGGTTAAGGACCTTAGGGGCTGGTTAGTGACAAGTGGAGAAATAGAAGGATGACTGCAAGCAAGGCTGCTGAGTATGGGGGAAGTTTGGCTCATGATAAGTGGAGTTATTTATGATAAATGGAGGCCCAGACTACTTAAGGAACACTTATGCAAAACCATGGTTAAGACCATCTCTTCTGTACAGGTCACAGACATGGGTGACCAAAGAGAGGCACTTGAGTAGACTAGAAGCAATTGAAATGAGATGGTTGAGGGCAGTGTATGTGGGGGGTGATATTGCTGGACCATGTGCAGAATGATGTCATCAGAAGTGAGGCCAAGGTCTGTGATATTAGAGAGAAGCTGCAAGAAAGGAGGTTGAGATGGTATGGGCATGAATGAAGGGAATCCTGTTAGGGAGGCATTTGAGACTAGAGTTAGCAGGCTGACAATAAGAGAATTGCCTAGTAAACTGTGGTTTGATTGTGTATGGGAGGATAGAGTGCATATGGAGCGGGCAATGGACTGGCAAGTTTGGAAAAAGATTAATCCTGCAACCTGACCCCAGATAGCTGGGAAAAGGGGAAGAAGTAGAAGTAGTAGCCTTTAGGGAAAACAAACATCTTATTTTCTTTGCAAATTACCAAACATTGCATTTCCATCGCCCAAATGTTGGTATATGCTTGAGTAACTCATCTCTTTTTGGAAATTATTACTATTATTTATTTGTTAGTAGTATCTACGAACCCCCATCAAAGATCAGGACCCCATTGTGCTAGTCACTATAGAGCAAAGAAGACAATTGCAGCCTCAGAGTTTTCAATCTAGGTAGTGGAAGGCAAACAAGTTTCTGATGTGTAACATCTCTCTTCAAACACAGTAGTGTTTACTGAGAAATGTGAACATTTGCAGTATCATGACCTAGAAACCTCATGAATCAGGATTTCACAGGCCAAAATGTATTGCTGCTTATCAAAGAGAATTTCTGGCTGTAGGCAATAAGAGGTTAAGGATTGTTTCTGAATATGTTAAGGAAAATCCTTCAGGAACAACATTTCAGTACGATTTTTGTTGTGTACATGTAATCGGGAATCTCCAAACTCTTGTAATTTTGGTCACCCTGCAATAGATTTCAGAAAGGTAATATTCTACTCCTGCCCCTACGGTTTTCTGAAAGTAGACTCTTAATTGTACTTTAATCAATCAACCCTCCTGCCATTTTCACCCAGTATGCCAGTCCAAGACAAGCTGAATCTCAATGACACTTGTCTTTTGCACTTAGCAAGACCCACTGGAAAGTCCAGATAAAAAATTTGCTTCATTTGTCACAGGAAGCACATCTTCAAACATATCAGAAGGTCTGTTCATTTCCCTTTTTGTTCTTCAGTGGCTGGAAGGAATCGTGATGGTTAAATTAAAGCATATTCAGCCAGGTCTGTGGCAGTCTGTTCCCTAATAAGATGTTACCTGGAATATATTGCATACATTAGCACAGCGTTGTCTTGGTACTGTCTCTTAAAGTATGTCTTAATTTGTGTTGACTGTATAATAACATAGGATGCTTCTTAGATGACTGCTGTAAAATTTGCAACCCCTCTCATTTGTCTGCATTTCACATCCAAGGATCTTTTTCCTATCCTGTATTATCATATGTATTCATGTTGTATAGCTGTTGCACTCATCTGCATTTCAACAAGAAAACAATTCTGTCAGTTATTTTTATTAGCATTACACTTTTTTGTTCTAATTTTGGTTATTCTCTGTTTACGCTAATTGAAGTGGCTTATTTTTGAGCCTTGCAATTTGGTAGTCTCCTAGACTGAGTATATGAGGGAGGGTCCTGGTCTTTGAAAGAAAATAATTATTACTTGTAATTTGACTTTTCTGATACAAAAGCACAGTCATCTACTCTTTACATTTTCAAGGGCTTGAACTTTATGGTGTAGTTAGGCATGGAGATGAAAGGAAAGATACAATGGCTTTCTACAATCAGTATTTCTATCTGCTTTACTGCCAGGAGAGCCTTATGTAAAAGAATTCAGTAATTTTACGTATTTTGTAAAGAAACCTGAGTCTGAGGCAAAAGCAACACTAACATGAGACTCTGTCAAAAATATGGCCTTCAAAGAACTCTAATTAACACGAGTAACAAAGCTGGTCTACTAACCTAGTGGTATCTCTTTGTGCTGACACACCAGAGACCCACATTTTTCTTCCTCTTCTCTCCTGCTTACTGGGCCAACTAGAAGTGGGAGTGTTGCCCTTGATGTCAATGAGGATGTGATACCCTTTCTTTCATAGATAATCAGTCATCCATGGTATCCATAGAGTACCAGTCACTGCAGAGTGTTTAGGCAGTAGATTTCTTCTAGTGATTATACTTTTTCTTAATGTTTTAGTTCAAAAGAACTAAGGTCAAAATTAAAAAGCACATATTCAATATTGCCTAACTCTAAAATGAACATAAGGCTGTGTTCATCCATGAGATGCTGCTGTAGTTTATAAAACATAAATGAGTTTTCAGGGTTTGTGGTGTCAGAAGAAGCATTCCAATTAATTTTATTCATTTGTAATGAATGTGAGGCCTAATATTAACCCTTCTAAGAATAATGAAACTTGCTGAGGCTAGTTAACCTGTGTAGGGGGCAAGAATGTATACAAGCAGGTGCACTGAGCCATCGAAATGGTGAAAAATCTAGATACTAACAGAGATTCCTTCCAGCATGAGAGACATGTATTACCTTGTCAATGCCTTTGGTATTTTTATACGTTTTTGTTTTCTTTAATCACTATGTTGCAGACACACTCTCCTTAAATTTACTATTATAAATGGCTATAGCTATGTTTTCATTCATATATATGTGTAAAGTATATTAAAAATGCATTCAAATGACTATGAAAACATAATTGATACTCTTCAAATACAAGCAATTCACTGTCAGTCTAAGTACTGCTAGTTCTCTTATCTTTAGTTTATTTTAAGTGTACTATGAAATACCAGAGGAACAATTTGTTTGAAATTTCACAACTGTTCTAGGGCAGTCTTTGTATGTGAAATGTACTGCACTAGCTCACCAATTTACTGGATGGTTTTTAAGGGTAGATATCAGTGTGCAAGTGTTCATTTAAAAAAAAAATCCTGAGTCAACATTAAGCAACCACTGCAACTACTTTTCATGCCATAGGTAGACTGGACATGATCCATTGATAAAATAATCCTTATTATTTATGAGTTTTATTGCTCTGTCTCTTTAATATATCAGTCTAAATATTGTTAGGCTGTCGCTGCTTTTCTTCTGCAGTAACTACAGATTCCTTGCCTTCTGAATATAAAATCACCAAGTTAAAATAAGTAAGATATTTTTGTACAATTAAGGATTTTTCCCTGAAAAATATATTTTATTTTTTCTCAAAATATAGGTTAATATTGAATCTCTAGATCTGGATTTCTGTTTTACTTAAGTTTCATCTTACTCACAGTTTGACTGGAAACACTGATGCATAATACCAAGTACATTATATTTAATACTTATATATGAGAGAGCTGTGTAAGTGTTCCCCATTCCCACTTGGGGGGAGGGATAGCTCAGTGGTTTGAGGATTGGCCTGCTAAACCCAGGGTTGTAAGTTCAATCCTTGAGGAGGCCACTTAGGGATCTGGGGCAAAAATTGGTCCTGCTAGTGAAGGCAGGGGGCTGGACTTGATGACCTTTCAAGGTCCCTTCCAGTTCTAGGAGATTGGTATATCTCCAATTATTACCTTATTAATTAAACTTTCCAGGAGTTTCACTACACTCTGTAAAGAACTGGTTTGCTATTTAAAAACAAGACATCTTCTGGAAATTAAAAGCATCACCAGAACATATTACACAACACTGTTGTTCTGTATTAAAGATTAATAGAGGCTACTGCATTGTCATAAATATTTACAGTTTCTAAAATTTTGACCACAGCATGTTTGAATTCCAGGGGCAGGTCTTTTTGAGTGTGCCAGACTAGGAGAGGGTGGGCATAGGACAGCTGACAGAGTGACACAAGTCAGGTGGAGAGAGCAGCATGAGCTCTGGTTCATTGCATTCCTCCATTACAATATGCACCTCTTTCAAAGGTTAAAGAATCAGGCAACTTCTGAAAAGATGTCTGCCTTCCCTCACCGCTCCCACAGCAGGCGGCTGAGGGAGCAACTCAGATATATAAGGATACAGGCTCAAACAGCAACTCGCAGAACCAAATGTCTTCTGCACTCTGGGCTGTTTGGGGAGGGATTGATCTTATAAATATAAAATCCCTTACAAAGTATAAGCCTTTAATTAAAATGTACATTTTAATGCTCATACGGCCTTGGGTAATAGGACTTATTTATTGCAGGAATGTTGGCTAGAAAGTGGTGAAAGACGCATGTAGTGAGTGGGCAAATCATTTCATCTCTATCCCTCATACTCCTACTTGTATAATAAAGATGATGATACCCACCATCCTTTGTGAATTGTTTTGAGATCTATGAATGGAAAACTTCTCTATAAGAATTAAGTATGATCAGGGGCGGCTCCAGGCCCCAGCACGCCAAGTGCGTGCTTGGGGCGGCATGCTGCGGGGGGCGCTCTGCCGGTCGCCGGGAGGGCGGCAGGTGGCTCCGGTGGACCTCCCACAGGCGTGCCTGCGGAGGGTCCGCTGGTCCCGCGGCTTCGGTGGACCCTCCGCAGGCACGCCTGCGGGAGGTCCACCGGAGCCGCGGGACCAGCGGACCCTCCGCAGGCACGCCTGCGGGAGGTCCACCGGAGCCGCGGGACCAGCGGACCCTCCGCAGGCACGTCTGCGGGAGGTCCACCGGAGCCGTGGGACCGGCGACTGGCAGAGCGCCCCCCGCGGCGTGCCGCTGTGCTTGGGGCGGTGAAATGGCTAGAGCCGCCCCTGAGTATGATGATAATGATTAAGACTATGTCTGCATTAGAACTTTTGTCGATCAGGGGTGTGACAAAAGCATTGGTGCTCACTGTGGGTGGTTTAATTATACTGGTGGGAGAGCTCTCTCCTGCCGGCATAGAGCGGCTACACAAGAGACCTTAAAGCAACGCAGCTGCAGCGATACAACTGTGCTGTGGTAAGGTCCATAGTGTAGACATAGCCTAATTGTCAAGTAGTCCATAAACTATAGAGAGACAGTGATAATGTCCATATTTCAAGGCCTGTCTCAGCATCCATGTCAGTTTTATACAGCAACTCTTTTTTTCTGGTTTTTTAAACCCCTGCAGACTGGCCATCTGTGAGAGCTGCCAGCCGGCTGTGGTGGTGAGAATAACATATGAACAGTCATACTGTGTCAGACCAATGGTCTCTCTAGCCCAGTATCTTATCTTCTGACAGTGCCATATACTTCAGAAGGGGTGACCAAAACAGGGCAGTTATCAAGTGATCCAATCCCTGTCATCCAGTCCCAGCTTCTGGCAGTCAGAGGCTTAGGGACACCGAGAGCATGGGATTGCGTCCCTGACCATCTTGGGTAATCGCCACTGAAGGACCTGTCCTCCATGAATTTATCTAGTTCTTTTTTTGAACCCACTTATACTTTTGGCCTTCACAATATCCACTGGCAACGAGTTCCACAAGTTGACTGTGCATTATGTGAAGTACTTCCTTTTGTTTGTTTTAAACTTGCTGCCTATTAATATCATTGGGTGACCTGACCCCTGGATCCTGTGTTATGTTAAGGGGTAAATAACACCACCTCATTCACTTTCTCCACACCATTCATGATTTTTATAAACCTCTGTTGTATCCCCTCTTAGTCATCTCTTTTCCAAGCTGAACAGTCCATCTTTTTAACTTCTCCTCATATAGAAGTTATTCCATGCCCCTGATCATTTTTGTTGCCCTTCTCTGGACATTTTCCAATTCTAATGTATCTTTTATGAGATGAGGTGACCAGAATAGCTGGCAGTATTCCAGGTGTGAATGTAGCCTGGATTTATATAGTGGCATTATACTTTCTGTCTTATGATCTATCTCTTTCCTAATGCTTCCTAACGTTCTGTTAGCTTTTTTGACTATCGCTGCTGCACATAGAGCAGATATTTTCAGGGAATTATTAGTGATGAGTCCAAGGTCTCTTTCTTGAGTGATAACAGCTAAATTATAACCCATCATTTTGTATCTATTGCTGGGATTATGTTTTCCAGTGAGCGTTATTTTGCATTTATCAACATTGAATTTCATCTGCCATTTTGTTACCCAGTTTTGTGAGATCTCTTTGTTACTCTTTGCAGCCTGCTTTGGACTTCAACTATTGTGAATAATTTTGTATCATCTGCAGGTTTTGCAACCTCACTGTTTACCCTTTAATCCAGATCGTGTATGAATATGTTGAACAGCACTGGTCCCAGTACAGATGCTGGGGGGGGGGCACTATTTACTTCTCTCCACTGTGAAAACTGGCCATTTATTCCTACCCTTCATTTGCTATCTTTTAACTAGTTACTAATGCATGAGAGGACCTTCCTTCTTATGCCATAACTGCTTCATTTGCTTAAGAGCCTTAAGACCCAAGAGGGACCTTGTCAAAAGCTTTCTGAAAGTCCAACTACACTATATCTACTGGATTACCCTTGTCTGTCTATTTGTTGACCCCCTCAAAGAATTCTGATAGATTGGTGAGGCATGATTTCTCTTTACACAAGGCATGTTGACTCTTCCCCAGAATATCATATTCATATATGTATCTGATAATTCTGTTATTTACTGTAGTTTCAACTGCCTGGTTCTGACATTAGGCTTACCGGCCTGTAATTGCCAGCATCACCTCTGGAGCCTTTTAACAAGTTGTCATTACATTAGTTATCCTCCAGTCATTTGGTACAGAGGATGATTTAAGCAATAGGTTACATACCACATTTAGTAGTTCTGCAATTTCATATTTGAGTTCCTTCAGAACTCCATGAGTGCATACCATCCTGGTGACTTATTACTGTTTCATTTATTATTTTGTTCCAAAACCTTCTCTATTGACACTTCAATCAGGGACAGTTCCTCAGATTTGTCACTGGCCTGTCTAATTATACTTTTACATTTGATTGGCCAGAGTTTATGCTCCTTTCTATTTTGCTTTGTAGGATTTGATTTCCAATTTTTAAAGGATATATTTTTTGTCTCTAAGCTCCAAATTGATTCTATTGTTTAGCCACGGTGACATTTTTTTGGTCCCCTGAGTATTTATTATTGGGAGGGGGAGAGTAATACGTATAGTTAGAGCCTCTATTATGATGTTTTTAAAAAGTTTCCATGCAGTTTGCAGGCATTTCATTCTTGTGACTGTTTCTTTTAATTTCCATTTAACAAGCTTCATCATTTTTTTTGTAGTTCCCCTATTTCAAGTTAAATGCTTCGGTGGTGGGTTTCTTTAGTATTTTCCCCCTACAAGGATGTTAAATTTAATTACATTATGGTTGCTGTTACTGAGCAGTTCAGCTATATTCACCTCTTAGACCATATCTAAGTACTAAATGAAGAATTGCCTCTCCCCTTGTGGGATCCAAGACTAACTAAAGCAGTATCTAGAAATTTTATCGCTGCATCCCATCCTTTGGTGACATGTTCCCAGTCAATATTGTGATAAGTTGAAATCTCCCATTATGACTTGGTTTTCTGTTTTTGTAGCCTCTCTAATCTCCCTGAGTATTTCACAATCACCATTATCATCCTGATCAGGTGGTCAGTAGTATATTCCTACTGCTATATTCTTATAGTTTGAGTCATTTAAGATTTTTACTATATTTGGCTGCATGCTTTCTCTTGCATGTAGTTCCACTCCCCCACTAGTTTGATCTATTCTGTCATTCTTATATATTTTGTACCCTGGTATTACCATGTCCAACTGATTAACATCATTCCACTGCCTATTATATCAATATCCTCATTTAATACCAGGCACTCAGGTTCACCCATCTTAGTATTTAAACTGCTTGTATTTGTATACAATCACTTATCAACTTTGTCAATATTTAGTTGTCTGCTTTCATATGATGTAATTGAATGGGACTCTTTTTCATTTGTTTCTCTTCAGCTCTTATCTATGCTTTATCAATTGCTCTCCTTTCCTCTTTAATAGGATACAGAGTATCCCCTTTAATAAATCCTCCCCTAAGGGATGTGTCTGTCCAAACCATGTGTTCCTCTGTACCTGGTGGCTTTTACCCCAGCCCTTAGTTTAAAAACTCCTCTCTGACCTTTTTAATTTTATATGCCTGTGTTGGATCCCCCTTTCCCAAAATGTTCCACCGTTCCTAACAAACCTAAATTTGTCCACTGAACACCATTGTCTCATCCACACGTGAACAGTAGATTGGCTGAAATCATGTGTAGCAACCAAGGATCAACACACCAGGCCTGTTCTCATACTGCTAACCCTACAAAGCCTCACTTCTCAAGCCATCCTTACCCTATACTTAGAGTCAGATCACATGAAGTGATGGACTCACTCTGACTGGGCATGATTGCAGGTTGCAAGCCTACTGGCAGGACAGCCACAGCACCTCCTAATTCAGAGTGGATAGTGGAGATTTTGTAGATTGAAAGGTGGGGCAAAGAGAGGCTAAGTGATAGACAAAATCATAAAAAATATGAAAACAGAAAACTCAGGCAGAATGAGAAAGTAGGATACAGGGAAGAGCAAAAAATAAGATAGAACTTGGAGCCTGAATATGTAGAGATGGTGGAAAATACAGTGCAGGAACTGGGACTGGGAGAAAATAGCAAAGGGGACACAGACACTTACTCTCTTCTGCACCCTGGGCTTTTGCATTTAAGGGTTGGGGAAGAGCTGTCTCTTTAGTCATCTCTAGAAAATGCAAAACAAACAGAAAACATTGGTTGTTTTCCTTTTACAATTTAATATTTAATTATTTTTATTGTAGTTAAACAGCCTACTAAATTGTATAATGTGCTGACAAAGTAGTAGCATCTCAGTTTATTAAACCACAAAAAAATTGCCTTAGAAAATAAGCCATTATTTTAAAATATATTGAAGACAAAGAAATGTCCCTACTTAGAGCCTAAACTGTGAAGGTGGTCTATTTTGTGCTGGCTGTGTGAAAGGCTACACTTTCCCTTCAGTCTCCTGGTCTGACTGTTCAACAGATATTCGTTAATTACCAAATTGGATTTTAGCAGTTGTAGTGAGTTGATGCATTGTGGGCACATGAGATTAGTGTTTAATCCTGATTTTTATTACTATCCAATATTGTATACTTGAGAAAGTATTGCAGGTGTATTGCACACTCAGAGTACAGAAATGGTACTTATTACTGAGTTTTCTTCCAAAAAATTCCAGCGGAGCTCTGCAGTGATGCATAGCCTTATATTTACCAACAATGTGTTAAATAATGTGAAGTGAAGGAGGACTGCAATTTCTTTATTTATATATATATATATAGATATAGATAATTTAAAACTAAAGTAGTTGTCTAAATATAAACATTTTCCCTCTTCACCCCAAGATGTTTACTCTCTCCTCTTATATTTTATTTTTTCTGAAATAAAGACAAAAGGGATGTCGGAGCTCAGAAAGACTTTGTATTAGTGAGCAGTAGGAAAAAGAACTGAAAAGGATCAGTGAATCAGATGTAATTTGGGCTCTGTTTGAGATACCAAATCTGTGTTTTGCTGACGGCCAGTATTCCTGTTTTGAAAAGCTGCATAGGCACTTCTATCAAACAGAAAGAACTTTATCCCTATTTTCATTCTGGCATGCCTATTATGACTTTGTTCAGCAAGCAAAGAGGATTATGGGAAATGGAAAGTAGGTGACATGTTTTATTAAAGAACTGTGCAAGTCTTTCACTACGAATTGAAGGATTGAACAGTCTTGTGATAGTATTTTCGTTCACAGGTAACTTTAAAAATATAGGACCCTTATATTGATTTAGCTAGCTTAAGAGGAAACCAAGTAGTGTTGAATATGAACATTTGCTTTTAAAAAGTGACTGTAAGGTTTAATATTTCTCATTTATGTTTTCAATATTTCTCATTTATGTTTTGCAACAAAAATATTCAGTACAGCTGAAAGGGTACTTTTTAAAATTAAAAACTATAAAACTGCACAGAGAATAAGAAAAATAAATGTGAATCTTCTGTCTGTGTGGGTCTCTCTGTCTCTGGCATAAACACCCAGATTGCCTTGAACATGCAATATTTTAGGACAACACATATACCACAACGCCTGGTTGGAAGCCATCAACCGTGAGCACTCTGACTGGCACAACGGTGTTTAGTATACTCAATGTGTTTGATGATGATGTTGCATACAGTGTTGTTGCTACTTGGAAAGAAATTAGCTCTTGTACTGAATGGCAAAAAAAATAGCAGAAACTGGTACAAAGTAATTTTGCCAGGATATTGCCCTTATAACTCATCCCACAGTGTAAAAGTGCATAAATTTCATAGAGTAACACTTGTATTCTAGCAGCAGGTTAAAACTGATACATACCACAACTTGTTTGTAAACTATTATATTAGTACTGTTTTCAGCTGATGAGATAAACAAACCCTGTGACTTAGGTCTCAACTCTGCAAATATATTTTTCCCTTTAGTTAGACTTTTTGTTTTGTTTTGTTTGTTACTAAAGGATTAGTGAACTGAGTGAGGGAGCCTCACAACATGAAGATGTGGAAAGCTGAGCTCCTAAGAGGCAGATTGTGGAACTTTTAACATTGCAATTACTCAGATGAATAGTAGTCCCACTGATTTCAGTTGTATTGCTTATGTGATTAACTTCACATCATCGTGAGTAACGGTTTCACAATCTTGCCCTGAGTTTGCACAAATTTGCAGCGCATGATATGAGAGGAGAGGATTTGCAATCAAAGAGCTATATATGGCCCTTAATAAGCATCTCAACTCCCATTGTATCATATGTACTGCATATGACTAATTGAAGTTAGATACTACTCAACATGAGTAAAGATGTCAGAATGTAGCACATAGAGTATGTCTACACAGCGACTAGACACCCACGGCTGCCCTGTGCTAACCAGCTTGGGATCGCGGAGCTCAGGCTGTGGGGCTGTTTCATTGCTGTATAGACTTCTGGGCTTGAAGTAGGACATATGCGGTGGCAGGGTCCCAGATCTCAGGCTCCAGCCTGAGCCTGGAAGTCTACACAGCAATGGAACAGCCCCACAGCCCAAGCCTCATGAGCCCAAGTCGGCTGGCATGGGCCAGCCGCAGGTTTTGCTTTGCTCTGTAGAGATACCCTATGATTGTAGACCAAGATTTTTAAGTGACTAGTGGATTAGTATGCTCGCTTTTCTGAAAGCACTAAGGAACTTCTCTATGACAGTCCACTTTAAGGTGTCTCAAGTTAGGCACCCAAATAACAGAAGCACCCTCAAAGTAACTAGATTTAAAAAAAAAAATTTTCGGTAGTGCATGGAATAATTATAAAATGTGGTGCATGTGTGTAAGGACAGAACTGTAAGGTGCTACAGAAAAGAATTAAAGAACATGTTAAAAAGAATACTGATATTGAAGCATCTGTGAAAGAGACAATGAAAAGTTTAAGTCTAACATTTAAGCATGGTTATAATCAGAAAAGTGACTATGTAAAAATGACCTAATATTTGATATTTATTCTTCAATTAATGATTTCCCTATCAAATTTGCTTGTCTTGAAAGTGAAGACAAGATATTTTCAACTGCAATTACTGCAGCTCATCCTGTTGTCTAGAAACCAAACTTGTTTTTTCTTCTATGTACATTATCAGTAATAAAGATTCTGAAATCAAATGATGCATCAGGCAGGCTAGAATATACTTCTTCATAGCTACAATAATGTTACACTTCTGTTAGTATAAAAAAATCTAACTTTATATATTACTTGAAGATTACCTATGTTTGTATTGAAGGATGTCTCATGGACGATTCTTGTGTCAATCTGTACCACGAGTTGAAATATGAGTGGTTCCATTCAGATGTTGAAATTGGGTAACAGATCCCCTTACAAAGAAAGGGGTAACCAGTCTGAACAAAGTACAGTGTTATAAAGCAGTGTATATATTTTTTTAATATATTTTTTCCAGTTTCCCTATCCCTGAAACTAGGGAGGCTTAAAAAATAGCCCTTCCATTGTGGAAACAGTACAGTGTTCAGATGTTAAAAAATCTTTAGACTGTCAGAAATCAAGGCAGAGCATCCCTAAATGCTTTCTTGCACTGTTAGAAGTAAAGAAGCATGACTAGAAATGTGCAAATTGGGTAATTGATGTGTAATTGTATCATGGTTACTTTTGTTGCTATTTGTTTGATTCACTGAGAAGTTATCCTGCAGGGATATATATATATCTGGGTTTCCCATTTGATGACATATTTTGTTTGTTATTTTTAGGAAGTATGTGTTTAATAGCTCTTGGAAATTATAATGTCCAAAATATCCACTGAGTGGACATTAGCTCTGAGGACAACATTAGGCTAAGATAAGTAATGTTTTTTCTGTAAAATAAAACCAATGTTGAATCATATTTCTGCCTTTAACCCGAAAGCCTAGACTCTCGCATTTTAAAGCTGAAAAATCCAAATTGCAAAGTACTCCCTCACTGTCTTGGGATTAGCACAAATAAATGAAGTTATATATGAATGTTTTGTATGAAAGTATTTTTATTGATTATACTAACATAGCCCATTCCTTATACTCTTTTTCTCAGTCCTTAGTTAAAACTCCCATTGATTTCAGTGGGAGTTTTGCCTGAGAAAAGATCGCAAAAGCGGGCTGTCAAATTGCAAACCAACATGTTAATGGAGCAGCTGAAAGTATATTTTAATTGTATGAGAAATTATGCTAGTTAATTGAAGGTTACTAGTAAGGTACATGAGAGCAGAGATGTATTTTACAGATATTATGAATCATTCATTTCATTAGACACAAGTGTGTGAATGGTTTAGTTCTCTAGTGTACTCTAAATGAAATTGCATGTTTAGTAGTACTTCAGGTTTTGTACGCTACACATTAAGACATATGTTTTTGTTAATTGCATACAAGAAAATTTGAGGGCTTTATTTAATACCACAGGGCTGCAGGAATTTAATTTATCTTTTTGTGGTTGAAGACATTAATTTTTTTCCCTTTTAGGCAACAAATATATATTTGTTTTGGTTGGCATATAATAAAAAGCAATCTTAAATCTTTAAATTTGATTTACTCTCTAAATTCAAAACTGTCAAATGGATTACCTTCTAAAATACTCCATCTTTAACAGCAAAATAATAACAATACAAATAACAACATAAATATAAAATTTGCTTCTGGATTAAAGCCCATATCCTGCAAATACTTACACACCGGAATAACTTTAAACCCATGAGTAGTCCCATTCACTTCAATGGGAATAGTCACAGTTAAGTATGTGCGTAAGTGTTGGTAGGATTGTGGTCTAAGACTTTTTGAAATCTAAATTTCAGCCTTTCATATTTAATCTGCTTCCTTTAACTTGCAGAGATTTGTATTAGATTATTTATGTGGATACCACTAATAAAGGACAATAAAAGACTGTGTAAATATCTGTTATTTTTCTTGGCACTGAAACAACAATGTGCTGTAAAAATATAGCTGATAAATCCTTTTAAAGTGAAAAATATCCATTATAATTATTTTTTGAAAGTAACATTGTTTTGGAAAGATGCATCCCTTTCAAGGTGTTTGGAACATGATTAGTACCAGTAATGTCTATTCTCAATGAAAAATGTTTCCTTACTACTTCTACAAAATCTTACTACTTTAGCATTGAAATAAATAATTAGGATTCCATCTTTGTTGATACCAGTTGAGCTCTGAAAAATGAAGCAAACTAAACTGAATCAAATTTACAAGACTAATAGCCATGCAGTTGGGGAAAAGGTAGCTACTACTCAACCTGTACTCTGTCAAGGTGATTTAATTATGAACAGTTATACTTCTCTAATTTGTTAATGTGCTCTTTGCAGAAGGAGGATAATTCTGCCAGGGCACTGACAATTTTATACATTTTAGGCAGGTTGCTGTCAAATGACAGCGGTTTTCATTGAATCTTATAACGTATAGTTGCCTGGAGGAAGAATATCAATGAAGTGGATTGCAGCTTAATTTTTTTTTTGAGTTATTAGTATGTATATGAGAGAGAGTGTGTGTGTCGGGGGGTGGAATCTTTCACTTTCTCATGGATTTTAGTATATAAAATTGGATGCATTAAATTCCTGAATAATATTTTTTAAATTATATTTTTTCATATCATTATATCTTAATAGTTCTTTTGAACCATGCTCATTGCAGTGTTCATTTTAAGTCTTACCTTTAAAAAGAAAAAGGAAAAAAAGAAATCAGGTTACAATTTACATTTAATCCCCCACCACCACCACACACACACACACACACACTTGTCAGCTGTTAGATCATGTCCCCAAGATCCACAGACTAATATCATTATTCCTTTCCCCTGCAAGGGAAATCCCCTGTTAAGTAGGAGCCCCCAGCTGGTGGGGGAAGGCTGACAAAGACCCATTGGTCATGTTCATGGTTCTGACTCCTTGCTGACCTTTTCAAACGTAACTGTTTTTAACAAAGTGTCTTGCAGGGCTCCCTCTCCACTGGGAGTTCTGCATCTCCATTGGAGCAGAGCCGGCATAAAGACGTGCACTTGGGTTCTCTAGCTTCTGTCCCATTCCCTTCTGATTGCTCACTTTCTTCTCTGAAATTATTTAAAATGTCATTGAGAAGATCCTCTCTTCTCCACAGAGCCCTACAGCTGATCTGATTATTTGTAAATAGGATTCACGATTGCTCTTCATGGCATTGTCTAAAGCAGAATGTGGAATATTGTTACCTTAGTTTATTTGAATGCTGTTTTGAGGATATTGCAATAGTAGATTTCAGGATAATTAAGAAGACCCATTCTGGGTACTTTTATTCTTACATTTCTATAATTAATAGAGTCTAGTGTGAGGTTGTATTCTGGTTAGAAGGTCAGAACACAGAAGTATGTCTAATTAGGACTACAGCGATTTCTTTATAATGCTAGAGTTACTGTAACCAATTATTTTACTTGATTTAGAATGCATGTATTTCTTTGGCTAGCTGTTGCAATTCAGAATATGAACTTGCCTTGGTAAATTGGGTCATATAATGAAGTAGTATGGATAATGGAATAAGAAGTTACTGGCTTGGCTCACATCTAGGAAGAGGATCCTCTAAATGTGGCTTTCCTTCCTCCCATGTGGAATTGGGGTTGTGTTGCCTCATGTCACTGTCCCTTCCTCCCTCAGAGCCCTCTTTGTAAATCTGTGGAGGGGTTGGCTGTACCTTATGAAATAGGCGGGACTTGGGAGGTACAGCCCCAGGGAACTTACCTAGAAAAAAATAGTGGAGTCCCAATTTGGATGAAAGTTTTGGTGGAGCATCCCCACAAACAGCATGAGATCTCTGCGGCAGTATTATCAAGGAGCCAGGCAGGGATAAAAGGGGCCAGAAATAGTGCAGAGATTCAGAGCTTCTGCATGGATAGCCTTGTCCTTCCCCAGATTCAATGAGATCTGCCAGGTTTGATGGCCATTCGTGTCCCTTTTTCCCTGGAGGAAATGAACCTTGCCCCGATGGAATGATATGGTGGGAACTTCATGAAATATTCCTCAAGGAGATTCTCCCCCACCACCACCCTGAACAACTCAAGCAGGTTTTACTTCCGGAAAGGGTGAACATGTTTGTTTAATCTTCCTTCAAATCTGACATTTTAAAATTTCTATTGAATTTGCTGTATTTTTGAAAAAATAAATAAAGTTATATATATATAATTTTCCAGCTGTTATCATCTTTGTGTGCGTGTGTGTGTCAGAAGGTAAAAGGGAGGCATGTGGGAGACCCAGCATAACACAAAAGGATTAGCGAGGAAACTAAATTTATCTGTCATTTGAACGTCGGTCCCAGTTCTCAGAGTTCAAGTACCAAAAATTATAATCTCTCTCTTCTCACTACCTTCCTTATAATGACAGTATTTTAAAAAAGAAGGGGAAAAAAAGCATATGATGTGCAGCGTTTAGCAGGGCTTCTCTTGAGGGGAATCTTTAGATTTTTGGAGACTTATTGCTTGGGCATCATTCATTTCAGTGTAAAGGTCCAATAACTGGAACAAGGCACAAGGATAGGATTCATCTTCACTATCTGTATTTCAGCCCAGCCTTTAATAATAATGCTTCACTATTCTGTTGTTCATACAGTCTAATGGTCTCAAAATGCTCTGAAAACATTAAAGGAAGGTCATCAATTTTAAAGCCATATTTCCATCTGATATTTTTTACTTGCTATTGTTACAAGTAACACTGACAATAACTAGAAATGAAGGGGATCAGAGAGAAAAAAATCTGTTGTACTTCGTGCATTTTACAGTATTGTGTATATATTCTGTTTCACTGTGGATCTTTCACGTAGCAAAAGAGGAGAGGAAAACATTTGTAAATAAGAAAATATTTTTAAGTAGGAAAATGTGATTATTAAAGGGAGTTTATAGGCAGGACTAGTACCTGCAACTGCTTTTAATCTACTTTTTGAAATTGACTGGATTTCAAGTGAATTGTATCCCTTTAAGACTTGTAGCATTCCTGTGAGGTAAGGGTATATTATAATTCCCCTTTTACAAATGGGGAAACTGAGGACCGGAGCTGTTATGTGATCTGTCCACAGTCAGTGGCAGAGACAGGAATAGAAAGTAGGTCTAACTCCCAGTGTTGTGTACTGCCCTCTAGGCTGCTACTTCACTGCCGTTAGCACTGGAGGTGCTGAATCTAAACCAAGTTTGTGATGATGATTGCCACATATTAAAAATATCCGGGGCATTTTTTTTCCCCAGTCCATGATAGCAGTTTGACTATTTTCTCTCCACTCAATCCTTTTCACTAGTTTTAGGTGTTCATAAAGTTTTAATTTTCAAAATGCATGTTCTTTTGTGCACTTGTTTTGTCATTCTCTGCAGAAAGTCTAATGAGGTCATGGTGCAATCTAAACCTGGATATGAAAAAACTATCCTTTTTTAAAAAAAGTTATGAATATAAAAAACTCCCTTTGACAGGAGCTCCTCTGTGTGCCTGACATTTTCTTCATTTTAATCCCCTATTGCCTTTGACACTCCTTGGGTTCAGCTGTCATATATACTTATTAGTGATAGTAATTCCAGTCAAGGTCAAAGAGGCTGGAGCTGTATTTGGAACCAATCAGTTCTGCCCCTTTGCGAGAGAGAGCGGATGGTTGTTGTGGAGCTCAAAGCCTCTCTAGTAGAAGACAGGCAATCTGATTGGGAAATAGAACTTGATCTTCCCTCTCTGAAGGATGTCACTATTAGATGGGCTGATCCATAAAATATGATTTTTAATTCCTAAATAATGTATGCACGTCACATGATGAAATGACAGCGAGTTTATTGTGACTGCGGAGAATAGGCTTTTAAGATGCAGGTTTTTGTTCTTGACCTAACACCAGCTGATGACTGAGTTTAAGCAGGCTCTGTCTCTTTCAGTTCTTATATTCTCGATGGTTTTTGTGTTTTACAGTGGGGTTTAGAAGCTGTGATGAAAAGAGAAAAGTACAGTTTGAAAGCAGCGAGCCAGCAGATTTTACAGTAGGTGAAGATGGTGTGGTATATGCAGCAAGAAGCTTTCAGCTTTCTACAGATCCCACAGAATTCATCATATATGCTCAAGACAAGGAAACCCAGCAACAGTGGCAAGTGGTGGTGAAGCTGAGCATCAAGCCAACATTTGCAGAGCATTCAGAGAAGGTAAAACATTTGCCTTTGGAAATGTGTTTGAAAATAGGTTTTAGACTACATCTGTCACACACCTCAACATCTGACCTCCTGCTAGTGGGTAACTAGTGCATAAATAATTATAAAGCTGTAGTCTTTAAAAATAATGTTCCATAATCTATTATTTTGTAGCCCTGCTAAAGTCATGGAAACCCATATCTGTTTAAAGATCCAGAAATCATTTGTATTTGAACATATTGTTTGTACAGTTTGAGATTTGTACTTGAATTTAAATTGGAAGTGGTCATTTCTTTATTTTAAATTGCTGGAGAGCATTACAGTATTTATTCAAGCAGTTAAATTTAACCACAAAATAAACAAATCTCTGCTAGAATCCATCAGTCAAGATTAGACTGGAACTGTAGATTTACAGCAGTAGCGGGAAAGCATTCCTGACACAGAGTTTTCGTATTGTCCCTTAATAATCAAATTGGGGACTGGAAATTATTTTAGGGAAGATAGTCTCCCTCTGGTGGAAACCAATATAAGCCAAGCCAAAGTAACACAAAATCGAACCTACCAATATACAGTTAACCTAATTTATTCTGTATAGTAAATGTGATACTTATACTACACCCACCCCTTATACAACTGCCTGCTTTTTTTACTTCCTTTTACAAAGCATCTTTTACAAAAATAAATATTCTTCATAGGTTGATATAGCCACACTAAACTTACAGTTACAGATCAAAGACTTAAGTATCTGTTTCAAAATAGATTGCATTTAGTTGTGCTAGATATTTTTCTAAGAATAAGCAATTGTTCTGGGTTTTTGAGATATTTAAGGCCAAGTCTTAATAAAGCATGTGGTGGTTCACATTAAATACGCACACAAGAAACTGTTCCTTTCAGAGGACATGTCTTTTCTGCGAAGAAAGTAGTGTTCTTAACTTGGATTTGCTAACATGAATTAAGAAACTCAGGTTAAAATAGCAGTGACAACTCAACTTTTAACTTGAGTTAGCAACTCAAATTAAAGCCTCTAGGAAAGCCTGAGGTTGAATTCCAGCTGTTAACCAGTGTTACAAGCCAAGTTGCTGTGTCATCACTGCTATTTTAACCCAGGTCACATTTTTGCAGCGAAGACAAACCCTTTGGGCCCAGTTCTGGTGCCCTCAGTCACACTCGGGTAGTGCCTTACACGTGAGGGTTTGTCTACACTGCAAAGAGAAATCTGCTGCACCAAATCTGAGTCCAGGTCAGTTGACTTGGGCTTGGGCAACAGGCCAAAAATTGCACTGTAGACACTGAGGCTTGGGTTAGAAGCTGGGCTCTGGGACCCTCCACCCTTGCTGGATTTCAGACCCAGGGCTCCAACCCCAGCCCGAACATCTACACTGCTATTTTTAGCCCCACAGCCCAAGCCGCACAACCACAAGCCAGTTGGCTCTGGCTCTGGCTCTGAGACTCAGCATCATGTTTTTTTCTTTGCAGTGTAGCCTTACTAGATTGGGGCTACTCATTTGTAAGGCATACTCAAAGGGAGTGAGGGTAGCAGAAACTGGCCCTCAGTTTGCACCTGCAGTTTTTAGCCTACAACATATTTACTTGATTAAAAATAACCTTTTTCCCCAAAGTAACTGAAGAATGTATATTGGGTTTTTTTCCCTACCCAGAGTAACATGTCTGCATGCACATGTGCATCAAGAGCTAAATGCTGAAATAACTGCAGATGTAGAGAGGAATATAAAGGCAATGTTGACACCCAGCAGAGATTAATGCCCACTGTGCAAAGTGGGTCATCTACAACATCCATCATGGGTGACATAGGTTTAAAATAATTACAGCATTAATTCTATGGGATTTAATAAGGTCATAAATATTTCAGACATTCCTTACCAGTATGTATTAAACTTCCCTTGGAACTCAAATTATATTTTAACACACCCAGATCTAAATTTAATATACAGCTTCACATTACCTGTACTGTAGTTCCAATTAATGAGATTATATACATATAAAGGCATCCTATTAAAATTCTGCACAATATTAACTACTATCCAGCTGGAATATAGAAAGTGCAAAGTAGTTTACACAGCAGTACCGGGTAATAAATTGCTTATAATTCCATTTGACCTCCAAGTGGCATGCTGAAAAATGAAGGAATTGCTACTGTTTCATAGGAAAAATGTAATAATATTGCTTATTTCCATATTGTACTGTGAACCCAATAAATAGCTTCATAAACATGTAATGAAGAGTGCATCCCAGGCAGTCATGTAATGGTATGAAAAGCATTCTTCAATATACACATTTTTACCAATTCTCATTCTAATGTCTGTTTTAAGGACCAAAAGAAAATTGAAGAAATAGTATTTCCACGGCAACACTTTAAGCCCAGCAGTCATCTGCAGAGACAGAAGAGAGACTGGGTCATCCCTCCAATCAACTTACCAGAAAACTCCAGAGGGCCTTTTCCTCAGGAATTAGTTAGGGTAAGGTAATTAACAATCAAGAAGGCAGAGGTGTGATTTCAGAATTCCTTGGAAGTGAACTTCCGATGTCTTTGATAGTCTTTCTGCTTATCAAAGATTAAAGGACCAAATTCTGCTGTTACATCTATACATAAGATATTGGGCCAAATTCTGTGGTCTGCCAAGCTCTCTTTGTTCTTACATTGAATTACAATGAATTTAAATCAGACAGCAATTGCCCTGAAGTAGGGGGAACCTCTGCTGTGCAAAAGGTGGCAGTTGTAACTCAGCCAACTCTGCTGCATCCTGCATTGGAACACCCCATTTGTGTGTTTGTGTATGTTTTTGTTAGGGGTGGGGGAGGGGAGAGTTAGGCATGTCAGAGGAAGGGAACAAGGGGAAGGGATGGGGCTGATTGAGGTTACACTACCTGTTGTGCAGGAATGCACAGCAAGTAGGTGTCTATTACCAGGCATTCCTGCACAAGATGCAGGGGGTTTAGGGCGGAGGTGTTCCATTAGTGTTGCCCGCACAGTCAATTTACCAAAAGGTGTGTGTGTTTGTGTGTACAGGGTAACAGATGTGTGAACATGGCTCTACCCTGTCTATGCACTTGCAAGTGACTTTTTTAAAGGTGTAGCAAAGGCTACCAGTGAACATACTGTAAAATCAATTTCTACTTTGAACTTAGCTCTTTGCTAACAAAGTTCAGTATTCCCCCTGCAATAACCATGCGATCACAAGCACCTAAATGGTTGCAATACTATCAAGTACAGTAACTCCTCACTTAACGTTCTCCGCTTAACATTGTTTTGAAGTTACATCGCTGCTCCATTAGGGAACATACTCGTTTAAAGTTGTGCAATGCTCCCTTATAACCTACAAGGGAGCATTGCACAAGTTCCTCTTCTCCACCTACTCCCCCTCCCTTCCTCCCTCCCTCCCTCCCTTCCTTCCAGTGCTTCTCCCCCCACCCCCAAACAGTTGTTTGGCAGTGCTTAGGACTTTCTGGGAGGGAGGGAGGGAGGGAGCAGGGAAGTTTCCCCCCCCCCCCAGGCAGGCAGGGCCACCCAGAACGCAGGGGCTTTAGGGGCTGCAGGGCCCTGGGCTAAGGGGGTCCCGGGGCCCTGGCCTGCAGCTCTAAAGCCCCCTTCGGTTTGTGGCCCTGTGAGCATGGGCTGGAGGACTCTGGAGGAGCAGGGGCAGCTGCGCAGTCAGTGGCCAGAAAGAAGCGGCACTTTCCCCTTCAAAGCGCTGCTTCTCTCCGGCCAGCTTTGAAGGGGAAAGTGCTGCTTCTCTCCAGCCACTGGCTGCGCGGTTGCCCCTGCTCCACCTGAGTCCTCCGGCCCGTGCTCACAGGGCCGCATTCCGAAAAGGGCTTTAGAGCTGCAGGCCAGGGCCCCTGGGCCCCGTTAGCCCAGGGCCCTGCAGCAGGACCACACGGGGAGGGAAAGTGGGGCAATTTGCCCTGGGCCCCGCAGGGCCCCCTGCAAGAGTTTTCAGGGGCCCCCATGAGTTTTCAGCAGGTCTTTGGTGGCAGGTCCTTCAGTGCCGCTGAACACACACGGATCGAGTGAAGGACCCACTGCCGAAGACCCGGAGCTTCTTCCACTCCGGGTCTTCAGCGGCAATTCAGCAGCGAGGGCTCCTTCTACTCCGGGTCTTCGGTGGTGAGGGCTCCTTCCGCTCCTGGTCTCCAGCAGCAGTTCAGCGGAAGGACCCACCGCCAAAGTGCCCTGAAGACCCAGACCGAAAGGACCCCCGCCGCCGAAGACCCCACGCCCCCTGAATCCTCTGGGTGGCCCTGCCTTGCAGCCCCTAAAGCCCCTTCGGGTGGCCCTAGATTTAATTGGTTTTAGTAATATAATTCATCCCACTGTGTAAAAAGTAGAGATTTTTAAGAAGGGTCACTTTTCATAAAAAAATTTCTGAAAAATTCAGTGACTGATTTTCTGACAATGTATTATATTATTGAAAAGCCCAAACATTGTATTAGTGTTCATGTCTCTGCCATTGTTTTCACGTAAATATAATTTCAGCCTAAATATTATGTTAAAATGAATGCCAATCTACTGTTCTTGACTCTTAGTTCCAATTTCTTGTTTTTTTAAACTAACATAAACCTCATCTTCTTGACATTCAGATTAGGTCTGATCGTGATAAAAGTCTTTCACTGAGGTACAGTGTTACTGGACCAGGAGCTGACCAACCTCCAACTGGAATCTTCATCATCAATCCCATCTCAGGTCAACTGTCAGTGACGAAACCTTTAGATCGGGAGCAGATAGCTTCATTTCATGTAAGATTTTAATTTACCATAACCAGATTATCAAATCAAAGATTAACATCTGCTTCAAATTTGATTTGTGCATCTGGCACAGTTTTCTACAAGATGTGATTTAAAGAGTTTATACTGGATTGGAATTTATATTTATTCTTCTTATTATACATAATACAGGGAACTCCTAGCATGTTGAAACAGCTTAACAAATGTGAGTTAGTGTATTTAGATAATTAAAGAAGGCTAAAATGTGAATGCTGTAGTTTATTTTTCTGATTTATACCATTGATTACAAATTCCACCATATTGTTTGTTTGACAGAAGTTTATTTTTAATATAACACCCTAACTTGGGCATAATTATACTGGAATTACAGCAGCTAAAATCAGAGAAATGGATGGGAAGAAAAACTACCAGATTCCATTTTCAGGGCAAATCTAAGCATTTTAATGGAATTATAATTGTAAATTAAATCTCTCTCTTTATGAAAGTTATGTTCTTTGCTTTAGAGAAATTGCAAAGTAGACCAAATATTTCTACAGCACTAGTAGGGGAAAAAAAATTGGTTGTAAAGCAGGAAACCAAAGTTTGACCTGAAATGGCCCCCACTTGAAACAATAGGGAAGAGAGACCGGTTCTGGAGATAATTTCCAGAGTAGAATAGTTTTAATGCACAATTTGGTGGCCCATCTGAGGAGCAAGTGTAATCCTACTTTCTGTACAGAGGATTTAGCAGTTGCTATTCATAGATGGAGTTTGACCATGTTAGGGTACAGCAGCTCTAGAATTCATGGGATTTTACCAAGAATTTGGATTAACGAATACAATTTGGTTTAGCTCTTTCCCTTTCAGTTCCAGTTTAAGTAATAGCAACTAAGGAATTTTATGACAACCTCTAAGACCATTTCCCCCCCGCCTCCTATAACTCTGTGTCAAAACTACTTCTGAGCTACACTGACACGTTTTTACCTCCGAGATCTCCAATTTAGGATACACCTACACTACAGCATTTACAGTGGCACCAAGGCAGCTATGCCGCTATAATGCTTATGGTGGAGACACTCTAAGCCAACAAGAGAGAGTTCTGCCGTTGGCTTAATAACTCCTGCCTCTGCGAGAGGTGGTAGCTATGTCGGCAGGAGAAGCTCTCCCACAACATAACTCTGTCTACATCAGCTTCTTTAAGGTAGGGCAACCAAATACCACTTTGGAAAATGTAGGCATAAACGTTAGACCCTTCAATTTTCAGCTGTTTAGTAAGAACAATTTTTACTATACCCTGCCAGCAAAATAAAATAGATATATACAATTAGTCTTTTTTGGGCTTTAAATTAAAAATATTGTCTAGAGTCTTATCTTTCCTTTGAAATATTCTTACAATACAGTTTCCATAATACCATTTCAAAATTTACAAAAATAAAGCAATATTAATTCCACATGGATTACCAACAAAAATTTTCTGATGAAGGACAGAAGACCTCCATATTGATAGTGCAGGATTGGATGTTCCTGGAGACTTTCCACTGGCAATCAGGGTTAAGTACAAAAGCCTATAAAACATTAGGTAGTATTATTATTCCAAAAGTAATTTGGAGTCCGTAAATTAGGCTGACGGGAGTCTGAAACCTGCCCCACAGAAATCTGTCCCCTCTGGGTGAACTATTCAGGTTTATTTTTTCTTTCTCAACCCAAGAAATTTCCAGAAGGAAAAAAGGCCTTCAAAATTAGAAAGAAAAAAACAAAGAAATTGGTATCCTTCCTTAAATGTAAAGGGCTCAGTTCTGCCCTCAGTTACCAGGGTCGGCTCCAGGGGTTTTGCCGCCCCAAGCAGCCCAAAAAAAAAAAAAAGCCGCGATCCCGATCTGCGGCAATTCTTCAGCAGGAGGTCCTTCGCTCCGAGTGGGAGTGAGGGACCCTCCACCGAATTGCCGCCTAATACTTGAAAGTGCCGCCCCGCTCGGGAGTTGATAAGCTGGTGCCTGGAGCCGGCCCTGTCAGTTACACATGTGTTATGCTCATTGAACTCCGTCTACAAAGGCTCCCTCAATAAACTGAAAATTTAAGTCATCAAGATGGGGGAGCAATAAAAGATACTGAAATATATCAGGCTAAAATGGTTAGTGTAAAATTTCCTGTCTGTGCTAACGTCCATGTATGTTCATATGTTTTGCAAACTCACACAATTCCCAATGGCTTTTGCAGCTGAGAGCACATGCAGTGGATGTAAATGGAAACCAGGTGGAGAATCCTATTGACATTGTCATTAATGTTATTGACATGAATGACAATAGGCCTGAGTTCTTACACCAAGTCTGGAATGGAACAGTGCCTGAAGGATCAAAGCCAGGTAAAACATAGCAGGTTTTCTGTGTGAAAATAGATGGGCTTTTAGGTTTTGGAGGAAAATACATTTAGAAGTCGTAACATTTTTGAAAGATGCAATTGACAAAAATTTCAGGAAGCCACTACCCTTAATTTTTAATTTACATTTTTGCAAGCTAAAAATTAATTTAAACGAAAGACTTTGTTACAGATGTTAGGGAATGAGTAAGGGACAATGCAGAGAGAAGGAAAATGGGGAAGGACTACTTTATTTGGACAGCACCCAAATATTTATATTATGGCAGCACCCATTCAAGATTGGAAAAATAAAGGAGGCCAAACAGTTGTTTTGTAACTTTGAAGATTAGCTTGTTGCTAGACAACTGATTAGTGACCTTTTAATACGCCTCTTCCTGTAAAATATCTCTCTCTCCTAACTAGTCAGTTTTTGAATAAAAAAAACACTAAGGGATTAAAAATAAAAACTAAAAGAAGTCAAACAGATTTACAATAATGATACCATATATGGTTGTGGAACAATTTTTTCTCTGCTTATCCTGTGGCAATTTGGGGTATTTGTACATCCTGAAGATTTGTATGTGTTGTACTCTAGCAACCTACTTGAGTGTCCTTTTCAAATGAAGCAAGAAACCAGTGACCTAATGTCTAGAAAAGACAATGTCGGCATTTTAAAAACAAAAGTTTTACAATAGCTTCCTTGTTAGAAAGGAAATGCCATGTAATATCTCTGGAGAGTCTATATAATTATATATACATTTTAAGCCCATTCTCTGTTTTATATATAAAATAAATACAGCTAATATAGTATGTATTACATAATAGATTATGTGCTCTGTATGATACAATTTATTTAGGCCACGGATGACAAAAATGAGAGTCTAAAATTAGCATCTATATCTGTATACAGATGCAATCATGCAGTTGACAGTACACAAGTGCAACAGTACAGTCCATGCCATTAATTGCAGGATTGGAGCCTATATATAGACATGGATGGGAATCTCAGTAATTCTAGGGAAGTTTGGATTTGGAACCAATCTGGGCAATTTAGGACTTTCTCCAGAACCAAAATTATGTCTCTGAACCACCCTCAAAGTTGGAATAAGTTCAGATTTACATCTAGATGCAAATTTTGTGTCAGAAGCCATTTTCTTAGCAGTGCAACAAGGAATTCTTAGGACAACTGACATGTTACTTCAGTTTCTCTCAAGACATATTATGCCAAGTTCAAGTGCCAAGAACCAACATGATTTTAAACAGTCAGGATTGCAAAGGGAAAGAAATAGTATCTAGAAAAGCCCTTGTTTTGATTTTGCGTTGATTTTCATACACAATTAACACATGCGGCACATTTTAAAATTAAACATGTTTTGATTATCAAATGTTTAATTTGGCCCAGTGATTGAGCCTGCTATTTAAACTTTAGAAGCTTCATTGTTAATTAAATGTGTTTATGGCAGAAATGCAGGTTTTGATTGCCTGTGGAGCTTTTTCAGTAATAAGCAAGTTTGATACTTTATAAACACCAGTGCTGTTATCTTCTGTTATGTATCTTAATTGCTTCATTAATCCTGGGACTCAGGCCTACTCAGTTTCCTTTGGGTAAGAGAAAGAATGTGTAATGTTTATCAAGAGAAGTAAACGTTTTGACCATTTTTGTGCTTGTAAGTGACCTTGTGTAATTCAAGTAAACTGTTTATTTAACACTAATTATGTATCGTGCTGTTAGGAACCTATGTGATGACTGTTACTGCTATTGATGCTGATGATCCTAATGCACTGAATGGGATGCTGAGATACAGAATCTTGTCACAGGCCCCAAGCACCCCCTCACCGAACATGTTTACAATCAACAATGAAACTGGTGACATTATCACAGTGGCAGCTGGACTTGATAGAGAGGTAAGGCGGGCCTGAATTTTATTGGTTGTGTTTTAAATGCTGTCCATTTTTGTGTGTATGTAAAATAGTCTGTAGGTAATTTACACATTTTTTTCAAATGTAATGTTTTCCCCCTTGCACAGCACTGCCTAACCAGTACTCCCTTAGAGCTGGCCAGTCCCAAGATTTGAAAACTTGGATTTTGGCAAAAAACCCAGGGGTAAATGATATTTAAAGCTTTGTTTTGCATAGAATGTAAAGCATCTGGTCTCACTCACATTCACTGGAGTTAGGTCAGAAAGAGGAAGGGGACTTGGAGAGAAGGAGTAAGGAAGATGGGGATCTTGCCATGGATATGGTTCGGGGGGAGAGGATGAGATGGAATGGCCTGGAGGTGAGTTTACTTCAGTCTAGAAACAGACTCATCCTGCAGTTTCCAGCAAACGTCCTTACTGTATGTTGGATAAAAAACACAGTCCGCGCCGTTTACTGAGCTTAACTAGTTTAAAGGTTTAATAAGAACATTTTAGGACAAGATTTTACCACCTTAATTAAGCATAAAACATAAATAAAGGATAGTGTAGTGATGAATTACCCAGTCCCTGGGCACAGGTAGGCTGTTTTCGACTTTATTAAATTCATGCTGGTCCAATCTGGTGTATGTCCTGTGTTGCTTTACACACACACACACACACACACACACACACACACACACACACACACACACACACACCCCTGCCTTTGTTAAACACACATTTTTTATACTTTGTCTCGTAACAGCACACAATTTCAAATTATTAAAATTGCCGCATTTATAAACATTCCATTCTAAATATATTTCCTAATACATTTTTACTTTATTCTGCTACAACTCTAATTAGTACTGTCATTTCATTTTTTTTTAAACCATTGCTTTTATGTATTCATTATTTTTTACAACAGCTGTCTTATTGTTACTTATCTGTTTCTTGTAGCTTTGGAGTGGTTGGCTAGTTCTGTCCAGTCATTATCCAGTTTCCCTAGCCTGTCTTGCTAGCGGGATTAAGGCCTGGCTGATAAATTAGTCATTGTTTACCCTGTCCTCTACTTAGACCAAGAATCCACTGTCGATAAGACAAAAACTGACTTTCTGATTTTTTTTTACAGCCTTTGAAAGCTGTATCAATAAGACACATACAGAAAGCACAAAAGTTTCCCTTTGCGTTTTCTTATAAAATATATATATTTACTTCTTTAACATTATTTAATATATATTTAACACAGTTCATTTTACATTTCTTTGCACATAACTCAAAACTTTTTGTGACCTGTCCTGTGACCTGTATTTTAGTGTTAATTAATTAACACAACCGTGATAGAATTGCTCACCCTTCACAGACACGCTTGCCAGCTTGCATTTGTTGAATTAAAAATCACACACAGTGAATGCTGTGGCAGAACAGTGCTGACAAGGACAGCCGGAGCTAGCTATGACTCAGGAGTGGCAGTAGTTCCTCCTTCTTCTCAGCTCCTCAGGAAAAGAGGGGGATGGGAAATAGAGCCATTCTCCTGGCTTGTGATCAAGAGCTCCACATGAAGAGGAAGGATCTAACCTTCCTTCCATCCCTGGACCACACTAGTGGCATGTAGGATAAATCTTCTGACACTCAGATTGATGGATGATTCGTTGAGGGTTTATAATGCCATCATGTAGTAAAATTAACAAATGTTATCTGATCTAAACTTTTTGAGCAAAATTAACAGAAAAAATATTACTACTTTTACATTTTGAAAACATAATTAAAATGAGTACATCAGGATTAATAATGAACAGGGGAAATGGTATTCTTAGTCAGTTGTTCTGAACCCAGGACTGGTATCCAAAAACTTCTGAATTCTTCTGATTCTGGCTCTAACAATAATTCCTCCATGTAGTGTTGGAAAAGTCACTTAGATTCACTTGATGTTGCCCCTTTAAACTAAAAGAAAGGTTTGGGTTTTCATCTACCTCCGGTTTTGGAACCCAGGGATCTTCTTTGACATGTGTACTTTCAGAAGGACTTACAGTCTGTATAAATGGTATCTCTGTCTTCTACTACATAGCAATTAGCAGTACCTGATTTACCATAGAAGAAATCAGCTGCCACATCTGATTGGGGGTTGGACTAGATGATCTCTTGAGGTCCCTTCCAACCCTAATAATAATAATAATCTATTATCAGGACTTCCCTGTAGACCCTCAAACTAACAATAAAAGAGTCCTTCCACCACAGTAGTTTGCCATTCATTCTACTCACTGATCGCTTTACTGATGTCCAAATGAATAATTGTTTGTAAAAGATGTTGGAAAAAATAAGTGCTTTTGACATCTTTGTTGAATATTGTTGTATTGCCTGAGAGATATTCATTTAAAATACTAAACTAGACAAAAATAAGATAAAGGCATTTTTAATCCATAATAGACTAAGACAACATGAGTATATTTCCAGATGATGGGAGCTAATGGTATGCACATTTGGAAATTTAGAAGCAAATTGTGTCTGCTCTAAAACAACTGCCCTGGAGTGGAAAGGATATCGAGTGTCCTTCCCAAGCAGAGGCAGCCATCGGTTGGTTGCTTCAATAAAGGAGATCACGTTGAAGAAGCCAGATACTTTGCAGTTCTAATAGTGCTGGTAGAGGGATGTGTCTCAGGAGCCCAAGTACTCATTCACTAGCCAGCTGCTCTAACCCGGAGTAGGGAAGTGCATACTGCACTGTTACAGGAGCTGCCAGTGAGCATCCTGAAGGTGCTAGGCTGCACCTGGATAATGTTTTATCATTTCATGTCTACCTTGTCTTGGGTACAACATCTTGTTCCCCTTGTAAGAGCTTTAATTTGGCCCGTAGAACATTGGACATATGCCTGTTCTTTGCAAAAGTTTAAACTATATGGGCCAGATCCTTTAGGCCTGTTTACAGAGTAGTAAGGGGCATGTTAGCTTTAGGTAGCTTGATGAACCAGCTGAATATCAAGCTGACCCATGGTATGGAGTGTTGGGCCTGGTGTGTAAAAGGGGAAATGAGGGAACCCACACTCACTTCCCAGGTGAAAGTTAACTATGAGGTGGTTACCTACATTATCGGAAAAACACCAGTGTAGGAACTGTTTGGAGCTGTGCCGCTGTAGTCACTGTAGTGTAGACAATAACCAATGATTCTTACCTTGTGTCTGAGGTTAGCTAGATGGAGTGCTCTTTTCTCTTACTGCCTGCCTGGGGTGAGAGTGGAAAGATTTCACCCAGTGGGACTGTCTTCTCTCCCTATCTGACAGTTCTTTTTCAGGGGTGTTGCTGTGAAGTTCCTACAGAGGCTGAAGCGTGCTGGGCTATTCCTTCCTTGTGCGTGCCCAATGCCTCCCAACAATCTCATCCCGAGTAGTTCATCTTTCATACATGAGGGTCAGACTAAGAAGAATATTTAGATTGCACGCTCATTGGGATGGGACCCTATGTTTGCTTGATATGTGGGGTGTGCGTCAAATAAGATGATGATTCTGGAAAAGAGGAGGACTTGGGTAGCCATGTAATCCTAACACAATTCTCTAGCGCTTCAGAACTTGTGACTTCAGAGCCAAGACGGGTCATAGAGCTCCTGCTGTCTTTCTGCCACAGAAGAATCTGGGCCCAGGATTTGGCCTAATATTTTTGTGTTATGTTTATTGTTTTACAATAAGCAATGCACAGTTGTTCCATAGCATAAATGTAACAAATGTATTCCTTTGATTCTTTCATCACTACATGTCTTGTTTATGTATCATGAACAAACCCTTAAGAGGATTTTTATACCTGTATTTTCTTGAAGAAGCAGAATCAGTTTTATATATAAACAGTATTGTTTTATAAAGAATGATTTGCTCTCACTGTCCAGGGCCCTGTATAGAAAAGGATGGAAGTACATGCTTAAGGGACTTAAACATGCACTTACGTGCTTCTCTAAATAGGAATGGTTTCGTGAATTGGACCCTGGATCTTTTGCATGTGAAAGTCAGGCGCAAGTGTGCATACTCTTACAAGTGTACATGCTTTTAAAAACTTAAGCCACTATGTATATGATAATATCAATCCCAGGTTTGAAAGCAAATGAGAAATTTTAATTGAATGGACCCTTGGTAGTTTTCTTGAAAGTAATTATCTTGTGGGGGAAGGGTTAAATCAAAGATTTCTGTCTTGTAACTTATGTTGTGAAATAATCAGTTGTACATCTCCAGTTTACAAGCAATCAGAATGTGTGGGGGAAAGGATGTGGTTTTGTAGGAAATAAAAAAAAACTGTGCTTTTCTTTAAGTATCCTTATTTTGACAGAAAAAAAATTCTTTAGCTGTCTCCATAAACCATTCATGAAAGTAACATTTCAGAGTAATAACAAATGCTCATGTCATTGCCAGTTTTCTGCTGGAGGAAGAACTGAATTTCATACCATAGTGCCATCCCACCAAGCTAGGGAGTGCTAAAGCTGAAGTTGAATTGGTAAATGTAGTGTTAAAAAAAAACTTTATTTACATTTTGCAATAGAAATGTACAGAAAATCTTCGTAATTTGTTTTAAAAAAATCTTATACATTCAGTCGTAAGGTCTAGTTGGTTTTGAGATCTAATCTGTCAGGCAATTCTTTTTCATAGAACTAACATTGAGCCTCAGAAAGACCTGGCATACTTCCAGCAATGATTTAAGAATACAGATTCTCTCTACTGTGTGCTGTTTTTAACAACACATAAAGCAACTGGCACTGGCAAATTGAGAGAAGGAAGGGAATATCTTGTTTGGAATGTTTAACATTTATAGAAATAATCAGGGACGGAGGGAAGGGGGTGTTCCAGTTACTTTACTAGTTTCTGTTAGCCTTGACAGCTCCAGTTTCCATAGTGATATCAAGAAGTTGCAGCTACATTCTAATACTTAGGCTTCGCTACAATAAAGCCTTGGCAGTTGTAGTCATTTGGCCAAAAATATTCCCTGGCTCAGATCTCATAAAACCCTTTAGGATTTACTACTTATTTAGGCTGAACTACTATACTTTTTTTCCATTTAAAACAAAACAAAAAGTTTAGTCAAAAATCTACTTCTGTGGTAATAACAGTAAGTTGTATAAAGTTCTTTCATTATTCATAGTAAGAACATATCGTGCAAGCCTCCCCAATCACAAGTGATGTATGAAAAATGCAGGCAATTTAATATATTTAGATGCAAACCACTGCTATACTTCTGGTGATGTAAACTTTGCTTCAGTCATTTCAACTGATGTTAACTGGAATAAACAGTATGATAGGCTCTTTGCGTAATAAAGCACAATTTATGGAACACCTGCTGTCTTACTGGAATGTTGTTTTTGTCTATAACTTATGTTGGTGTCATTTTGTGTTTTAGAAAGTACAGCAGTATACATTAATAATTCAAGCTACGGACATGGAAGGAAACCCAACATATGGTCTTTCAAACACAGCAACTGCTGTCATCACAGTGACAGATGTCAATGACAATCCTCCAGAGTTCACTGCTATGACTGTAAGTACAGGACAGAAGTAAATGAAGGGTATGAATGTTTATGGCCATTATTAAGGAATTTTTCACATTATATATATATATATATATATATAATATGAATTGAAAATATTTGTTACTTATCTAATAACCTGCTGTGTTGCAAGGATTTAACCAAGAGGAGAATCTGTCCCTTAGGACATACCATACTTAATTCAAAATATAGTATTTAGCTAAGGAATCAACGCCCTCTTTTCTAGGTGGTTTCAGATAGGTTTTAGTTTGCTAGCTCTCATTCCTGTTTGATAATAGTAGACTGCCAGGTGGTGTTCTCCTTTATTAAAGTATTTGTCAGATTTTTTTTCCCCAAATAAATGGATAACAGAATTTTAATTAAATTGACTAAAGCAAGACATCAGGAATCCTCACAGGTTTTCAATCCTCAGGTGATATAAATTGTCATAGCTCCATTGAAGACAATTTACACCAGCTGAGGCTCTTCCTCTTAGTATACAATTGAACTAAGATGAATACCAGTTTCTGTGCCCTGATGAGTATTTCATGGTGCTGTTATACACTGATATATATAATATGAACATAAGAACGGCCATACTGGGTCAGACCAAAGGCCCATCTAGCCCAGTATCCTGTCTTCCAGCAGTGGCCAATGCCAGGTGCCCCAGAGGGAATGAACAGAACAGATAATCACCAAGTGATCCATCCGCTGTCGCCCATTCCCAGCTTCTGTCAACCAGAATGTAAAATATGTAAAAATATATGTTTTTTTTGTTGTAGTTCTATGGCGAGGTACCTGAAAATAGAGTGGACATCATAGTAGCTAATCTAACTGTAACTGATAAGGATCAGCCACACACTCCTGCCTGGAACGCAATGTACCGAATGACTGGTGGAGATCCTACAGGCCGATTTACTATTCTGACTGATCCAAATAGTAATGATGGGTTGGTAACTGTTGTGAAGGTAAGTGATATCCACAACTCATTGAATTAAGCAGAGACAGAGAAGTAGGAGAGCACTGAGAATAAGTATCTCCCTGCTGTTTAATCCTGAGGCCAGTGTGAAATTTGAAATTAAAATTAATGTGCACCATGCTTGTTCTGAAAGTAACTGGTTCACCTTTTGAATGGTCCTCCTACTTACATTATCATGGACAATCTAAAATACCAATTCTGAAAATCAGGTTTAAATGGCAGATTAGAAAATCTTTATTTGCCAGAAATAAAAATTAGCCTGTGAAAAAGCCATGCGCCTAGCGGTGGCATCAGAACTAGCATTAACGGCTGTCTGTTTTAATAGTAAACAAACTGCTTTCTATCTTTTGGTCAGCATTGGTCTTCCAGGCCTAGGGATGCCTTTCCCCACAAATATGATGCCAGTTTGTTTCCATTAGGCAGCTGACACAAAATAGCCAATCAGGATGATATCAGAGGGGAAGGAGAGTGGTGTTAGTAATGGTAGGAAGCTACTTTTCAACAGGCTTCTAAAGGACGATGCTATTTTTAAGACCTCATTCAAAAGCCTTGTATGGAGCAGGTTCTTCTTCTTCATTCACCAGCCAAAAAAGTCCTGGACTGAAGGAATGACTTGGTTTTTTTAAGTTATGATAAAAAGGCAGTACTACAATTTGAATCTGTCAAGAAGTAGTCCCCTTTCCTCTCATCTGTCTGATAAGTGTCCGGACTCTTAGTTTGTCTGGTTCATTTTTGGATCCATCCACTCAAGTGGGTGACAGGATATGAAATCCAGCACTCAGGCTTGAAATGCCTGTGTTCCAATCTGGGATATGGTGGCATTATTTATTTATTTATTTATTTATTTATCCTTCAGTACTTTTCCGGGGGGGGGGGGAATCTACGGCTTTATACAGCAATCTAGGCTACATTGCATGCTTGGTTTTTTTTCCACAAGTCCCTATGCTGTATAATTGTCATTTCTTGAGAGATACCAGTTGTGTTTGATTCTGCTGACAAGACACACTTGACTGCCTATGTTCCTTGTATTTAGGAACGTATTAATCCATTTCAGATCTATTGACAGTTAGAAACTTGAAACCTCTGAAAGAGCAAACAAAATAATACTCAAAACAAACCAGTATAGAGAATCAAATAAAATTCCCAAGGGCATAATATGCTTGAAATACTTCAAATTAAATTATTTTTTTAAACTGACAGTAGAGAGGCAAAAAAGTAAATCTAGATAAATAAATGACATTCTGGGGAAACCCCCCAGAAAAGTTGTAAGCACCGATTAGATTAGGACTAATTTGGCTTAAGGACTCTTGAGAGGGCAGAAGTTGGCAGGAGATTCTTCACCAGCCACAGTGAAAAAGGAACATGCTCCTTGAGGGACAAGGAGTGGCTGAACCCACTAAGCAGGGGTCAGATAAGCTGTCATTGCCCCTTGAATCCCTTTGCCTATGGATGTTCCTAGCTGCCCTTGGCACTAGAAGAGCTGCTGCAGAAATTGTCCTGAAGTGCTGCAGAATTCCGTAGTCCAGAAAAACATATAGAAACTTTATATGTACTGGTTTTGCAGTGGTTCTTTTTTGTTTAGGCTCTGTGTTCATCTAGCTCAATATAAGCGTTATAAAACAGAAGAACTTTTAAAGTAATTTTTTGTTTGCATGCCAGTCACTACTATGAGCAACTGCTAATATTTCCCCCCTTTTGTTTTTGCCAGCCAATAGACTTTGAGACCAATAGGATGTTTGTACTTACTGTAGCTGCGGAAAATCAAGTGCCTTTGGCCAAGGGAATTCAGCATCCTCCTCAGTCAACAGCAACTGTATCCATTACCGTCATTGATGTGAATGAGAGTCCATATTTTGTCCCAAACCCTAAGCTTATAAGGCAGGAGGAAGGGCTTCTTGCTGGTAACATGTTAACTACTTTCACCGCTCAGGACCCAGATCGTTACATGCAGCAAACTGCTCTAAGGTATGGTGTAAAACACATCCCTGTCTTATCCCATGCTGTTAATCTCAAAATTGGGCCTAATCCCCCAGCCCTCTGCACAGGCTCTGTAGGCTTGAAACAGAATACAGAATGCTGTATTTCTCTTTGGGGATGGCCATGAAGTGAAGAGCCCATGTATGATTTCTCTGTTTACTACAGCACCCCAGAGAGGGAATTATGGGTGGACTGCAAATAAGTCTGCATCTAGTGCAGATCTGCAGGTACAGCAAACTGTGGCATCTTCTTCTGCTCACAGGGCTCAAATTCCTAGAATCATAGAATCTCAGGGTTGGAAGGGACCTCAGGAGGTCATCTAGTCCAACCCCCTGCTCAAAGCAGGACCAAACCCAACTAAATCATCCCAGCCAGGGCTTTGTCAAGCCTGACCTTAAAAACCTCTAAGGAAGGAGATTCCACTACCTCCCTAGGTAACCCATTCCAGTTCTTCACCACCCTACTAGTGAAAAAGTTTTTCCTAATATCCAGCCTAAACCTCCCCCTCTGCAACTTGAGACCATTACTCCTTGTTCTGTCATCTTCTACCACTGAGAACAGTCTAGATCCATCCTCTTTGGAACCCCCTTTCAGGTAGTTGAAAGCAGCTATCAAATCCCCCCTCATTCTTCTCTTCTGCAGACTAAACAATCCCAGTTCCCTCAGCCTCTCCTCATAAGTCATGTGCTCCAGCCCCCTAATCATTTTTGTTGCCCTCTGCTGGACTCTCTCCAATTTATCCACATCCTTCTTGTAGTGTGGGGCCCAAAACTGGACACAGTACTCCAAATGAGGCCTCACCAGTGCTGAGTAGAGGGGAATGATCACATCCCTCGATCTGCTGGAAATGCCCCTACTTATACAACCCAAAATGCCATTAGCCTTCTTGGCAACAAGGGCACACTGTTGACTCATATTCAGCTTTTCGTCCACCGTAACCCCTAGGTCCTTTTCTGCAGAACTGCTGCCCAGCCATTCGGTCCCTAGTCTGTAGCAGTGCATGGGATTCTTCCGTCCTAAGTGCAGGACTCTGCACTTGTCCTTATTGTCATCAAGGTACCTAAACACATACAGAACTTTAAGCATATGGGCTGTCCCAGTGAATTGAGTAGGGTTTAAGTTTATGCTCATGCTAACGTATCTTGCTGATCAGGGTCGTAGGCTGTGATTGCTGTGGCTCAACTTTATGGCTGCCCTGCATCAGATCAGGATTCATTATCCCATCCCCAATTCATGCAGGCAAAAAAAATCTTTCATTTGTGCTTTCCTTGTAAAATGAGACTTCATATAATTTTACTGTTTCTGTATTATTTAGGGCTGGTCTAGAAAATTATATCAATCCAACTATGTTGTTCCGAGTGTGAAAAATCCACACCTCTAAGCGATGTAGTTAAGATGACCTACGTTCCCTGTAGACAGAACTAGGTCAACACAAGAATCCTTCCATCAACTAACTATTGCCTCTTGGGAGGTGGATTTACTAGAGTGACAGGAGAAGTAAGCAGCTATGCCACTGTTGCGTTTTAGCCTTAGTTAATTAGTTATTATTGGTGATATTTGCTCATTTGGGGCCATAAAAGTCATATATAGGTCTATAACTTTGTAGCCTAGTACTGTTGTTTTTATTTTAAATATCACATGAGCTAAGATAGTTTCTAATTTATTTAAACTAATAATTGATACAATGACAACTTCTTATAAGGAAGGGTGGTTTTGAATGACCCTATTCCTTCAAATCAGAGTCAGAGAGTACAGTAAAACTAGTTGGATACACTGAGGTATCCATAGAAAACCAATGATTTATTGTCATCAACTGGGACTGAAAGAGCTTAAAATAAGAGGGTCACTTCTGTCAAATCAGAATATGTCTACTATCTCCTTCCTCTCTTTGCACATGTACACACACACGGTTAACAGAATTGAGAAGGCCGCAATAATGGCTCTCATGCTATAACTCAAGTAGGAGTTCCTATTAAAATACTTTAATCATGGTTGAATGTGAAATTGCATTCTTGAAGTGAATAAGTCATATGCAACTTAAGAAAATTGTGCATTTTACTAATTTATGACGTGTATGTTCACTTTTCAGACAGTTGTATATAACTGATTTAAAATAGACTTAGGTAACAGCTTACTTACATGTCCAGGCTTTTAAAAACTTTCTTTATTAAAACAGTACGTGTATCCAAAAAAAACTCTAGAATGCAAGCTAATAAATTGAAACTCATAAAATATTGTTACAGTACCAGATATATGCGTTTTCAGAAAATGAGTTAAAATATATTTTTCATTTTTGAAAACCTTATTGGAGGATAAATAACATTTCTTATCGTCAAATATGCAGGTACTCAAAGCTTTCAGATCCTGCAAACTGGCTAAAAATTGACCCAGTTAGTGGACAGATAACTACAATTGCAGTTTTGGACAGAGAGTCACAGTATGTGGAAAATAACATGTATAATGCGACTTTCCTTGCATCTGACAATGGTATGTATTCGCATTTATATATATTCAGAAAGTTTTAATTCTGTATATTTGAATAACATTGTATCGTACTAGCACGGAAAGCAAAAATGTAAGAATAAATGGTCAATTTTCACCATGGCAGAAGGTACTAAAATTAGAGTTAATATATTGATCAGATATCTGGAAAATGGGTTAACCCGTGAGGTTGCAAATTTTGCTGATGACACAAAATTATTTAGGACAGTGAAGTCCAGCGAAGGCTGTGAGGAGCTGCAGGAGGCTCTAATCAAGCTTGGTGAATGGGCAACGTAATAGCAGATGAAATTCAGTGTTAAAATGCAAAGTAATGCATGTTGGAATGAAAAAGTGCACTATATCTTTCTAGTTCTAAACTAACTGCAACACCTGGGGGGAAAGGCCAGGCCATCCTCGTGGATTTCTCAGAGAAGATCTCTCCTCTATGTTAAGCTGCAGTTAGAGAAGCAAACAAAATTGTAGGATGCACAAGAAATGGGATGGGAACTAATATGGAAAATACACCTCTACCCCAATGTAACACAAATTCGGATATAATGCAGTAAAGCAGCGCTCCGGAGGTGCGGGGCTGTGCACTCCAGTGGATCAAATCAAGTTCGATATAACGCGGTAAGAGTTTTTGGCTCCCGAGGACAGTGTTGTATCGGGGTAGAGGTGTATTACAATTCCATTAATCAGTGATATACCCTCATCTGGGATACTGTGTTACTTACTAGTCACCTCATCTCCAAAAAGGATTTTGTGGATTTAGGAGTATATATTCAGAGTGTGGGAAAACATCTCATATGAAGAGAAAATTTAGAAGAGATGATTAAGAGGTGACATCATAAAAGTATTTAAAATAGTAAATAGTATATGGAAGGTAGAGCAGAAACTTATATTTTCCTTATTTCATAACATAAGCACAGAGGGGCATTTAATGAAATTGAAAAGTGGCAAGTTTCACACAATGGGTAATTATATTGTGGAACTTGTTACCATGGGTTGTCATTGTAGGCAGAATTTAACAAGATTTAAAGAAGTATTAGATACTATACAGATAAAAATATCCAGAGTTAGAAAAGTAAATACTAAAAAAAATGAGTTTTGGAAGGGATGTAAAATATCATGCTTAGGGGTTTAGGTCAATCTAATTATTGGAGGTTAGGTGGAGAGGTCTCTGGAGGGTGGGATTATCTCCGATCTGGCTACTGCAGGGTTGTTCGCCTCTTTCTCTGAAGCATCTGGTGTTGGCCACTGTTGGAGATAGCTTATTGGGCTGGATGAACTACTGTTCTGGTCCAGTATGGCAATTCCTTTGCTCCTGTATTCACCAGCTAAGGCCCTAATCATGCAGACACTTGTGCCTTCAAAGAACATTCCCTATGAAGACAGTGAAACTACTCATGTGCAGGTTTGCAGCCTCGAGGCCAAGCACCAGATTTTGTTTATAAAGCCAGAGCCCTAAAATATAGATATGTGGAAGTGCACTGCCCCAGCATGAGCTCCTGGAGGCATTTTGCTTTGATGGCAGGCCAAAGCAGCCCCTACTTTGTGCTTTCAGAGACTGCAGAGAGTACAAACCAATTCCAGTGCTGTTCAGTTGGCTCCACTTTTGTCCTCAGAGAACATTGACACTGCTATCAATGCTCGGCTCAAGCAGTTCTTGGGCAGGCCCAGTCAGAGTCTACCTTGAAGTGTTCACAGTTATTTCAAAAGCACGTGTAAGGTTTATTAATAGGTGACATTGAGACATTAAACATGAAAAACATTATAAAACAATTTGGTATATTTTGAGTAACGTAAGGGTAGAAGAAGCATGTTTTGTTGTCAATGTTTTAATTATCCTTTCAAATCAAATTTCAGTTTACGTTGTAACTGAACACATGTACATGGGTAGCTGAAATATGCTTGTGTGAAATATTTAAATAGGTTTCTAGTAGGAAGCAAAATTAAGATACCAATTTTTTTTTTCTTTAAGGAATTCCTCCTATGAGTGGGACTGGCACTCTTCAGATATATTTGCTTGACATTAATGATAATGCACCCCAAGTGCATCCTCAAGAGGCTACAACCTGTGAAACGCTACAGCCTAATGCAACTAACATCACAGCAACAGACCGTGATATTGATCCGAATGCAGGACCATTTGCCTTTGAACTGCCAGAAACTCCTCCTAGTATTAAGAGGAATTGGACCATCATTCGTATTAGTGGTAAAATTAATTTACACAATGGAAACTTTAATCTTTTTAAATGAACTACTGCCTGCATTTTGTTTTGTTTCTTTTTGTCTGGCGATGGTTATTTCCCTAGATGCTCGGATTTTTTAGATTAATGTGAATGAAATGTTACCAAATGCCATTAAAGTGAGCTCCCTTGAGAATGAGAGAAAGATATTTTAAAAGTAAGATTTAGAAACTAACGTTCACAGTAATACGAAGTCTCTGGCACCCTATATGGGTACATCCGGTACATCCAGTAACAGAAGGTTAATATAAAGTTCAGAAACCTGTAAATTTCCCATCATTGTTTAACATCCACATAAGCAGTAAATTTTATTTTTACACCTAATATATTTTCTCATATAGGTGATCATGCCCAACTTTCGTTAAGGATCAGGTTCCTTGAGGCTGGTATCTATGATGTTCCTATAATAATCACAGATTCTGGAAATCCTCCCAAGTCCAGCACATCTGTTCTGAAGGTGAAGGTTTGCCAGTGTGACATAAACGGAGACTGTACTGATGTAGATCGGATTGTTGGTGCAGGACTGGGCACGGGTGCCATCATTGCAATTCTGCTCTGTATCATCATCTTGCTCGGTAAGTACATGGGTCTTTTGAAATTTGGTTTTTTAAGCTCTTCTCATAGTATTTCACAAGAGCAAACCTAAACAGATAACATGAGGTTTTTTTCAAAAAGATTTTTACGTGTATGGTAATAGTATACCTACCCCCTCAGCCATCCAAGTGCTGATACATAGATCCCAAGGCCAGAAACAACCATTGTGATCATCTGGTCTGACCTCCTATATAACGCAGGCCATAGAACTTCCCCAAAGTAATTCCTAGAGCAGATCTCTCTGCCATGAGCAGGACCAGACAAGGATCTTGCCTCCTAAAGAATTTCCCATATTCAGCTTTATAGCTTTGATGCAGTGTTAAGATTTTCTGGTGATAATTACTAATACAATATTAGGAATATGTGAGCCAGCTGGCAGGTGGCCTTTGTGTGGGCACTTCAAGACTGCTGGTTCAGGAGCTGCCCTTTTGTGCTTACCACACTCTGTGCTAATAGGAATGCAGAGACTCCTTCCTCCAGGCACGTTGTGGGGCGCACATTGCCTCATGTGGGTGGAGAAGAGGAGAGGCCACAGCCATGGCCATCAGAGGCCCAGTCTCTCCCCAGGCTGCTGCAGGTGTGACTCAACACCATCCCCAACAGGGGTCAGTGCCTGTAAGACACAATTTGGCTTTGTTATCTCAAGCCCAATGGAATTAAGTAAAGTAGTTTATGATTTGGGAAGGTGGCACATCACAGTCCCTCCTACAAGGCCTGACAAGCAGCTAGTCATGCAAGAGCAGAGGTATGTGTTTGTCTAAGTCACGGGTGGGCAAACTACGGCACACCGGCCACATCCAGCCCACGGGACCGTCCTGCCCGGCCCAGGAGGCTCGCCCCTGGCCCTTCTCCTACTGTTCCCCCTCCCCCGCAGCCTCAGCTCGCTCACTCTGCTGCTGGCGCAGTGCTCTGGACAGCGGGGCTGTGAGCTCCTGGGGCAGCGCAGCTGCAGAGCCCAGCCTGACCTGGTGCTCTGTGCTGTGTGGTGGTGGCGGCAGCCATTGGTGCTCCAGGCAGTGCGGTAAGGGGACAGGGAGCAGGGGGATTGGATAGAGGGCAGAGGAGTTTGGGGTGGTGGTCGGGGGGTGGGGGTGGTCAGGGTGGAAATGGGGTTGAATGGGGCAGGGGTCCCAGAGGCAGTCAGGAAGGAGGGGATTGGATGGGGCAGCAAGGGGCAGTCAGGGGCAGAGGTTCTGGGGGCAGTCAGAGGACAGAGAGAAGGGGTGGTTGGATGGGGCAGGGGTCCCTGGGGGGGGCAACAGGAATGAGAGGAGGGGTTGGATGGGGCGGCAGGAGTCCGGGGGTAGTCAGGGGACAGGGAGCAGGGGTGTGTGGATGGGGCAGGGGTCCCAGGGGGCCGTTAGGGACCGAGGGGGGTTGGATGGGGCAGGAGTCCCGGGGGGAGGCGCAGATTGGAGGTGGGGGCCAGGCCACGACCCCCTCCCCTAACCACCCTCCATACAATTTACGAAACCCAATGCGGCCCTCAGGCCAAAAAGTTTGCCCGCCCCTGGTTTAAGTGCTGCATAAAGCTGAAAGTGGTATTTTATTTTGTATCTAGTGCATTTGATGAGGGAAATGACCAAACACCATGACAATATGTCCAGTGTAGTAAAATTAGACACTGTAACTTTCTTACATATTTGGTTAGCTGATCTCTGATTGCAGTGGAAACACAAGAAAGGGATTCACCTGTTAAGAGTACTCAGCACCAATCCCGAATATACAGAATGATGGAGTGGAGTCATAAAGAAGAATAAACTTTCCATGCCTGGCAAAGAATTGCATAGTAGCAGTTTGTCCAGGAAAAGCAGGCTGTGCACAGAGATGATACATTAAACATGTTTCCATGTTACTGAGACATTCTTAAAATGTTAGCCATTGATTTAGTGAAGTGCTATCATAATTACCAAATCAATTACAAATGTTTTTCAGACAGTTACATGGCAGATGAATTGAGATTTCTTGCCACCAGGATCCTTTTTTAGTTCTAATTTGAAAAGTACATTCTGTACTAGGAATGAAGTCACCCACCTCCTGCTACAAGAATTACCTTTTTATACTACTTTTTCAAAAACTTTAGCTTATAAACTAACAAAATAACTAAAGTTTGAGAATTGTCAAGGTTCAAACAAAAAACACAGCTTCCCTTTCCAGTCACTCTTTTCTTTTTTTTTTTGCCTCCAAACCCAAGCCTAAACTTAGGCCTCGCAAACTGATCTGTTCAAGTTGACCCTGTACCATGCATCCTCATGGCTCAGACTTCTGGATCAAAGTCAAAGACTGTAACTCTTCAGAGCATATGATGTGCCATGAACTGTTGTGGCACTGTATAAATAAATAATATACAACTTCAGAGCTCAGTCTCTCTCACCAGTGAATCTCTCTGAATCATCTCATTATGAAACTCAGTCTAAATCATTCTTGCCCGCAGTGTGCATCCTATTTTGCAGTCTTGGCTAGGAAACAGGTTTGTGACCCTGTATTGTTGGAACAAGTGATTGGTGTTCAAGTCATTGCTTAACTGGAGCTAGGTCTAAGTATTTCTGATCTTAAGGTGTTTTATCAGAGGGGTAGCCGTGTTAGTCTGGTTCTCTAGAAGCAGCAAAGAATCCTGTGGCACCTTATAGACTAACAGATGTTTTTGCAGCATGAGCTTTCGTGGGTGAATACCCACTTCTTCTTGCATCCGAAGAAGTGGGTATTCACCCACGAAAGCTCATGCTGCAAAAACATCTGTTAGTCTATAAGGTGCCACAGGATTCTTTGCTGCTTATTTTGATGAGAAATGCAGCAATTACAGAGAATATCATCCTAACTAGAACTAACATTCTGTTAAATACTTCTGAACTGAAACACCAGTATCATGATAAGAAATTTAAAAGATTGTACAACAATTAATTATTAATTTCTAAATCACAGGGAAGCGGCTTGATCTAGTGGCTAGGGTACAGGATTGGGAGCCAGGCGACCTAGGTTCTCTTACTGTCTCGGTCCCTCTGATCTTGGGGAAATCACTTAACCTATTTGTTAGTTTCTCCATCTTTGTAATAGTTATCTGAGATCTATAGATGAAAAGCATTATGTGAAGTCCAACTAATATTAGTAGAGTTGGACAGCCATGCAGTTGGGGGCAGTGTAGTAAGCTCCACCAAGTGCAGGAGTTAGCAAGCAGTGGTTGCACTTGCTGCACACACACAGGCTCTGGGAGGCATTCTTCCTCATTCAGACAAAATTCCTAGCACTGCTCATGGAGTGATGCAACACTGTAATGCCCCCAATGCAGGGCTGTGCCTTAAAGGCACAATTGAGTCCCACCAAACAGAAAACACAAAAGCACTGGGGGTCAGCGTGAGGGTGGGAATAGCTCAGTGGTTTGAGCATTGGCCTGCTAAACCTAGGGTTATGAGCTCAATCCTTGAGGGGGGCCATTTAGAGAACTGGAGTAAAAATCTGTCTGGGGATTGGTCTTGCTTTGAGCAGGGGGCTAGACTAGATGACTTCCTGAGGTCCCTTCCAACCCTGATATTCTATGTTTCAGAGGGGAAGTGCCATTTTAGGTCCTAAGTTCTGAACTGTTACATCAGAGTAACTCCACTGAAGTCAGTGGAAATAATTTGGAGATAGACTAACATAGCTGAGAGCTGAATTTAGCTCTAAGAGTGTTTTTATGTAAAATAACTATAGTCTGTTTCACATTTCCACTGAGCCTTCACTAGTGAGTGACGTCCTCCTTGAGAGAGACCAGAGATAATCCAACACTTTGAGAGGATACCTAGGACTTCAGCCCATGAGTCATCAGCAGTGTGCAGCCATCTTTGTCATATGAGTTTATACAAACTATTTTTTTTATTTTGAGAGAACACTTCTCAACTTCAGAAAACGAAACTATGCACACTGCCCTTACAAATAAGATTAGAAAAGTCAAAGTTCCTTCATTTTCTGAAACATCCCAACTGTTGAGTGCTTAACTTTGCAGCCTTAACAATAGTTTTTTAACACAGTTTCTCTGTACGATAATTAATATAATATGGAAATCCTATTTCTGGACTCTGCTGCATCCCTTTTACTATACTAATTCAGCAAGCAAAGAGGGGCCAGAAAGGTGGCTTAATCATCTTCCAGCAAATACCACATGCATAGGGAACTTCATCAGGTCTTGTAGGGCTAGTTGATCAGTTACACACTGCCCTCACCCCACACAACCCCAAGAAGGAGAGGTATTCTGGCAGGGGGGAGGAGGTAGATTGAAGGGAGGTGAAATCTGGCCAGACCACTCCAATCTCTGGCTCTTCTGGGCGGTTGGAGTGACCCACCTGTGGACACTCAAAGCCATCATAAAGTAGAGTAGCCCCTAGGTTTAAAGCTACCTCTAACTTAAAACTACTTTTGCTCCCTTTTCTTTGGCTGTACTTCCAGAGTCAGGTCATTATATATGCCTCAGATCCTGGATAATTAGTGTATGGATTGTGAGATACAGTGTTTTTCAGCTACTGAAATAATTCAGTGAAATCTCTTACTCAAAACCATGTCATGGTGTAGAATTCTGATTTAATATCAAAGGGGGTGATTTTCATAAGGTGTAAACTATGGTATAATGTGGAGAGTAGTAATGTTTTTGTTTCTGGTCTTCCCCCTTTCCAATCTAGTTCTAGTTTTGATGTTTGTAGTATGGATGAAACGCCGCGATAAGGAGCGTCAGGCCAAACAACTGTTGATAGATCCAGAAGATGACGTAAGGGACAATATTCTGAAATATGATGAAGAAGGTGGTGGAGAAGAAGACCAGGTGAGAAATGTGGTTAGTGCTTCTAATATGTGGGTTTAGACCTGAAGGTGCAATAGATCTTCTTTTCTATTACCACATTATATAACATAGCCAGTTCTTGCAATGAATTATACACATGCTGAGTAATAAATAGAATCCTGAAAGCAGACACTGTTTTCTAGTGAGGTCTCATCAGTTTTACAGGTGTCCAACTCCTGCTTTTTGCATGAAATACAAAACCAGTATCTTGTCCACTTATAGGCATTAAGCTTCCCTTCACATTCTGGCCAAATTCCAACTTGGGTAATTACATTTAAAAGAAAATTAAAATACCCTGTCATTTCAATTTTTAAATGGTGTTTTTCACTACCTCTCTAAAATACTGTTGTGTAATGTCACGGGTGCAGAATGGCTAATGCATTCCACTCTGAACATCACTGTATTTCAGTGGTATGTGAATGCTTCCTATATTTTAAAGTCAGTAAAAATCTTTGGGGTTCTTGTGGATGAAAAGTCCTTTGTAAATACTAGCTATTCAGAGATTGGCCAGTGCTGGAGCAGCAGATTAGAAACCTTTTACATTTCAATTGCGTATCAAGGAAGAGGGTGTTGGGTATTCCATCCCCAAAGGAGAATGCTGCCCTATGATATGATTACAAGTTGGCACTGGATGCATCCACCTCCCCTCCACCTCTGGAAGCACCATCATTGGAATACCAGGATGCTGGGACAGGTAGACATATTTCTGGTGAATGTGCATACCCTCCATAGATGGAGCTTTCTTACCAGTGTTGAGTACTGAACATGTGGTAGAAGAAGGAGCTGCAAATGATAACAGCTGGGAAAGGAGGGAGAGTCTCCTTGTCTCCCACTGCGTCAAGGTTCATACCTGCAAACAAGAAGGCTGAGGGATATTTTTATAAAATTAAGGGATTTGGGGCATGACCCCATGGACACCTCCTGAAGATAAATCTTGGGGTTAATACCTCATGTGGCTCATACACAAAGGCCTGTCACTGCAGAGTTCTATTAAGTAGTGTTAGGTTCTTAACCAAAATGTACACTCAAATACTGAGGTAGGGAGGGGCTTCAGGGGAGTGGGGAAAGGAAGGGCTCCAATAAGACATTTTACCATGTAAAATCTAGAGTTCCATCTGAGTTTAACTGGGTAATAGGCATTCGTAGTTCTTTTTGTACAGTGTAATGGAAAATGTAGATATAGGAAATGCATGTTTGAAATGTCCCAACAAGTTCCCTGCAAGTAGCAGTCACATCTGCCACTGAGCATAGCAAGGTATTGCAGATGCAGAGTTACCTGTACAACATTGTAAACGATAGACGTTAGCCATTAGCCATTTCTTAATGTTTATGCCTTTGCCATAAACGATAGTAAGGGAGCTTTCTTCTGCTAGCTCCCATATTTTCAACACTTTCAGAATAGCAATTGAAATTGCAGTTCTAGTCTCTTTTCAAAATAAGGCCTCCTAGAGAAAACTGCCGCCCTTTTAGTACGATTAAGGTCAATCCAGTGTGAAATTAAACCAAGGAAAAATTGTATTGTTACTCCACATCCACAAGTGACCAGTGAATGACAGAGAAAATGCTTTTTATCAATATTAACTTTAGGCCAAAAATGTCAGGATTGACTGAGCAAAAAGCTTTGCTGGAAAGCAATAATATGATTCCAGAACACTGAGGAATCAAACCAAACCTTGTCTTCCACAGCAGAATAAGGTTCCATGTTCAAACCTTCTGTCACAGCTCAGTGAAAGCACTGCATATTTCAACAGCAATATATGTTTCCCCAGCCAATGGCTTTTTAACACTTTATTTATTTTTGCATCCTAGTCATTTAAAAATTGTTTAAGCTGTATACATTTTTGAACAGCTAATGATGCATGTGACATTTTTAAATTTTTCCCTCATGCACCTTGGGGCACTTGAATTACATGTCGTTCAATTTAGTGCTCAGATATGGTGATCAGTGCCATAGAAATGTCAATTAATTCATTAAATAGTTGTTGTAGTGCAATTTGAAATTGAATTACTGTGAGATGTTCTTTTATTACCAGTCATGCAGTCTTTTTTTTTTCTGAGCTGCTATTGCAAACGTTGCAAAATTCCCGAAAGACGTGTGTCACCATCTCACTGTCCTCCTACAAAGAATCAAAATGGAGTTTTCAGTAACCAGTGGCATGACTGGCTGCCTTTGGATGTTGTGTCCAACTACGGCTCTCATTCACAAGTCATGTGAATGAATACCTTATGTCAGTGTTTCCCAAACTTGGGACACCGCTTGTGTAGGGAAAGCCCCTGGCAGGCCAGGCTGGTTTGTTTACCTGCCCCGTCCGCAGGTCTGGCCAATCGCGGCTCCCACTGGCCACGGTTTGCTGCTCCAGGCCAATGGGAGCTGCTGGAAGTGGCGGCCAGTACGTCCCTCAGCCCGCGCTGCTTCCAGCAGCTCCCATTGGCCTGGAGAGCGAACCGCGGCCACTGGGAGCCGCGATCAGCCGGACCTGCGGACGCGGCAAGTAAACAAATCGGCCCGCCCCGCCAGGGGCTTTCCCTACACAAGCAGCATCCCAAGTTTGAGAAACACTGCCTTATGCTATTTGATGTTTGAGATTTTTACAATGGTATTTGATGGGATGGGATGTGACTGGCAGTATTTGAATACAAACTAAACGTTGGTTCTTTCTCTAGTTAATAGAAATTTCTTTCAGATTAGCATTGAGGGCAGAATCAATGTTATTTTCAGTTTTACATCTTGTACATAATAGTGATGGTTCTGTGGCAATATTTGGTCATTCTGATTTTTAAAAGCAAGGCAGCGATAGCCTTGTATTACAATCTGTATTACAGATTCTGCGTATATTGCACTTTCTCCCTATGTCCCAGCACTGGCGAGGGGCATGATTTCTGTCCCTTCAGCGCTGACTTGTCCTGTGGTAGGCAGAGGGCTAGAGATGAGTGTGAAGGTTACCATGGCCAGCACATCAACAGATACATCCTTCTGATGTCAGACAATATCACCGCTGTATCATAGGCAAATACATTTAGATTGGCAAGAGAGACTGCCCGGCATAAAGAGGTGATGTTCCATTTAAGATGGGTATAAAGCATCTCCTAAGTACTGAAGACAGCTGTTGACTCTTGGGGTGAGGGGAGGAGGTGTTTATTTTACAATGTTTGTTGATACGGTCAATTGAGTACAAGACGCGAGATTGTCAGCTGGTGTAAATTGGTATAGTTCTATTGACTTCAAAAGCTGAGGATCTAGCCCAACATTTTTATAGGGAATGAAAATCGTTGCAATCTGAATATTATCTCATACTTATCTCCTGGATTTACATATCTAGTTTAGGCTTTAGACAAGTTCTGTAGTCACCAATGACAGCACTGATTATGAACGGATTACCTGACTCTGAGGTTGCCATAGTTAGTAAATGTGATAGGTGCAATAGACAAATGACTGACACTGTAATGCTCTCCCTTGACATGATGTGCACTCAATTTGTAACCACTACAGTCAGCTCTAAATATCAAAACCTTATGTTGACTCAGTGTTAATGCACTTAGCACATGCGTGCAACACAGTTGATATATATATATCTTTCACAACCAATGAACATCAGTAATTCATTTTAAAATATAAATCAGGACACTGATGTGATTTACATGGAGCCACTGGGATGTTACACTTGGATGTCAAAGTAAATGTTGACCAAACAGCATTGAATCGTTCCATTATTGTCTCATTGTTTTAGGTTATATAACAATTTTTCTTTAGTATGTTACATACATTGATACTCAAATCTCCTATTAACTCTGAGACCAATTCTGGAATCCTTATTCCTGTTGAATAGCATTTATGCAGTTGGTCCATTGAAGTCAGTAGGACTGCTTAAGTGAGTAAGTGCTACTCATCATATGTGCTGCAGGATTTGGACCTCTTGTTTTAGACTTATATTTTTATCTTGCCTACAACCCTCTTCATTCCAAGAGTTTCTAAGTCAATGTTAAGATTTTTCTGAGTATATTTTCCCTTAAGATCTTAGTTCTCTACAAGAGACACTCTTATTCAAAAACTATTCAGAAAGCCCACAGCTCAGATGTTTGTCATCATTTTGATTATAAGAATTATTTTATGTATGAGAGAGAGACAGAAATCATTCACTGGCATTATTATACTTAGTAATATTTATTTTAGAGGTGATAATCAGAAGATTAAAAATAAAAACAGAATGAACTTGTGCAAGAATGGATCTAATTTCTAAATTGCACATAAAGTATTTGGCATGTTACAGAATGATCAAACTTATTTATAATTCCTGACAATTAGAAGAACAAACTTGTTCCAGCACTTAATTAGTGAAATATGCTTTATATTTGAGTAGCCCTCTGAGTTTATCCAGCCAGCCTTTGACTCTTTCTGCTCTCTTCTTTAATATACCAAAAGAAAATATACTTAAGGAAATGTTAAGTAATCTATTCATAGATACCTAGATCTTAAGACCTGATCAGTTTTGTGCTGTGGACTCTACTGGTATTTTTCTTATATATTAAGATATTGCTTATTTACCTTATCAAAGTGTAAACTATCATGTTTTATTTTCACCTTCCTATCAGAAAGTGACATAAAAGAGCTTATCAGATCATTTTCCTTCATCATTTAACCTTTGTTTTGTGTTATATAAGATTGGCATTAATTTTATATCGAGTTCTTAATGATAATGAATAAACTAACTGTTGTAAGCCAGTAGGCATCTTCATTATTATCATTAAAAGGAAATTCCTACTGGGATCAAATTTTGCGTATTAAAATTTTTTACTTTGTTTTCTGAATGATTACATACAGTGCTCATGTGCAGGAATTATTTTCATTCCTTTGTGAACCATTACCTCATTATATAAAAGGTAATGTTTTCTTAATTCCATTACAAAAATCATTGCAATATATTTTATCCTATCTAGAATCTGGGGCCTTGTATAGAGCTTTATTTGCAGCTTGGGTTTAACTTTCACTTTTTATTAATAAAAAATGATAGCTGGTTCCTTGGTTATCTTAGGAAATTATAAAGTTGTAGTGCTCCAGGTAGATTGATGATAAAAACGAATGGGAAAAAACAAAGCAGCAGAAAGTAACAGAAAAGTGAATGGCAAATAAAAAAAGCCATCAACTCTTGGTGCAGATACAGCTTTTCATAAATAGCAGCACTCCTGCAAAACTGCACCACCTGTGTAGATCACTGCACTCCCTAGAGACTAGAGACTTGAGCCAGTCTAGGATTCAGCCTGCAAGTACACCTTGTAGGATCGAGGCCAATATTTTCAGTGTAAATTCCCTCCCAGGTTAGGGTTTGAGGGTGTTTTAATATTATTTAAGAGGTAACTTAAGCTAAGTGGGTGCAACAGCAGACAAATTCTGCTGAAATTGACAGTTCTTCTAGTGAATGGGTCTGAGCCTTAGAGATTGGTCAAATCAAATTGCAATATGGAGTGTCTGGGTATAATTTCTAAAAGTCCTACATTTAAAATAAAAGGCAGCTGTGATTACACACAGTTATTTGGCTATGCATGCAGCTTGGGTAATTGTATCTGAAAATAGCTAGTCAGGTGGCCAACTAGACATTTGTGTATGCAGTCATGCAGTTTATGCACACAGTCACAGGAATTGTGGACAGTCGTATTTGAACTCTTATGAGTTTATTCATGGATCTGAGCATTATCTTGAAAAATTGGCCCTACTTGTGCACTGTTTTGTATTTTTACAGAGGTTGCTAGCCCGTTCACTTGATTGAGAATCTGGCTTGTGCAGTTATGATACATATTCATGTAGACCAGATCCAGTTATCTAATTACACACAGTATAATTCACTGTACCACAACAAAAATCTGTTAAACTCTTGATAATGATTTAAGTAAATATCTTAACATTCAAATACAACCAGAGCAGCTGGTCCAGAACAGGAAGAGAAGGTCGTAGCTGCCCCGTTCATCGGGAGTCTGCACAAACCTGCAATTCAGACAGAAGGGACACTACCCAGTCTGAAGATACTAATAATACTCTGTCAGGTTTACCTACCCATTTTTAGCTGCTTCTAGCCACAATCAAATACAACAGGCATTGCCTTTTAGCATTTTTTAAAATTACCTTCAGAGCGAGGACATTGCTTCCACATTAAGAAAAAACATGGTATATAAAAATCCTCTTTGAGGAAACTTAATCTTGAAAGATGCCAGTGTTTTGCTGTGCATTTCTCTAATTAGGTTAAATTAAATTATAGATGTATGCATGGTGGAACTTTGTGGCACGAGAAGCACCTTCTTCTCTGGAGTAGTGTGGAAGGATGCATGTTAACTGTGGCATGTTAATGGTGTCCCTAGCCCCTGTTTACCAGAAGCTGGGAATGGGCAACGGGATGGATCACTAATGATTAGGTGTTCGGTTCATTCCCTCTGGAGCACCTGTTGGAAGACAGGATATTGGGCTAGATGGACGTTTGGTCTGACTATGAGTATACTTCCAGGGGTCCCAGCACAGTGCCTCTTGCTACCCTTGTTGCAAAGATGTAGCCTGCACTTATGAGACATTCCCCTGTAGGTATATGCTGGGGGAAGAGAGGGCAATGGCTCCATCCTATTGAATTGTACAACCTCCCCCTCAGCTGCTAGACTTGTTCCCTCTTTCACTCCAAGACATGTAGACAGGATAAGGCATAATTTGGCCAATTTCAGAGCTACAATCTTCCAAACTCTTAACAGCTTTCAAGTACTGAGCATATCAAAATATTTCCTATTATTTTGTTTTGTTCCAATTTGAATTGCACAGCTGTATCAAATACTTGCTTTGCCCCAATCAGTGCAACCGTGTCCGCTTTCACACATTACATTTGGGAATATAACCTTATACTTTGCTTAACACTATCACCTATATAATGTGTGCTTATCTGTATAATTTAAATATGCATGGCAGCAGTCCAATCTTTAAGTTTTACTTAGGAGAACTGATACATTGTAATTGGATTCCCTTCAAATACACCTGATTTGGGTTTTTTATGAATGGTAAAATTTCTCCTATCTGTAAATCATTTTGAGATGCTTAGTATGGAGGATGTTGCATAAAAGTACTTTTTATTGTATTCCTGATGCACTTACTGAAACCCAGCAAAGAGTCCTATAGACTAACAGACGTATTGGAGCATAAGCTTTTGTGGGTGAATACACTTCGTCACGCACGAAAGCTTATGCTCCAATACGTCTGTTAGTCTATAAGGTGCCACAGGACTCTTTGTTGCTTTTTACAGATCCAGACTAACACAGCTACCCCTCTGATACTTTACTTTACTGAAACCCAGTTTCCAGTTATATATTCCTTGGTATAATTAGTTTTTTTTCCCACAAGCAGTAGTGTCACATACTTATTAGAAGGTCAGTTGTTGGTCCTTGAAATTACATAAGAGATAATATTCACTGCAGACAGTGCCATTTGTTAAACTAAACCACTTTCAAATATTTTTCATTCAGTTATCAGTCAGAGATAGTTGTCAGCCAGTTGTGAGACAGAGAAACTATATGCGCACTGTACATGCTTTTTCCCTTATAATGATAGCATTACAGACTCTAATAACCATCAAATGAGTATTTCTAGATACATCTTTAATGTAGTTTACCTTACTTCCCTGATTTAAGGACCTATTAAGTTTAAATATAGGTGGGCTCCTGGGATCATACAGCTGTTCCTGAATACAGCACATACGTTAGACGTATCTATTCCAGAAAAAGGTCTGCCCGCTGTCCAAAGCAAAATAAATTGGAGGGGCTCAAAGCATCTGTGTAGTGGCCACTGAGCACCACTCTCCTGCTGGGATTCTGCAGAGACCCAATGGTGAGACCTTTCCTGCCCCCAATTAGTGATCAAGACCTGATCCCATAATGCTGTTATAAGAAGGAAAGTTTCACCTGCTCAGTAGAGAGTTGCTCCTTTCTCTTCCCTTCATTGCCATGATGGGAAAGAGCCTTCAGGTGGGTGCGCCCCCAACCCAGTCTCCTGTCCTTCAGTGGTATTTGTAATGAAGATATTAGCCAGGGAGAAATTACAGTGACAACACTCTCTTAGACTGCTGAGAAGACTACTGTCTTCATGTAATTGAACTGCTGAGGGAGAGTGTTTTGTTGCTGTGGGAGAAGTTGAAGCTTTTTTTATTTGTATATGTTTACTTACCCCTTTGGAGACAAGTGAGCATATCCAGGGGGCCTTCCCCAGTTTCCTACAGTCAGGTTTTGGTACTCACTGACCTAAGTCTTTGGAAGGAAGGTTGAGATTGGATTACAGCTATCTTACACCATGAAAGGGGAGAGGCTTTCAATTTAGGAGTAAGGACTGGTGGGGGACAATTGTTCTGTAGTGTCAGGAGGAAGTTGTTTAGGCATATGTCAAGGGAATAGGGGAGGAACCTCTCTGTTTGGAGTGGGGTATACTCTTGGATGAGTAATTGGTGGGGATTGTAAAATGGCATTTTATCTTATTCTGGTAGTTGAGAAATTTGGTATGTGCTTCCAGGTTCTATGGAGGTGGAGATCCAGAAAGGAATCAACTTTGGGGTTTTGAACCCTTTTACCCACCTCCTAGTTAGGAAGTGGTTAATTTCTAGAGCTTGGCCAATTTGTTGACATTTAATACCTGTCTCATCCGGTGTCTGGGTTCAGGAATGCAGGGCAGGATCTAACAGTGACCCACATCTCCCCTCAGAGCTGTCCATAGCAAAGTCATCACCACTCATGATTTAAAGGGCTATTGTCTACTTTATTTTTTTTTAAATAGCCTAATTCAAAAATCTCAAGTTTCTGTTAGCGCACCCTTTCAATAATATGTCCAGATTTTTTTTCTTTATACCTTTCTTTAAAAAAAGAAAGGGGAAAAATTAAGATTTTTCTGCTTCAGCGCTAATATTTACAAGGGTATTTTCAGTGAGGCTGAGAAACAATACCAAAGGCAACCTGAGCTTCCTGTCTCATATATGTATAAGAAAGTGAGAATATACAAAGTGTCACCAAATGCACCAAGAGAACAAACTGAAAAACAGTGAGAAATCATATATTTAGCAAACTTATTTCAGTATTTAGCAGCAATAATAGGCAAAATATTTCCTATTAAAAGGTAATATTTTTTTCAAGTTGATTGTATAATGTAATCATCTAGGATTATATTATGGAGATCTGGTCTGATAATTTGGTTGGCACAATACTGGCACAGTACAAAGGGGTACTGCAATGAGCCTGACCTAGGAGATTGTTGGGAAGGAGATATAGCTTTTTGTATCTGATCCAGTGCAAGAGCTGCCTAGTGTCAGGGCTGGGCTGTGGGTGGCTTGTGGGCACCGGTCAGCTACGAAATTGCAGTCGGGAGATGAGTAGTGGCGTCATGTTAGGTCAGGATACCAGGAAGTTAGTGTCAGGCCCCAAGTTGTAGACAGCAAGCAAATAGCAGAGTTAGGGACAAATTAGGGTCAGAATCGAAAGTCTAGGATGTATAGCAAAGAAAGGTCTAGAAGCAAGCAGGCAGTCTGAAATATTGCTCAAACAGCTCCCCATGATGGCTTCCCAGTATACCAGCATAAACCAACTAGTGGGCTGTGAGGGGCTGCCAATCAGGCCATGCAGAGCGGTACTTCCTGAAGAGCCTCGCTTCACAGGGTCCTCCAGCATAAACCCAGCCCAAGCTTCCAATGGCAATGCAGAAGTATCACTGGCCAAGAACATCCCAGGTTCTAGTCCTGCTGGTTCTTCTTCGAGTGCTTGCTCATATTCATTCCATATTAAGTGTGTGTGCTCACCACATGCACCAGTGCTGGAATTTTTTCCCTCAGTAGTATCCGTAGGAGACCAGCTCTGGCGCCCTCTGGAGTGGTGCCCGCATGGTGCAGTATAAGGGGTGCTGCCCGCTCCCCCCACCCTCAGTTCCTTCTTGCCACCAGTAACGGTGCTGGAACGTCTGCTGCTTCGACTAGTGTTAACTGTTCTCTTGTGAACTTGCACAACCTGTAGTTTAGTTGTATATAGTTAGTAGTTGAATTAGTTACCCTTAGTAGTAGTTTAGAGTCTTTGTGAGTTCCGAACGGAACTCAGCCTGGGGACGGGGCATGTGCTACCCCAAAAAACAAAGACTCAAGGAGCCTTGATCTTTTTGGACACAAAGTTTATTAATCTTCCAGTCTGCAATTGAGAGTGGCCAACCACCAGGCCCTCCTGGGCCGCTCTGACTTTAACATGTGGCAGGCCATGGCCAAGTTCGAGGGTTCCCTTCCTGAAGGATCCTGGAAGGAATTCTGAGCGATCCTCGGTGAAGGCACGGCCGCAGTCAGGGCGGCCCTCCAGGCAGCGTCTGACACGGCAGACTGTGCCACCCATTCCATGGGCTCCGCCATCTCCATGCAGCAGGCTTCCTGGCTGCTCATCTCTGGCTTATCTAGCGAGGCTCAGCAGTTGATACACGACCCTTCCCTTCAACGGCCAGGCCCTGTTTGCAGAACAGACAGACAGCAAGCTGCATGGTTTAAAGGACTCCCAAACCACCCTGAAAACTCTGGGGCTTTATGTCCCAGGCCAGACACATAAGCAGTTCAAGCCACAGTAGCCTCATAGGGAGCCAACCTTGGCAGGACTTGCCTCACAAGAAAGCCAAGGACCATAAACGCTGTCCAAACCACGCTCCTCCACCGTCTGCTCAGTTGGGCTCAACCCGAAACAAGCAGGGGGCCAAGTGATCATTTTGAGGGTATGCCCGAAGGTAACCTACCTGACCAGCGGTGGGCAACCTGCGGCCTGCACGCAGCCCATCAGGATAATCCGCTGGTGGGCTGCGAGACAGTGTTTACATTGATTGTCCGCAGGCACGGCCGTCCGCAGCTCCCAGAACTCCAGATCAAAGTGTAGAGCCCATCTCTTTCCTCATTCTGGTCGTGAAGTGTTGCTGTCTATAGCAACAGGCTGGACAAGTAGTTGGAAATGCTGCTTGTGTGGCTTTGGGCCAATTTAGAATTATTTTGGTGGAGTGGTTAGGATCCTGCACATGGCTCACTGATATATGTATATATAGTAGGTATTGATTTTAATGATGTTTTAATGGTATCAGAGAATAATATATGCTGATAATAGGCACAATATGTACCTTGGTGAATGTTCCATGCCATCCCTGATAATGACATTCTTGTGAGACCAGTTTCCACAGCTGGAAAACAAGGCAGGGGAGTATCATAGACTGAGCCCTGGGAACCAACAGGTCTAGGTGGCTGTGTAAAGACAAACTTGGCATTAGTAGTACCCACTTGCAAAAGGGAGTAACCTCCATAGTTGTAGAGACCAGGAATATTTAGAAACTTACAAAAAAAAGAGCCCTAACATATTTAAATTATTGTTCCTGACTTGTCTGTTGTTGTATTGCTGTATGATTGTTGTTCAAAAAATGCCTTTTTTTAACATCATTATAAAAATTAAATGATCAGAGAGGGTCTCACAGTTGTATTAAATTGATTATTAACCATATTTTCTCAAGTGTGTCCTCATGAAATGCTGAGTACTCTGACGTTTTCCACATTTGTGCGGGTGTGGGAAGTATACTTAGAGTCTGTTTTCATAATTTTCTAAAATTTAAATCTAAATTCTGCTTTGCCTCTACTTGAATTTTCTGATAGTGACATTTTGGCTTATTTTACTTAATGGAGGGAAAGAATGAAAAGGATGAAAAGCTCTTTCTTCCTTTTGTATACCTTTCATCAGTGCTTACATTGTATTGACCACACATACTATTTAGTAGAGACTGCTTTATTATTCTGTTTTGTGTATTGAGCACTTTAAAGAGGAAGAGTTTACCAGCTAATTAAAAAACAGGCAATAAACTTTAAATGTATGCAATTCCATTCCCTGAGCTCATCAATGCTGTTCCACCTTTTTTAACTACATATTTGTGGCCATCAAAAGGTCTCAATCCCAAAGCTGAGGAACAGTAACAATTTTTGGGATGGAGAGTGCAAATGACCATTTGTTAACAATTCTCTCAAACAAATTTTACTGCTATCAGCAGACCTGTCCACCAACCCCATCTGCACAACCCCTTTTATTAGTCATCTTCTGAGGGTCACAAAGTAACATTTTCAAAAACAACCTATGTCACATTTTCTCAAGTGCCTTTAATGAGACCCACTACATACAGAGAGCTCCGATTATAAATTATAATCTTTACTAGGCCAATTCTATGTAGAAGAGTAATGTTAAAAATCCCATAATATCATTTAACATTTCCAATAAATACAGTTGGCATGGTTTAACTCCTTACATCTTCCTCTGAAAGTACCTTCAGGACCATAATTTTAAAAAACAATCTTTATATTTAATTCAGATGATAGCCAGACATGGCATAGTCCTGATCTAAAGATTCATGGGCCAGATCCTGATCCCCACTTCAGTGTGCAAAGCATCCAGAAAGCCAATGGATCCAGCTCCATGAGGAGTTCATCCATACAGGGGACCACCACATCAGCTTCTACACTCCTCACAACCCAAGTCCCAGAATAGGAGGCATGTCTCAGAAAATGTGGGAGTGAGTGGCCGGGTGACCCCTGGCTGCTGGAATGACCCGTGGGGCAGTGGCCAGCAGGCATAATGTAGAGCAGCCTTGAAGTTATGCTACTTATATACCAGGGACTGGACTGGCATCCAGCTGCTGGGCACTATTCAGATGCAGCCCAGGATGGGGATTTATATCTTAAATCTATAGATATTTAACTAATTAAAGTTTTTTTTCTCTTCCGTTGACATGGAATTCATAATGCTATGCTAGTGTCACCAGTCAGCCAGAGTTCTGGATCTGCAGAATCGAGTACTTAACGATCAGATCCAAGAGTAATCTCCAGAAAGTGCTTAGAATTAAAGCCAAATCTGAGAAGCTTTGTACTTTTCATGACATTTTCCCCCTTTAGCTTTCCTGTTATAGAAGCCACATGAAATCAGCAAGCAGTCTTAAACTCAGTCTTTGAAGTTATTATAAAACTGCAGCACTCTGCACTTGCGTATGTCTCAGAATGAGTGTGTCTGGCATTTATTTGGTTTGAAAAATACAAGTCAGATTTGGCATTTGTGCTACATGCTGTAAATCAGCATTTACTAGGCAAATTGTTTAGTGCTACTCTAAATATTTGTTTCTCAGTGGAAAATTGATGAGCTGCACTACAAAGCTGATGGGATATAGACATTTGACATGGTATTGTGAAGGTAGACACAGAGTATAAAAGAAATGATGGTTTTATTCATTATTCATGAATGTAAATGGCAAATTTCCATTAGGATACCTACAGAATCATTCTCAATAAATGTTATGATTTGCAAGGTATGTCTTTTGCTGAATGTGTGCTTTTTATTTTATTTTCCTATAAAAAGTGTTGAAAAATCTCTGGACCCATTTTCTTTGTTTCCTTCTTTTCAGGACTATGATTTAAGCCAGCTTCAGCAACCCGATACCATAGAACCAGATGCCATCAAACCTGTGGGGATCAGACGGCTTGATGAAAGACCAATCCATGCAGAACCTCAGTACCCAGTCAGATCAGCTGCTCCTCATCCTGGGGATATCGGGGACTTCATTAATGAGGTAAAGGAGAAAAAATCGTTTCCTTGCAGGATTGGATAGGCTTTTCTATGTTGCTAATTGCACTCTGCATGAATAGCTGTTACATTTGGAACATAATAAATTTTTAAAACTTGCTTATACAATTAAAATGACCTTGGTTGATAGAAATAAATATGGCCTTTTTAAGTGCAGACAAATTTAATTAACTCATTCAAATAGAAAGGGAAGATATGTCAATTAACTTTTGTACATTTGTATTAATTGCATTCACACTATGTTATCAGCCTTAACCACAATATCTCCAAGAGGGATTATACCATGGGTTCCAAGTAATAAATAGACTAACAAAATTATAATTTAGCCTAAATTCATTTATTAATGCAGATTAATTTAATAATGGGAGAAGTTCATTTTGATTTTCCTCACACATTACCCTTTGAATCCAGATAATAGTGGAAATTCAATGCCTTGAAAAAGACCAAAAGAGTTCCAGCAAACAAGATTAGTGAGTAGGGCAGCTAAATTAAATGTTATGTAAGAGCTTTAAGTACTTTCCTTGTCAAAGAGTTTTTAAGAGGCTCTGTGCCTTTTTGATTCTTGCAAAGTAACAAAGATAATTGACAGTGAATGGAGATTTAGAATTTACTTTAAAAGATATTTTCAGTTATGAAAGAAATATTTGCCTACAAACATTTTTTAAAAGTATTGTTATCATTGACCAAATATTTGGGTATATCTAACTCATTTGTTTTGTGGAACTTGAAATGCTAGACATTTTAGTGTGTTCTTTATGCTTATTACTTTGGGCTGAAAAAATATTAAAGAATAACTTATCATTTATATTCTCTGATTTTCTCAAGTGTTTGTTACCTGAATAAACAGTTCAAGGTAACTGCTGATTGGAGCTAGGAAAAATTTGCAAAAATGCTCTTTTGAATATTTGATTTTTTTTAACAAAATCCCTGTTGTGATGTTCATACCTCTTTTATGTTTGCTAGAATATTTGTTGGATGCAACGAGATTACTCCCAGGAATGAACACGGAGACCTCCCTTTCTAAGTGACCATATTCAATTTCGATGAGCATTCAAAATTTGTATTAGAAATCTGATTCTGAGAGTAGCATTCTTCGGATCAGGGAGTAGAAACCAACCATGTGACAATATGACCAGTCACATGGCTAACATTTCAAATAATAAATATTTGAGAAAATCACAATTTGCTTGTGGACAGACAGTATGAAATCAAGTTGGGGAAAAGGTGAAATTCATCATGGGTCCCTTGTCTCCATCCCCTCCCTGGGGATGATCCTAACTTCCTTGCACAACCAAACAAGGGCTAGAGATGGTCTAGCTCCATTTTAATTATTTCTTACATATTATTCATCCAGCTGTTCTTGTGCCATAGTTTCTGCATGCTGTACAATGATGTTGTACTACCCAGTTGTGATTTATTGTGAATGTGGACGTGCTGGGCCATGGAAAGGGGAAATCAAGGCAGGGAGCCTACCTTCAAGGCACCTTCTCCTCGTGGCCTCAGGTTGGCTGTGCAAGTGGTTGCCTGGCTTGATTTACCTCTTCTGGTGTCTTCTGCCCAGGAGCAGATTGCCTGCCTGCATCCTCCTTCATAATGGCATACGGAGGCCCTGGGTGTGTGCCCTTCTGCAGCAGCCCATGGCATGACTGGACTGCCTTCCTCATTTGCCTCTCACATGATGGAGTCCCCAGTAACTCCACAAAAGCTTTTCACATATAAATAGCTCTTCTCCAAGGTTAATTTATTTCAGAAGTCCCACAACCATAATCCAGAATTCCCCAGCACGGTGCAAACATCGAGTCTTTCAAGGCCCAACAGTCCATCAACACACTAAGTACAGCTCTGGCATCCCACTGCACTCCAGTACAGCTCCAGGCTCTCTCGCCTCTCTTAGACTTTCAGGAACGCTTCTGGTGTCTCTCACCACTCTTCACGCCAACCCCACTAGTTTCCACCTTGTTTCCTTCCTGGATAGGGTTCCAGCACTTGCCCAGAAATATCAGCGGGCTGACCCCTCAGTCATTCCCCAGACTCGACCCTCTCTGGACCCCTGGCTTCAGCTCTCTTGCTGAAAGAGCCAGCAGGCATCTCCCTCTGCTGTTCTCTCTGGATCTGGCTCTAGCTCTGGCTCTCTGGCCTGGGGACATTTGTAGGTGACCCCCTGACTGCTTTCCTGCCTTCCGCTTTCACCAGCACCACTCCTCCCTGTATTAGGGGCCTCCCCTCCCTGAAGCTCTGAGCTCTTTCTCCTCTCAGAACTCTGGATTCTCTCTTTCTCTCTAAGGACTCAGCATTCTAAACTCTCCCTTGCCTTTGGGGTGTCTCTCACTTCTAATTTCTAGGGACATTACACCAAACTAGGGCGCACCTGGATTGGAACAGGAGAGCTGGGCCCAATTCCATTTAAGGGGCCAACTACCCTGTTACAATTATACTTCAGTGTTATGCTTTTTTTTTTTTACTTTGCAATGTAGGGAGCTGTTCCAGCAAACCGTTACTCACATGAGTAAACTTCTACCAATGTAAGTGGTACCATTGACTGCTATGTACATAAGGGTTGGTGGACTGATCCTTGAATATGTAATACATTTCAGAAACACATCATTTTATTTTTAGGAAGTCTTTATAACAGTTACTTTTCTAATGCTAAAAGGGTTTTTTTAACCATTTAGACTCAAGTTTTCAGCACCTTTCTTCTGCAGTCCTCACCGCAATGCATCATTCTAGCACGTGGCATCAGCCATAAACAATGAGCTACATGTCTTGCTTGTGGAAGCTGGAGACAGTCCAGTGTTGTTGCTGGGGCTCTTCAGACTAAGCCATGCCCCTCATGAGCATCTGCCTCAGGTTTTGCCAGTTGAACAAGTTGGAAGTTTGGCTTATCCTGAACAATTGTATTATAATTTCAGTTTTAATTTGTTTTTCAGCAGTGGGAAGTCTCTTTCTGTTCTCAAAAAACTTAATATTTTATTTAGCAAACCCCCAAATGCTCATAAGTCTTTCCTTAAGTACTCAAATGGAAGTTAAGGAGCTTGGGAAGCAGGAAGATGTCTTTTCAGGTGGTTCCCAGGGCCCCATGGCAAGGTCTTTGTCCAGTCAGGGTATTGCAGCCTCACCCCCATTTGCACAGGGCAGCAGTCACTCATGAGAAACTACAACAAAAGAGTTCCCTTCTCCTGCTGGCTATGCTTCTAAGGAGGGCAAGCTCTCTGCATCTGGCGATGATCTGGGGAACCGTACACTCAGATTTTTCCCCGAGTGCTTTAATACTACAGCTGCAAGGCAGTCAACCAGGCAAAATGAAAGAAGAAGGTCCCAAAACTAAAGAGAAATATCTTCCCACCGAACAAAAATAGATGTTTCACCTATTTTCCTCCTTGGAGGACACGGCAGGTTCCGAATGGGAAGTCCCAGTTAAAATTAAAATGTTAAATAGAATCATAAAAATCTCATACATTTACATGTACTAAATGTCCGAAGAGGAGACACCTCACACAGACGTTGATACAAAACATGACTGAGACTTTGAGACAAAAGACACCTTGTGGGAAGTTCTGTGAAGCCCTCATCACCAGCCATGTAGATAGTGTTAGCAATCCCAGACCTTGCAGGATCAGCAGCTGTGGATCTAAGGATCAAAAGGATTCCTTGTCATTGTTCAGGAAAATGTGTTTGTGGTAACCTGGCGGCTTACTAGCCTCAGAGAATGATTCTTGCTTTGTGCGAATTTGACTGGGTTCAGATTTTAGACAGCTTCAACCAATGTTTATGTAAATTATTGGCCTTAATGTGATTTGCTTGAAGAACAAGGTCTCTAATTCAGTGGCTACAAGGAAGCTGTGCCTACATCCATGGACAGCAGGCAGTCATCAGAGTGGATACTCTGCAGATCCAAGTCACAGGTGAAAAGCTGTTGGGAGAAATGCTAGAGAAATTAGCAGCAAGGAATACAAAAGAGCTTGAACTGTCTTTACCAGAATTGGCAATGCAGTCCCTTTGTCTACTTACCAGCACCTAAAAAATGTGTTTGGAATGGAACTTTGTAATGTGAGCATTTGCATACAGGAGCTTCAAAGTTCTATACAAGCCTCTTCCTTTCATTCTACCGTATGCGCCGAGAATCTGATAAAAATGCAGGTAGTGCAAGGCTTAGATTCCTAGTCATAAGAATGGCCATACTGGATCAGACCAATGGCCCATCTAGCCCAGTATCCTGTCTTCTGACAGTGGCCAATGCCAAGTGCTTCAGAGGGAAGGAACAGAATAGACAATCATCGAGTGATCCATCACCTGTCATCCACTCCCAGCTTCTGGCAGTCAGAGGGTAGGGACATCCAGAGCATGAGGTTGTATCCCTGCCTACCCTGGCTAGTAGTCATTAATGGACCTATCCTCCATGAACTTATCTAGTTCTTTTTTTGAACCCTGTTACAGTTCAGGCCTTCACAACATCCTCTGGCAACAAGTTCCACAGGTAGACTATGAATTGTGTGAAGAAATTCTTCCTTTTGTTTGTTTTAAACCCGCTGCCTATTAATTTCACTGGGTGACCCCTGGTTCTTGTGTTATGAGAAGGAGTAAATAATACTTCCTTATTAACTTTCTCCACACCAGTCATGATTTGATAGACCTTTATCATATCACCCTTAGCCATCTCTTTTCCAAGCTGAACAGTCCTAGTCTTTTTAATCTCTCCTCATATGGAAGATTTCCAACCCCCTTAATAATTTTTGATGCCCTTCTGTATATGTTTTCCATTTCTAATGTATCTTTTTTGACATGGTCCAAATTACTCAAGTAATACACAAGGAAATCTACCTAACTTGATGAGGAATATGTAACTGAATATGCTGTACCATCCTAATGACTTGTCAGTTGAAAACAACTGTTAAAATATGCAATGCTTTTAAAACATTCAAGCATTTTGAAAATATTAAAACAGTTATGCTTAATAGATAACCACTTTCCAAAAAGAAAAGAATTCCAGTTGTGACTTTGTTATATGGTTTGTGGGCATAAACAAAAATTACCACAGGGACTTGCTTGCTTTGTCTGTTTCAGTGGATAGATGAGTCTCTAATTTTAAGGAAAAAACTCCTTTTCTTCCAGTCCAGTGTACAAACAAGTTGGTAAGATAAGTCATGTGTTATTAGGAATCCTCTGTAGACATTCTGCATTCTATTTTGAGTTTTTAAAAAGTGGAACATTATTAACACTTAGAATACTTGAGGATTTGCATACCAGTGTAAATTAAGCATATGTTGCAATAGCTTTATTCAGTCTAACACTACATTTTCAAGAGTCAACTGTCCCTGAACAGAAATCTTAGAATCATAGAATATTAGAGTTGGAAGAGACCTCAGGAGGTCATCTAGTCCAACCCCCTGCTCAAAGCAGGATCAACACCAACTAAATCATCTTGAATAAATTGTGTTATGGTAGAGAGCTTGAGGCTAAAGATCTATTTCTAATCAACACAGGACGTAGCCTGAGGTAAATTAAATGTAAATCACAAACCAAAGGCCCCATCCCATGAGATGCAGAGGACCCTTCACTCACTTTGAAGTAAAATTGTTGTTGATGGTGTTAAGGTCTTTGCAAGATGGAACCCTTCAATGTGCGCTCTCTTCAAAAGCCAACTCTTAGATTGTTACAATTGTTCATATAACCCTTAGGCTTCCCTTCCTTATTCCCAATCCCCCTCCGAGCACCACCAAACCCATCTCTCAGATCCGATAAAGAACTAGGAATTTATGAAAATGTAAGCACAAGAACATTGATTCTCTAATGTTCCCCATTTCTGTTCAGGATTCTGTAGTTTACCTTTTCCTGTCATTTGGTAACAGTAGCTAAAATGAGAGCATTATGTGTGCTTAGCTTATGTAAACATAAGGTTGCTGAACCTCCTTGGTCAACTCTGGGTGCAAATTCCCCTTTCTCCTTCATGCCTCCTCTGAGTAACAGGGGCCAGGGCCTGGGCAGAAAGAGGGGAAAGTTGAAGCCAAATTTGTCTGAGTAAAGTTTACATCTCCACTATTGAGGCAGCTTAGCCATCTGGCAAACCTTCTGTGGTTCCTAAGATCGGAAAGCCCAGTCCAAGTGACCTTACCGGCTCCTTTAGACAGGGACTCCTTCTGGTAATGAACACATCTGAGGAAGGCATGGAGAGCTAGCTAGTCATAAAAATAGCACCAGACAACAGAAATAGATGGCAGATTGGGTTAGTGTGGTGATTGTATTCAGCAACAGGAAGGGGAAATTGTCTCATTTTAAATTTCCCCTGTAAAATTTAGTAAATATTTTGCCAAGGATATATTGTGGAAAATTCATTTGTCCTCCCAAGAGTTACTGTGTTTAAATTTGGAGCGTCAGAAGTTGAAATAGAGAGATTTTTAACCTTGCTTTAAGTGCAAATGTCAACTTAAGTTTAACCATGTTGATATCACCATAATGCTGCCTCTTGGTACCTTTTCTCAAGGACACAGTTTGCACATTAAGTACAGCGTCTGGAACAGTGAACTTTTCATTGTCGTTCTATCCTGTAAACTCAATGGCACAGCAACAATTTTATTTCGTCCCCTGCCAGCAATGGATGCTGAAGCAGGAAAATCCAAGTACCAACTTGAAAATAATAAGAGATTGTTCAGTCTGTAAGCCTAGCTTCATGCTGTAGATGGCTGGTGCTTGGCAGAACTTCTGCTGTTGCATGGGAAAACTATTTTTATCTACAGATACCGATTAAGCTAGTATCCCAGAGTCAGACTCACAAGCTGGCCATCCTGAGAGTGGATAAACTGTGAAAACTCGAGGAATAGCTCCAGAATTTCTGCTCCAGGCCAGCATTGTGAATGGCTTTTACAAGATAGCTCTGATACTTTCCACATAACCTCTTCAGCTGAAGCAGGACTTCTCTTCCTTCCCCGTTACCTACATCCAAAAGGATGGGAGTCTGTAGCCCCGAGCAAGCTTAAGGGACTGACTGAAAGGAAGAACATTCAACAATTTAGACCCAGCTATATATAGCTCAGTAAGTAAAATTGTGTTTCTGTTTCAAGAGCAGAAATGAACAAAAAAGACTAGAGCTTTGAAGTTGGACCAGATAAGACATTGCACTCCAGCTACAGACATTTAGGATGATGGACTCATTTGTCCTTATTATAGCTATCAAGATAGAAAACTCAGAAAAGAAATATAACAAAGGGTCCCAATTATCCTGGTTAGGTAATTCGAAAAGATGACTGGAGTGCTGGCTTCTAATTACCAGCTCAGTGATGTTGTACAACCCAAAGCATTTATTTAAATTCTAGAAATGTTCTTGGCTGAGGTTATTAATATCATAAATATACAAAAACTAAATATCCTGAGCCAGGTTCTCTGCTGCTTTGTGTAGTCATGTACACCCATGCAAAGGGGGCATAATGTGCTATTAAATCATATTGCTAGCACTGTACACTCATTTTACATATTTATGAATGGTTACATAAGGCAGTAGAGAATCAGGCGCATAGTTTTACTGGTGTGTCTTTTCTTATGCAGATCTGACATGTGGCCTGCTTAACTGATTTAGTGATGTTTTCTAGAAAAATCAATGTCCATGCCTTAGACTGTTACGTCACATAATTAGACCTACAACATGCCATGTCAAACCATATTGAATGAATTTTACCGAAAAGGGATAATCTCCAAGGAAATACTCAATCTTGCAGATAATCTGTTTTGTCAGGAAGCTGTTCTCCGAGAAATTTTTAAATGCTAAATTAAGAGTGAGAGGCTTGACAGGGCCCTCACTCTTAAATTCTTCACTAAGCCTTCTAGCATTTTGGCTGACAATTAATCTGTGGACAGTGGCTGCCAAAGTAGTCTTCGGCTGAAGGCCTTGAAAAAATTCTGCACGTTCAGTGAAAGAAACTGCAGGGTTGAAAACCCCTGAAGATGGTGACTCTATTTATATTGTCTTCCACACTTCAACCCTCTTTGTTGAGCCTTTGTGGCCATTCCTTTCATTATCGCTGAGATTCTAACAAAGGGTGCTAATTTAACCTTCTAAAATCTGTAAGGCCAGAGAGAGCTTTTAGACATAAACCTGGGTAAGAAGTTGGTTCAGGGAGCCCCAGGAGAGAATTGTTTCAGAGAGAGAGCGGGAGAGAAAGAGAGATTTCCTTCCCTACTCTGCCCTTGCTTCAAGGGAGGAGTGCTTTGGATGTAGTCCTTTTCAGCAATGGCTCTGTTAATCCCTCACCCACTAGCTGCTGAGGAGAAGTGTCAGGTATGTAACCATGGTCTCCGATTGTATTGCCATGACCCTCTAAATCCCAAGTTTCTTTGCGGCCACTCAACACTATCACTTCCCGCTGCGGCCCCTGGGCAATGGCAGAGGGACAGAGCTTCTCTGGTCTTGGGGCCACAGTGGGGGAGGGAGGGTAGAATTGGGTGGGACTGTGGGCAAAACGGACAGGGCTGCAGGAGAAAGGGGTGGAATGGGGTGGGGCTGTAGGCAGGGCCACAGGCAAAAGGGGAGGCGTGGGGCCACGGTTCTGGCACGGGGCTCACCACTTGTTCTGGCCTAGGGTAAGAGACCTTCATCCGCTTCTGCTTGCAGCTCATTTGAAGATGTATCCTGTGGGCTGAGAAGTCCTGCTGTAAAAGTCATGGAGCATTCTGGCTCTCTCCTTGGTTGGCAGATATGGATGGCCACAACATCTGTCCTTTAACACATCAAATTGTTTCACCAAAATACAGTCTCTCATTAAAAGCTGAATTCTAGGGCGTGCTCCAAACCCTTCAGGCCTTCCCCTAAAAATGAAATTCAAGTCACTTACTTCCTCAGGACAAGCTAAAGTGATCTTCTAAATCATCTTCAGGATGTTGATAACTGAAATCCTTCATCTACAAATGACAACATAAGTCATGCCCAGCTTTGTCTTTATTTCAAAATGTCTTCAGAAAATGAAATATTGTCATCCCTCCAAAATGAGATTGGCAATAGCTGTCTGTTATCCCTGCCTTGAAATAAGCCCTACCAATAAAGCAAACCCAGGCTATTGTATTTGCCAGATCTGTCTTATTCCTACTTCTTCACCAAACCTTGGAGCACCATTGATAATTATGGTAACACCCAGGGTGCTGGGTTTCTTTGGTTTATGTTGCTCAGCCTTAGAAGCAGAATTTTAAAATTATGGATTGTCTTTTGGCTATCTGATAGATTGAAGACTTTGAAACAAAGGTTACAATCACAAGAAAGCAATAATTGAAAAAAACATTAACACATGTCTAGATTTTTTATCGTACATGTAGCTTTGATCTCTTGTGAAATGTATTTGCACTTGTGACGTGATGCACGAGAGCTCATGTGTGGTCACAGTAAAACTCATAAAACCTAGGCCATTATGTATTAATGCTCTCTTCCTCATGGTGGGGCTTAGAGGTAAGTGGCCTGAGTGCTGAAAACTAGGAAGCAGGAGTGAAGTTAAATATCTCCCAATTACTTATTTATGGAAATACCAGTGTCTTGTGGCATATGCAGATTAACCAAAGGCCTACTGTCTTACATGTGACCATGTGAGACCGCTGTTGTAATTTATCTATACAAACACGCTTGTCTGTCCTATAACCTTTCCTTTCTTTACCCATCCACACCCCCGACTCCAATGGTTTGTGGTTTTGTTCATGTTATCATAAACTGTCCATATCTTAGTTCTTCTTCAAGTGATGGTCCCGATTGTATATCTTACATTATGAGCTCTCGGGCTCAGGGAATGTCTGTACAGGTTTGTACAACACCTAATCTCTGTCTGGTTGCTACTGCAATAGAAAGAACAGTAATAATAATGTTTTCTAAAGATGGTGTAACCATATGTTCAATTAAATTCAAAATCAGCTAATGCTGGGAACTTGACCATAAGAACAGAAGACTCATTACGTATATTTTTGAAGTTTCAAAACTATGAATGCTGTTTCATTAGTTGAAATCTGAGGAAATGGATAAGAGCAAGAATCTGTTTTTCTCAGCCTGCAGTGGATGTGATAGAATTGAAATATTCTTGTTACATTTTTGCTCCCTGTATCACATATAGAATTTTGTCTTTCTTCTTTTCTCCTTATTTCAGGGACTTAAAGCAGCTGACAATGACCCTACAGCCCCACCATATGACTCCCTCCTAGTCTTTGACTATGAAGGTAGTGGCTCCACTGCTGGATCTTTGAGCTCTCTTAACTCCTCAAGTAGTGGTGGTGAGCAAGACTATGACTACCTAAATGACTGGGGCCCACGTTTCAAGAAACTTGCTGATATGTATGGTGGAGGTGATGACTGAACTTCAAAGTGAACTTTGTTTTTGGACAAGTACAAACATTTCAACTGATATTCCCAAAAAGCATACAGAAGCTAGGCTTTAACTTTGTAGTCTACTAGCACAAGTGCTTGCTGAAGGCTTTGGCATAGGCTGCAAACCAATTTGGGCTCAGTGGGAATATCAGTAATCCAATGCTGTTTGGAAAAAAATATTGAGCTCAGTTACACTTGAATTTTACAGTACAGAAGCACTGGGATTTTATGTGCCTTTTTGTACCTTTTACAGATCGGAATTAGTTTTATGTTTAAGGCTTTAATGGTACTGATTTCTGAAATGATGCATTAAAGAGACAAAATATGTTGGGGTGGGGAGGAGTAAATTAAGTCACAGTATGCTTCAACATGTTTTTGTTACATTGCATTGCTTTTATTAAAATAAGGAAATTTTAAAAACAAACAAAAAAAACCCTCATGGAGCCATTTTATTATCGGGGAGATGACCATGAGATTGAAAAATGTACATTACTTCTAGTTTTAGATGTTAGGGTTTTTTTCACTAAAATTCTAAAACTTATGCAGCTGGTTGCAAATAAAGGGAGTTTTCATATCACCAGTTTGTAGCAGAATTGATTTTTTTTCCTTATGGTAGAATGTTAGGCACATTTTGGTCTTAATCCATGTACACTTTTTTTTAAATTTCTGGTACTGTTTTTTTTCCACTTCACTGTAAAAATGGTATGTGTACATAATGTTTTATTGGCATAGTCTATTGGGAAGTGCAGAAACTTCAGAACATGTGTATGTATTATTTGGACTATGGATTCAGGTTTTTGCATGTTTATATCTTTCGTTATGGATAAAGTATTTACAAAACAGGTTGCAAACAAGTGACATTGATTCAATTGTTGAACTGTAGTTAGAGTACTCAAATTTATTTTTTATTTTTTATTTTAATTTTTTTGGTTTGGGGCGGGAGAAAAGTTCTTAGCACAAACGTTTTACATAATTTGTACCAAAAAGAAGACGGGGTGGCCTGATACTGGTAGTATTAGTAAATACACAGTATGTTGGAAAAAAGGAGCTTTTGAACTGGAGAGACTTCTGACAACAGCTTTGCCTCTGTATTGTGTACCAGAATATAAATGATACACCTCTGACCCCAACGTTCTGAATAAAATGCTAATTTTGGATCTGGTGGCTGGTTTGGACTTCTTTTGCACTTGAGCAGCTCTGGTTGTAGCAAAAAAAAATACAAGATACTAAACCTTCATTGAATAATAGTGAAAAAGTGTGTGTAGTTTTTCATCATTCAGTACACGTGATCTGTGAATAAATTATATGTAGGCTAGGAGAAAGTCTGAATTTTGTTATAAGTTTGGAAGCAAAGTGCCGAAATGAAATAGGAATAGGCTGTAGTGTTACTATTAAGGCAAAACCTTCAGAACTCTCATTTGAAATGAACGGATGGCTCCTTAGTTTTACCATACGTTTTCCAAAGAATCAAATTGGCATACTCTTTGAATACTTTCTGGTTTAATAATGGGATGATTATGATACTGGTTATATAATAATAGGTTGGAAGGGCTTTGCAGTTCCTGGCAAATCACCCAATGCCTAACCCTGCTTATGTTGAAGTCCGCATCCATACTCCCCATACAAATGAGATCAAGCCCTTCAAATTGTTCCTTAAAATCATACTTTTTTTCAGTAGAATAATGATATTTCTAAAAAGTACTATTTGTAGTAATACTTAATAATGTAATAATTACTAGGTAAACTTCGAACCTAACGACTGATTTACAAATCAAATGAATGTAGTAGGCACAGAAATTAATTTACTCATTGCCCATTTTTAATCCATACTTTTTCAGTCATTAAGAGCCAAATTCTGAAAAGCACCTTAGCAGAAACATCACATTTTCTCTGTGTGCTGAGAGTCAAGCAGTGGAGGTCTCCATTTCCCTTAGATAGTATGGCAGCTGTCTCTGGTCTGGTACAGGTCAATGGGACATAGCCTAGGGTCCCCACACATCTACATATAGAGGCTAAGGATTCTGTTCTTCAGCCCCATTGCCTTCTATACACATTTCCTGTGTTCCCAGGCTCTTTTCAGGATTTGGACACAGTTCTAAAGGTGTAGCCGGCAATCTAAGTAACGGAGCTTTATCTTTAGCCTGTCCTATGTCACTGGGGTTACCAAACAGACTATGTACTTCTTAAATGGGCTCCTCATGAACCTGTTCATTTTATGGCCCAATCTTGCTCACATTGAAATCAGTGGAAACTTTGGCATAGATGTGCATGGGATCAGATGGATCCCTTTAGTGTCTCCACATCCCATGCTCTTTTATTTAGATGTTTTGTATATTTGTAATTAATCATAACTAACTCTGACTGTCAATTTTTTAAATAAGGTGTGAAAGTTAGCAATGAACTTTTTCCTTTATTAAAAATGTGTGTATATTTATTACTTAGAGATGAGGAAAGATGTATAAACAGTTGAAAATGAGCAAATGAAGATATGATTGTGTGTGCATAAGTGAGCAAAGTTTTAGGAAGCTAGATTCATACATGCAAATGATACAGATAGGCAAGAGGCCCCTATTAACATACAGCAGTCTTCATTGCTTCCCCAGCAGCGATAATTGATGCAGAAATGTATTTAATTATAGTAGCCAATTTTTTTGCTGCTTTTCCAAGTAGCTACGAAATGGAAAGGTCAGTCAAAGATGTTCACCCTGTCTACATTAAATACAAGGGGGCGGGGAATGTGAAGAATGCCCAACCTGCTACACTACAGCTATTCTGTATCACATTTTTCTTTTGGAATATGATGGCCATCTTCTCTTTCTGAATGCAGAGCTCTTACAAACAGCAATAGGAGTTAAATACATCTATTGAGAAGAGAGAGATCCATTTATCTTGATCAGAGTAATCACACAATTCAATCTAGAGTTACTTTGGAATCTAGCAGTAATGGATATAAAACTCATTGCTCTGTCTACTGGACAAAAGAAAGGTCCTGGCACTTATAGCCATTGAAGATTTCATAACATATTTTACAAGACAAAGTGTATTGACACTATTTTGTCTGCTTATATTTCCCCTGAATTTCAGGTTTATTCTTCCCTCCCTAAAAGCATGGTGGTAGATTATGTTCCCATATTTCATGCAGGGATCTCCATGATATGTGACTTATCTGCAGAAGGGGAGTTGGTCAGCCATCTCTCTAGCACCATCCCTTCCTCCAGGCCCTTTAGAGGTCCTCCATGGGGTTGGGATCTGGGAACATGAGAATAGGCAGCCTCATTTTTGGTGGTGGGTTTGAAGAACATGTATTTCCCCCTATACACACACAGTCCATATCCTTTGAAAATTTCTGGCAAAAAGTAAAGCCATGTCATCTTCCCCATGTCAGCCTCTCCACAATGGCTAGTCTCCTAAATGGGGAGTCCGTTGTAGCATGGATCCATTAGAGACACATTGCCAGGGTGTGATCAGTGGGGACACAGAGCCAACATGGATACACAGTGCCTGTGTATGGATGGATCTGGTTTCCTCTGGATCATCGGAGGTCCTTAGAGCTTGGAGATGAACTCAGCTGCTCATTCCACAAAGGAGAAAATTACATGCCTATCACATACCAACAGAATGACATGGCAGAATCTACATGAAGGGATCCCTTAGCTGCCTCCTGCAGGTTTCACCAGAGCAGATGCTGGTCCAGCTAATGGCAGTGCAGTAGCTGTAAAGTGCTTTGGGATCCTTCTGAATCATAAGTACTCTATAAATCTGTACTGGCAAGATGGTAAGTGCTAAACACTTACAACCTGAACTATTTCCCACCCACCCCCAGTTCCTTTGTCTGGCATTACCTTTATAAAATGTTTATAACTACATTTTAAGCCAAAAGAAATGTTTAACTTAATGCTTGAATTGCACTAGTATGAGGCAATGTTTCTCTATTAATTGTAAATGAAAACATTTTAGACAGCAGCTTATTTTCTCTTACTTCACCTGTTTCAGTTCAAGGGCAGCACGGTTGCTTTGGTGTTGAGAGCCATTTGAAATCAACTATTGCTCTGGAGGTTGGCTGGTTTGTTTTCTTTCGTCTTGTTTATTTTTCTGTTTCTGGGGACCCAGAATCCCTCGCCCAGCCAAAAGAATATCTATGTTTGCACCCTCTTATTCACACGTCAAAGGTCCTATGCAGCAATCTTCTGAGAATTGGATGCAGATTCCTTTCAGACTCTCAAACTGCTCTACTTTATTCAGGAGATCTAGGTGAAGCACTCACATGCCTTATCTTAGGAACAAAAGGTGGGTCCTATTTTGGGTGGGCAGATGGAATCTTACCTCATAACTGTCAGGCTGGCCTCGATTGGCTGGGAATGGAAAATGAAGGCACTTAATTGACCGTTCTTTAGCCCAGTAGTGAACTCACCCATTGTATCTAAGCCACTTAGGCCTTGTCTACACTACAAGACTATTTCGAATCAACTTAGTTCGAATTTGTGGATTCGACCTTATGAAGTCGAATTTGTGTATCCATACTAAATACACTAATTCAAATTTCTGAGTCCACATTCATGGGGCCAGCGTCGACTTTGGAAGCGGTGCACTGTGGGAAGCTATCCCACAGTTCCCGCAGTCCCCGCTGCCCATTTGAATGCTGGGTAGAGCCCCCAATGCCTGCTGGGGGGAGAAATGTGTCGAGGGTGGTTTTGGGTAAGTGTCGTCATTGAACCGTCAATCACAACCTCCCTCCCTCCGTGAAAGCGCCTGCGGGCAATCTGTTCGTGCACTTTTCTTGTCAGTGACAGCGCGGACGCCACAGCACTGCAAGCATGTAGACCGCTGCGATCATCGCCGTTTTCTCCTCCTCGCACTTTATCGTCCACGTCTTCCACAGTCAGCTGCTGAGAAATTGGGCTACTTTTCAATGGTGCTGCAAGCACTGGGGGACCATAGGGGACGTTTTACAAACATCAACGTCGGGTGGCCGGGCAAGGTTCATGATGCGTGTTTTCAGGAACTGTGGGCTGCTCAGACGCCTGCAGGAAGGTAGTTTCTTCCCGGACCACGAAATAACTGTTGTGGATGTGCAGATGCCTATAGTCATCCTCGGGGACCCAGCCTGCCCGCTAATGCACTTGCTCATGAAGCCCTATACAGGCGCCTGGGACAGCGACAAGGAACTCTTCAAATACCAGCGAGCAGCGTGACCTGTGACTGTTCAGTTTCTTTACAGAGAAGCTGAACCTGCCCCTGTTTCTTTACCCAGTTACTGTTGACTCTCCTCTTCGGTTACATACCCTGTTCACCCCGTTACCCCCACTTCCAGCACACGTGTAAAAATAAAATACATGTCCCATTATTACTTAACAAAGGTTTCTTTATTCATGACTTTTCGTGAAAGGGTTGAAACTGGAACGCAGGCTGTGCTGGGTAGGGTGTGCGGTGATGTAAAGACCGCCTCTAAACTCAAGGAATGACAGGCTCCTGCTCCTAGAGCGGTCCGCAGTGCCGGAAGGCTTCTTTCAACGGAGCCTGCCATCCCTCTTTATGGAATTCTGTGTGCGGGCGGATATGTGACCTTGTGGTGGAGGAGGACGGATACAGATTCCTCAGCTGCGTGACTCAGCGGTCCAGGACAAGGACCGCTGTATAAGATCTGAAACCGCCCTCCCCCGCTGCAAAGTCACATCTCCCCCGCCCACACAGATCCTGGAAACCACCTCCAAAAACCGACCAGGTTGCCTACTGACTGCACCGTGTGTGTGACCCGCTGCTGATCCTGCCCCCGTGTCTGTGCCCTGGGAAAGGTGACTGTCCTATGCAATTAACCACCCCCTTCCCCACGCCCCCCATTCGAACACAGTCTTCTTTGAAAAAACATAACGGAAACAGTAATTAACAGCAAATCATTTTTATTAATTAAGGAGACAGTTAGGGGATGGGACTGGGATTGGGACTACTGTGAGTCTGGAAGTGAAGGACTTCGGCAAATGTAGGGTATGAGAGCTTTTGGGTACTTGAGCACTGTGCTGTGGTGCAGTGACAGTATTCACGTCCCCGGCCGCCCCTCCGCCTGATTATTTTCGGTGAGGGGGGTATGGGACTTTGTGGCGGGGGAGGGCGGTTGCAGATACACTGCAGGGTGTCTCTGTCCTCCTGCGGTCCCGCAGAACATCCACAAGGCGCCTGAGCGTGTCCGTTTGCTCCCTCACTAGTCCAAGCATTGTTTCAGTCGCCTGCTTGTCTTCCTCACGCCACCTCTCCTCCCGTTCGCTGTGTGAGCGCTGGCCCAGAGAGACGGTCTCCCTCCACTGGCTCTGCTGGTCCGCCTCTGCTAGGTAGCAGCCCATATGTTCCTCGAACATCTTGTCCCTTGTCTTTTTCTTTCGCCGCCTAATCTTCGCCAGCCTCTGCGAGGGGGATGCTGTGGCAGGTCTGGAGACAGTGGAAGCTGTGAGATGGGAAACAGGGAGTGAATTCCTTGCAAAGATACATTTTTGCGAACAATTAACTGAGTCTAGGCTGTCTCTGTGAATTCTGGGTTGAGACCCCTGTGCCTGCTGGGGCAGAAATCATTTTCGCGGTGGATTCTGGGTAAATGTCGCCAGTCATTCCTTCCTCCGGGAAAGCAACAGCAGACAATCATTTCAAGCCCGTTTTCCCAGAATTGCCCTGGCATACGCCATAGCGTGGCAACCATGGACACTGTTTTGCCTTTTGTGTATGTCACCGTATGTGTACTAGATGCCGCTGACAGAGGTGGGCCAGCAGCGCTACACAGCAGCATGCTTTTGCTTTTGCATGACAGCAGAGATGGTTACCAGCCATATTGTACCATCAACCATACCATAAATTGGTAATAAGATGGTAATAAGATGGGCATGGTTACCTGTCCTTTTGCACTGCCCCATTTGGGGCTGTCATAAGTGCCCCTGGCCGAGCAGCCAGGGGCGCAAAAGCCAAAATTGGGAATGACTCCCTGAGTCAATCCCTCCTTTTTGGTATCTAAAAATAGAATCAGTCCTGCCTAGATTATGGGCAAGTGTACTAGAGAACCACTGTATCATAGAACCAGAGAGCACAGCTGCTCTGTGTCCGATCCTGCATAAATTATGAGCTGTATGCTATTCACAGGGGGTGCTCCTGCAACAACACCACCTGTTCATTCCGTTCTTACCCCAGCCTTCCTGGGCTACCATACCATTGTCCCCCCACTTGTGTGATGAAGTAATAAAGAATGCAGGAATAAGACACAGTGACTTATTTGTGAGAAATGAGTGGAAGGAAGCCTCCAGCTGCAATGATAGTCCAGGCAGGACATTAAGGAGTGTGGATGAAGGAGCCCATCATCCCTCTGCTAGTCCAGGGGCAATCGAATCTTTTATTTACAATGAAGGGTGGGGGCTGATGGAGCTCAGCCCCCTGTTGCAATGATGAGGACGGTTACCAGCCATATTGCACCATCTGCCATGAAAAATTAGGGACAGGCGCCCTTGATCGACCTTACTGATGCTAGTCGGCATGGTTACCAGCCCTTTTGCACTGCCCCATGTGCCAATAGGCTGATGATGAGGACGGATTTCCATCGTTTTGTACCATCAGCCATCCATAGCGTGGGGGAGCAAGGATGTTGGTGTTGAGTGCTGCACCATCACGTCTATCTGCAGCATTCAGTAAAGATAGGGTGACATGTAAAAGAGTCAACAGAGGATTGTTTTCACTTCTGGTGGTGGGTGGGGTGTGTGCGCAAATTGCCGAACTATGCCCTGACCCACCGCAGACACTGTGTTTGACCCTAGAAGCATTTGGAGCTCATCCAAGAATGCAAATACTTTTCGGAGACAGCAGGAACTGTGGGATACCTTGCGTCCTCATTCCCCCCTCCCTCCATGAGCGTCCATTATATTCTTTGGCTTTCCGTTACGCTTATCACGCAGCTGCGTGCTGAGTCTGTGCTATGCCGTCTGTCCGTAGATTTTTTAAAAATACTTTGGACCAGGCGTAAAATTACAGTAATTAACCTAGTTAGATGCAGGAGTCTCCGAGCGAGATCACCCTGAGGAGGGTCACTGAAGGAGATAGAGAGCGCATGCTGCGTGAAAGCTAGCACGAACCAGGGCCCGATGCAGCCGTGCTCGGGGAGGCAGTGCTCCCTGAGTACCTCATGAAAGCCTTGCGTGGAAAACTGTGCTACCACGGAGCACCCAATAAGGCAGCTCTCCTCAGGAACCTCCTGCTGATGCTTTTCGATTAACGCAAGGAGAGCTTCGTGGAGATCTCCAAGGATGATTTCTGTTCTATCCCCATATATAGAGAGTCCTCCTTTTCACACAGTTAAGATTCCTGTTATATTAAGAATAAAAGTTAACATGGTTAAAGCACTTACCGACTGCTCCTTCCCCTGATTCAGGGTCCGGGTTAATGGCCGGGGAGGGTTGTTGGGGGATCTCCGTGACGGTGATGAATAGATCCTGGCTGTCGGGGAAACCAGCGTTGTAAGCGCTCTCGCCTGCCTCGTCCTCCACAAACCCTTCCTCATCTTCCCTGTCCGCGAACATCACCGAGGAACTGGCCGTCGACATTGTCCCATCGTCAGAGTCCACGGTCACTGGTGGGGCAGTGGTGGCAGGCTCCGTAGCGTCCGTTTGCCGCTTTGATTTTTTGGTAGCCTTGTCTGGGGTCCTTGATTTTCATGCGGCGCTGCGTTGCATCCCGCCTGTGTCCTCTGTCTCTCATGGCTTTGGAGACCTTCTCGTAGGTCTTCGCATTCCCTGTTTTGGAGCGCAGCTCCGAAAGCACAGACTCCTCGCCCCACACACCGATCAGATCGAAGAGTTCCCAGTCAGTCTATGCTGGATCCCTCTTTCTATTCACAGATAACATGAACTCCTCTGCTGGAGAGCTCTGCATCGTTGCAGGTGCTGCGGAGCTCGCCCCGATGTCCAGCCAGGACGTCAGATTCAAAGTGCCCAGACAGGAAAATGAATTCAAATTTTCCCGGGTCATTTCCTGTGTGGCTGGTCAGAGAATCCAAGCTCGGACTGCTGTCCAGAGCGTCAACACAGTGGTGCACTGTGGGATAGCTCCCGGAGCTACTAAGTTCGATTTGCATCCACACCTAGCCTAATTCGAGCTAGCCATGTCGAATTTAGCGTTACTCCACCTGCCAGGGTGAAGTACGAAATTCGAACTAACGAGCCCTCTAGTTCGAATTAAATGGCTTCCTGGTGTGGACGGTTGAGCGGTTAGTTCGAATTAACGCTGCTAAATTCGAATTAAAGTCCTAGTGTAGACCAGGCCTTAAAATGAATTTGTCCAATACGATTTAGTGTCACTCTGAAATGCCAGATTCTATGATGGTATTTCCTGCATCTGCTCATTTTGTAATTCTATCAAAGGTGATCAGCTTTGGTATGATTTCTTCTTTCCAAATTTGTATTGTTTGCTGTGTGTGGTTCTTGTGGTCTACATAGTAAAGGATCTGGGGGTTGTGCTAAGGGAAAGCAGAATATATCTTTCCAGACTATGCACATGGACTCAGCAATGTCCATCATCACTTGTCGAGTATATAAACTAGAATAAGGGGCATTATGCCTTTGCACACCTATGAATCATAGAATGTCAGGGTTGGATGGGACCTCAGGAGATCATCTAGTCCAATCCCTGCTCAAAGCAGGACAAATCTCCAGACAGTTTTTTTGTGTGTGCATGTTTGTTTTTGTTACCCCAGTTCCCTAAATGCCCTGCCCCAGGATTGAACTCTCAACCCTGGGTTTAGTAGGCCCATGCTCAAATCACTGAGCTATCCCTCCCCCTCCATTCTGGTTTGGTTAGCTTGATCTGAATAAGTATCAATCCAGCAGTGCCCCCCCGCCCCCCCACTGGCCAGCCCCTCTTCCATAGTGGTCTATTTCAGGCTGACGGGGCCACCTTCCATGTGATAAGGGGTTCAAAGACTCCTCTGCAAAGACTCCTCTCCTCCTCTGGTGTATTAGCCATGTGCTTTAAGTACCTGCTGAATCAAAGTCCAAATGCTGAATTTGTTTCTATATTATGCTGAAGACTGAAGGCAGATGGTAATTGCCAGGATAACAGTTTTCCTTTTTTGAAGTTTAGCACTACAAATTACTTTTCTTCCTATATACTGGTACCTCTGTAGATCTCTGTGCCTAGTAAGAATACTGTAGAGCAATTGCCAGTCATTCAGTAAAGCAACTGCTTGACTCCTTTCAATGCTGGAGCCTTATTCAGATGCTATTTTATTTTGATTTTTGTCACACAAAGATATACACCGATGTCACAAAACCAGCATTAATACAAGCCCTTAAACTCACCCAGTAACTTCCTATAGAGCCCTCTGGTAGGAATAATCTGGATGAGACACTAGACGTGCACTGCCCACATACTCTGGAATGCCCCTTCTGTAGCTCCATCTGTGGAGGACATGAATAAAGTGAACTCCTGTGGTTTGGGGAGAACCCAGAGTGGTGTACAACTGCTGCACCTCTTTAATCCTTCCTTTCCTAAATATGCAGAGGCCACCTCCTTCTTACCACCAGGATGCATCACATTCAGATTTGCTGACACTTTTACATATTCCGTACTTCCTAATATTCCCATAGTGGCTTTTTAATCAACAGCTACATGGACAGCTTGTTGCCTGTATCCTTGATTTTTTCCTTGTTAAATGTTGATTTTTTAAAAGCATTTTAGGATAATTGATTTTTTTCTCTTCTCCCTTAGTAACACATGATATTTCTCTCTAGTCTTTTTTTTTTCTCTGCTTTCATATTTGTAAAACCCTTTTGGTTTTCATTAACTCATTCTCCTTTTTTACTTTCCTTATCTTTTCCTGGCAAGCCTGGCTTTGTATTTTTATTTTCTTCCTTCCCTTTGATTACAAGTTCTTTTATTTTTATTCTCAGGTCCTTTGTAAATAAACCAAGTTGTCCTTGTCTTTTAACTTTTTTAATGTGATGCATCAAATTATGTTTCTTCTAGGATTTAGTGTGATTTCTTCTTTCAGTTTAGTATTTTTTTTCCTATTCCACCATCTTCACTGGGTTATTTTTAAGTTTTTTAAATGCAGTATTCTTGTAATGCTATGATTTTTATTAACACAGGCTTTAGTAAGCCTCATGGTGGGATAAGTTTATATAATTTAATGAAATTACCTTAAGTTTTTCACTCCCTAATGCAATAGCCTAAATATTGATACTGAAAGAAACATATTTTGCTCTGGGTATGAATAATGAATAGGAGCATTGTGCAAATTATTTTTATATCCCTCCCTCTGAAGATGAAATTCCTTTAAGGTGGTGTGTTTGTGTGTATATATAGATAGACAGATCTATAGGCACACCCCTTCTGTGTTCCATGTTACAGAAGTTTGATTATTGTATTACATTTGTTATCTTCAATACAGCAGGGTGAGCTTATAAAAATCCAGCTGTCTCTGAGCTCCAGAAACCAAAAGTAATGGCCAGATAATCAAAATTATGTTCAATTCTAAAGCATTCATTACTGATAGTATTATATAAAGGAGATATGACACCAAGCAAAGTTTTTCTGCTAGGTTGATTATCTAGAGAGAATTACTCTAAAAACATATAGTCATTACTGGTATATATTGGATATAGCAGTAATGGGCGATTTACCCAACGGGTTATTTTAAGGGTGAATTCTGAAGCAGCCAGACAAAAAGAAGCCTTTTAACACTGCTATATGACGTAAAACCCAGAGTTTCAACTTTTTTCATTACGTGATTAGTGTCTGAATTAGCTGGGGGTTCGTTCAAGCTTGGTATTGAGTGAGGAAAAGACAGGCAGGACCAGGGTAACACTGAAAAGCCAAGTGGCTGCGTTTATTTAGGGGATAATTACAACTTGGGCTGGGGGAGTAGGCAACTTTGGCTGGGATGGTATCAAAAGTACAAACACACCCCAAAACACAGTAATAATACACTTTATACTGCTCACCACACCACACCAAATAGGCAGACACACCAATCACACAGATAGGAATCGGGTTCGTCAGGGCGGTGCCCGGTGCAAACACAGAAAAGAGACCCACGAGCCACTGCCTCAGCCACCCTTGCTTTCACACAGAGGGTAAACCCAGAGTGTGGTGCGGCTGCAGCTGGGCAGATTCCACTCACTCAGACCGCGGGGACTGGACCCCCTTGGTCAGCTACCCTCTAAGTAGAGGCAGCTCCCAAGTTAAACACACACACACACTGGACACAGACAGAGCAGTGATTCAAACACATAAAGCAGTTGGCAATTAACAATTTAATAACAACTAAACTATTATACAAGCTAGCTAAGCAATTGTGCAATTCTGAGCTCACTAATACAATCCTGATATCCTGAGTAGATATTTGGTACCAAGTTAGGGAGGGGAACAAATAAGAGGCTAGATAAGCTAACTGTCAGATATCAAAAAGCAAATACCGCACTCCAGGCGCAGCTGACCAGCAGAACAGACACCAGAAGCATGACGAGCTGACAGGGATCGGGTCCAAACGACAACGAATCCAAACAATACGACACGAGTCCACTTTACCGGGAGGAGACCCTGGCCGAACGAGTGATCAGGTCCTTCAGCTAACATGCGGATGCTCCACACAAATTTTGGGGGGAAATCTAGTTTTATAGAAAGGTCTCACTCCCTCGTGTCAGCATCTGATTGGCTCCCTGGTCCCTCCTCCCTTCAGGTTTCGAGCTGTTGCCACCCCACGTCGGAAGGCTTTGCACACGGCACACTGGAGTTGACGAGTAAACAAACCTGACCCTTAGATGACTGGGTCCAAAAAGAGCAGGAAAATGAGTCTCTGGGCAGAATTAACCTGACCTCCAGACGACCTACCCAAAAAAAACAGGTTGCTGGGCAGAATCAGGCCTCCACACACAGAACTAGCCTGACCTTTAGATGGCCCAGCAGGAGAGAAAAAAAACAAAAACACAGGAGAGCATACACAGCTAGTGTTGCTGGGCAGGATTGAGTCTCTGCCCTCTCCTATACAACAGGAACCTGGTTCAAAATGGAGGCTGCCTTGTCCTTTTAACAGGACAAGATGGCCATGGACCGACAAGTGGCCATACATAGCCATAACTGTGCAACGGATTGCGACAATTAGGTGCTCATTTCTGTCTTTATGATTGGAAGGATACTGCAAGATCTTGGAGCTCTATCTGGCTGAGATATGTCACCTGAGCCACCAGTTGGACCCCAATCCAGCAGGGCACTCAAGCACATGGGCATAAGGTGAAAGTTATGCACATGCTCAAGTGAATTGGGGACTTGGAGGCTAGGACATGAGCTGCAGTTCAGGTTTCGCTCTCCTGTTATGTTACCATGCAGATGCTCCAAGGATCTTGCTGATGTCCTCCAGCAAAAAGGAGGGTGGTAAAGACCTGACTTTTCCAATGTAAACACCAACAGGAACAAACAAAACAAGACCATGTCTGGTTACATAATAAAGATGTCTTGAAAGGAACCACGAAAGCTGAAGGATAGTGGTGTTTACAACTGATGCGAAGTAAACATGTGTGTCTCTGTCTTTACTTACTCTCTCTTCAGCCTGTGTTGCCCCACCAGCTATTTCAGTGGTTTTAGCTATGGGTTCAAATAGAGCTTGGTGGCCTGGTCCACAAAGGAACTTGGATGCTTTAGATACCTGTGGTGGGGTGATGACTCACCAGTGCTGCACCTCCTGCTGGTCATCAAGGGAATTAGCTCTTCCAGCCCAGAGCACCCTCTGCCCGCTGGTGTCTCACCTGCCGCTGGCCCCCGTGTCCTTCACGGACCCTGGTGCCCTTCTTGATCAGGGTTCTGCCCCCCCCCAGCAGTAACCCCTAATCTGGGGTTATGAAATGGGCATCATGGTGCCACTTGTCAGGATTCCCAAAGAGTTTCAGACCACAGTGGAGGACCTCCCGTTCAAGGTTGTGAAGCCCTTCACTGAGAAGACCAACGCTTGCCTCCACACCTTGAAGGATTCCAGGTCCAATCTCAGGTCACTGGGAATCTACACAGAGGGGCAAAAGAGACATTTAGCCCTCAATCCTAACACAGACTTTATGTATCTCAATTCCCATCACAATGCCATTATGATCCACAAAGTAAAAATGGAAAATTCCTGAAACATAAGCCATCCAGTCCACAATCTTCAACCCAGCTCCCTGCCTCTAAGCACCACTTTTGACAGTCAAGGCGCTACAAGACCACTTTCCACTACTGTCTATCATTATGCACCCATTTGGCCACCATTTGTCAGCATTTTGCAGTGCCTGTGAACGCATAATGTTGGACAGATGGGTCCATTCCAGGTACTTCGTCCACTTCACCTCTCTACCCCCTCCACAACACCCTTCCCCATCCCTCTTCAGGGATGTGTCTCACAAGAGTCTACTATGACAGGAGATAGATTGACTCCTGCAGTTAGGAGATATAGAACCAGTTCCTCAACATCTTCAAGGCAAGGGCTCTACTCTCATTACTTCCTAATACCCAAAAGGAAGGGAGGTTGGAGACCTATACTGGACCTCAGACCTCTCAACAAGTTTGTCAAAGCTCAGAAGTTCAAGATAATCACTTTATCGATGATCATTCCATCACTGGAATAGGGAGACTGGTTTTCAACCTTTGACCTACAGGACACCTTTCATATTTCAATACTACCGACTCACAGGCAGTTTATCAGTTTCACTCTGGGACATAACCATTACCAATACAGAGTCCTCCCCTTCAGATTCTCATCAGCCCTGAGAGTATTTTCCAAAGTTATCTCATTTGTATCCACTCATCTACGTTTGCAAAGAATAATGATTTACCCTTATTTGAATTATTGTCTCCTCAGAGCCTGATCACTCCAGCAGGCTTGTCGAGCCATTGACACCATGATACACTTGTTTACAGAACTGGGCTTTCAGATTAACATCCAGAAGTTGACCTTCATGCCAGGAATTCATAGGGGCTGACCTGGATACCAAAGCTTCCTACCTCAACACTGGTTCCTATCCCGGGTCCCACTCATAGATACAGCTCGATGCAGTCCTCAAGTATCAGCCAGATCTGCCTCCAACTGTTGGGGCATATGGCAGTGGGCATGGCGATGATACTGCACACTAGACTCCTCATGCAATGCCGCCAACTATGGTTCAGTTCAGAACGAACAGAGACCATCTTGACAAACCCCTGTCACTACCTACCAGGATCAAAAACTCCTTGGACTGGTGGAAGAACCCAGCCAATGTATGCAAAAGGATCCCCTTCTTGCAGATGTCACCATCGTCACTCCTTACCATCAATGCATCACTCATAGGATGGGGCGCGCATTTAAAGGGCCTCACAACACAAAGCAAATGATCATGTGCGGAAATATCCCTACACATCAATCTCCTTGAACTGAGAGCAGTCAGGAAAGCTTGTGCCATTTCGTCCTGCTGATAGCAGGATCACATACAAAGATCGCAACAGACAACATAGCCTTCATGTACTACATCAGCTGCTAGACAGGGGCCCTTATCCACATCACCTTATCTACGTCTTACTTCCCAGGCACGCCAAACTTAATAGAGGACAACCTCAGTCACAAATTCCTGCACGGTCATGAGTTGGAGATGCACCCGTCAGTATTCACTGTCCACAGACTTGTTTGCCACTTACCAGAACAAGAAATATCCATGCTACTGCTCCAGAGCGGGGATGGGACAGCACTCTCTGGGTGATGCTCTCCTTCTCCCCTGGGATGAGGATCTTCTTTATGCCTTTCCTGCATTTCTTCTACTGCGGAAGGCCCTGTTAAAAATAAAAAGGGGGTGGATCTCACATCTCCTGATTGCTCCTACTTGGCCAAGACAGACCCGGTACCCTTACCTGACACAGCTCATGATGTGCCCTCCAATCTCCCTTCCAACCATTCCTCACCTCATCTCACAGGACAAAGGGCATATCCTGCATCCCACCTTGGGGATTCTTCACCTCAAAGCATGGTTCCTGCGTGGTTCTAACACCTAGAAAGCTCATGCTCAAAGGAACTACAAGAGGTTCTACTACACAGTAGAAAGTCCTTCACGCAACGCACTTACCTGCAGAAGTGGTTCAGGTTTCAGATTTGGTGCACATCCCAACAAATCTCTCCAATTTCAGCAACTCTTCCACATATGCTGGAATATGCTTTCACCTTAAATATCAGGGTTATTCCTAAACTCTCTTAGGGTCCATCTAGCAGCTATCGCAGCTTCTCACCAACCCATAGATGGGTATTCTGCACTATTGCAACCAACCACTAAAAGGTTCCTTAAGAATATAATAAACCTCTTGCCTCAACCTCAACTCCCTACTCCCTGGTGGGACCTATATCTGGTCCTGAAAGGGCTGATTAGGCCCCTCTTCAAACCCATGGCCACCTGTTTGGTAATGTACCTATCAATGAAAATGGCCTTCCTGATAGCAATTACCTCAGCTAGAAGAATAGGGAAGGTAGTAGCTTTGATGATGATCCCCCTTCATACAGTATTCTTTACAGACAAGGTTACATTCAGGCTGCATCCAAAATTCATCCCTAAGGTAAACTCCCCATTTCACATGAATCAGTCAATCCACCTTCCAGTCTTCTACCCAAGCCTCACCAAGACAATAGTGCTATATTACATACCTTAGCTGTTAGGAGAGCCCTTACATTCTACCTTGATAGGATAATGCGTTCAGGAAGTCCTCTAGATTCTTCCTCTCTGTGGCAGAAAGATCCAAGGCCTAAGCAATATCAGCCCAAAGAACCTCTAAGTGGGTCTTGAACTGCATCGGACAGTAATACCAAATTCGTAATGTGACCCACCCACCCCCCAATTCAATCTGTACACATTCTACAAGATCAATCTCCTCATCTGTTGTCATCTTCAAGGATGTCCCTATCTCAGAGATCTGCAGAGCAGTGACATGGGTGTCAGCCCACACCTTCTCAGAACGTTATGTGATCACTGGGACTTTGCCTCCAATGCCATTTTCAGTTCCACAGTATTGTCATCTGTAACTGAGCTGACAGCCATCCGAAAGTTATACTGCTCAGGAGCGCCACACTACAGTGGAGCACCCATAGAGACACTACACAAAGAAGAAGAAGAAGTTGTTACTAAGGTTATCAATTAATCGCAGGTAAATCACGCGATTAACTAAAAAAAAAATTAATCACACTGTTAAATAGAATGCCAATTGAAATGTATTAAATATTTTTGGCTGTTTTTCTACATTTTCAAATATATTGTTTTCTATTACAACACAGAATACAAAGTGTACAGTGCTCACTTTATATTATTTTTATTACAAATATTTGCACTGTAAAAATGATAAACAAAAGAAATAGTGTTTTTCAATTCACCTCATACAAGTACTGTAGTGCAATCTCTTTATTGTGAAAGTGTAACGTACAAATGTAGATTTTTTTTTGGTTACATTACTGCACTCAGAAACAAAACAATTTAAAACTTTAGAGCCTACAAGTCCACTCAGTCCTACTGCTTGTTCAGACAATTGCTAAGACAAACAAGTTTGTTTACATTTACAGGAGATAATGCTGACTGCTTCTTATTTACAATGTCATCTGAGAGTCAGAACAGGCATTCACATGGCACTTTGGTAGCCGACATTGCAAGGTATTTATGTGCCAGATATGCTAAACATTCATATGCCCCTTCATGCTTCGGCCACATTCCAGAGGACATGCTTCCATGCTGATGATGCTCATTTAAAAAAAATGTGTTAATTAAATTTGTGACTGCTGAACTCCTTGGGGGAGAATTGTATGTCTCCTGTTCTGTTTTACCCACATTCTGCCAAATATTTCATGTTATAGCAGTCTCGGATGATGACCCAGCACATGTTCGTTTTAAGATATAAAGTGAGCACTGTACACTTGCATCCGAAGAAGTGGGTATTCACCCACGAAAGCTCATGCTGCAAAACGTCTGTTAGTCTATAAGGTGCCACAGGATTCTTTGCTGCTTCTACAGAACCAGACTAACACAGCTACCCCTCTGATACTGTACACTTTGTATTCTGTGTTGTAATTGAAATCAATATATTTGAAAATGTAGGAAACATCCACAAATATTTAAATAAATGGTATTCTATTATTGTTTAACAGTGCAATTAATTGCATGATTAATCACGACTAATTTTTTTAATTGCTTGGCAGCCCTAGTTGTTACTCACCTTGTGAATTAATGATGGTTCTTCAAGATGTGCATTTGTATGGGTGCTTCACAACCTGCCCTCCTCCCCTCTACTTCAGAGTTTCTCGTTGTGACTCTGCAGTAGAGAAGGAACTGAGCGGGGTTAGCCTGCGCTCGCTGGCTAGCCTCGTGGCTCAGCACAGGGAGAGACAGAGCATGTGCAGGCCGAAGTTCTCTGATCAGCAGCGCAGGGACGCAGACACACCTACAATGGGGCACCCATAGGGACACACATCTCGAAGAACCATTGTCACTGCATAAGGTGAGTAACTTCTTCATCCTGGAGGAGTATACTAGCCACTGGGCTAAAGCTTATAAGGAAATGCTCCTCCCCCAACCAATATGTGTGGAGTTAGATATTCTCAGATTACGTCTACTGGGTTGGGCCCTGCAAACTACATAGGCAGATCAATGTGTATCTTCATCTGGCTTGAGGGTCATGCTGGGAATTAGACATGAAGCAGACAGCTCGACACCTGCCTGAGGCAGTAGTATGCATGCTTGGTGGCAGAAATGTAGGCTGCTACAGGACTTTTACAACAAAAATGTAGGCTCCTACAGGAACAGCAGCTGTGTGGGGGTTATGTTCATCGCAGTCACACTTAAATCTGGCCTTTAAATGATTAAGTCCCTTTGGGGCTCTGGGCTTGTGGGACTACCCAGGTGAGGGTTTTGGGGGTAGTGAAACATGTGTCTCTGCATTTGGTCTGCAAGGAAAAACCTGAATCACTTCAGGGAATTTCCATTAATTCTTGCAGCTTCTTGAAGGCAGGACAGTAGTATTTAGTGATCAATGTCAAATGCTGCAGACAGGGTAAAATTTGGCTGATTTTCAGGGGTGCACAGTGACGATAGCTCCCATTGACAGACCAGGAAAGAACATTTTTGGCCAAAGTATTGAAGGTAGATTATTAACTGCCAGTTAATTCTGAACTGAATAGTAGTTCACTAACTTACATTTTTGTGAACAATATAGGCCAAACTTTGCCACTCTGATTCACATTGAAATTGGTGTGGCTACTCAGGAAGTCAGGCACTATTTAATGTAAGGAAGAGTGGCAGAATCTAGGCCTTTGTGTTTAGGGCCTGATCCAAAGTCAGGGGGAAAGCTCCCATCAATTTCAGTGATTTGGATCAGGCCCAGAGTGCACAATTCATACCAAAGAGCATATTCATTGTTATAAAATTTCAAATTGTAATATGTGGTGCAGTATGGGCTGATAGTTCTTTCCTCATCCCCTTGAATAGACAGGAGTGTACATGTGGGCAACAACAAATATAAATCAATATAACAATGCTAAGTTGTTTTAAATCAGGACTTACCTTCTTTTGCCAAATGACTATGTAACTACTAGTAAAGTAGAAAAAGACTTGTTAAGTTTATTACAACCTTTTACTTTCTGAGCTCCCCTCCCCCTAAACATGCTATAAAAACTCCACGGTCCACTTGTGCCACAACAACTGATTTTCTGCTTATAAAACCAGGGCCAGCATTAGGGGGTAGCAAGCAGGGCAATTGCCTGGTGTCCCATGCCGCAGGGGGCCTTGCAAAGCTAAGTTGCTCAGGCTTCAGCTTCAGCCCCAGGTGGCAGGACTTGGAGCCCGGGGCTTCAGCCCCAGGTGGTGGGGCTTTGGCTTTCTGCCCTGGGCCCCTGCAAGTCTAATGCCAGCCCTGCTTGGTGGACCCCTGAAATCTGCTCTCGCCTTCCCCCCAGGGGCCCCAGACCTCTGGTTGAGAACAACTGTTCTAGACAACACTGTGTAGATTGAACTTTTACAGAATTCCATTTCTGGACAGTATATCTGGGCAAAAATTTGGAGTGCAACTTTGCTGATTCACTGTGTCACAGTCAGAAAGAATACTAGATGACTTTTGGTAGCTGTCACAAGAAAATCAAGTTTGTAACCATTCTTCTGGAGGAGGCAAAGTTTACTCTAAAAAAATGACATCTCAGCACTGTCTCAGTCATATATACTATTCTAAACTAACATATGATAAAATGTACAGTGCTGGCATGCAAGATGTATATTGCATATATATTATGGGATTGTGTGTAGCATCTCATAACAATCATATATATATATATAGCTGCATAGTGATTATGACACTACATAAATAGGATTAATAGCTACTGGAAAAATCCAGCATCATGTTTCTGGAAGAACTCCATAAAGCTGTATTGTCCCTCCATTTCTTATGAGTAACTCACATTAGTGTTTACTGCATATTTACACACATTCTCTTTTACTTCCTACTATTGGAACTGAATTGAAAGAGTGCTAGCTTGTTGTTGTTTACATTATTTTATCTGTACAGGTATATAATAATACTGTGTGTGGTCCTCCAACAAAAAGCATTTGCAAATGTGCATGTGGCTGAGTATATAGTTGAAAATGTTCAAGCTTTCTAATGATGCCCTGCTGCTTCAATATTTCAATTTGGTCATGTTTTATATGCAGTGTATGAGTTAAAGGGATGTTTCCTGGGTTTTGTTACATGCTTTATCAAATTTTAAAAACATATTGTGGAAGGGGATCATTTTGGAAACAGATAGGTGGGCAAAGAACTAGTGTTTCTTCTCTGTCCATGAGGATTTGAGATCTGAAGCCCTCAATGACATGAGATTGTTAATGTCAACCCATTCCCTGGTGGGCAACAGCTCACATCGATATTATACATAATTCAACACAACTGACGGTCTTTTGAAGACAAGTTGGAGACTGATATGTTATGGAGCTAAATTGCCTCTCCTTTCTGGAAAAGATGGTCCCTTGTGGCCAAGATTACTGTTTAGTGGTGAGGCAGTTGTGACACTGAGGAAGCTTGCAATGAAACCTGACTACAACGATGGCTGATGTGATGATACATACAATACTGCAGTTACGCAGTCAGGAACAGCTCCCATAGAAATTGCTGTTGTTGCATGACACTCAGCAAAATCTCTCTTTCTTGCCACAAAATGTAATAAAAGAAACTAGAGTGCTTTAATACCAGAAGTACTGTGTACATTACTGGCTGGCATACAACCCATGCTAGCTCTAATAAACAGAAAAGAAAATTAGATTGTCCAGATTTTGCATTTTTCCTTTCCTATATGCTTGCTTACTTTTGTTATTGATTGATGTTCACAGTCTCAATCCTATCCTACCTCATGCAGAACAGGGAGTGCAGATACAGGCCTGTAATTGCTCAGGGTACGTCTACACTACGGGATTATTCCGAATTTACATAAACCGGTTTAACAAAACAGATTGTATAAAATCGAGTGTGCGCGGCCACACTAAACACATTAAATCGGTGGTGTGCGTCCACGGTCCGAGGCTAGCGTCGATTTCTGGAGCATTGCACTGTGGGTAGCTATTCCGTAGCTATCCCATAGTTCCCGCAGCCTCCCCCGCCCCTTTGAATTTCCGGGTTGAGATTCCAGTGCCTGATGCGGCAAAAATCATTGTCGCGGGTGGTTCTGGGTAAATGTCGTCAGTCACTCCTTCCGCTGGGAAAGCAACGGCAGACAAGCATTTCATGCCTTTTTTCCCTGGATTGCCCTGGAAGATGCCATAGCATGGCAATCATGGAGCCTGTTTCGCCTTTTGTGACTGTCACCGTATGTGTACTAGATGCCGCTGACAGAGGCGATTCAGCAGCGCTACACAGCAGCATGCTTTTGCTTTTGCATGATAGCAGAGATGGTTATCAGCCATATTGTACCATCTACCATACCATAAATTGGTAATAAGATGATCGTGGCTACCAGTCCTTTTGCACTGTGCCATTTGCTGCTGTCATAAGTGCCCCTGGCTGCTCTTAGCCAGGGGCGCAAAAGCCAAAATTGGGAATGACTCCCTGAGTCAATCCCTCCTTTTTGGTATCTAAAAATAGAATCAGTCCTGCCTAGAATATGGGCAAGTGTACTAGAGAACCACTGTATCATAGAACCAGAGAGCACAGCTGCTCTGTGTCTGATCCTGCATATATTATGAGCTGTATGCTATTCACAGGGGGTGCTCCTGCAACAACCCCACCTGTTGATTCCGTTCTTCCCTCAGCCTTCCTGGGCTACCGTAGCATTGTCCCCCCACTTGTGTGATGAAGTAATAAAGAATGCAGGAATAAGACACAGTGACTTGTTAGTGAGATATGAGTGGAAGGCAGCCTCCAGCTGCTATGATAGTCCAGACAGGACAGTAAGGAGTGTGTAGGAGAGGAGCCCAGCATCCCTCTGCTAGTTCAGGGGCAATTGAATCTTTTCTTTACACATGAAGGGTGGGGGCTGATGGAGCTCAGCCCCCTTTTGCTATGATGACGATGGTTATCAGCCATATTGTACCATCTACCAGGAAAAATTAGGGCCAGGCGCCCTTGATCGACCTAACAGATGCTAGTCAGCATGGTTACCAGTCCTTTTGCACTGCCCCATGTGCCAATAGGCTGATGATGAGGACGGATACCAGTCGTTTTGTACCATCAGGCATCCATAGCGTGGGGGGAGCAAGGATGTAGGTGTTGAGTGCTGCACCATCGCGTCTATCTGCAGCATTCAGTAAAGATAGGGTGACATGTAAAAGAGTCAAGAGAGGATTGTTTTCCCTTTCACTTCTGGGGGTGGGTGGGGGTGTGCGTAAATTGCCTAGCTATGCCCTGACCCACCGCGGACACTGTTTTTGACCCTAGAAGCATTTGGAGCTCAGCCAAGAATGCAAATGCTTTTCAGAGACTGCAGGAACTGTGGGATAGCTTGAGTCCTCCAGTCCATGAGCGTCCATTTGATTCTTTGGCTTTCCGTTACGCTTGTCACGCAGCAGTGCGCTGAGTCCCTGCTATGGCATCTGTCTGGAGATATTTAAAAAATGATTTTGAGCGCTGATAGAACAGATTTGCCTGCCCTTACAGCGATCACGTCCGCATCGTCCATGCGGGAGCTCTTTCTTTATTTTGATTTTTAACTGCATCACCACCCGTGCTGATCGGAGCTCCACGCTGGGCAAACAGGAAATATTCAAAAGTTCGCGGGGCTTTTCCTGTCTACCTGGCCACTGCATCCGAGTTCAGATTGCTGTCCAGAGCGGTCAGTGGTGCACTGTGGGATACCGCCCGGAGGCCAATACCGTCGATCTGCGGCCACACTAACCCCAATCCGATATGGTAATACCGATATTAGCGCTACTCCTCTCGTTAGGGAGGAGTACAGAAACCGGTTTAAAGAGCCCTTTATACCGATATAAAGGGCCTCTTAGGCCTTGTCTACACTACAAGACTATTTCGAATCTACTTAAGTCGAATTTGTGGATTCGACCTTATGAAGACGAATTTGTGTATCCACAGTAAATACACTAATTCGAATTTCTGAATCCACAGTAACGGGGCTGGCATCGACTTTGGAAGCGGTGCACTGTGGGAAGCTATCCCACAGTTCCCGCAGTCCCCGCTGCCCATTGGAATGCTGGGTAGAGCTCCCAATGCCTCCTGGGGGAAAAATGTGTCGAGGGTGCTTTTGGGTAACTGTTGTCATTGAACCGTCAATCACGCCCTCCCTCCCTGAAAGCTCCGGCGGGAAATCTGTTCGCGCCCTTCTCTTGTCAGTTACAGCGCGTACACCACAGCACTGCGAGCATGGAGCCCGCTGCGATCATCGCTGCACTTATGGCCGTTGTCAACTCCTCGCACCTTATCGTCCACCTCTTCCACAGTCAGCTGCTGAGAAATCGGGCAAGGAGGCTCCGTCAGCGCGGTGAGGACAGGAATTCACAGAGTGGCGCAGACCTCTCACAAAGCAGGGTACGCCGCGCCGTGGAGATCATGGTGGCAATGGGTCAAGTTCATGGTGTGGAACGGTGATTCTGGGCCCGGGAAACAAGCACGGACTGGTGGGACCGCATAGTGCTGCAGGTCTGGGATGAATCACAGTGGCTGCGAAACTTCAGGATGCGTAAGGGCACTTTCCTTGAACTCTGTGACTTGCTGTCCCCTGCCCTGAAGCGCCAGGACACCCGGATGCGAGCAGCCCTAAGTGTGCAGAAGCGAGTGGCCATAGCCCTCTGGAAACTTGCAACGCCAGACAGCTACCGGTCAGTAGCGAACCACTTTGGCGTGGGCAAATCTACCGTGGGGGTTGCTGTGATTGAAGTAGCCCACGCAATCGTTGAGCAACTTCTCTCAAAGGTAGTGACTCTCGGAAACGTCCAGGACATCATAGATGGCTTCGCCGCGATGGGATTCCCAAACTGCGGTGGGGCTATAGATGGGACTCACATCCCTATCCTGGCACCAGCCCACCAGGCCAGCGAGTACATTAACCGAAATGGCTACTTTTCAATGATGCTGCAAGCACTGGTAGACTATAGGGGACGTTTTACCAACATCTTCGTTGGGTGGGCGGGCAAGGTTCATGGAACTCTGGTCTGTTTAAACGCCTCCAGGCAGGTACTTTCTTTCCGGACCACAAAATAACGGTTGGGGATGTGCAGATGCCTACAGTGATCCTCGGGGACCCAGCCTACCCGCTAATGCCCTGGCTCATGAAGCCCTATACAGGCGCCTTGGACAGAGAGAAGGAACTCTTCAACTACCGGCTGAGCAAGTGCAGAATGGTGGTGGAGTGTGCGTTCGGACGTCTCAAGGGGAGATGGCGGAGCTTACTGACTCGCTCGGACATCAGCGAAAAGAATATCCCCGTAGTTATTGCTGCTTGCTGTGTGCTACACAATCTCTGTGAGAGCAAGGGCGAGACCTTTTTGTCCGGATGGGAGGTTGAGGCAAATCGCCTGGCTGCAGTTTACGCTCAGCCAGACACCCGTGCCGAGAGAATATCCCAGCGGGAAGCGCTGTGTATCCGGGAGGCTTTGAAAGCAAGTTTCCTCGGAGAGCAGGGTAACCTATGACTCTCCACTTGCTTTCAAGAGAAACTGACCCTGGGCCTGTGTCTGTATGTGTCGATTTCGATCTGCGGTTACATACCCCATTCTCCAAGTTTCCCCCACTTCCAAAGCACGTTTTAAAGCAAATTAATTGTAACACTCATTATTAATAAATCTTTGTTTTACTTTGCATTTCTGTTCAGGTGTTGAAACATGGACGCATACTGTGCTGGGCACGGTGTGCACTGATGTACAGACCGCTTGTTCCATAGAGGAATGACATCCTCCTGCTCCTACATAGGTCTCTGGGGTGGGGGATGGTTGCAAGTGGTTGTGCATGAAGGGGAGGGTTTGCAGGAAGGGGTTGGTTTGCAGGAAGGGGCGAGTGGTGCCTTCTTTGGATAGGGGTTTGGATGACGGCAGTGGGCTGCGGGTTTGGGCGTAGGAAGGGGTGAGGGGTGTGGGGGAAGAGTGAGTATCTGTCCGTGGATGAGGGCTCTTGTTGGGGCTCAGGGCAGCGGAGAGGCTCGTTGCTACGGTGGAAGTGCATGGTAAGGGCAGCGTGCCTTAACATTAAGGGGGTGGCAGGCGCTAGGACCCTGGACAAGCATACACATCACAGAATGACCCGGGGCAGCATACACCACACAGAGTGACCCTGGTGCCTACTGACTGCAGTGTGTGTGTGCCCTGCAGTTGATCATGCCCCCAAGTCTGTACCCTGGTAATGTAGGCTATACCGTGCAATTATAAATCCCCTCCCCCCCCATACACAAAAAAATCCTCTGACACGAAAGACGTGACCGAAACAGTGAATAACAGCAAACAGCTTTTAATAATCTAATACACAGTGGGGGGATGAAACTTGGATTTGGGACTGGGTGAGCCTGTAAGGGAAGCACTTCTACAAATTTATAGCGTGAGAGGTGTGTGGTACATTAGCGCTATGCAGTGGTGCAGTGACAGTTCTCACGGCCCCTACCGCCCCTCCGTCTTGTACTTTTGGGTGAGGAGGGGGCAGGACTTCTTGGCGGGGGAGGGCGGTTGCAGATACACTGCAGGGGGGCTCTGTCCTCCTGCCTGCGGTCCTGCAGAACATCAACAAGGCGCCAGAGCATGTCCGTTTGCTCCCTCATTAGCCCAAGCAGCGTTTGAGTCGCCTGCTGGTCTTCCTGCCGCCACCTATCCTCCCGTTCGATGTGTGTGCGATGCTGTTGACATAGGGTCTCCCTCCACTGTCTCTGCTCTGCCGCCTCGGCTCTGGAGCAGGCCATCAGTTCCGCGAACATCTCGTCCCTAGTCTTTTTCTTTCGCCGCCTAATCTGCGCCAGCCTCTGCGAGGGGGATGCCGGGGCAGTCCGGGAAAGAGCCGAAGCTGTGTGATGGGAAAAGTAACTGATTTCCTTGAACAGATACATGTTTGCGAACAGTGAACACAGTCTAGTCAGTTTCTCTGAACAAGACCATACAGGGCAACAAGTCTCACGAGATCTCAGGACAAGTTCGAGATTTCGGAATACGCTCTCATTGGCTGCGGCATTGCACAGGAGAGCGGACAAGTGGGGAGAGACAGCTGAATCCGTCTAGCAGACAGTCCTGGTAAGCCTTACAGTACATTCTGCTTATCAGTTAATGGATAGCTGTGCCCTCCCGCTAAAGGCAATCTGGAAATCATATACTCTGACCCTTTTCCAGCCACTCCCGCCAGTGCACGGGAAAGATCAATGTATGCTTTTCCTATGTGGCCTACAACACGTGGCTGTTAAGCGAGGGTCATTGTTATGCAAAGTAAAAGTCAACCATTCACAACAGTAACAATACACTAATTGCCCTAATTAGATGCAGCATTTCATGAACGAGATCACCCTGATGCGGGTCCCTCAGAGTCACAAAGAGCGGATGCTAAGGGAAGCCCTGCAGAGACCAGGACCATATGCGGCCATGCTTGTGGAGGCGATGATTCCCATGTACATAAGGATGTCCTGGCGCGGAAGAGTGTGCTTCCACGGAGCACCCAACAAGGCACCTCTCCCCAGGAACCTCCTGCGGAGGCTTTTCGAGGACCTCTATGAGACCTTTGTTGAATTGTCCCTGGAGGATTATTGTTCAATCCCTATATGTGTGGACCTACTTTTCATATAGTTTTTCATTGAAAATTTTATATATAGTATTTCTATTTTTTTATACCTGTTTTATAAAAAATAAATGTTTACATGTTTATAGCACTTACCACCTGATCCTTCCCCTGATTCAGAGTCTGGGTTAACGGCCGGGGAGGGTTGGTAGGGGATCTCTGTGAGGGTGATGAAGAGATCCTGGCTGTCAGGGAAAGCGGTATTGTGTTCGCTGTCGCCTGCGCCGTCCTCCACAGACCCTTCCTCATCTTCCCCATCGGCGAACATCGAGGAGGAACTGTCCAGGTTCACTATGCCATCCACTGAGTCCACGGTCACTGGTGGGGCAGTGGTGGCAGACCCACCTAGAATGGCATGCAGTGCCTCGTAGAAGCGGCATGTCTGGGGCTGGGCTCCGGAGCGTCCGTTTGCCGCTCTGACTTTTTGGTAGCCTTGTCTCAGGTCCTTGATTTTCACTCGGCACTGCATTGCATCCCGGCTGTATCCTTTCTCTATCATTGCTTTGGAGACCTTCTCGAAGGTCTTTGCATTCCGCTTGTTGGAGTGCAGCTCCGACAGCACAGACTCCTCGCCCCACACACCGATCAGATCCAGGACTTCCCGGTCTGTCCATGCTGGGGACCTCTTTCTATTCTTGGATTGGCCGGACTCCTCTGCTGGAGAGCTCTGCATCGTTGCAGGTGCTGCGGAGCTCGCCCCGATGTCCAGCCAGGACGTCAGATTCAAAGTGCCCAGACAGGAAAAGGAATTCAGATTTTCCCGGGTCATTTCCTGTGTGGCTGGTCAGAGAATCCCAGCTCGGACTGCTGTCCAGAGCGTCAACAGAGTGGTGCACTGTGGGATAGCTCCCGGAGCTACTAAGTTCGATTTGCATCCACACCTAGCCTAATTCGAGCTAGCCATGTCGAATTTAGCGTTACTCCACCTGTCGGGGTGGAGTACCGAATTCGAACTAAAGAGCCCTCTAGTTCGAATTAAATGGCTTCCTGGTGTGGACGGTTGAGCGGTTAGTTCGAATTAACGCTGCTAAATTCGATTTAAAGTCCTAGTGTAGACCAGGCCTTAGTGTGGACGGGTGTGGCGTTAAATCGGTTTTACGCTCCTAAAACCGGTTTAAACGCGTAGTGTAGACCAGGCTTCAGTGACACAGGCAGGAGAGCAGTAATAAATAGAATCATAGAAATGTAGGGCTGGAAGGGCCTGTGACAGGGAGTAGGGAGTTAACAGGTGAGCTTGCTGATCAGGCTGACACCCATTAGTTCCCCTCCCCCAAAGCTGACTGGGTAATTAAAGGTAATTAGCTAATCAGGCTGGTGGCTTGGTGAAACTGAGTCAATTTAGTGCATCAGCGCAACACTGTTAAAGAGGCACAAGAAAGCAGTGTCAAGTAGGAGAGGTGCAGGGCTGACTGATCCTGTTATCACAGAGGTCTCAGCCAAGGAAGACGTCTGTTCCCCTCAGGCTCTGAGGGGAGGGCTGAAAGCACAGGGGATATTGTAAATAGCACTCTTACTTTGCCCCCTGAAGGTGTGGGTGGAGGGAACTCAAATAAATGGCATCTGGGTACACAGCCAATGGTGTCTGAGTCCGTTTCTGTGGTGCAAAAATCCAGGAGCAAAGCTGCCTTGCTACAATGACCTACACTTTCCTTCATCTTTCTCTGCTGCTAAAGAACCTATTCTAATGCCTTTTATGTCCCTTGCTAGATATGACTAATTTTGTGCTTTAGCTTTCTGATTCTCTCTCTCTACATGCTTGTGCTATTCTTTTGTACTTCTCCTTAACAATTTGTCGATGTTTCCACTTTCTGTGGGATTCTTTTCTGATTTTCAGGTCTTTAAAAAGCTCCTGATGGAGTCATATTGGCCTCCTAGTACTCTTCCTATATTTCCTTCATATCAGGAGAGTTTGCAGTTGTGCCTTTAGCATTGTCTCCTTGAGAAACTGCTAGCTCTCTTGAACTCCTTTGTCCTCTAGAATTTCTTCCCAAGGAACGTTTCCTACCAGTTCTCTGAGTTTGTTAAAGCCTGATTTTTTTGTAATGGTTTGCAATTTCATTTGGAAGCTTGGGACATAGAACTGCCATAGTGGATCAGAGCAGTGGACCATCTAATATCTCCGTCACTGGCCAATACCAGATACTTCAGAGAAATGTGTAAGGAAACCCTACAGCAGGTAGTGTGAAATAATGTGTCCACAGGGAATTTTAGTTCCTAACCCCCTTTATTGTGAGGTTGGCTTATGGCCTGGAGCCTAATCAGTTCCAAAACCCTTGGTGGTTGATTTTTACTATTGTAACACCAGCTTTCCTTGTTATCCATATAAATGTCTAATCCTTCTTTCAATCTTTGCAAGGTCAGACCAAGACAAAGAGGAAAGACCTGTCCTTTACCTGCATGTCCCCCAAATTCCTTCTGTACTGGACGTTTAAGTACATAACAAAAATGTCCCTCTTATTTGGGGGGAAATTAATAATTGAAAACCAGTATTTGACAGTCAGATTTTTCCTTTTCTCTTTATTAGAGTTAGTGAGCAATATATGCCAGCCAATAATGCAGACAATACATCTGCTATATGCAAAATTCAGTATGAGTACGGAACTCTATTTCTTGCAACCTAATCAGATAATCAGAGGTTTTGTCACAGTCTCATACTGTTTAATATAAAGTACATTGACTGATGATATGATAACTTATCTCTGGCAAATTTAATAGGCTGACTGTATGCATGCTGTAGGTTTGGTTTAATTGGGTGTCCTGAGATTTACTACAAGGAAGGAAATATTCTCTGTACACCAGCAAAAAGCTACATTTATTCACTGTCCTCAATATTGTAACTAAAGACTAATTTTCCAGTGGGCTCTCTCTTTTCCCCAGCGATGGAGTCTACCAGAAAGAGGCATAAATTGATCCTACATTTAGAAATGAAACAATTTCTGCGGACAGTATGTTATGCAAACACACAAGCAGTCCAAATGGCATTCCATGCAAACATGCAGGTAAGAAAGAAAACTGCATTTTGAAATAACATGAATTTTATTGAGATGGCAATGAGTTCCCTGCCCTTTTATTTAGCCTTTATGATAGCAAATCAAGCTGATTTGGCTTGCCAGTCAATCCTAAAAATGGGGAGAAAAAAAATCACTGAATGTAATTTCAAGTCAAATGACACTTGGATAGAATACAATGCAATTTATTTTTATATGGAATGCTTCATACAGAGTATATCACAAAATAGTTTACAGGGAGAGTCAATCATCATGAGTTAAAGGAAAAGGAAGGTTTTAAGAGAGAGAATAATTCAGCATCTGAGAGAAAGTGTGTGAAGAAGAAAATGGGAAACAAGTTCCAGGTAAACCCTTGTATCTTTTTTGTTCCTTTTGGTACCAAAATACTTGGTTCACTTGTGTCAGAAAATCATGTCTCATTGTTGATGGCACTACCTCCAAATGGTTCATTTGGCCAAAGGCATGTCAGGGATGCTATCCAACCTCAGATATGTTCCAGACCAGTTCTACAGTGTAGCCACATTAAATTCTTGCCCTAAATAGTAAATAGTCTGGGTGTAGAGTCACATAATGAATGCAGGTTCGGCCTGTTTTGGAAATGGGAGTGATTCAATTTGGTTTACATTTAATTGGGACATGACTATTATATATATGTGTTCACCTGTGGTAAACCTGTGCAACTCCATTGACATTAATGAAGCCAGGTGGATTTACACTAGCTGAAGATTTGGTCCATTGCATTTGTGCATGTGTGCATGTATAGACAGATAAACAGTTCTTTGTGCATGATTTTCTTATTGTTAAACAGTATCTGAACCTTGTATGAAAAATTTTTTTTTTCAAGGATGGTCTGTCTTTTGTGTTTTTGATGCCTCAGCACTCTTCCCTTGTCCCTCCCGCCTCCAGAGACACTGCATGATGCCTCCTCCTACCCCCGCCAGTGGTTAGCAATTGTGAATGGGGAAAGGAAGGGATGGGATTGGCTAGGATTGGTATCAGGGTGGACATGCATTGTCCCTCACGTTCTCCTCTCCCCTGCCCCCCACCCCCCTGCCAACACCCACCTACCCTGTGTAGAATCAGCAGAAAAGTTAATGCCGCTTGAGTCCATGCTAACTTTCCTGTGGTGTCCCCTCTACAATAGGAAGGGGCAGTGGTAGCTGAAGATGTCCCTGCCCACACAGGTCCAGTGGGACTACACGACCAGGGAGCCAGAGGACAAAGGTCCTCAAACCAGTGTGGTGGCACAGGGCCTCCACACGGACTGGCATTTCACAGAATATCTACTTCTTCCATGGACACTTTTGGTTGTTCCTTAACTTACTGAAAGCTTGGAGGGGAGGGGAAGGAGAGATCACCCCTCTTCTAAACCTTTCCATATCCAGTCAGAGCCCTGGACTACATAGGAGCTTCTTCATGGATTGTGGAGAGCTACATGGAGCTCCGTGGCCCAAAACCTTGTCTGTTGAGGTGAAGACACTAGAGTGCTGAATATAGCCTCTCTTCAATAATTTTCCCACTCTCACACTTCTGTCTCTGAGTTCCAGAGTAGTGTTAGTAAGTGGCAGAAAATATCATTTTTCCTGATGTCTGTTCTGATTTCCCAGTTGGGAATGACAGTCCCTGAAGTTACTGATAATACTAATTTGACAGATAAGTCCCTTGTTATCACAGCAGTTGTGAGAGCTTTTGTCTACTCTCTTACATAATCCCTGTAAGGTGCACTCATGAAAATACCTCTTTATCTCTGAGTCCTTCTGAAGCTTCAGCTGGTGAACCTGAGAGAAGTGTACCAGCAACTTTTTGCCACAACCTGATTTTTGGTCATTCTTGCTGTGCAAACCTTTCAGAACCTTGTGTTTTGAGGCGTTCTAAATAAGAGTCCAGTGTACAAGTGTGATGGGAATAATGGACCCTGCACCTTGAGGGAAGGGAAGAGGCAAGAGGAGAACCAGCTGGGGTCAATTACAGCTCAACTATAAACAAAGGGAGAAGGGAAAAGCCCTTCTTGGGAAAAGGCCTCTAGATATACAAGCTGATAGGCCTTGCAAGGAGGTGAGCTAGAAATAAGGGGGTACTTGGGATGGGTAAAACAATGGGGTTGGATAGAGCAAGCCATCCCATCTCTCTTTCATTTTAGGACTAACCTGCAGACACGCCAAAGAAAATTGGGTTTATTAGGGACTCATGATTGAAGGGGATGGTTTATATGGGGTTGAACAACTTATCAAATACGTTTTCCTTTATGAGCCCAAACTAAAGTCTTGATAGTATTTGTTAAAAGGGTGGAACCAGTCAAGGACAATATCTGCTGGAGGGAGTCCTCTACAGCAGGGGTCGGCAACCTTTGGCATGTGGCTCGCCAGGGTAAGCACCTTGGCGGGCCGGGCCGGTTTGTGTACCTGCTGCATCCGCAGGTTTGGCCAATCGCAGCTCCCACTGGCCATTTGCCATCCCAGGCCAGTGGGGGAACAATCGGTCGAACCTGCAGATGCAGCAAGTAAACAAACCGGCCCGGCCCTCCAGGGTGCTTACCCTGGCAAGCCGTGTGCCAGAGGTTGCCGACCCCTGCTCTGCAGCTACCTACAGAACAGGATTCCTTCTTATGTGTGAGCTGGAGTTCACTTTCTTTTACCTGGCTGAATACATACATTGTAAAATGTTGCCTGTGTGGCACAGCACTCTTGGTTAAGGTCACAGAATAGACAAGAACTGGCCCTTCCTCTGCTGGAGGTCTTTTAGAATGCAGGGTCCCTTGAAATGTTTGGTAGCTGTATTCTAAAATGCCATTTTAGCATTAGGAGATACTGATGTTAGAAGATGTTATGCCCAAAGTCTACTGCACAAACTCTTTAATGTTGACAGCTCCAGAACACCTGCTTTGTTCCACAACAATCCATGATGAGTATCTGCAGATGTGGTAGGACTGATTCTGGATATGTCTACACTTTGAGCTGGGGTGGGTGATTCCCAGTTGGAGGAGACACTCCAGCAAGCAGACTAAAAATAGAGGGTAGCTGTGGCAACGCGAGCTGTGGGATGGGCTAGCTCCTCCTAGTACTGCCCCGTCTGAGATGCTAAATGTGTGTTTGGGGTCACTCAGCCTCCGCCACTCATGCTGCCCTGGCTTCATTCTATTTCTAGTGGCACTAGCTTAATAAGAGCTAGTGTGAGTGTGTCGCCTCGAACTGGGAACTACATCCCAGCCCCAAGTGTAGACATACCCTAAGATTTTGGCTATACTAGTTTTACACAAATGTAACTTCTGAGGCTATACTTCTGATTTACTCTAGTGTAAATGGTGAGGAGAATTGGGTCCGTTGCGCCCCCTGCTACAAAACACCAGTTTTAGCAGATGGACAATCTAAAGTTATGACAAATAAGCAAAATAGACATACTAGGCATTACATTGCTGAGTCGGAGTCCCCTATGTGGATCTAGCCCTTAGTGTTTAACCAAACAACTTTAATAAGAGAGTAACACACAATGTGGATATTGTGAACTTCTGTTAGAACGTCCCAAGTAATCTCAGCAATGTTAGTTCATAAACCCAAATGTGTCAGCATTTCTCTCTTAGTGCTGCCAGGATCGCCTCATTAAAGATAAGCACGGCCTAATAAAAAGGAGACATCTCAATTCTCTTCTCCTCCCCACTTGCTCTTATGATGTTCCTGCCCTCACCTGCCTTCCCCATCACAGGTTACTTTGCTCTTTGTGCTCAGAGTCTGGCTTTGCCAGAACTTGTAGTTTTTTCTGACAAACCTAGTGTAAGTCATCCCTGTTAGGTGTGGTGCTCTGTCCCCTTCTGGGGGGCGGGAATAGGCCAACAAAGAATTGATGAACCTGCTACAGCCTTGGCTAGGAGAAGTGAGTCTTTTAGCTCAGGCAGTAGAGTCATGCGTTAAAATCTAAACATCCCATGTTTAATCCCTGCTGCCAACGACCCAGCAAGGGGCATCCATGTTACAAGTGGTGGCCCAGGCAGAGACTTGACCTAGAAAGCCTATGAAGCTTGGCCGTTCCCTGGCCAGGGGAAGGGTACAAGCCATGCCTCCTCAGTGTTGCACTCTGTCCACCTCTAGTGAACAACAGGCCAAATATCAGCATTACTCTAGTGTCAGTAGTTCTAATTTAGGAGTTTAAAAAGTTAGGGCTGGATTGTGGATCCCTTACTTTCCCTGGGGATCACTTACTCATGTGTGAATTCACAGTGAAACCACTGTGGTTACTTGAGCCTGTAAGGGCTGCACAATCTGGCCAATGAGTTGGTGTGCCATTATGCACTGTAGTCTCGGTCTGCTCTGGCTTGGTGCCAGCAATATGGGCTGCTCTAACCTTAAGAAACTGGGTTTCTAAAGGTGTGCTTCATGCTCCTCTAAATTCCTGGCACCTGAAGTTCATAGCACATTTTTTTTGCAATCTGTATATCATCCAAATAAGATGACTTCTGAATGCAAATATCATCTGAATCTCAGTATTTGCCAGTTTGCCCAGTCCTAATAGCACATATGTCCCTTAGTTTTCTTTTTTATGTAGTTGTAAGCTTAGGGGCAGTGAGGCAGGTATAATAGGATACCAGTGATTATGGAAACCAAAAACCTGGAAGAAGAGCGTGTAAGAAGAAACATAGTAAAAATGATGAAATGGAACCAAAGGATCAAATAGCTTAAAAAAATAGTGTGCACTTCGAAGCATTAACCAGGAAAAAAGGTGTTAGACAGTGGCAAGAGAAGCTTGCTTTTGAACTATGGCCCATTTAGAGACTAATCAACATCTCATGTTAATACATTTTTGGAGCAAATATTAAAAACCATGATTGCTTATTTTAAAAGTCAATGACCAAAACCAAATTACACCAGAAATGGCATATGGATAATGAAGCTTAGAGAAAGAGAAGTGAATAATCTGTACTGAATAAAATATCTTGTGCGGCTGCTTTTTATCCCTGTATGTGCCTGTAAAGCACCCTGCTGGCAGACATAAAGAGTGTCAAATACAAGGGAAAACACTTCTCCCATTTGATCAAGACTCCTCTTCAGACTTTGCCATTTCCCACCCTTATTTTAAAAATAATTGTTGGTCTGATAAATGTGTGCCAGGTGTAACAAAATCATTGTCTGGTACTGAATTGCAGGGGACTGGTGCTCTTCCTTAGGGAACAGATACAATTCAGAAGCAAAAAATGAACTGGCTTCACTGAGCAAAGTACGCTTTCCAGCTAATACGAGTACCTATCAAATATCACTTTGTGAAAGGTAGGGAACAATTTGCACTCTCTCTGTAGAAGCAAAGAGCAGAATGTTCCCTGCAGGGCTTATATACTACTAAATCCTTTTTGCCTTAAAGGGACATTTCTTGATCCTAAACTGGAGTTGTACATTCCTGTGCTAGTAGCATCCAGCATTGAGTAGTCCTAGCAGCAAGGCACACCAACAGTCCTAATTGAGGTATTGGGGAAGGATGGGTTCAAGGCCTTCTTAATCTGAATACTAATAATGAAGGGTGAATAGTTCATTGTCCACATTTGGACGATTTTTGCATTCAAGGGTCCTACAGGAAATATTTAGACCCTGTAATACCAATGCATTCCCAAGTCAAGCATCCATTTCTCCTCTTAACAGGTTAAGGTATTCTTTAGTCACAGCTCCTCACTCTACCCCCCTTGCCAAATACACACACAAGCAACTCATCTTTCCCTTCAATAGGCCACAGTTCTCTTTCCCCATAACACCATCACCACCACCACCACACAGACACACAACTGGCTAGGGCTCTTTGCCTTTAACATGGTGCATTTTCTTAGGCCGGTCTGGTCTTGGGAATGCCCACCTCTGACATCTTCAGTGGGTGACCAGCCAGCCCCTGCCATGACTTTCAGGGACAGCCAATGTTCTAGCCCCAGAACAGATATTCCTTTGGATATTAGATGACAATTAACAAGACACTGGTGGGTTTCTAAGCCATCTCAAAACATTTTATCCTGTTGTATGGATGAACAAAAATTAGTGCACAACCTGTCCTTGGATACCATGACACCACATGAGGCAGGTAATCCAACAGACAGACTACTGGCCTCATAAGCAATATCTAGCATTCCCTTTTAATGCCTGTATAGCACAATTGTTACACAAATGGGCTGTGCTTCTTGGATATTTTTGGTTGTCCAGGGGAACCAAGGGGTTTGGCAGAGTTGGGAGTTACTCAGGGTTCTGTGTCCTCAAGAGTAGCATGTGGGAACCACCAGCTGTGTATTCAGCAGGGGAATTTCTCATCACACCTTTCTTGAAATAAGAATTGGTGATTTCAGTTAGGGGGCTTATTCCTTCACCCTCTCACTTCCCTGGTCCTTCTCGCATGAACAGAGAGCAACAATACCCAAAGTCCGAAGGTGCAAACAATTCAGTGTTTATTGGGGTGAACTTCCAGCAAGCATGATTCCAGTTTCCTTCCTCAGTGTCCTCCTTCCCAGCTCTGACACCACAGAGCCTTGCCTGTATCCCTGTTCCCATTTCCTGCCCCCCATTAGCAAAACATGATTCCAATTCTCCCACCCCCATTCCCTGTTCCTATTCCCCCACCCCTATACTTCCCAATTGACTGCAGACTATATAGTAAAACTTGAGTTCTGCTTAGCTATACCTTAACCAATCATTTTACTGAAATTTAACTAACCAATCCTGACACATTGTAACATAATTATTTAACCAATTATATCGCACCACCTTAATTGGTGTACACCCAACAAAATTAATTATACAGCAGACAGAAACAATCACAGAACCAGACAGAGATCATACAGACAAACAATAGGGAAGTGGAGACTACAGTGATAGAACAATACAGAAATGAGGATTTCACATCCCAGCTATTGATAAGTGAGTTCTTGCCAGACAGGGTGCTATCAAACTCAGTTTCCTTTTACATCTTCTAGGCTCTTCCCTTTCTCTGGAGGTGACAGGAATATCAGGACAGGATTGTATTCCTAACAGCCCAATAGCACCTTATTTCAATGTGACTAGTTTGGAATGTAAGGATGTGACCATACACTTCCCAGCTTATGGCTGCCTCTGCTACTTAGCCGAAGACCTTAGCCTAAGAACAAGGCCTTAGACTGTCACAGACAGACAGTGATTTTGATTCTTTCTTTTATACCTCTGTAACTAGCTTAGTGATAAGAATACACCTACATTCTTAAAGTATAGGCCTTTGCAGACAGGCCTGAATATCTATATCCTAACAAGTATCAGAGGGGTAGCCATATTAGTCTGGATCTGTAAAAGCAGCAAAGAGTCCTGTGGCACCTTATAGACTAAAAGACGTATTGGAACATGAGCTTTCGTGGGTGAATACTCACTTCGTCGGATGCATCCGATGAAGTGGGTATTCACCCATGAAAGCTCATGCTCCAATACATCTATATCCTAATAGTTTCCACTAAACACAAAGTAATATTTATGAGAGCACATGCTCATTGTGGCCCATGAGTGATAATGGACTGGTAATTATCCGTGTATTTTGGGGTCCTAACATAGGGTTTAGTACAAGTATTTTGTCTGCTCAGTTTTAGCTGGGTAGTCTCTAGATTACAACAGCCAATGGCCTCTGGGCTTGTTTGCTTGATTTAAATAATTGTATAGACTCAAGGTACGAAAGAGATTTTTCCAGAGTTGTGCTCTATTATATTCTTTCCTGAAAAGGTGTAGATGCTGGTAGTACTGTGTTCTTGAAACCCAGTAAGTGTTCAGTGGCATAGAAGTGTTGCTGTAGCTGTGCTGATCCAAGGATATGAGAGAGACAAGGAGGGTATCTTTTACTGGACCAGCTGCTGTTGGTGAAAGAGACAAGCATTCAAGCTCCACAGAGCTATTATTCCCCCATGAACCCGCCCCAGGGACCTTCTACCTGCTTCCAAGATACATAAACAAGGGAACCCAGGTAGATCCATCATATCTGGCCATGGCACTCTTACTGAAGGAATACCAGGACTCATAGAAACCATCCCCAAACCACTCACCACACAAAGGGGCAAGTTTCCTCCAGGATACAACTGACTTCCTCCAGAAAGTCTGTAACATCAACAACCTCCCTCAGAACACCATACTTGCCACCACGGATATCACCTCCCTATATACCAAAATCCATGTCCATTACTACATTGCTGCCTGCCTCAAATATCTACAAGACAATGGACAACACTCAGATATCCACTCCAAACACATTGCCAAACTCATCTATTTCATCCTAACTCTTCACAAAATTACATTCAATAACCATCACTTTGTTCAAAGCAGAGGAACAGTCAAGGATACCAGGATGGCTTCCCAATATGCCAACCTCTTCATAAGCCACCCCAAGGAAAAAATTCTGGATAAACACACCTAGAAACCAATGATCTACCTGAGATATATGATGACGTTTTCATCCTCTGTATAGATGACCTAAACTCCCTCATAGATTTCTATCACAAATTCAACAACCACTACCCATCCCTCAAGCTCTCTATAGAACACTCCCACACTAGCATCAATTTTCTGGGCAGCACAATGAGCTTCAGCAATGGAGCCCAACAGAAAACTGAATACAAGAAACCCACGGAACACCACACTTAACTCCACAGATCCAGCAGGCACCCTAGAGACACCAAGAAATCTGTTATCTACAGCTAGACACTCAGGTACCACAGAATACATTCTGAGAAGAAAATCTAGAATACACCCTTAAAACCACCTTCACAAAACAAGGAAACTCCACCAGCGAAGTAGATCACTTCATGAAATGGGCCACCTTAATTCCCCAGGAGAATCTGCTTCAATACCAGGGGGGGAATACCCACTGAGTGCACATGCCTACTTGTCACCTACTGTCTCTCACTGGAACCCGTGCATCAAACAAGTATAACCCATAGTTGATGGGGACCCCATCCTGAAAGAAATATTTCCAGAATCCCCTCTTTTGGCCTTCGCACATCCCTCAACCTTGCCAAGCTCATCATCAGAAGCAAGCTCCCCACAGACCAGGATACATCAACTCAACGCGGCACCAGTCCCTGCCATAATAACAGATGCAAAACCTGAAGCCATATCTCTACTGCTATGATGATCCATATCCCCCACAACACACCTTTCAGCATCCAGAGGTCCTACAGATGCCTATTACAATAGTGGTGTAGTTCATCCAGTGCATCTATGCCCCAATAATAACTGCAAGTGAATTTACACACTCACGATGCTCTTGAATGATCTCGCACAGAAAAATAAGACCAAAACATCCAACCACCTGTGGGTGAACACTTTTCATAAAGCGATCACTCCACATCTGATTGCTCCTTCTTCGTCCTCAAAGGAAATTTGAAGAACACCTTTAAAAGACAAGTCTGGGAGCTTAAATGCATAACTCTGCTAGACACCAAAAATCATGGCTTCCATTGAGACACAGGTTTTATGTCTCATTAGGACAATCTGTGACCCACTACCTCTCCTTTGTCATATGACTGCAGAGGTGTTAATTGCCCACTTCACTCTGAATAGTTTCTTGCAATCTGCTTACACTAAACAGTCTGTTCCACCTTGTATTTAGCTGTGATACTGATTACCTTTCCCAGACCTGAACAGAAGTTGATCCCAAAAAAGATATTAGCTCTTGGGATGTACAGCATCCTTCTGCAGCATTCTTTAAAAAGTTCATATGAAAAGGCAGTCCATTGTACATACCACAGTGGAGGCAAACATCTCCCCCCATACAGTTGGTGTAGTGTCTAAATGGCCTTTAATTTTAAGTAAGTTCTGAAAGCTATTTTTATTTTTGTTTCACCATATTCAGATGCAAATATCTGCATACATACTCAGTGTCAGACTTGATTTATCCATAAAATACCCCATCATTAATTTTGATCTTCAACTTCCTTCCTTGTTCCCTCATTGTCTCCCCGAAAGGATATGGTCTCTATGACAACTTTCTCTGTTTTTTATTGGGTATTGGGTAACTCTCGTCATGGATCAGGATCCCATTGGACCCCCAGGAGGCTGTACAAAAACACAGTCCCCATCCCCAAAATCTTACAATTAGGCTTGACAGAATTTAATTTTTATTTTTTTGTTAATAATTTTGATGCATAATGTAAAAAAGTTCTTAAAATAATCGATATGTGTTGATTTTAATTTTTCATAATTGTGAGAAATTATGGGGGGGTCAAACAGTGGGGGGTCAGCTAATTATTTAATGGCAATAGATGCTTAGATTCAAGAAGCTAAAGCTTTGTAACTGTTAAAACACAAAGTGTCAACATTGGTGGTGGGCAACCTATGGCCTGCAAGTGGCCCATAGGCCGCACGTTGCCCACCACTGATCAACACCATATGTCAAAATATACAAAGTAAATATACTTAAACTTTAAATTCTCAAGCAGCATTTTTCTTACTTTGTCTATCTTACCTGTCTATCTTAAAGTCTTTTCTTACTTTGTTTTTCTTACTTTGTAAAATATCGATGGAAATATTGTTGTTGTTTTGTGTGTGTGCAGTGAAATCGATGTTTATCAACATTTAACAATAAAAATCTAATCCTTCCAAGCCTATTTAGCATCTCTGTATATGACTTGCATTGCGTGCCCCTCATAACATGCAAAACCTGCATTTTCATATCCAAATTGGCAACTACAGTGGAAACTATATAACTGGACATCTAAGAATCCTTTGCCATAACCAAATCTACACAGGAACAACACAATCAGCACAATATCAGAATCAGAGGCCCTTAAATATTTTTTTCATCAATTGTTTGATGATTAAATAAGTTAAATTGCCTTGGTGGGTGCATGGATCCTCTGCTCTTTCTGTCCCAGAAGAGTTGGGGCTAAGGGTGTGGAGCGCATATACTTTGGCTGTGCTCTATGTCCTTGCCCCAATAGACTGCCCCTGCACACAGCCCCCAATGACTCGGGCCACCCACCTCAGAAATCACATGGTGCAGTGGCAAGGAAGCAAACTATTTTGACCCGCAAGATTTCTGTTCTATGAAACACTGTGGGAGTAAGCAGTGCTTGTAAGATGAAAGAAAATATGAACAGTAGCAAAAAGCTTTTCATATAATGCTTCAAAGAAGGGTCACTCCAAACACTGATGAACAAATTAAATGCTATTAAAAATACAGTGAAACCAGCCCTGAACACCGCCTCCAACAGGCAACCCGCTGCCTTAAATAACCACTTTAAATGATCCCCATGTGGCTTTCAGTACAATTTTGTTTGACCTTTATTTAAAGACCACCAACGAGGCAACCGATTGTGGTTGGTCACCTATGTGACTCAGCTCCAACCTAGATTCAGTTCTCTTTATCTTTGCCTGCCTTTCATGATATGTTTTTCTTTTTAACTTTTTTTAATTTATCAAAATCTACTGCACTTTTCTCTTTTTGTGATCAGTGTTCTCTTGGTTTGTTCTCTCTGAGGCTTTTGTAACTAACCCATGATATGTGGGTTTTTCTTTGAGTAATCCAGCTTTTAAAAATCATATACAATACTTGTCAGCTGTCCTAAAAATCAGACTTATAACTATTCAAAGGATACAGGACCTGATTAACTTCCTGGGTGACACCAGCACTGCTGTCATGGTCCTGGGAAAGGATTTTTTTTCCTTGTGAGATGCTCCCTAGAACACTGCCTGACTATCTGGGTTAGGTTTTGGGTCTGATTGTGATATGTCTATACTGACATTTGCTCTATACAGATATGCTCTATACCTAACTGCCCACTGCCTTGCCCTTTGGGTAGGCATGTGCACCTGTGCAAACTGAATGTAAAATTCCACCATATCAGAATTATATATCGCTTTTGTTTGTGGTTTGCACAGGTGTAAACAGCTACACTAGGGGCACTGCAGAGGACAACTCACCTAACAATTCAGAGCCCATCTTATACACCTCGTTGGGGCACACTTTAGTGAGTAGTGCCTGAGTGAGGCGCACAGGATTGCCAAGGTATACTGGCAATGCAGACAAAACCTGTGACTGACCTTGGGCTTTCAGACGTCCATTCACCGCCTCCATTTCCCTCTCTGTACAAAAGGATGCTACTACTTCCCTTCAGTATAAAGCACATTTTGATCCTCAGAAGACAAGCATTGTCTATGAGTGAAGTAGTATTACCGATAACCTTTCCTATTCTTCATCTTCAAATACAGAAGAGCCAAAAAATACTAAGCAGCGTTTAACCACATATGAGTCACCCATTGGATGAATGCTGTAAGTAATGGAATATGCAGGTGGTAATGAGGCTGGCTGGCTGTTGGAAAGTGTCCCAAGCGTAGTGAGCTTGGAGCTCCTCAGGAATGAGTTGCTAAACAAGGAGCTGCTGCTCTGGGGTAACTCAAAGGGTAAGGGGATGGACCTGTCTTTTTGTACTGTGTTTGCACAGCGCTTAGCACAATGGGGTCCTGGTCCATGACTCGGGCTCCTAATTATACAAATAAATAATAATATGGGAGGCAATTGCCACCAGGCTCAATGCTGTGGCTAGTCACATGATCTTAGGATAAAAACAGATACAGTTGGCTGTAACATGCCTTTTTGACACAATAAGTTGTGACCCTACCTCCAAAAGTCTCTACCATCTATTGGTAAATTCTGTAGTGTAGCACTGCTGGTGAAACGTGTGTCACTTGTGATTGCAGCAGCCATAATTAGTAGGACCTGAGAATTGGTGGTAAATATGACGTGTTGGCCAAGTTGTTTACGGCTGATGTATACTATGGTCAGAAAGCCCAGCCTAGCAAACTAGAATAAAACACAGATAAAAAAAACGACATGAAGCCCATATAGACAGAGTGTATATCAACTGCGTTTGCAATAATCATGTATATGGGCCATAGTCGGATGCACAAAGATGTGCCAATACCAAGACAGCTGCATACAGCAAGTTGTGCTGTGCATAGCGATCAAATAACTTTCTAAACTTCTTTTTAGCCTAGTAAAAAACCAAAAAAAAAATCAAGATTTTTGCCCAAGTAAAATAACTATATGTTTTAGCATGAAAAGCATTTATGATTTGTAATGATCTCTTTGGTATGTGCTGACAATCAAAATGGGAATGGACATGAAGGAGAAAAAGAGAATTTGTTTGAAGTAGACAGCTGAAAAGGTTTTGACCATAGGGAAGATTCATTTGAGTGCCATCACTTTTGATACATAATTTAAAATATGAAAGGTGGCCATCAGATCATAAACCTGATCATAGTGCTTCTCGTGTCACTTTAGCAGACAGAAAATCACAGTGAAAGTCATGTTTCTTTACTTTCTTGATAATGTAGTTGGTTAAAATACAATATTAAAAATCATCAGGCAATCATTAAAAAAACAGTTGCCAGTGTTTTATTGCCAATCTAATCCTGATACAATTATCATATTCTGCATCTCCCTTTGCCTGTGTCATCACTATATCTTGGATTGATTTTTTTTAAAGGAACTGATATTTTAATTTACCCTTTTAAATAATCACATTAAAATTTTCCATGAAAGACTGAGAGCCAAGTACGATGCCCTGATGCATAGTTACGGAACACCTGAATTGAAGCAGGAAGGCCATAGTTTTGCTGCAGAGGCAGTAAGTGGTGGTAAAGAGGGTCCCTTCCCTAGAAAGTTAACAATCTGAATTAAGGGCAAGATATGACAGGTGACTGAAACAAATGGATAGGTTCAGTCTCTTCTTTATGATAGAGGCATTACCTTTAACTAGTAGAATGACATCATAAGAACCAAAAAGAAAAGATGAACAATGGAGGAGAAGGGTTTTTTAGAGAGACAAAGTAGGGAAGGTAATATCTTTACAAAGATAGATTATTACCTCACCTCCTTGTCTCTATAATATCCTGTGACTGATGTGGCTACAACAACATTGCATACAAGGGTTTTTTAGTCAGCTTATTATTAGTCTTTGTTTTTTGTTTGCTTGGAAAAAGGAAGCCTTTCTTGAAGATTCAGAGTCTCCAGCCCTTTAGTTAAAGTCTGAGAACTGAGCCACCTTGTGACACTTCCACTAATTATTTTAACAAACCCAGGAATAATCAAAGCTGACACACCTAATAGATGTATGCAGTGTTGTTGTAGCCATGTTGATCCCAGGGTATTAGACAAAGTGGATGAGGACAGATAATATCTTTTAATGGACCAATAAAAATGTAACTTCACATACCTTGTCTTTCTAATAGCTAATAGCTATAAGATGAAAAAACCAAAACCTTTATGACCTTCTTGGTACATACTAAAGAAGCAAAATAGGATATGAGCCAATTATTTACAAGTCTTCATCTAAACCACTATGTAGGGCCTGAAAACTTTAACGAGAGCTGCATCAAGCCCCTACTGTTGTGGCCACTACAATATAAATATTTGCCATGTTATCACACAGCAATACCCAAGGTACACAGCAATACCCAAGGTACCACAGTACTTCCTATTAGGATAGGTAATAAGCAGATATCTCTAGCATCACTGTATGGTGAATGTTGGGAATGGCAAGCATGGTAAGTATAATGTAAGTATTATATAAATCCCATCAGATGAAACACATGGCTTTCCTTTGAGGCAGTGAAATTGCAATAGGCTTGCAATGGTATAGTGAAGAGGTACTGCACCAACATCGATGATCCGGAATAATAAAATATTGTCACAGGATCAATGTTCAGTACTTTGGGGGAAAAAAAGTCTTGCTCTCACCATGACATTTATTTTCCATAAATGCCTTGGCTTTGCCTTGGCATTCTTGTAGCAGCAGGAGACCATTATCCTCTGAGAATGTGCTATTCCGTTGACAATTATCTCTTAATTATTTCTGTCCTTTCAATAGTGGCAGCACCTTGAGGAATTTTCATTATGAGATGTAATTTTCGCCTCTGTACCTCCTTTATCATTCGCTGACAGCAGTGGATTTACTACTAACCCTTCACAGTGCAGTTAAAAGTGAGTTTAGCAAGCCAGTGGAGCTTTTGGCTGGCTGCAATAGGATGGTCACTATACATGGCAATTGGTTGGGAACCAAGCAACTTCCATTTAAGCAGTCACCTGGGACAATAGAAATCCCAGGGTTTGGACGAAACTAGCAGATTTAGGCCTTTCCCACATGCTGTGTTCTCAATAATATAAGCTTTCATTTAAAAAAAAAAGAGTTTCTAGCCTTTCCAGTTGCAAAACCACTATGTAAATCCCATCACTGCTGTTTTGTTGAATCTGCAGCCAGACAGCCTGAAACAATAGCACCCAAAGAGCTGAGCATTCCCCCCCATGCATTTTAATAGGCTGTTTGTTAGCTTCAAAGCTGACCATTTAAATGCTAACACCATTAGGCAAGTAAGTCAAAACATAAGCACCCAGCTTGCATCATTAGCATTTAATTAGCTAACATTTTCTCTTGTTTAATCTACAATCCAATGTAAACTGGTTTTTTAATTTTTTTTTAACACTTTAGCTCTCCGGTTTGTGGCTGATTATTTGGGAATCCACAGTCCCTGGAGGTAAAATGAATACTTTGTGTTGCATATATCTGTTTACACCGGTTACTATGTGACCCATTTTAGTAGCACATTCTATGTAGTTTATTGCTTCCTTTGAATTCTGTAGATTGTGCCATGCTATTGGTATTTAGTGACTAACCCTAATGTCACCTGTTAGTGACCAGGCATGTTATTCAAAATGAGATATTAGGTTAGCCGGGAATGAAAGAGTTCAGTGTCTCCCCCGTCTTCTTTCTTTGAGCAGCTGGAAGAAAAGAAGCTGCCGGTGCTTTTTCAAGGTAATGTAAAGGTCACTGACAATAGCCAACCTATAGATGGTGATGTGTGACATTTAGACTGAATATAAGAGAAGCATGATAAGCTATAAAAAAAATTGGAATTACTTTCAAGATAAAGCTGTTTATCAAACATGCCTTCTTCCTCTAAATAAAACGTAGCATTTAACTCTATCTCCTGAATCTTACCCAAGCATGCAGCATGTGTCCTGAATATATAATGGGAAGGATAGCTGTGGCCGATGTTGGAAGCACTAATTACATCAAAGTCATTAGCAATGTGCAAAACGTGCCCTGGACAAAGACAGTCCAATGTTCAGAAAATGATGTCTGGAGTGGATATTTAAGGTTTGTATCTTTTGTCAGTTGGCCTCAAGTTCGGGGTGGGAGAGTGAAAGTTTCTTCCAACTCCATAAAGAGAGATTTAATCATTACAAGGTACCCCAAAATTCCTATTTATCCTGAAAGATGAGGTATTACCTGTTTGTATTGTGGCAGTGTGCAGAGGCACCAATCAGGGCTGGGAAACACACAAAATGTTTATTTTCTGTGAAAATCACTGACGTCATTCAGTACAACTAATAGTTCTTATTTATTATGTAGATAGAGCTTATAGCTCTTCAGACATTTCGATTCAATAATAATTTATTGGCCCGACAACCTAGACAAAATGTTGTCTGGAATCTAGGGAAAAGAAGAGAGAGTAACAAACAAGGGAAGATGAACGTGGAAACAATAAGTTTGTGTGCTATGTACTTAGGATTTTACACCTTCGAAGTGCTGTTCAGATGTTAATTCATCCTCTCTGAGGTGGATGAAGATATTAAACATATGTGTGCGGAAAAGCAAAGTTATAGCATGGAATTTTTTTTTAGAATAGAACTATTGTATATGGAGAAGTCAGACACTAGTATGGGGAAGCATCCTGTACCTTTGTAGGCCTACCATAAAAAAAAGTAGATGGTTGAATGAGCAGGCAGATGTTGTTGAAGAATGCTTGGTGGGGGAATGTGCTGATCAGGCACCCCCAAAATGACATCATTATTAGTGATTGGGAGAAGTTTAGGGTGGATGGAGACCTGAGGGAGACCAAGAGAGGGAGGGGTTTGATTGGGGACCTTGAGAGGTTGGGTCCACAGTCTTGTGAGTTAGAGTGTACTGCTTCTCTCTGGCTTTTCCTTTCTCTCTTTCCCTGTGCCAAGCAATCCGTGTTCCTAGTCATGTTCCTCAAGGGGCTGTGCTCAATCCCCCTTCATAAGAGTGGAGCTTCTTTCAAGGGCTCTCGCCTCTTTCCTGTCCTTCACCACTGTGTCGGGTTCTTTGGTCAAGCTATGAATGCTGGCTGAGCTTCACAAACTCACCAAAAGCCACCATTTCACAAGGGTTTGGGCTGTTAATATCACACTTCCTTTAAAGACAAGAACAATGTTCTGCAGATTGGTTCACTGAATTGCTACAGTGAAAAATTGGAGGCTACCAGCAGATGGTGACATATTATATTGTTGTGAGGATAATATTGAGGGAAAGGCGTCCTGAGAGATGTGGAGGCAGCTAAAGCTGGTCTATGTGACTTTGCAATCATTCCTAGTAGTATCTATCTCTCATTATTTCTAATTTGGCCTGTTACAGTTGGTAGCAGCTGTGTGGGGACTGTTTTTTCTACCAGGCAGACAATTGTGATTGGCACTGATGCCTGAGTGGTTGCTGCAAATTACCTTGGACTCTCTTCTGCAAAGTATGTCTACCTTACAGCATTTTTTCCCAATATTTATTACCAAGTGGGCTGCTACCAATTGCTATTTATTAGAATTACAGCATAGCACATGGTGGTATTAGCTACAGGGATAGTATACTGAGGGTGAACAGGTGAGAAATATTAATTCCCATTGAATTTATCATTGCCATTTACTGGCACAGATGGTCAGAACTTTAGTACATGATGGTCTGAAGTGCTATTTTGTGTGCAAGCTAATACAGATTCTACAGAGGAGGGGTTGGCAAACCCATTCCCAGCTCATTTAGATTGTGCATCACTTACAGTTTAGAATAGCCTCTCATGCAGAGAGAAAAAAACAACCAACAAAACAGATTTCAGCTGTTGACCATCTCTCTTAGGCGATTTTGAGACAGAAGAACTTTGCAACGTCCCATCAGTGCTGAGTCTTGGCTATACAGTGAATGCCAGGTTTATGTTGCAGAAATACCATAGCTATGTACTCCCCAAGGTACTGTGTTATACCCAAATGATTCCTGAATTTGGTGTTTGGTATTAGCACCTGGTGCCTGCCTCCCCTGGGAAATAACCAGGAAAGTGAATAACCAATATAAAGATAGTTACTCAACCAGAAACTCCATAGGTAATTGGGGTTTTTCAAACCATTGAGTGATGTCCCACAAGGTGACACACTCATTCGGAAGTGTGGGAAGAAGGCGAGACTTGGATTTTGAAGCTAAGCAATAAATAAGGCAAATGAGCTAAACACATTTGTTTTCAAATGTACACTACAGCGACACTGATGTTGTCAGAGTTCGCAGCATGCCCACTTTGCATGCCTAGCCGCAGCATGACTTGCACTGTTCTAGATTTGCCTTCTGTTTACAAGTGGAGTTTTTGCAGTTGGACAGGACTCCTTCGATGCTGTGTTGCGACAAGAGCAATTGCTCTGGTGGAACAAGGTTCGGTTGTGTTGGTACAGGGTGGCTTCTCTTTCCTGTTTCCCTTTGGATCTTTGTTTCCCAGCCTCAAAGCCTTGCCCACTCAGAATGGGAATTAAATCTTCACATTTCTTGACTCTAGACTTATCTATTGGAGACCCACTAGGAAAGAGGTAGATCACACAAGGAAAAGAGTCTCCAGGCCTTGACACATACAGACTGAGGTGCGGTGACAGAGGAAACCCAGGTTACACTTTTTGCATTGTCTTGCCTGTCTAAATACCATGAGCTTGTGGCTCATAATGTACAGGATCTACTGTGGATTGCTGGCCAATGAGAGTGAGCAAAAGGCATACTCAAGGTTCCTTTTCTCTCTTTAAATTTGCCCTGTCATAACAACTGACCTTTGGTTTCTTTTCAACTGGCCAAGTTGGGTGGGGCCCAGCCAGTACTTAGGAGACCAACATGGTCCCAGAAGTTGAGTGTTCTGACTTCATAGCGCTTAGGAGCTAGGACATACATATTGTTGCTGCCATATTAGGTTTGACAATGTCCCTTGAATTACAGATGGGAACCAGTTCAAAACTGCAATTCCAACTGCTCACAAGCTATGGGGACATACAAACTTAGAAGCAAACACTGTGGCTCAGGCCTACCTTCCCTTTTAATATCTCCTGTTTCTTCCAGTTTGGAGTGAGTAATTTTTCAGTTTTCGTTATTACCATGTTTTTAATAACACACAGTTCATCTCTGTAGTTTCAAGATTATCCTATGACAAGAAGGCTTTTTACCTACATAGCAATCACTTTTTAATAACTATTTCCTCTTTGTCACTAGTCTGATTGCCCCTAACTGTTGTTTACTCCAAGAGCATTGTTATATGGAGCGTATTCTTGTGTGTAGCAAGTTCAATGGCCATATTTTTGTACTGCTAGTAACAATTATACTAATTCTAGATTTGTGTGGTCTTTTGTCTGGGTGTAAAATGTACCTGGGTAAAAGGGTTTACGTTGTTCACTTGTGGCCCTAGTAAAAAAACCCAGCCTTTTAGATTGAGAACTTGATACTGCACCGCACAGTAGAGATGTGACACTGCACTGGTGTGCAGCGCTGCACAAGGTCAATCTAAAGGGAGGTTAGGTAACTTAGCCTAACCTGAGTGAATGAGAATTGAGCACTGCTTTATGACCATCACATGATCCCTGTTTGGAGTAAAACAAAAGGGAAAGTGTGTCGCCAAGAGAAGTATCAAGTATCAGAGGGGTAGTCGTGTTAGTCTGGATCTGTAAAAGCGGCTAAGAGTTCTGTGGCATCTTATAGACTAACAAATGTATTGGAGCATGAGCTTTCATGGGCGAATACCCACTTGCACTATGGGATTATTCCGATTTTACTTAAACCGGTTTTGTAAAACAGATTGTATAAAGTCAAGTGCACGCGGCTGCACTAAGCACATTAATTCGGTGGTGTGCGTCCATGTACCGAGGCTAGCATCGATTTCCAGAGCGTTGCATTGTGGGTAGCTATCCCATAGTTCCCGCAGTCTCCCCTGTCCGTTGGAATTCTGGGTTGAGATCACAATGCATGATGGAGCAAAAACAGTGTCGCGGGTGATTCTGGGTAAATGTCGTCACTCAATCCTTCCTCCGGGAAAGCAACGGCAGACAATCATTTTGCACCCTTTTTCCCTGGATTGCCCTGGCAGACGCCATAGCATGGCAATCATGGAGCCCGTTTTGCCTTTTGTCACTGTCACCGTATGTGTACTGGATGCTGCAGACAGACGCGGTACTGCACTGCTACACAGCAGCATTCATTTGCCTTTGCAAGATAGCAGAGATGGTTACCAGTCATATTGCACCGTCTGCCATTGTAAATTGGCGATGAGATGACGGTTATCAGTCGTTCTGTACCGTCTGCTGCTATCATGGGTGCTCCTGGCTGGCCTCGCTGAGGTCGGCCTAGGGCGTATAGGCAAAAATGGGAATGACTCCCTGGGTCATTCCCTTCCTATGTTTTGTCTAAAAATAGAGTCAGTCCAGCCTAGAATATGGGGCAAGTGTACTAGAGAACCAGAGAGCACAGCCGCTCCGTGTCAGAGCCCCAGAGATCCCGCAGAAATGATGAGCTGCATGCCATTCTAGGGGGTGCCCCTGCAACAACCCCACCCGTTGCTTCCCTCCTCCCCCAACCCTCCTGGGCTACCGTGGCAGTGTCCCCCCATTTGTGTGATGAAGTAATAAAGAATGCAGGAATAAGAAACCCTGACGTTTTAGTGAGATAAAATGAGGGGGAGGCAGCCTCCAGCTGTTATCATAGTCCAGGCAGGACATTAAAGGGGGGGGGGGGGAGAGGAGACCAGCCTTCTGCTGCTATGATAGTCCAGGCAGTACAGAATCTTTTCTTTAGCCATGACAGGGGAGGGGGGGGGCGCTGAGGGAGCTCAGCCCCCAGTTGCTATGATGAGGACGGTTACCAGCCGTTCTGCACCATCTGCTGGGAATGACCAGGAGTCATTCCTATTTTTACCCAGGCGCCTCCGGCCGACCTCACTGAGGCCAGCCAGGAGCACTCACAGGATGATGACGAGGACGGATACCAGTCCTTTTGTACCGTATTGTCTGCCACCGGGGAGGGGAGGGGAGAGGATGCTGCTGTTTAGCGCTGCAGCACCCCGTCTACCAGCAGCATGCAGTAGACATAGGGTGACATTGAAAAAAGACAAGAAACGATTTTTTTCCCTTTTCTTTCGGGGGGGGAAAGGGTGTAAATTGATGACACACACCCTGAAACACCCGGGAAAATGTTTTTGACCCTTCAGGCATTTGGAGCCCAGCCAAGAATGCAAATGCTTTTCGGAGACAGCGGGGACTGTGGGATAGCTGGAGTCCTCAGTGTCGCAATCCGTTATGGCTATGTATGGCCACTTGTCGGTCCATGGCCATCTTGTCCTGTTAAAAGGACAAGGCAGCCTCCATCTTGGACCAGGTTCTTGTTGTATAGGAGAGGGCAGAGAGTCAATCCTGCCCAGCAACACTGGCTGTGTATGCTCTCCTGTGTTTTTGTTTTTTTTCTCTCCTGCTGGGCCATCTAAAGGTCAGGCTAGTTCTGTGTATGAGGGTCTGATTCTGCCCAGCAACCTGTTTTTTTTGGGTAGGTCGTCTGGAGGTCAGGTTAATTCTGCCCAGAGACTCACTTTCCTGCTCTTTTTGGACCCAGTCATCTAGGGGTCAGGTTTGTTTACTCGTCAACTCCAGTGTGCCGTGTGCAAACCCTTCTGATGTGGGGTGGCAACAGCTTGAAACCTGAAGGGAGGAGGGACCAGGGAGCCAATCAGATACTGACACGAGGGAGTGAGACCCTTCTATAAAACTAGGTTCCCCCCCAAAATTTGTGTGGAGCATCCGCGTGTTAGCTGAAGGACCTGATCACTCGTTCGGCCAGGGTCTCCTCCCGGTAAAGTGCACTCGTGTTGTATCGTTTGGATTCGTTGTCGTTTGGACCCGATCCCTGTCAGCTCGTCATGCTTCTGGTGTCTGTTCTGCTGGTCAGCTGCGCCTGGAGTGCGGTATTTGCTTTTTGATATCTGACAGTTAGCTTATTTAGCCTCTTATTTTTTCCCCTCCCTAACTTGGTACCAAATATCTACTCAGGATATCAGGATTGTATTAGTGAGCTCAGAATTGCACAATTGCTTAGCTAGCTTGTATAATTGTTCTATTTGTTATTGAATTGTTAATTGCAAACTGCTTTATGTGTTTGAATCACTGCTCTGTCTGTGTCCAGTGTGTGTGTGTTTAACTGGGGAGAGAGAGAGTAGCTGACCAAGGGGGTCCAGTCCCCGCGGTCTGAGTGAGTGGAATCTGCCCAGCTGCAGCCGCACCACACTCTGGATTTATCCTCTGTGTGAACGCAAGGGTGGCTGAGGCAGTGGCCCGTGGGTCTCTTTTCTGTGTTTGCACCGGGCATCGCCCTGACGAACCCGATTCCTATCTGTGTGATTGGTGTGTCTGCCTATTTGGTGTGGTGTGGTGAGCAGTATAAAGTGTATTATTACTGTGTTTTGGGGTGTGTTTGTACTTTTGATACCATCCCAGCCAAAGTTGCCTACTCCCCCAGCCCACGTTGTAATTATCCCCTAAATAAACGCAGCCACTTGGCTTTTCAGTGTTACCCTGGTCCTGCCTGTCTTTTCCTCACTCAATACCAAGCTTGAACGAACCCCCAGCTAATTCAGACACTCAGTACCCCCTCCCTCCCTCCATGAGCGTCCATTTGATTCTTTGGCTTTCCGTTACGCTTCTCACACAGCACTGTGCTGAGTCCCTGCTGTGGCCTCTGTCTATCATAGCCTGGAGATTTTTTCAAATGCTTTGTCATTTCGTCTTCTGTAACAGAGCTCTGATACAACAGATTTGTCTCCCCATACAGCGATCAGATCCAGTATCTCCCATACGGTCCATGCTGGAGCTCTTTTTGGATTTGGGACTCATGCTGATCAGAGCTCCACGCTGGGCAAACAGGAAATGAAATTCAAAAGTTTGCGGGGCTTTTCCTGTCTACCTGGCCAGTGCATCCGAGTTAGATTGCTTTCCAGAGCGGTCACAATGGTACACTGTGGGATACCACCTGGAGGCCAATGCCATCGATTTGCGGCCACACTAACCCTAATCCAACATGGCAATACCGATTTCAGCACTACTCCTCTCGTCGGGGAGGAGTACAGAAACCGGTTTAAAGAGCCCTTTATATCGATATAAAGGGCCTTTTGTGTGGACGGGTGCAGGGTTAAATTGGTTTAACGCTGCTAAATTCAGTTTAAACGCGTAGTATAGACCAGGCCTAAGGTGCCACAGAACTCTTTGCTGCTTTAAGAGAAGTATGTATACATGGAGGATTTCAGTGAGGCATTGATTCTGCAAGGCCTTGCCTGGTGTACAGAACAAGCATGAGCCTGCAAACAAGGTGCTTAGCTGCCTATTCCCCGTTTCAGCCTTACTCTTGCTACTTAGTAGGAGTACTTGGGTGGCCACACAGCAGTCTTTTAAGGGTAGGCTCAAGTTCCCCTGCAATCCCACGTTGAGTGTCACTTTTAATTTTGAATTTATTCATGCAGTGCTCCACATCTCTGCCAGGCAGGATCATTGCCTTACATCCATGAATCTTCTCTGACACGTTCATTCTCCATCCACCCCCTGACCAGATTTTTGCTGCCACCTTGAGAGTAAGCAGGCAGACACAAGAAGCTTGGGTTTTTTCTGCTTCATAGTAAGGAGTCTCACTAACCTTACTTGTGTCCTTTGCTCACAGGTGCACTGAGGTGCCAAAATGTTGCACACTGTACAGTGTATCACACTACGATTTGTAGGATTGAGACCAGAGTGTGATTCCTTCGAGCCAGAGTAGATTTCTCTTAGATTTAATTTTTAAATGGACATGGGAGTACCCATAAAATGTACCTATATAATATTGTTGTCCCTCGGACCTGAGCAGTTAGCCAATATTTGTAGCCTTGCAGGGCCTTTTGGCTAGGATAAGAAATTGATGATAAAAGTCATGTATAATCTTGGTTATTTATACAAAATATTCACAAAGTCCTGTTTCCCTGAACACAATAGAAACAAACGGTAGACAGATTCCTGGTTTAGAAATGCCCAAGTCTGCCAGTCCAGCAAACTCTATGCCCAAGTAGTTCAGTCTCTCTGCTTCCTTTCTGGGTCATGCTCACAACTCCTTCTCGTGGCTTTCCTGTCTCTGGCACACACAGCCTTGAAACCAGTATTCTAACCCTGCATTTGCCATCAGGGAAACCCCTCAGTACCCACAGCTTAGTTTTGACCTGTCATGGTAAGGGTAATCCAACCATTTTCTGTAGCTGTCTTTAACACGTAAACAGGCTTGGCTACCACTCCTGTTAAACCTAAAAGAGTGCTTGGCACATCCATTGGTTTTAATGATGTCTGTGATTGTCTTTGGATCTAAGGTTCACCTGTTGGCAGCTATTAGCATCTGTCAGCATAACGATATCCAGATTTGCATACAAGGAATTGTGAATTCATTCTCACTGTCATTACACAAAAAGAGAGACTCTATTTCCTGGTCACTGATAGTCTCATACTCTACTTTGAATATATACATTTTTCAAAATGGCTACCCTGTATCACTTTTTGCTCTTTTATCATGTCTCCAGAAACCTACTTATAATTTGTATTGTCGTAGCACCTAGAGGCCCCAATCAAATGTAAATGACACTGTCCCTGCCTGAAGAGTTTACAGTCTAAATAAACAAGACAGGCAAAGGGTGGAAGAAAGGAACAATTGTCTTCATTTTGCAGATGGGAACTGATTGATTTTGCCATAGGTCTCTGAGGCAGTCAGAGACCAAAGCAGGAATTGAATACTGATCTCCTGAGTCGTACTCCACTGCCTTAAATGCAAAGCCAGGCTTCCTCAATATTTTCACTTATGTGGTTTCCTGGCAACTCATAATCCCTAACTCTGTTTGGGACTTTGGCCCCCTAAGCTCATTTTCTGTCTTGTACACAAGTGTGCATTTGTTTTCTTGATGTGGTATCATATGATTTTCTTTTGAACAGAGCTTACTGCACAATCTTATGTCAGAGTTGGCATTTGTTATTGTACAGTACCCGTACTGTCTCTTGCCCTGCATGCATCTGTGCACTCTTGTAGATTAAAGTTGCTCTTGTCCACGTTATCACTGCCTTGCCTCATCACTTTTAAACCCATCTTTAATGCTATTACACGTTAGTTCTCTATAAAATGTCCCCACATAGGTATGAAGGCTATTTGAAAGTCTGTGACAAAATGATCAGATGTCTCGTGTGCTCTTTGTTTGCAAGCGTTGAACACATGGTGCTGAAATGGATATTTATCTTAAGGGTGCAAAAATTTTCTAATATTTTGATTAGCACATTCATGGTGATCACTCCCCAAACTTCAAAAGTGAATAAATTATGTTAATCCTGTTCTCCTGCACAGCGTGTGTGCGGCTTTGCAGCTTTTCTCGGCTGGAGTCTTTTTTTTCTGCTGTGCTGATACATACTGAAATATTTTATCCGGCTTCTGCAGCATTTTCATACCTTCAAATCTTAACTGCCTGGGAGGATGAATTTCATCCATCCACTAATATCCTTAGTTGACTGTCTTGTATCTGCTGTATTCCTTCACCTTTCCTAATTGTCACCTTCTCTTTTGAAGTCAGTGTGAGATGATAATGTGTGCTGTCAGTGTACCCCCCTTTGGCAGGGGTGGCTCCAGGCACCAGCACGCCAAGCGTGTGCTTGGAGTGGCAAGCCATGAGGGGCGCTCTGCTGGTCGCCGCGAGGGTGGCAGGCAGGTTGCCTTCGGTGGCATGCCTGCAGAGGGTCCGCTGGTCCTGCGGCTTCGGCGGACCTCCCGCAGACGTGTCGCCGAATCCGCGGGACCGGGGACTTCCTGCAGGGAAGCTGCCGAAGGCAACCTGCCTGCCGTGCTTGGGGCGGCAAAATACCTAGAGCCGCCCCTGCCCTTTGGGGCCAATTTTGGAGGGCCACATTGAATTGGAGCCCCTATAGTGGCTCTAGACTGTCCCAGGGTTTTCACTGGCCCTCACAGAACCTGAATAGGGAAGGCACATGCTACATCTCCTCTATCCCCATGACAGTACCTGCACCAGTGCAGGGATAAATCTACTTCTATATGCCTGAAGCTGTATCATTCAGTACAGCAGTCTCCTCCAATCTCTCCAGCTAAACAGAGAGCTCAAGCCCCTTCCTCCAATTTGGAGAGACAGGATCTTCAAGATCTGCAGTGGAAGACTTGACTAGAAGAACCCCAAAAGGCTGGGTCTAGCTCCATTACTCTAGCCTGAACTCTAACAATCCTCAGGGATTCCAAAGGAAAAGAATTTAGCAGTGTCTTTCCTGTGTCCAAGACCCTGGGCTGTCTCCAAATCCCTCTTCTCAACTCTGCTGCATGGAGTGACAGAGTTTAAACTCAAATTTCCCTCACAATAGTCATGCAAAGCAATTGTATGTGCATGGCCAGTTCTGGTTGTGAAGTGCTGTAAAGTCCTCATCTGGTCCATCTGTTTGCCTTTGTACCAAGGCTGCAGTGAAGGGTTTAGGGAAACTTGTCTGCCTATTGTGTCAAGCACTGTCTCAGCCCGTATAAAATATGCCAAGTGTAATGTACTTACTCTTTAACTTTCCGTCATCACTACCACAATCACTCAGGCTATGTCTTCACGGCAGAGTTAACTGAGGCTCTTACTCAGGCATTGTCCCTAATCTGGCTCCTGTTCATACACAAGCCCTCTGACTCAAGTTTAATGGTGCTTTCCACCTAAGCTAGCTGGCCCATCCTGGACAATAAGCTGAGTGAAGCTTTCAGAAGGGGTGGTAGCATGACTATTTTACAATGAAGACTTAGGCTAACCCACTTGAATGATGATAGTCCTTCAGTGCCTTCCCACAATTCTCTCTGTGTGCCCAGAAGGACAGACAAGTTCTCCCGCAATTCACTGAGAAAGGATCATGGAGTGGCTCAGTTTGCTGCAGTGCTAAGAACCATGAGAGATGCCCCCAGAAGTCCTAGCAACACACAGGTCAGTGCAGCATCAGAGAGGACACAGTCATTCAGGTGTACAGTAACTTTGCAGTATGGTCACTCAGACCTGAGGTAGGCTGACCCAGGTACCAATCACCAGAGTTAACTCTACAGTGAAGATGTAACCTCACAAAATGAAACTGCATCTGCAGATCTAATTTTAAAAAGATGTGGCTGGGGCCTTTTCTAAATTATATCATTGCCTCTGTGCTAGGGATCTGCTAAGGGTTTTTGAGAGATGAGTTCCTTGTTATGTCAGCAAAGTCCCATATCATAAAATGTTATACTTCTGGTGTGAATACTTGTATAGTTCTTTACTTTCCTTGAGCACTTGTGTGACAAAACTTGCTTGCTTAAAAGCATGTGGAAAGCTAACACAAAAGGAGTTGGCATATGGCCAGAGCAATTTCACTTTTGAATTCAAGAGAATATTCACAGGAAATGATTGCCCAGTACTAATCTTTAACCTTCTTTCTCATGAAAAGAGAGAAAAAGAAAGAACTTGTAACATTTTTTAATCATTCAGTGAAAAAACACTGTAGTTTCACCCATCTCAATTACTAACATGTCTTTGGGATTCAGCCACATCCTTTCAGTATCTGCACAGCCATTGCAGAGATGTCGAACATCCTTGTTTAGTGTTCTCAAGGGTATGTCTACACTGCAGCTGGGAACATGCCTCCCAGGCCAGGTAGACAGGATATGCACTAGCTCTTCTCAATTAGAGTGCTAAAAATAGCAGCCTGGACATTGCAGCACAGATTAGCTACCCGAGTACAAGCCCTCTGACCCTTGGGTCCGTACTCGGGTGGCTAGCTTGTGCCACCACCTGTGCTGCAGTCTCCACACTGCTCTTTTCACCACATTGGTTCAAGATAGCATGTGTCTGTCTACCCAGGCTGGGAGGCACACTCCTAGCAGCAGTATAGACATACCCAAATAGGCCAATCCCACATGTGGCTTTTCGGTCCCGAGCTCCTCAGTCAACCATGCCTCTGTACAGATGTGCTATTCCATAGTTTGTATTTCTCATCTTCCAAAACCAGCTTGCAACCTGAAAAATACTTCAGAGATTTACTGTATATTCACAAACACCAGTTGCAGGTGCCAAAGTGCCATTGAAAGAAAAATAAAGTTTAACTGGACAAAATGAACAACAACATTTTATAGTCAAAGCAAGTTTCCTGTTAGCTTCAGAAGAACTGCTGGTCTCCACACCCCATGACTGCACCTATGTTTTTCCCCCAAGGAGTGGGAAGCTTTTATATGTTCATATCTGGGTCCTATCGTTATGTCTGGGATTATCAGATCTGTTTGTTATGCACTCTCGCAGAAGTTGGGAAAGAAGTAACTTTTTGCTTTCTGCGCTCTGAAACATTAACTAATGGTGTCACCTCTACTACAGCTTCCTGAGAATCAGCAACCAAAAGTATTTGTTTTTAAAAAAAGAAATGAAATAAAAGAAACATCTCAAAATAGGTGCCCAAAAACTTAGCGAGAGTAATTTGGTTTTAGCATGAAAGGAAAGTCTCACAGTGGCAGCCAGTAATCTCCAGGCTGCATTGTGTACTGCTCTCATTTGTAACATCTGCATGCTGAATAGTCTGGCATGTGATGTGAGATTTCCACTTCCAGATTTAATTAACAAGAAAAGGATTTCCGGAAGCATAAATGAAGATTTCAGACAGTCTAATGATTGGAGTTAAATTATTCCTGTTAGATGTGAGATAAGTTAGAGCTGTTATCAAACTGGGGCATTCTAAGCCACTTGTGGAGTTCCAAAATTTTCAGTGATTGAGAAGACATGATTGGAGTAAAGTGACTACAGTTCACTATCTCCAAAACAATCACAGATCAGCAACCACTGACCAACACTGGCCATTCAGTGTCTTTTCAGAGTGAAGATCATCAAAATCTTCTACAGGCGGGTGTGTGCTTTGGGGATTTCATCACAGCTGCTGCTCAATTTGCCATCTAGTTTACAAGTGCATCGTGTTTTTATCAATTGCTATTCTAGCATCATAAGAGTTAGAGACCAATAGGGCACACTAGGTCAGAATCCATTCCCTGCCATGCGCACACATGTGCTTTCATGTACCTGTGCCGTAGAATCAGAGAATTATAGAACCATAGGGTTAGAAGGGACCACAAGAATAATCTAGTCTAATCCCCTGCCAAAATGAAGGATTTGTTGTGCCTACATCATCCAAGACAGATGGCTATCTAGCCTCCTTTTGAAAACCTCCAGTGAAGGAGTTTCCACAACCTCCCTAGGCAGTCTGTTCCATTGTCCTACTGTTCTTACAGTTAAGACTGAAGGCATCACGGTAGAAGTGGATCTTGAGATGTGAGTTGAAAGAGAAGAGGGTAGTATCTTAACAGATTAGTTTGGAGAGGGCATTCCATCTGTAAAAGCTAGTATGAAAGGAGTAGAGGCATTGGTGGGAGGAGTGCCCAGTAGGGCTGCAGAGACTTGCATGGTTGGCGGAGCAGAGAGGGTGGCTGGAGGAGACTTAGCTGAGTGGCAGAGTTGTGAAGGAAGATGATCATAGAAGATTTATTTGAATGGACCAGTGGGGGCAACGTGAGTGTCAAAGAGGCCAGTGGGGGAGATCCTGCAGTAGTCAAGAAGAGAGATAATGATGGCCTAAATGTGTGGACAATCAGTACTGAACCAATTAACACTGCTATTAGCCTAATATTAGTAAACTGGTATTAAGGCTGCTGGATATAAAGCTAAGGCCCTGATCATTTTTTGTAATTAAAGATCCCAAGGCTCTTCTCTCAAGAGATAATCTCTGTATCCTGGCTGCATTCCAGCTTGAGTCAGATCCTGTCTCCTTAAAGTTTCCCGTGTGGTTTTAATTAGAGAAGTTACTCTTTCCTACTTTCCTCCCTAAAATCTGATGTGCAATGTTGCTGGTGCAGAATATCGGCTATGGTCCAGTTCCAGATGTGGCTGCATTTCAGTGTCATTTGAGATTCTGTGTATACTGCCTGTGAGAGCTAGGGGATTAGTTTTGGGAAAATGTCAGTAGTGCCATGTTTTTGCTTAGATAAAGCTCCAGAAATTCTGATTTTTAGCAAAACTATTTCAACCCCTTGAGTTTGGGGAAAAAACAAAACAAAACAAAACAAAACTGGAAACTTGGCCAGAACAATCTCTCATTAAATTGCTGGTTTCCTTGCTTCTGGATTATCCCTAAACAAATACAATTTACACTTTTTTTTTTTTGGTATTTCCAATGCTGGAAGCACAACATATGCAATGCAGGTTCAAACATCTGAGCACACGCTTTAGTGTAAGAGTTTAAAATGGGTCCCTGAAAAAATGGTTTATCTCAAAGGGGGTTTGTGGGTGAATTCTAATACACACGACTGCCTCCCCCCATAGAAGCCTTGTGGGAGCAGCTCTCTCATATTTCTAGCCTGTAAGAGCTAACTGCTGTGTGGGTGGAAGTGATTTCAGAAAAGAAGGCCAGAAACAGAAGAAGGCAGCAGAAACCTTTGGATATGAATGGAAAAAATTGCACAAACTGTATATATGGAAGAGAGAGGGGCAACAAGGGGAAACTCCTTTATTAGAGGTAGGAGCATTCTGCAAGGAGGTGAGAGAGGGCAGATGCCTTTACTCAGAACAAAACACAACCAGTTGTTCCAGGTGGAAGTTGTTTTCTGTGGCACCTGTTCTTCTATTGTGCCACTGTCTGAACTGCTGTGCTGTGGTACATGCAGCTGCTGCTGCCAAGTGCCATCCTAGTTTAGGGAACCCACTGTGCGTCTGAGCCTGAAATGCTCGGGGAAAGGACAATTCAGCTTCATTTTTGTATGAGACAACACTCTAACTGTACCACCTGTTGCACATTTCGGGACAGTCCTTCTTGAGAGACGTCTAAGGAAATGAAGCAGTCATGGGGTGAGAGGAATGGCTGTGTCATATATTAGATGCTGGCTAAGAGATGGAAAACAAATGGTGGCAATGCATGGTCAGTTTTTAGCATGGAAATAGGTTGAATAGCTGGGTGTCCCAAGAATCCATGGATTGGCATTATTCAATATATTTAAAGACTTGGAAGAGGAGGTGAGGAGTAAGATGGCAAAGTGTGTGGATGATACAAAATTGCTTAGTTTAGAGACCCCATTTGGTGCAAGGGGTGCAGGTGGGAATGTGGGGAGGGTGCAGGAGCTCCCATTTGGTGCTCAGGGTGGGGGTGGAGATGTGGGGGTGCAAGAGTCAGGATGTGGGGGGGGGAAAGGAAGTGGGGGGATGCAAGAGTCAGGGCAGAGGGCTGGGGGCATGTGAGGGGGTGCAGGTGTCAGTGCATGGGGTGTGAGGGGCCTGGGTATGTGTGAGGGTGCCAGAGTCAGGGCTGGGGTCATGGGGGGGGGGGGTGAAGGAGACAAGCAGAGGGCTGGGTGTGTGTGAGCAGGGTACAGGGCTCAGGGCAGGGGCCTGGGGGGGGTGCGGGGCGCAGAGCTCAGGGCAAGGGCCTGGGGTGTGTGTGGGGCTGTAGGGATCAGGGCAGAGGGCTGGGTGTGTGTGAGGGGGGGTCAGGGCAGAGGGCTGGGGTCATGGGGTGCTCACAGCAGGGGGCTGGAGGGGATATGCCCCTATTCCACCACCCCTCTTCCCCAAGGCCTTGCCCCCGCTGCTTCTCTGCCTCCGCCAGGAGCAGCGAGCACAGCTGACTCCACTCCTCCCCGACCCCCTCCCTAGCAAGGCCCATCAGCTGATCGGCCAGCAGGGAGGGAGGGACGGAGAGGAGAGGAGGAGGAGGGGCAGGAACCCAGCACACTGCGGGAAGAGGCAGGGGAGCTTGCAGGACCAAGCTTCTGCCCCCTGCCCATTGCCCCCACAGGAGGGGGTGGTCAGAGAAGAGCGGGTCGGGCTGGGCAGGATTTTTAATGGCACGCTGCTGCCTGCTAGGACTCCGGTAGGCAGCAGCGTGTCATTAAAAATTGGCTCACATGCCGTCTTTGGCATGTGTGCCATAGGTTGCCGGCCCCTGATCTAGCCCTTAGGTTGGGGAAGACAGTGAGGAATTCTAGAAGTACTGAACAAAACTAGGCACTGGGCAAAATGCTGGCAGATGAAATTCAGTGTAAACAAATATAAAATAATACAGATTAGAGGGAAAATGCTGGATCACTTTTACACTGATCAGTTCTAAATTAACTGCAAACATTCAGTAGATAGATTTACACCTCATTTTGGACAGCTAAGTGAAAACTCCTGTTTGGTAGTAGCAGTGGTTTAAAAACCCAAACGAGACCTTAGTTTGTATTAAAAAAGGGATAGAGAATACTGCTAAAAGTATATCGTTATGTAAACTGATGGTATGCCCTCACCTGGAATTGTGTTTACAATTCTGGTCCTGCCAGTTCAAAAAGGGATACAGCAAAATGGAATAGGTCCAGAGCACAGCAATGAAAAAGATCAGAGTCATGGGGAGCGACTTTGACGGTATGTGAAGAAATGATAAAGGCTCGGACTTTAGAGAGAGAGAGACAAATAAGAGACAAATAATAGAGGTATATCCAATACTGAAAAGGATGGAGAAGGTCAGTCAGCAGCACCTGTTTGCTACCGTAATACAAAAACAAGGAGACACAATGGGTACGTCTATACTACCCACTGGATCAGCAGGTAGTGTTCAATGTATAGAGGATCGATTTATCGTGTCTCGTCTGGACGTGATAAATCGATCCACTAACCGATGCCCGTACTCCACCTCAGCAGGAGGAGTAAGTGGAGTCAACGGGAGAGCCGCAGCAGTCGACTCGCCACTGTGAGGATGGCCAGGTAAGTCGAACTAAGATACTTTGACTTCAGCTACTTCAGCGTAGCTGAAGTTACATATCTTAGTTCGAACCCCCCGCTAGTGTAGCCCAGGCCAATGAAACTACAAAGAAATCAATTTAAAACTGATGAAAGGAAATACTGTTGAACATATTTATCATTTAACTTGTGGTACTGATTGCTACAAGAAAGGAAACTAGTAGGATTCAATAAAGAACTATCCACTTAGAGCCTGATTCAAAGCATATTGTGGATCAGGCTCTAGGGTCACAATTCTGCAAGGTGCTGAGCACCTTGGCCTTGATCCAGCAAAGCTTTTAGACATATTCCTAACTTTGAGTGTGTGAATCATCCCATTGATAAAGACTATATAAGTCATATGTCTAAAGTTAAGCACCTGCTTAAGTGATTAGCTAGATCAGGGCCAAAGTGCTCAGCACTTTGCAGTATTGAGCCTTATACAGAGGTGCTGGAACAATTTGTATAATGTACTGCGAGCCATTAACCCAAACTGTAAACCCTGTATATGATGGAAACTGCTTCAAGCCAGGGGGTATGGCAGCACCCCTAGTTCCAGCGTTGATGGCTTTATATGAATAAAAATATCCACAATTACCCTCTGAAGAAAATAAAAGAAAAAAAGCCACGTTGCTTCATTGGGAAAATAAATATCCAATAATCCAGTTGCCAACCAGCAACAATAACAAATATATAATATGATACAACAAGGATTGGCTGAGATACTCAGGAAGAATTGAGCGCCAGCTGGAAACTCACTCGTTCTACTGACTAGGAAGATGTTACCTTTATCTTAAAGTTGCATTTCACTCAGTCTGACACTTCCTCCTGGAAGAAATTAATAGGCTGCTGTCAGGGTGTTTCATTGAAACAGCCATTTTCTTAAAAAGACACCCACATCTAGAATCTTCAGCAAGCTAAATAAATGAGTCAACACACAGCAAATAGTTAGGAAGGGGAAGTTCTACCGGGATCAATGTAGAGTGATGTTAATCTCTCCAGAGTTCAGGTTCCAGCCGCGTTCTACTACCCATCTGATTTTCAACCGTGTTCTCACTGCAAATATCTAAATGCTCGTATTTGGAAAATGTGCAAATAAAGTCTCATTAGACAGGAGAATTTTTCAAGCGGAAAACAAGCTGGTTGAGCATATCATTTGGAGGATTGATTCAAAAATGCCTTTAAAAATTGTAAAAATGTGTAATTGTGACCCAAGGCCCTCTGGGTGGCAACTGTCAGAGGGCAAAGAGAGTTTTATAGGGATCCCCTGGGTCAGATATATGCACAATAATTCACCAATGGTGGCAAAGGGTGAAGTCTCTACTGAGAGCCAGTAGCCTACTGGTCATCACAATCACTATGAAATGTATGTACAGATAACATTTAAGGAGTTAGGTATCTGTACTGAAAATGATGTTCTTAAGGCAAGTAATCAGGAGGTGACGGGTCTGAGAGAGGTTCCTTTCAAACAAGAGGTAAAAGATGCTTATCTCTGTGGCTAGTCACCTGTAGTGGGCATTATATGTCTCACAATGGATGCCTGTCTGCATACTGAGCAAAATGCTAATCAAAAGATTGCAAAATCTTCAAGAGAGGAAATTGACAGGTAAAAATAAACAGCAGGAGGGGATCCTGAGAGTGCACAGGTACACCCTGGATCCTTCACTGAGGAGGCAAGCTAACAGCATATTTGTCTTATGGATGGAGGGTCACAGACAAGCCGGCTGTAAAACGCTGGAAGGATGTTGGGTGAGCATTGCTTTGCAAGACATGAAAGTATCCAATTAAGTTTAGGTTCAAGAATGCATGTAATAACTTTATTTTATATATAACCTTTTCTTTCCAATATATCTACTTGCTATCACTTGGATCTCTATACGTTGTTAAACAAACTTTTACTTGTTTCCACTATAAACACATCTGAGTGGCGAGGCAATCTGAGGTGAAAGTGGTAAGCTGGGATGTGCTGCTTCTTTGGAAGCAGCAAATCTGTGAATGCTGTGAGTGCCCAGTGCATACAGGGCTGCATGTTCCAAGGTGATGCTCGGAGATCTCTGGGGTTGGAATTTGCCAATACCTGCACATAGATAGAGTAGGGCCTACATAGACCTAGAGAAGAGTGTTTGTGTTGCCTGTGGCCATTGAAGTTGGGGAGTTGACGCTGGCAGGCACAGACCAGATTTATTCACCTTAAAGCGAGTGGTCACCAGGTGCCTAACAACACTGAGGACCCCCAGGAAGCATCCCAGTAAACTAAGGCCCATATATTGGAGCACTGATGGCAGCAGAAGCCTCCTCCTTATGCATTCAGGGACTATCACATAAGCCACATCACACAAACATTTGTGTGCAGCAGCTGATGGCAGATCATGTTATTAATATGGGGAATAAAAATATCTTCATTTTACAGAGCGTTTTTCATCCCTAATGCTCAAAGTGCTCTATAAGGCAAGTAGCATTAACCCCATTTTACAGATGGGGAAGCTGAGGCATAGAGATTTGCCCACGGTCACCCCACAGGCCAGTGGCAGAGCCAAAAATAGAACTCAGGTTTCCCGAGTCCTAATGCAATGCCCCAGTCCCTGAATCCCACTAGTCATGGGAACAGCTATAGTCACTTTTTGCAAGTGAGCAGATTTAAGCTAGCAAATATATAAGCAGTTAGAGTAATCAAACCATTATATGCATTCCTTTAACTTATTAGCTCTTCCATACTTTTGTATGGCTCTGGTTTTATTTTTTAATTTAAACATGTTTAGCATTTTGTTTGTCATGTTTGTTACACTGGGAACTTTAAGTTACAGTTATCGTGTCCAAGAACTACACAAGAGCTGAAATGCAGATTGCTAGCGGAGAATGCAGAGCACGTGGTATTTTGTAAATGAAGCCTGCAAGATTTGCGTACAAGTATGAGCGCATTTCTGCTCCAGGCACTGTAGTTAGTGAATCAGATGATGACTATAATACATTATATTGTCTGTCAGAGGTTAATTGCTCTTGCCCTCTTTGTCTTTTCTCCATACGGAGCACAGTCTTTCCCTTCTCCTTCACTCCTGCTGAGTGACAACTGTTGTTGAAAACAGCTTGGTGATTTGTTACCTTGTATCAGGTGTGCTATACACTGTCCAGCATACCCTGCAGACATTTGGTGATAGCAGCGTGGCTTGTTCCAGTTTGGATGCATTGTAACACTGTCCAGGTGTTAATTCCTCCTGCCCTCTTGGTCTTTCTCCTCTGGGGTGCCCAGCTCTGTTTTTTCTTTCTCCCCCCACTGATACAAGTGACACCACCTGTGTCAGCAGCTGTAGGGTTTGTCCTATACATCAGGTATTAGTGGCTTCGTACTTGAGGTTGCATTTTGACATGCACTAACCACTATAAATCAAGAGTATTATCTACTTTGCTATAATGCCCAGATTGTGCTAGATGCTCTACAGAGGTACAGGAAGGAACAGCTCCTGCCCCAAAGAGCTTACAATTTAAAGAGACAAATAGATGAACAGACCTACAGTATGTGGGGGAGGTGAACGTGATATAATGTATATAATAACACCCAACAGCTTATTATTTTGATCTGTCTATATAACTGAATCTGTCTTCCACCTAGGCATTATTAGGCAGCTGATTTCTTGTGGGCATTGTGGCAGTAGAAGGTTCTGAGAGGGATTTGAATAAGGAAAGAGTGAAGATATAAATGAGAGCCTGAAGACCAGCTCTGGTGTCCTGTGGAAGAAAGCATCATGGTTGTGGGAGGAGCAGATATATTGGACCCAAAGCTGGCATAATGAAGTAGAGAGGGTAGGAGGCAATGTGGTGAGACCAGGGGCAGATAAGTAGGTGAGACACAATTATGCAGGTCCTTGAAGGACAATAGGTCTGAACTTGAACTAGTGGAGAAGGGGAAGTTAGTGAAGGGTGATGTAGTCAGATCTAAAATAACACACTGATAGACAAGGAAGGTGATCTAAGCAACTACATTTTGCATAGACTGATGGGGAAGAGTTGTGCGTGTCAGGGAGTCTGGCAAGTTTCGTTAACAAACGGTGAGGTTTTTTGTGTATTTCAGGTCCACCAAAGTCAGAAACTCCAAGTTAACACCAGTTCCACTCTTGCCCCTCATGGGCTAAGAAAATGACTCAGTCTCTGCCCATTTACTCATCTCTGCTTTGGGACAGCCAACAGTGTGTCAGTCAGTTGTGAGAGTGACACACTTCTGTCCACTGGGAAGTGGTTGATGAACAACTCAATTACAGGCCACTAAGCTACTATTCAATTTTCTGCCACTCATCCGAAGGAGCAGAAGAAGATTGGTGAAGCAAGTTTCAGAGAAACTGGTGCCAGGGGGCAGAGGTGCGCCTGTGGTAAGTGTGGTTTGATCATGTCGCTGACTGGATGGGATGCAATATGGCATGCTTCTCCAGGCTGTGTGAAGACCGCAAAACAGAGGAAGATTGCTGGCCAATTACTCTTGTGTGTTGTGTGTTCAGTGTGATGTGACTCTATGGTGGTCTGCAGTCTGAGAGAATATAATATATGTCAGCAATTGTTAGATATCCACTTTTGATACCTAGTGACATTGGTTGTGCTCGAATACAAAAGAGAGGTGAAATGTTCAGTATTCCACTTCCAGTCTATACCCCAGTTTTTGCAAACAAGCCTTTGATGAACATGAGTTTGGAAGTCTTTAGTATAAGCCACGCATAAAATAGACATTTTAAAGCAAGTGTCTGCACCAAAGCCTGTTTAAATCAATGAAGTAAATGGAAAGATACCTCTTATCTTCATAACTATCAGTGATGGTGATTAGTTTGGATACGTGTTACTATGAGGGCCAAGTTAGTACTTTAATCCTTATGCACCACTTACTGCCGCTAGCCCTCAGCTTTACGTCTGGAGTAGCAGGACAGGGAGGTTACTAAGAAGAAGACAGCTTCTTCCTCATGCCTCAGAAACCACTTCTGCTGTTCCTCTGATCCCTCAACTACCACTCAGCCCTCTCAGGAGATAATTTTATTGGTTTTACTAGTAAGAAGGCCACATTCCATTATATTTATCCAGTTAACTCCCTCCTCTTCCCTCTCAAACCTCCCTTAAATGAGAAAAGGTTGTAAAACTGATCAACATTTTTTCCCAAAAGGATATAGATACAGTCATTTTTAGGGTGATGAGAGAATTGTGTGCTAGAGGAAGAGCTCTTTATTCCCAACCATTCTTTGTAGCCATACACTTTAGAAAGGGGGGTCACAGCAAGGGAGGGAGAAACCCCCCCTAAAATAACTTACAATCTTTTTTCATTTCAATTTTTATGCATTTACTTTGAGACATCTGGAGTTGGTGGTCTTTCCTGACTGCATCTGAAGTGAATATTACATCAAACAGCCCAGCACAGCAGTGATCTCACAGCACTGTCTGATATTCCCTCTGTGCAACAGGCAGGGGGAGATTTCATTTCATGCATCATTCATAAACTCACCGCTGGGATTCCACAAGTTGCAACATCGCCCATTCTTACTGCAATGGCTTAACACAAGAAAGATAACCATATATTCTTCCTTTGTGGAGGTTGGTCAGAGATACCATAGCATACAAGGTAAAAAGGAACTATAGATTATTTGGTTGGTTGCTTGAAAGTTTTGCTTAGGCACATTGTGTACTGTCTTGTGGGAATATTTCATAAATGTGCTGACAGAGGAGTCACTTGTAGCCTGAACACAAAGTACAGGAGAAAACAAAATCTGTTCTGGGGTGTGAAAAGAGTCTGCTTGAGAATTTCAGTGGATAATTTTAAATCTTACAGTCAGTCAAAACTGTTTATTTTACCAAGTAAAACCCATAGATAACAACCTCCTCTCCCTCAGATCTAGCATAGGACTATATTCTCTGCATTTACCAGACTACTTTTTGTCTCCTTTCCCTTCTTGTCTCTCAACAGTGGGTGGTAGATCCTTCTTCCGTGTTCCTTTCGCCATCTGGAGCAGCCTTTCTGTCACTAATTGGCTCTTTCAATATCCCATCTCAAGAGACATCTGTTCTCCCTGGCCTGTACTTCCTTTTCTAATGGAATAATTAACTCTTACCCCTTGATCATTCTCCATTTCCCTTATCAGAGTTGAGGTCTCTGAAACTTGGCTGTTTTTCCCATCTTTCACTCCTGCCCTACCATAGGTTCAGGTGTTTTCTGCATGGCCCATAGTAACCAAGTACATTTGTGTTTGTGAGCATAGATTGTAACCTGCTGGGTAGTGTTCTCTGATGTTCTGTAGGAATGATGGTGTATAAAATCTATTGCAATTGTTTTTATTTTGCAGCTGGGCTTCAAGCTGGGCCATAAATCAGATTCCCTTTGAGCCAGGGCTGGATGAGATTCTAAGGAGACAACTCTCCTGACCTCAGATGTCTTCCCCAGAAGTTGCTTTGTCTGACGAGGTAGACAGACCTTTCACTGTACTCCTCAGGGTGGGAGGCTAGATATGAAGTTCCTGACTGTGGAATCAGTTCAGACAAATGGAGCAGGAAGGAACTGAGTGGAATCACCTCCCTGCAGGAAAACCTCTTCTCCACTGCCCCAAAGTAACAATCCCCATCTCCTCATTAAGTGCCATGATTTAGCATTCTTTGAAGACAATGGCAAAGTTCCCATTGATTTCAATGGATGCAGGACCTTGCTGCCTATGCTAAATCCCGGTGGTTCTTCACCACCTGCCTTTCCCTCTCAGTTGTGCATGCAGTAAAGTTTCGGAGGCTACAGGAACTCAACATAGCCCTTATATATGCTATGCTTTGCCTATCAAGTTTAAACTCCATTAATAATGACTTCCTGTAATAACAACCACAGCATTTGAAATGGACACACCTCATAACACAAGTACTAATCACACAGTTACAGTACAATTCTCATTTTTGATACCTGTAATTAACTCTGATTTATATAACTTGAAACTTGAGATGAAGTCAGGGGAAGTTTTCCATTCAGTGAGGCCAGGACTTCACCCTTATGCATGAATTACTTGCTATCACCCCTTTTGTTTCAAAGGTAATACAGGTACATTAACTACATGGTAGCAATTGCTCCATGTATTTTAGCCTTTCTGTGCAGGCCAGAAAAATCCTTGCCTAGCAAGATTAAGAAAATTCTTAATAACAACAGTAATAATAGTAACCAGTTGAGTAGGCCGTTAGAATACTTTGGGGCCTTATCCTCTCTCACAGTGTAAAAAACCCAAACAACAGTACAACTATTATCTTTATGCTACCATGACCCAAAATGCATCTGTTGCTGCAAAATGCAGAGCACTTTGAGACCAACAGGATCATCACTGCCAAAATCACATTGCCAAGAAACCAAAAAGAAAAGTCAAGAGCATAGTTAAGAATTGAGCACAATTTCCTCTTGTTTTCCCTTTACCTTTTGTCTCTGCTCTCTTTCATGTGTTTTGTGGGGATTTACTCATACATGGTATAACACTGGTTTGAATACAGAAGAGACAAATCTTGTTGCAACTTCAGTCAGTCATTTTTTCAGATCAGATTGCTCATTCTGAATACTGAGGGAGAGTACCAAAGGTTGCTCAGAGACCTGAGGTATAACATTTCAATCTCACTCTTTCTGTCCTTCCATTACATTTTGCTGTAGCGGAGCTGTTACACTGTTTCTTATTTCTAAATAATAATGGTAAAATCCTAAAGCCTGGGAATATTCTGCACTCTCTTTAAATTGTGGCTGAAATTTGGTGTTTAAGATGGAAGTAATGAGCATCAAAGAAGATTTGGGAGTAAGATGTTACAATATTAATAACACCATTTTTTCTTGTTCCCAAACATGTCACAGGTCATGTTGCCAAAGATGTAATGGAATTTCCTCCATGTAGTAATTTATACACAATGTACTTTTTACTCCTGTCACAGTTCACCAAGGAGGAAAGAAGTGCTCTGGGCAAACTTGTACAGAAGAAGTCATGCCTATCGATTGGTGAGATCCTTACTCATAAGTTATTAAAGATGTGAAAGGTTTTCATGTGATGGTGGGTCAGAGCCTTCTGTGGTCCTGTAATTGTAACCACTTGTTCAGTGTCCTTATAGGTTTGTGTGAAGGGTAGCATGGTGTGTGTGTGTTTTTTTCCCTTAGGTAATATTCTGCGTTCTGTAAAATTAAGACGTTTGGCACTTCTCACTGAATTGAATGACAGCCTTTTATTCAGCTGCCAGGGCATTTACCCAATGCAGAGTGAGTATAAAATGCTACCATTCTGATTTACACTCACTTTGCCTGGGTGTGAATAGCTACAAAAGGTGGAGGGCAGTCCTCCTCTTCCTCCCTCCTCAGTTTCACAAGCAGTATCTCCAGGCAGGTCTACTCTACACTTAAAATGCTGCATCTGTGAAGCTATGCTGCTGTAGCACTTTAATGAAGATGCTCTACGCCAACGGGAGAGAGCTCTCCCATCAGCATAGTTAATCTACCTCCCCGAGAGGTGGGAGAAGCTCTCCTGTCAACATAGCGCTGGTTACACAGGGGGATAGGTCAGTATAACGATGTTACTTGGGGTGTGGATTTGTTACACCCCCTGAGTGACTTCGTTATACTGACATAGGTCTGCAGTGTAGACCAAACCTCAATGTATTACACACCAGGCTTGCTCCACCATCTGAGCACTTGTTTTGGCTGGCCACCCTGCCAGCCGCTGTTCCTTGCTGCCTCCTGCCGGCCAACTGCTCGCCACATTTGCCAGCCACCCATCAGTCACCTCCTGCTGGCACCTGCCTCTCTGCTGTGACCTTTGTAGGTCAATCTCTTAGTGATTTTTTAAGCTCTCAGCAGGCTGGGTAGAAACACTGCCCCACCACAAGTGATTTCAGCTCTCATTGAGTACTTAACATAACAAGATTCTCCTAATGAAGCTTATTTAGCTCTATTATTGACAATGGGGGAGGAACAGGTTAAACCAGACCGGGGACCCTTAGGGAGGATGCACACTTCCTGGCTGAGACACCTGTCTCTATCCTTTCTTGTACAGGAGTCTGGCATTCCAGCTCCTGGCTTAACAAGATCCTTTCAGCTGAGGGTGACCCCCTCATATGGGACAGGTCCCTTTATTCATACAGTAAAGACAACAGCATCGATAACAGCATTTCCCTATCCCTGCATTCAGTACTAAGGTGATTTGTAACCCAACACCAGACGAAGTTGATCACTTTGCACAACACGGCTCTCTCTGGTGGATATCTAAGCAGAGTAGGTGTGTTCATGTAAATACAGTTTGTTCCTGAAATCTCTCCCCTTCCCAGCTTGCTGTCAGAGGAGCGTTCATTCAGACCCTGCTTACACATGCATAGCTGGGGACTGCAACGCATCATATGCTCTGTGGATCACACACAGAGGGGAATGCATAACATGCACTGACCAGTGGGCTACACAGAGCACATAGGCAGCTATTTGGCTGCAGGGAGTTAAGGAGCACATGGGAAGGGACCATTACTCTCATCAGTGCTAGCCTACTGAGTTGTGGGGAAGAGAGGGCAGTTGTGATGTTTTTCACCTGTCCATTGACCAAGCTGCTCAGGTAGATCTTCAGCACCGGTAAAGCAGCCTAGCTCAATTGAAATCAATAGAGCTATCTCAGTTTTCCCCATCTGAGCATCCTATATTTTTAAAATACTGCAAATACTACAGAATTTCCTGAGTGAGACAACTTGCAGTTGGGGTGCTCCAGCTGAAAAGAACCTATAATATCTATATGCCTTTCATTGTAAAACACTGAGGGAACAGTGACAGAGAATAAACAGGGTCATACAAAAGGAGAAAAGACACAGGATGGCATAAGTGCCATATAAAGATATTTGGTGTGTTTAATGCTGTTATTTTTCGTGACTTACTAGTTTGGTCTGAAGTGTAGACAACAAGTCTGCTGTAATAGTAAAGGAATATTCTCTCTTACAGCTGTAAGGGAGAAATAAAATAAAGTTATAGCACCATGCTGCTTCTTTCTTGCTGCAGGGGATGAGAGGAAAAATCTACTTTGAAGAGCTAAGCCGTCAATGAGGTGAAAGAAAGAAACAGACCAGGGCTGTGCAAAAAACCTCAGACTGGGAGATGGGGCAAGTCCTGGGAGGGAAAAAAGGCTTTCACTAAAGTTCCAAAAACCAGCTCTTGTGCCACCTGGACTATATGTTTTGCTTAAAAAGATGAACAATCGAGGAGAGAGGAACTAAGAGGTGGAAGTGCAAGGGTCAGGAAGTCCAAGTGAAAGAAGCCCTTGAGATAGGAATAAAGAAAGAAAAAGAGTTGAAAAAAGAAACAGAGAAATAGTAACTAGAGATTCTCTTTCTTTGTGAAGACAGTAGCCTGCAGACTCTTCCCACTGTACCAGATAAAGTGTGTTGAATGCAGTGCATTCTTGTTATCAAAGGAGCCCAAGCAAAAACCTTAAGGGACATCAGGTGCTGTACTCTGCTGACTGCTGGCCACAGGTGGGATTTTGAGTTGTCATTTGAAACCCATAACAAAGAGACCCAAATAAATAAATAAAAAGTCTGCTGGATGTTCTACTGTCTTTTGTTCTAAAGTTGGGAAGTTTTATGTTGAAAAGCACAGTTAACTATTCCAGTCTCTAATATCGCCATTTGACTCATCTGTCCTCAAGGCTTTCTTTCTCCTAGACACCTCCCCCTATCAGCTTATGTCTTTTGGCACACCCCGCCCCCACCCCACCAGGAGTTGGGAGGGGAACCTGGCCAACTCTCTCTCCTAGATTCCAGTCCAGGGCCCATTGTAAGATGCTAAGTCCTGCACCCCAAAGTGCTATTTCCTGGCAGACTCCTCTTTCCCAATAGACAAAGTACTTGGAATCAAAGATAAAGTTTCAGACGTTCTGAGACTCATCAGTCTCTTCCCTTTTAGCTTAGCAACATTGCTACAGATAGAGCACAATAGCTCCTGGAGTGCTCGTTCTCAGAGTACAGCTCAGTTCACCTCCACTGTCTGCTCTCCTCCTGAGCTGGGCTGCATTCCTTTTGACCTCCTCTTCCAAGCCATGCATGCATTGCAGGTGGGGTGGGGTGGGGCTGACTGACACCAGAGCAGCTGCTTAACCCCTTCCATATGGTGCAGAGTTTGTATAATATGGACAAAATTATGCTTCCCCCTAACCCAACCTGGGGTGAAGCCCTGAAGCCCCTTGCCTAATCCAGAGGGCTACCTCTGCTGGACTCTTTATATACTCTGAAAGGGCTGGACATAAAATGAGTAACCAGGCTGGAGAGCTGAGTCTCAGAAGGGGCAGACCACCATGAGACCAGAGTGGCTGTCAATTGGAGGGTGCCAGGAAAGGAGAGAACCTGCCACGAGCTGTCTGTCTACTAGGTGGCATCTGTGGTGTGTGACCCTCTTCACCACAACACAGCTGCGACCAGTCAGCTATCTCAAAATCTCTACAACCAGTAGTAAGTTCTTCAATCAAACAGTCAAGTTATCTACCCAATTGGAACCTAGTTCATGTTAATGTGAACTTTGGTTTGCGTTATACAAACTTCACTCTGTGTTTTGAACCAGGAAATGCTCAGCAGAGATCCCACATGTCTGTCATGGCATCGTCCCCAAGGCACCATACCGAAACCCGGGACCTAAGCATCCCATACTTCTGAAGGGTTTGAGATCTGGATATGAATTCTGTTGCTTCATCATATTATTAAAATATTAACATGGTCCAGGTTTGGATTTATTAGCTTACTCAATCCTGATCACAACCAGTGTTGTTGGCTAGTTGCCATTCATAGCAATGGTGCTCTTTGTAAATGAGTATGCCATGAGAGTCAGCTCTTGTTCTTTATAGCCATTTCTGTTGCTTGGTTTTTCTATTCTGTTCTCTTTCCAAAATCATCTCATATTCATATGGACTATATGCATTCAAAGTTCCTTTGATTATTAGCCTTTTGTTTTCTGACTTGGTTTCAAGTTGAACTCCCCTCTTTAGACTATGCTGTTACTCATTATTAAAATGATGGACTTGTGAAACATTGCAGCACAGGCTCATTATGTTGGTTATCCAAGATGGTTTGAACTTAGTCAGTTTTCACTATGCTCTTATACTAAAAGAAGCTTTTGTGGGGAATTAAGCTGATGTTCAGTCATGAAGAAAATATTCAAAAAGTTGAGCCTAGGGAGGAATGGATGATTCAGAGGGCTTAGTAATAGGATACACTATAGAGCTTTCTCCCATAGTTCATTGATTCAAATCCACCCTGGTCAGTTGTGGCCAGAAATTATCACCATCTGACAGCTGTGAGGAGAGGAAGGATCGTTTTGTTGTTAACTCACAAAACTGGGGGTGAGCAGCATTAGCTTGTATAATCTGCTCTGACACTCTCCTGTGACAATAGCTAAGAATTACAGAAAAAAGTTGCTTTCTTCTATTATTCAAAATGAACTTTATTCTAGTGCTGAAAAAAGTTATCCCTAAAGCGTTTCTCTCAGTGGGGGTGGGGGTGAGGGGGCGAGGAGAGATTGCTGCACTGTAGACCTTCTGCCTTGAACCTTTCTAGCCCTCCTCTTGCCCATCTTCTTTCTTCATATTAAGGAAGTAGTAGACACACACTCATGCTGTTGATTTCCTGTGTGTCACTGGGCAAGTCACTTAACAGCCATGTGCCTCTGTTTTCCCACCTGTAAAACGGGATTTTGCCTGCCTCACACTTTTGTTGTGATTTTAATCATTTAATTCATTAATGTTTTTAGACCACTCTGAAAATCAGAGGCGGAAGTCACTACAGAAAGGCAAAGTATAATTACAAATCAATATGCAAAATCTTTATAGAGAAGTGACAATGGGAAATAACTGGTACCTTTCTGTTATGGCGCTGGGTGAACAATTTGTACTGAATTACGTACTCTGGGCTAGGCTAGACTAGACTTTGCAATCTGCTTTAAGTAAGGGGCAGCATGTAGTTGTCCTACCCCAGGAGCAGAGCAGGTACTGAATTGTAGCTTAGAGTTTCCTCACTTCCCCCATGGAGCAAGGCATAAACAAGCTGCGCCAGCCATTTCCTAGCCCAGCTCTGAAAGTTTCCTCTCATGATAGCTCAGTTGTGCTTGCTGACATGTTTGGGGGAGAGGGGCAGAGCCAGGGCTCTAGAAACTCCCCAACCCTGTCTGCTGATTCCCTCTCCCACCTGCGTGGGACAGGTCTCTGGGCAGCTACTCTGAGTCCCATGATGCAGATAACCCACAAAGGGGAGTAAGAGGGTGTCTTTTTCCCCCTTGCTGCCCTGAATGGCTGCATAGGCCAGCTTGTTAAGATATTTATATCTTTTTGCCTCAGATTGTTGCATCTTTTTCTGTTTCTGAACTGTCTGTCTCAACTGAACTGTCTGAACTGTCACAATGTAGTTGAACGTATCTGAATTTCAAACCTTATTGCAGAACAATTTCAGCAGATACTTACTGGTCAACACTGTAAGTGTTTGAAATGTGTCCTGTTGTGCTTGGAAATGTATGTTCCATGATGTTCTAGCCAGGTGAGTCATACTGATTATAATGAGGTTTCCACTGTGAATTTTTGCAATTATGAAATCAAAAGTCCTCTCCTGTGATTCTTCTGCTGTACTTGTGCAATGCATACATTCCCAGTCAAGTCATTCACTACAATAGTCACAGAAAGATAACAGAAAAATGGTCCTAACTAAATTCATTAAAAATCCAAATAGCTGTTCTCAGACTCTTCTTACAGTATTCACTTGGCATGATCAACATTGATTTCATGGACTGCTTCCGTATGGTAGCTACCTAGATGTTGTCTCTTTAAAAGAGCCTTGAAATACATTGGTAGGACGGCATGGAAGACAGTTGCTTGTCACTTCCCTGTGCTTATGTAATAGGGAAGAATAATTCTCTCCACTGAAGGAATTACTGGGTGAAGTTCTATGGCCTGTATTATACATAGGGTCAAAGTAGATGGTCATAGTGGTTCCTTCTGGCCTTAAAATCTATTAGTGTCTGGGAATGATCATCTGGCACTTTGCACGAATACTAAACTAACTTTAAAAAAAATAAGTGTTGAGTGTTCAGCACATTATTGAATAATCATGCAGCTTCAGAGCAACAGGGCAGCATAACTGTGTGAGTGGCATATTTGCACCTTGCAATATGACCTAAATAACAAATCAAAGGCTCTTAAAAAAAGGGAGAAAATGTTCCTGTGTTCACCAAACTGTTGAAGCTACATGACAGCAAGCAAGCATTTTGAAAACTATGAAAAAGGAGGGCATCGCAGTCTATAACACTGCATAATTAAGCATTTTCTCAAAACGTGTTCTTAAAAGCCTTGGAGTGTTTGTAAGCTGCCAGTAAACTATTAATAAGGCACTGTCAAAATGGAAATTAACTCTTTAAAATATGGAGGTAGATAAACTGAAGGTTTCCGTGGCATACAATTAGGCAGAGGGCATGAATCTCTTAGCATCATGCTCATTTAGAAAGAATTGCTGAATAAACATAACCTTTGCTTTAAATGGAAGGTGTGCACAGTGGTGCATAGGATGGTAATTAGTTCTATGGTGCAGGGAAAAGTGTTAGCACAGAAGCCATGCCATCTAAAAATAAAAAATATGGCTTTGGTTTAGCAGGCTTGGTAAGCAGCACAGTATCTGAATGCAGAAATGGCTTCTGATCAAAAAACCCAAGCATTCATTGGGACTTAATGATCTTTTCCCATTGTCAACCAGAATGCGTTTTTTTTAAAGGTTTACAATACATGCTCACAGTTTCACATACCCAAAACATCATCTATTAAAAAAACATTAAGGCTATAAAAGAAGCCCACAGAAGCAAGAAAAATTATAGTTGCCGATTAAACCTCTTTGGTTTAATATTAAGGACACCACAGGAAAACGTTAATGTGGAACCTAATTTTGGAAATGTAAGGATAATGATTATTCTACCACAGCTGATAAGAATCATTGCCATTTATTCTAGTGCCTGGCATACACAAGATCCAGATCCATTCAGTGCCACTGAAATGAAGCCACCACTTGGATGAACAGCACAGTTGTGGGGATAACTGTTGTGTAGTGTGCTGCAGGAGAGTGGCTGGAAGGAACATTTTGCTCCAAACTGTGCGAAATGCAATGGATCTTCAAGACGGGGGTTTCCAGTTTGGGGAGCAAAGTTAAGCCAACACTGAGTGCTCTTGGAAAATCTCACCCTAATGTTTACTCATGCAGAATGGACCTTTGTGTCTATCTTTATAGACTCTGCATATAATTAGTGCTTTGTGACTTTTCTTCATAATGTTTTTTTAATAATTTTCAACGGATTATTAGGGCAAGTAATTATTGAAAATAGGTTGCATTATCTATTTAGTATAAATTAAATTAGATAAGAACATGTAATTACGATGTGTGACTATACTATAAAAAATTCCTATTAAGCTTCATGGAAGAAACCTACTGTGCATACACATTGGGCAAATTCGAAAGTTCAGCATATTAGTCATTTCTAATTTTACTTTTGCAAAATAGCAGAAGTGATTAAATATAGATCATATGGTTGGAGCAAATGCCTCAAAACCTGGGTTTTAAAAAACAGAAAACCTGAAGGGTTTGCACAGAGGTTTAGCGACAGATTCTGCTTATCACTTCTAGGCCACAAATACTGCATTCTGACCCACATGGGTCCCCTGCACCCATGATAAGCCAAACTGACTTCTAATGGCACAGATATAAGAGCTACACTGGTGGATTAGTTTGCAGGATGAGAGCCTAGAGGTGTACTAGTTTTTCACCTCTGGACACCATGGTTCAATTCATGTCACAAATGGATATAAATTTGTTGGCCTCAGTTTAATCCCTGGAGGACAGCTGTAGGTAACAAAACTGCCACATAGTTTGCCAGGGAGTTTCTCTTCAGGAAAGGGTCAAAATGGAAAGGTACGAGAGCTGCAGGTCATGAGGCAGCTGCTTTGGCAGTGCTAGGATAGGGAAACTCACTCAGTGCCTGTCATCTGGGTGTTGTGATCTACACCACCTAATGCCAAGTGAATGCTATCAATCTGTCACATTTGTGAGTGCTAACGTTCAGTTCAGGTGAGTAGTATAAGAGTGAAACTAAGGGTCTGGAAAATTCTAACTCAGATTTTATTTTTTCCCTGCTATAAAATGGCTGAATGGATTTTTTGAAATTGAAAACAAAACAAAAAGATGACTGCTGTGCTGAGATCTGGATGCCAAGTTACAGTTCAGAGCAAGGTTTTATGACTGGGTATGAAACACAAACGTTGAGAGAATATTAATTATAGTATCACCACAGAGCACATATTATCAGTTGCCAATAACTACCATACTCTATTCAGAAATATCAGCATCTAGTCCTGTACTTAAAAACATCCCCTACCTTTAATGTTTCTCATTTGCATGTACAGCAAAACCTAGATTTTAATTTTATGTTTCTTATTACGGTGCTTTACTGCAACTTCTTTAGCTCCTCAATTAAAATCTTGGGGAGTCAGGGAGAGGGAGTCTGAGTCAGATCTCCGTTACCCTTGTGCCATTCCAGTGAAGTCAACAGCATGGCATGATACAATCTGAGACACAGTTTGGCCCAAGGTATTTAAACACCACTTAATCTTCCTGCTTAGAAATGGAATCAGGAATCATGGGAACTGATGTGAAATAAACCTAAAATGCATTGTTGATGAAAAGCAGGTGAAAACTTACTTGTCTTTCAATACCACTGTGTTATGTAGTTGCCCAATACTTCAGTGCTGTATGTGTGACTGTATAGTCTGAACAGGATAAGGGGTATCATGCAGCATATTGCGTGGAATCCACAAAGCTACTTAAGTGCTTAAACCAAGATTTAGGTGCCAAAATCCCCCAAACTCCCGCTGAACCCTGTATGCACCTAAATTCACTTGGTGTTGAAGTTTTTCGAAGTAAATATTCCCTAGGCGCTTAAATTTCTGCCTCTGGGCATGCATGTTGGTGCCTCACCTACCAGATCAAGCCACATTAAAAATCAAGAAGCAGGTGCCCATTGTGACAAAGTGGGATTTTTTCATAATATTTTCAGTTTCCCCTATGTGCTGCATGTTTAACTAGGTGGTGAGAACAAGGTGGTTTATTCTTTGTAACAATCCAGGTGTGATTGTTGCCTAGTTGCCTGGGCTCAGACCATGGCCCAGACATTTTGTAACCCAGCAACTGATGACTCTGGGGCCCATCCTCTCCAAGAAGCCAGCAAGTTTTGGCCAGCAGGAGAACAAAGGGGAATAACCAGGTGACTCTGGTCACCTGGGAAGAAGAACAAAGACTGAGAGGGGCCAGGAGGATGGTACAGTGTGGGCTGCTGGAAGCAGGACACGCGCTTCTGGACTGGGACTCAGGATGGTTCAGAGAACAGGGCCTCTGAGCTCAGGGTTCATCCAAATGGAGTTTGCTCTAACTTTTCCATTTTCTATCCTGACCTAAGGTCTTTCTACACTGTGTTCCAGACAACTCATAAATCCTTCTGTTTTACAATGCTGGCTGAGTGTCACTCCAGATTGAGTCAGAGGTCCATTGTTCCCTTTGGGCATGTAAGTCTCCCCCAGGAGTTCAGTTCTGGTGGACTCACTGAGGGGGGCTCACAGTGTGAACCAGGGGCACTGAGGGCTCCGAAGTTCAGTCCCAGAAGGCAGAGAAGACAAGGGGCTTACCCCAGTGAGTGAGACCCTAAGGAGGGTTAGCACACCACAGCAGGTTCCTTCTAGGGCTGTTTGAGAGCACCAAAACTTGGGGAACCGTAAAAGCAACAAGGAGTCCGGTGGCACCTTAAAGACTAACAGATTTATTTGGGCATTAGCTTTTGTGAGTAAAAACCCCACTTCTTCAGATGCAAGGAGTGAAAATTACAGATGCAGGCAGTGTTGTACTGACACACAAAGAGAAGGGAGTTGCCTCACAAGTGGAGAACCAGTGTTGACAGGACCAATTCAATCAGGGTGGCTGTAGTCCAATTCCAATAATTGACACCCGTGACACCCGTCTTATAACTTTTAGCCCAGTAATAAGAGCACTCACCTGGGATGTGGGAGACCCAGGGTCCAGTCCCCCTGCAGCAATTCTGGCTCCATGTCTGTGGACAGTGCTGTGATGAGGAAGAGCAATAGCAAGATGGGAAAAGAACAACTCTTCTAATGGCTTTGAATTGAGATCAGAGATGACACATTTCAATTACAGCATTCGTTCCTGATGTCAGAGAGAGGTTAAAATGGAATGACTCTTTTGTGCATTTGGAGCAATTAGAGGTCTGAAAATGTCTTTTCGCAACTAAATGATAATTGCTTCTGAATAGTCAAAGCTGCAGAACCTTTTCCGGATTGGAAGCTATGTTTAAAACTTTTTATTACTCATCTACACAGACTTAATTGACTGAGGTTCTAAACCCCAACCCTCTAGTGAGTACTGATGAGGTTTGAAGTTATTCTGAATGGCTAGCATTTTAAAATATAGACAAGGAAGTACGGGATGGAAATGCAGCTTAGCAAGTAAAATTATTACGATTATTTCAATTTCACAGCTGCACATGAGGCTATACCTGAAGATCACATTGAAATATCAGCTAGTGCAAAGCAGGACTACCCGCTTATGAAGTACTATTTCACACTACACTTGTGCTCAGTTATCTATATTAGATTCTAGATGATGCTTAAAGTGCTTGGTTTTTTTTAACTTAATTGGTTTGGGTCCTAACTACTTTAGACACCTCCTCTGGGCCATGGCACTAGTGATCAGCGGTGGTGCTCGGACACTTTCAGTGGAGGACCTTGTGGCTCACACTCTAGCTTAGTCAATGAAATCTCATTTGTGGACCTTCAGGGCATGTTGCAATGGGAATGAGGTGGAAGGGGAATAGCTTAGTGCAGTGTTTCCTAAACTTGGGATGCCGCTTGTGTAGGGAAAGGCCCTGGCGGGCCGAGCCGGTTTGTGTACCTGCCACGTCACAGGTTCGGCTGATCGCAGCTCCCACTGGCCGCGATTCGCCGCTCCAGGCCAATGGGAGCTGCTGGAAGCAGTGCAGGCCAAGGGATGTACTGGCTGCTGCTTCCAGCAGCTCCCATTAGCCTGGGGCAGTGAACCATGGCCAGTGGGAGCTGCGGTCAGCTGAACCTGTGGACGCGGCAGGTACACAAACCACCCCAGGGGCTTTCCCTGAACAAGAGGCATCCCAAGTTTGGGAAACACTGGCTTAGTGGATGGGACTAAAGCTTGTCCATCCAACTATCTCCTATCTTTGGTCCTGGCTAGCCGTTCACATAACAGATCCAGATCACCATTTTGCTCCATGGAGGGGCTTTTCTAGTGGCAGGGGAAACAAAGCTGTAGAGGCAGCACTCCCGCAGTCTTCTGGCTTTCATCCCCTTCACCCATGAAGATGGGGGGTGGGGAGATGATCTGGTCCTATATTATATTCTAGAGCTATTTTATCTCCCGTTCCTCAGACCACAGAATACTTTCGAATGTCATGACTGGTTCTGACGACCACAGCTATAGCCCCTGTTTGATGAATGTAGGGATGTTCCAAAGATGTCTTACTATGTGGATGGGGCCATGCTACATAGAGATTTTGGACCAGATTCTCTCCCCCTCTCTTGTGTCCAAAGTCCGTTTCAAATAGCAGGTGGGTGCAGAGGTTTGTGTTGCATGGAATTGGTTAGTGTATGAATAGGGCAGTCTTCTGATTCCCTGCCAAGGTGTTTGGATGTAATATTGCAAGATCACTGGGACAGGAGTTCCTGTTAGGGTATACAGGAATATTTAGAGAATACAGGAGTATTCACTGCTGTCAAACCTCTTTTCTTCTTCTCTTCTAGTTTTGCAACTCACTTTTGATATGGTGAGCAAATTCCAGTGATAGACACGACAACAGTCGAATACTGACAGCTCTATAATAAACAGCTACCTGTCCAGATATAATACTCTCCTCCCTCGTGTCAGACACAATGCATATCAGCTTGTCTAAATCATCCTTCCTTTAGATGTGATAAAGCTGGCATGCAGCAATAAGCACCAATTTAAGTATTCCTGTGATTTTCTTTGGGATGTAGGAACATGCAGAGACCTAGAAATGTCTCAGCTAAATTGTTAACAGTAAGAGTCAGAGCCCCAACTAACTCCTAACTTCCACTGAAATCAATGGAGGATAGGACCCTAAATACCCTTTGAGGATCTGGGACTAAAATTCACCACAACTGTTCAGAACTTCAGGGAAGTACAGGAGCACAAGCTGAAAGCGGGTATGTGGACTAAAGAAATTATGTATTTCTCTATCATTTTAGTAGCTTTATTAGATGCTTCTACAGTGCTAATGAAACCTCCTGAAAGCATGAGATCTCTTGACTCTGAATAGCAATTGCCTCATTCCTGCACACTACACAGTCACATTTGTTAGTGAAAAAGCCAACAAATGCTTATGACTAATTTAATCAACTGCAGACAATACCTGTTGTGTGTGGAGTAGCGGTTAGCAAGAATGTCGAGGCAAATTTTAAAAAAATAACAACTGCTTTTTTTATTAAGAGGTAAGTTAAAGTGAATTTGATTGAAAGGCCTCAAGTGAAAGTGTGGCCTATTCCAGAATTCCACCCACACAATACTCCCACCAGGAGTGACAACACATTCCACCAATGGAACACAAAAAAATACCATAATATCAAAGGCATGGCTGTCATTAGGTGCTCAGTGATCTAAGGGTAGGATACTATTACCTATAGCAGCCATTTCTGAGAGTTGATTAATCCTTTTGTAAAAAAAAAGAGGAGTCCTTGTGGCACTTTAGAGACTAACAAATTTATTTGGGCATAAGCTTTCACCTACTGACTGCTATACTTACCTACATGCTTCCAGCTTTCATCCCGACCACATCACACGATCCATTGTCTACAGCCAAGCTCTAAGATACAACTGCATTTGCTCCAATCCCTCAGACAGTGACAAACACCTACAGAATCTCTATCAAGTGTTCTTAAAACTGCAATATGCACCTGGTGAAGTGAAGAAACAGATTGACGGAGTCAGAAAGGTACCAAGAAGTCACCTATTACAAGACAGGCCCAACAAAGAAAGTAACAGAATGTTACTAGCTGTCACCTACAGCCCCCAACCAAAACCACTCCAGCGCATCATCAAGGATCTACAACCTATACTGAAGGATGATCCCTCACTCTCACAGACCTTGGGAGACAGGCCAGTCCTCGCTTACAGACAGCCCCTCAACCTGAAGCAAATACTTACCAGCAACTACACACTACACAACGAAAACACCAACCCAGGAACCAAACCCTGCTACAAACCCTGGTGCCAACTCTGTCCACATATCTATTCAAGGGACACCATCATAGGACCTAACCACATCAGCCACACCATCAGGGGCTCATTCACCTGCTCATCTACCAATGTGATATATGCCATCATGTGCCAGCAATGCCCCTTTGCCATATTCATTAGCCAAACCAGACAGTCTCTACACAAAAGAATAAATGGACACAAATCTGACATCAGGAATCATAACATTCAAACCAGTAGGAGAACACTTCAATCTCTCTAGTCACTCAATAACAGACCTCAAAGTGGCAATTCAACAAAAAAAACTTCAAAACCAGACTCCAATGTGAAGCTGCAGAACTGGAATTAATTTGCAAACTGGATACCATCAGATAAGGCCCAAATAAAGACTGGGAGTGGTTGGGTCATTACAAAACCTAAACTTAATTTCCCCAATACTAATTTCTCCCTACTGTTACTCACACCTTCTTGTCAACTGTCTGTAATGGGCCACTCTCTTACCACTTCAGAAGTTATTTTTCCTCCCTTGGTATCCTGCTGTTAATTGATTTATCTCGTTAGACTGACCTAACACTTGGTAAAGCACCTCCATCCTTTCATGTATTTATACCTGCTTCTGTATTTTTTACTTCATACATCTGATGAAGTGGGTTCTAGCCCATGAAAACTTATGCCCAAATAAATGTGTTAGTCTCTAAGGTGCCACAAGGACTCCTCATTTTTTTCGCTGATACAGACTAACACGGCTACCTCTAATCCTTTTGTGAATGTCAAATACATCAGGATATAGTCCAGTTCATATCGTTTTAGACATCACAAGCTCTGACTCGTTAGTGATAGTTGATAACTCGTCTTTTCCTCTTGATCATATTTTCACCCATGCAATCTTTACAGCAATTTTCAACTGATATTATAGCAGGCCAAAGCCACAGGAGACAGCACAGATGGCTGCAGCAAAAGTCTAGTAATTAGAAACCCCTTGGTTCAAAGTAGGATTACCCACTAACCTATTGTGTGATCTCAGCTATGTCTCCTAATTCTCTTGCTCTGTTTAGCAATATCATTTGTTGTTTTAAAACCAACATAACACAGTACCAAGAAATAAAAAAGCCTCTGTGAACTAAGATATCCTGGAGAAAATACATTTCAAAAAGAGAAACACTAAAAGAAGGTGAAGAAGAAGCTGACCAGTGCTAAAATAAATACCAAGACTGGAGAGAGACTTTTTTTTCCTTTCTATTCATGTAAATACCATGTTGGTTTGCCTGCTTGCTAATACTAAACAGGCCTCTTTCTAAACAATTTCATCAGCATCTGTGTTTTAGGATTTTATTTTTTACTCCCAGATTTGTTTACCAATAAATCTGGCATCCAGGTTCCTTTTAGAATTAATATAAGCTGATGGTTTGGGGAGCTAAGAACAAGTAGCTTTCAGTGTCTGGAAATCTGTGCCTTGCTCAAATCTGCATTTGGCAGCTTCGGATCTTATCAGTGACTTTTCACCAGTAAGAATATGAGTACAGTATGTGATGTTATTTTAGCTGAATGTGTGAAAGTTATGTGTGTGGGGATTCTGTGAGCCTAATCTGCATTTACACCAATGCCCTTTTACATCATTACAGCAGTGTAAAGGGGCTTTAGTGTAAATGAGACTCAGACCGTATCTGTCTCCTTCATGACGTCCATTATATGTACATCATTTGCTTAGTCTGGTATTTTTCTTGAATAACTTTCTCTGTGCATAACCATATTTGTAATATTGCTGCAGTCTTCCTCCAAATCCAAAATCAAACAAATGATTAAAAATGTTTCCATTGTACATACAGATTGATTCTACCTCTTAACTATTTCTCCCTCCCGCATCCCAGCCCAATGCCCAGGCCTCCTGAAGAAGGCACAGCTGTTGGTTCTGGGTACATGTTTGTGCGGGATGCACTGAGACTTGCTTAATCTATTACCCTTCTGAGGTCTGGACCGTTCCATTGCACTGAAGTTCTCTCGTTGTTCCCGTTTGGCTCCTGCCATGGATAAAGAATTGGGCAATGAGTTGGATCCATCTGTTGAAGCGTCTGAAAAGTAGATATGCCCCAGCATCCTCTTTACTAGAAGGAATTAGTAATTATTAGATTGTAAGTACTAACCCTGCAGGGCAACGTCTTACTAAGGGTCTGTCAATATTGCAATCAGGAGGTCTGATTGCAGCTTGTGTAGACATGCCTGAGGTAGCTTGGGTATGTCTATATGTGCTGCAATAACACCTCTGGATTGCCGCATAGATGTACTCTAGGTCAGGGGTTCTCAACCTTTTTTCTTTCTGAGCATTCCTCCCCCCCACATGCTATAAAAATTCCATAGCCTATCTGGGGAACTGTTTTTTTGTATATCCAGTGGATTAAAAGGCAGGGACCGTGTTAGGACAGGGATTGGCAAAGTTTGGCACGCAGCCCGCCAGGGTAAGCCCCATGGCAGGCCGGGCCAGTTTGTTTACCTGCCACATCTGCAGGTTTGGCTGATCACAGCTCCCACTGACCGCGGTTCACCGCTCCAGGCCACTGGGAAGCGGTGACCAGCACATCCCTCGACCCGCACCACTTCCCACAGCCCCCATTGGCCTGGAGCAGTGAACCACGGCCAGTGGGAGCTGCGATCGGCTGAACCCGCGGACGTGGCAGGTAAATAAACCGGTCTAGCCCGCCACGGGGCTTACCCTGGTGGGCCGCATGCTAAAGGTTGCTGATCCCTGGTGTTAGGAGGTAGCAAGCAGGGTAATTGCCCAGGGCCCCACACCAGAGGGGACTCTGTGAAGCTAAGCTGTTCGGGCTTCGATTTTCAGCTCCAGGCAGTGGGGCTCAGGCTTTGGCTTTCTGCCCTGGGCTCCAGCAAGTCTAATGCCGGCGCTGCTCTCTGGTTGATTTTGGTGTGTGTCCCCCCCCCCCCGAAACCTGCTCGCCACCCCCCAGAGGACCCCTGGCGGAGAACCACTGCTCTAGGTGTTTGTATAACACCTAGCTCTTACATAGCACTTCTCATGTGTAGATATCAATGTGCTTTAGAAATGATCTCTGCTGGGAAAAGTGAGGCCTCACGTGAGACTCTAGGACAGTAATGATCTGAGGGCATCGTGGGAGTGCTATAATACAACTGACGCAGACAAAGAAGGAAGGCAGCAGTATTCCTGACACCTTCATTCAGTGTCATACTGGGATTCCCTGGGCTGGTTATTTCCTACAGGATGAGATTTTTCACAAATAGGGTAGTAATTCCAGACACAAACTTCCAATTATCAATACAGGGAGCTCAGAGACATCGAAGAGCAGCTAGCTGTGTTAGAGAGATGGGGCAATATGTCAGCTTAACTATGTTTTAATATTTATGTGGCTTGACAAGCTAGCATAGATCCTGGCCCGCACTGGGCTGTGCAGGCGTGTTCCTTTTTTTTTTTTTCCCGCTCTGGTTGCCATTATGTTGCTGCTGCTTTAGCTGTCAAACTTCAAGGTCAAGCTCTGGAGCTGGGAGTGGGCAGAACAACAACTAGGCCATGGAATGCAGCCTCCTCCTTCCCTTCACCTTTTGTAGGGCTCTTGTGGTGTCTATTAAAGCACAAAGCTGGATGTATGAAAGCACAGAGCTCAAACAGTCATGCTGGGATTAGGATGCTGGCTTTAACTTTTGACAGTGTCGATGAACAACAATAAGAAACCCAGCACAGGGCAGCTACTGAAAAAGCTTAAGTGATTCCATGTAGTGGCTCTGCAAACTATAATAGAACAGGGAGTATCAGACTTGTACTTGCTAAAATTTATAGGGACAGGAGACTAACATGGATCATAGCTTTCTTCAGTAAAAGTAACATTTTTTTATCCAATTAGGCGAAGTTGCTTTATTTTACAAGTCACTGACAGCATCAGCCTGGGGTCTGTCAGTGCAGTAACGGGGCATAATTCACTCTCAGCGTTAAACGAAATATCCCAAAATTGGATGGCAGATCCGAAGCATTCAGTAATTCATGCTTTCGCTGTCTAGTACTGAGTGTCCTTGCGTAGGAAGGGGAAGGGAGACATTGGATTTTAGTGTAAAGCCTATTTATTGTGACTGATGCAGACTGAAAATGGTGCTTAATTTATTAAACCCCTATGTCCTTGAATGAATGTGAGGTTATGGCCATAAGAGGGCAGCACAGTAACACTTTCCCACCTGTAAGTAAAAGGATTTTGAGATGCACTCTCACTTTCCAGGAGTCCAGTTGTCATGTCAGATATCAAAGATCCTCACATATTCCCCATTAAGAACGACTGATCTTAGAGGCAAAGGGGGACAAAAGATGGGATACTGTCAGCAAAATAGGTATAGGAGAGAGAATGTTACAACTGCTTATAAAAATTCCTGACCTTCCTGGCTACATAAGCTGAGTCCTTTGTCCTTTTTGGCTACCATTATTTGGCTTGCCTTGTGCCTTTAGTTTAACGTTTTGTTTTGGTTTTTTGTTTTGTGTAGTATTGATTGGGTATGATGCTTAATTTACAAATACAGTTGTGATGAGAGTGTATAGTGCCATCCCAACGCCTGCATTAAAAATGTGTGTTGTGGAAAGGACAAGTTTAAACAGGGAAAGAACTAATGATTTGTAATAATGATAAAGCACCTTGCATGTTATTTAATTTACTAGCGCCAGGCAGCACAGAAATTTCTGCCCTCTGAGTGGGAGACAGGAGCTCAGTAAATAATCCATAATTACCCTACAGGCCAATGAAGATTGATTTGAGGAGACCATTTTTTTTATCCCTCAGGATCTGAAGAATGTATTTATCCATTTGTGATTAAGTCACTTTACATGTGACAAGATACATATGTACAGTATATACAGTACACATGAAAATATCACAAAAATCATGAGCCAATTATGAGCCAAGACTCATCCAGGATGAAACAACCCCAGCTTCTGAGTGGGTGTAGCAAAAAGCCCTGCTGGAGCTTGCTCTGAGAGTGACCTCAAGACTGTCGTTCCAAAGGCCAATGGACCGGAAACTGGGGTAATGAGGAGGTGATCATCTTGATCTGGGAGCAGACACAGCTTCCATCTCTGCTTAGCACAGAGCCCACGCTCCCAGCAGCAGAGCAGCAAACCCACAGAGAATCAGCACTGAGCAGAGGCAAATGCTGAACATCCTGCACCTTGCCATGCAGGCTTCAGCTGTCCTGAGGCAACATAGCTGGGAGAGATTTAGGAAGCAGGAGAAGAAAAAAGGGCATGCCAAGAATAAAGGAGAGCAAGAAAATTCTTTCACAGCTAATTAGCGTGGCACAGTGTCCTACCTCCATGTTTCAGGCAGATGAGATGTTCTCTCTCCACAGCAGGAAAGGAAAAAGCCTGTGAACAGATGCCTGGGGCCCCCACCACACATTCAGAAAACGTAAAGGAGGAGGGGAGGGAAAGTATCTTCTCAGCAGAGCAGCTGATTGAAGGCTTGTATCATTGAATTATCTTTTAAATCAACTAGAGTATCCTGTAGTCGAGGCCAATGCTTTCATTCTTGTGTACTCAGTTTGACATCCTTTACCCACTCTTTCAAATACTACCAGCTATCACTGAACTATGCTGCAGGGTGCTTGACAAAACAGTGAAGAACAAAAAGCATATACAAATAAAACTTGGCATGATATGTCTTTCTGCCTATCTTAATCAGTACCCTTCCCTGAAACTTAAACATCCTCAGAACAAACTTTCCTTTTCAGAAGATTTTAATTTAGTAGTGTGCATGCAGGGCTAAGTCACAATAACCATAGTAGTTTTATGTACACATTGTATTCTGTATAGATTATATTGCTTGATTGGGTAAATTCACTGCTCTAGGCACTATGCCCTGTGGAAACAAAGCATCAAGTTCTGGCCTTCTGTAGGCTTCCATCCTGCCAAGACTTACACGTGAGTAATCCTGTTGGCTTCAGTGGGACTATTCATGTGTGTAAAGTGTGTGCATACGTGTTTACAGAATTGGTGCACATTTGTGCAGCCCCATTGAAATCAGAGACTATAGTGATGAATGCTATATAAGTACATAGGGAGAGAGACAGACCTGACTTTGCCGCAGATTTCTTTAACTGAACAGTCAGTATTTTTTAAAGATTATTTTTAAATAGAAAAAACTGAATTTCAGCAAGCTCTGATTACAGAATGACAAACAAATAGGCCTATGGACTAACAAATTAAATAACCAATATACATTTCTGTGTTTGTCTAAAGAAGAAACCCCCCTGCACATTTCCAATCTCCCTTAACCTGTGTTTTGGTTTTGGTTTTTAACCAGTGTGGCCCCTAACTCACATTGTTCATGTCATTTATAGACAGAAAAGAAATGAAGGGAGGCAAGAGGAATGCTATTTCTTAAGTACATTTTATGGTCATGAAATAATGCTAGCATGACAAGCATGGAGACTGAATTGCTCTCTTCAGGCAGACAACCCAGACAGCTGCAGTGCAAGCTTCCCCACACAGCTCTGCTAAAATGTATTGACCTTGAGAAACCATTCCTAGAAATACATATATATGTCCTTTTACCAGCTCCAATCAGCCTCCATGCCTCCCTACTGAGATTGCTGACAGTACCGCTGATGGGGTTTTGACAAATGGGGACACCCATCCATTAAGGGCTAGTCAGAGAGCACTAACTTTTACACAGTTGTCCCCAATCAGCAATCTGATGGAAATGGCTTTCATTCAATACTAATCTGGTCTAGATTGGAACTAATGACTCTGGGCCTACTTATGTCGGAGACTGAGTGCTTCCTGTGAGGAACTGAGCGCTCTCAGCCTCTCATTGAAGTCAATGGAAGGATTGTATCATTAGAGAAGAAGATGGTTCAAAAGGAATTCTTCTCCCGCATTAGTTCCTGTATGAAAAAGCCATTAAAGAACCACAAGAAGCCAGCTGCAAAGTCCCCCACTGCACTTGTACACTTTTCTTCAGCCTTTGGTCATCATGTGGGCAGGAGGGGCAGCCCATAGCACAATGTGGGAATACTAGGCTGTGGGGCAGATCTTAGGCAGCCTGGGTAAGGCTGCCATAAATTAGAACAGTCCGCAAGGCTGTCCTAATTTATGTTAGCGGCTGAAAGGTTGTCTTAAAGCTGCCTTTGTCTCCTGCCTGAGGCAGGTCTTCCCCTAGGAGGTACAGCATAAAAACCTGTCTCTCTTTGTCCATCTTGAACCACGCTCATGTCCCTTACTTTGCCTTTAGTGTTTCACGCCTTTCTTCTCTGTTTTAACCCCACCCCAGTTAGCTGGAATCTGAGGACAGAGAGACTCAGACTCAATATTGCCCCTTTTATCAAAAGTCAGTAAGGAGTACGGGAGAGGAGGAGGGGTGGGGAAGGAAGGCCAGGCACCGTATGACTGAATTTTCCATATTCATTCAGTTCCTTGGAAGAGACACAAATGGTTCACAAACACTATCAGAATGAGTAAATGCAGAGGGGTTTGTCCAGGAAGTTCTCTCTCTTTACTGTAGGGCGGTTGCAATTACAAGTTCACTGAAGGGCAAACATAAATGCCAGTGAAGTGTAATGAGGGACCAGTGTTCAGGCCACAGCCTATTAATATCCAAAGAAAGAGGGGGAAAAACTTGGGCAAAAGAAATATCAGAGAGAAAGAGAAAGCAACAGCTGGAGCCAAAAGGGGAATGAGAGAGGTGATTGTCCATAACACCCTTTTTCAGCCTTTTTAAAAACAAAATATGCCCTAGCCATGTCTCAGATTATATTTCTCTCCAATCCCTGTAGCTTTCTGGGCTTTCAATCTCACTCCTCCCCATTTTTCATTCTGGTGACAAGATCCAAAGCCCTTCTGGAAAAGAGGAGCTAGCCCCCTGCATAGACCTCACACAGGTTTAAAGGGTTCATTTACAGAGACCAGAAGTGAAGGTTCAGTCTAAGTCTTGGTGTATACAGGATGTGCAGCAGCTACTTGACAGAACTGTGGAAGGCTGTTGAGAAGGTAGCGCACTACCCCCACCTGTTACAATGGCAGGTATAAAGCAGAATAGGTTGTCTCCTATTTGTAAAACTAGTTTTAATTCATTCACCTCACAAGCTAATCCTGGAGGAGAAAACTTTCTGACAGGCAGATATTTTCCTCTCCCTCTTGCTGATCCATCCCATTCATGTATAGTTGCTCCTTCTCCTCACTTTGTTCCCATTTGGCTGCCAGGATGGGAAGGGACTTGAAGTGGGAGGGGACACACATATACTTCAGTCTGATCTTAGGTAAGGAGCCCATCACTGTGGTACCTGAGTATAGCAAGCAAATTGTTTCCCTCATGATGAACTGAGTTGAGCTGGTTGGAAAATTTTCCCTCCGTTTTCTATCAGAAAATGCCATTTTAATTAAACTGATTTTTTTTTGGTAACATCATATTGATTTTGATGAAATTTGCCACAGAAGCAAATTTTCCCAGAACAAAGTTTTTTCATTTTGAAAAATTTCATTTCAGGAAAATTTTGTTTTGAAATACAATTATTCATTTCCAAATGTATTTTGTTTCTTAAATTTTTATATTTTTATTATTTTTACATTATTTCATGCCATGTCAGTAGCCGTAGCAGCAGTACATGACATATATGACAGTTGAAATAGTCTATTACGTTATTTTATTTTTATATTTTTGTAATAGTTTAAAAAAGTCATTATGGGAAACCGCTATTTAGCACAGCTTGAACCATGTTATATTATTTTGCAAATCAACACTGTTCATGTTATAATGACAAGAACCCTATTGCTGCCTCTGGAAGCTCAAGAATCAGCTGCCCATCTGTCCTAGCCAGCCACAAGGATCTGAGTGGGCAGGTGTGGGAACAAAGAGATAATTTTAAATACCTCTCAAATAGACCACTTCCCCACCTACTATGAGGGGAAAGAAAGGCAACTCTCTTCCTCTTTACAGGGGTCTGGGGACTGGAATGTCAAGCAAGCCTCTTCCTTCCTCCTATATGGAGGAGGAGTGGGCACTGGAGACCTACCATAACACTAGCTCCCCTGCACAGGGTACAGACGGTCATTGATAATTGATGGACATGAATGACTGAGGCTAATATGTGTTAATAATGGAGCTTGGTCAAATATCCCTAATGAAAATGTGTTGAATTGAAAAGTTCCTCTCTGCAAAAACCCCATACACAGAAGTAATGTTACTACAAAATAAAATGTTTTCTCTCAGGATGACTGCAAACATGTTGTGAGACAATTCCTCTCCCTCCCCACCTCCGAATCAAATTTTGAACTGGGTTCATTGGTTAATTGGTCAAAAAAACCCATTGTATTGATTTTGATTCCCTGATTGGCTGAGCCTAACCCATAAGGTCAGAAGCATTAGTAGAAGCCATTTTGACTTCTTTTCTCTTAGGGTTGGTGGGTGTGTATTTTAGGGCATTTCTCTGAGCAGGAATTAGGAAATAACCATGAAACTAGTAGAGTGATTTTGTGGCCTTTTCTGGTGAATCCCTAAAGATACTGGAGGAGAGAACAGTTCTTTCATCAGTGATGCCATAGGTTGCCAGTCATACCTGCAAGAAGAAACAACACCAGGTAGGTTGGAGGAAGGGCTGCATGAGGGTTAAGGGGTACATGGCTTGATGGGACTCTCTCTAGGCCCCAGTACTGTGTAGTGAAACCCCTGGTGACTTCTGTGGGGTTTGCTTGCATACAGCATCTTGCAAGATTAGGTCCTATGTTTAAATAAACATCCAAATTTTAGTCCTGCTCCACCTATTCCCTCCCCCCAGATTTGAGGAAATGCTGTATTTTATAGTAAGGTTTTTATTGTAGGTATAGTTTGGATATGCTTATGTTGGGATGTCAGGGGAGGGGCTTGTTTTGTTAATCTTCATCATAGTGCATGGGTGATAAAAATAGGTATGCTATTTGATGGTGGTGGTCAGTGCACTGGCTTATCTGCTACTGCACCATAACAGCAATAAATATTATACCTTCACAATCCATAGAATATCAGGTTTGGAAGGGACCTCCGGAGGTCATCTAGTCCAACCCTCTGTTCAAAGTAGGACCAATTCCCAGATGGATTTTTGCTCTAGATTCCTAAGTGGCCCCCCTCAAGGTTTGAACTCACAGCCCTGGGTTTACCAGGCCAATGCTCAAACCACTGAACTATCCCTCCCTGGCTATAGTTGGTTTGAAGTCCCACCCTTTCTTGACTGGAATGAGTAGGGCCTTGTTCAGATTGTTATGCTACTTCTAGAGGTGGAACTAGTGTCTGTATCTTGGGATAAATGCCCAGTGTGCTATCAAGGAACTCCCACAAATGATTCTCCTTGAGCCTGTGATAAACTCTATGTTTCCAAGGGTGTGTGTGTGGCACAGAACATGGCTACTGGAGAGGGGAAAGCCTCTCCTCTTAACTATAAGGATGGAGGCAACATCACTTGGTAAGCAAACATGAAGATACACTTTGCTACAAATCTTCCTGAAAAATATGCTCCCTGTCTTTCTGAGGAATGGGTGGTGTTGAGGTATGTGTGTATGGAATCTGTGAACAGTAGGAGCGACAGGGCATCTTTGTGCAATATGGAGGTAGGTGCAAACGAGGTATGAGTAGAGGGTGAGACTGGTGGATGAAGTCAAGTAGTGAGAAAGAGAAAGTCAGAAGAGAGAGCAAGAGGATAAAGAAGGAAAGAAGTAGTAAATAAATGAGTGAGGATGGGGAAAGAGGGAGAGAGATGGAAGAGGAGGAAGAAGTCAGAATGTTGGAGAAGGAGAGATGACCCCAAAGGGAAAAGAAGGGGGGAAGAAACTACTGAGGGGAAAGATCCTAAAATTTTGGGGTGGGGGCTAATAGGTAGGGCCCTACCAAATTCATGATCCATTTTGGTCTACGATTGTGAAATTGGATTTAAAAAATTTTAACTTTCATTATTTCAACTATTTAAATCTAACATTTCATGGTGGTAATTGTAGAGGTCCTGATTCAAAAAAGGACGGGGGAGGGAGAGTTGCAAGGTTATTGTAGGGGGTATTGCGGCATTGCTACCCTTACTTCTGAGCTGCTGCTGACAGTGGCACTTGCCTTCAAAGCTGGGTGGTTGGAGAGCATCGGCTGCTGGCTGGGAGACCAGCCCTGAAGGCAGAGCTGCCGCCATCGGCAGTGCACATGTAACGATGGCCTGGTATAGTATTGCCACCCTTACTTCTGGGCTGCTGCTGGCGGGGCACTGTGTCCAGAGCTGGGCATTCAGTCAACTGCTGCTGCTCTCCGGCTGCCCAGCTCTGAAGGCAGGAGAGAAGTAAGGGTGGCAATACTGAAACCCCCCTAAAATAACCCACAATTTGAGAAACGCTGGTCTCCACCATGAAATCTATATACAGTAAAAGTTTTGTTATCTGGCATATTGGTGGAATGCGGGGTGCCAGTAAGTAAAAAATTCTGGTTATCTAAGAGGGAGGGAGTTTGGGTGCAGCAGGGGGCTCAGGGCTGGGAGTTGGGAGGAGCTGCGGGGTGCAGGCTCTGGGAGGGAGTTTGGGTGCAGGAAGGGGCTCAGAGCAGGGTGGTGGGGCCTGGGAGGGGTTTTGGGGTACCAGATCTGGGAGGCATTCACCTTGTGTGGCTCCCCACAAGCGGCGACATGTCCGAAGAGGTGTGGCCACTCCCGCAGTTCCCATTGGCCGAGGCTAATGCTCCTAGGCGGAGGAATGGCCACAGGGCTCTGTGTGCTGCCCCCACCCTGAGGGATGACTCTGCAGCTCCCATTGGCTGGGGACCATAGCCAATGGGAGCTGTGGGGGTGGCGCCCGTGGGCAGAGGCTGTGCGCAGAGTTGCTGGATGCACCTCTCCAGATATGTTGCCACTTGCAGGGAGCCACCCAAAGTGAGCACTGCCAGGATCCAGCACCCCAAAACCCCTCCAGTGCCCCAACCCCCTGCCCCAAACCTCCTCCCACACTCACATTCCCTCCTAAAGCCCACGCCTCACACTCCCTCCTGAAATGCTGGTTTATATTGCTTTCTGGTTTGTAAAATGTCAGATAACTCGGCTCCTTTCCTGAGGGGTTCTTACCTACCCAACTGGACGCTGGCCAGAAATAGCCTAATGCAGGCAACCTAATGACACAGAGCCCTGTTAATTGTGTTTTTGCTACACGTATCTCAGATTTCTATTTTTTTCCCCTCTGTTTGCATCCCTCGAGTAAAGAAAATCTAACCTGGCAGAACTTCCAGAACTGTGTAGGGGTGTAGTGTGTGTGTGTGTGTGTGGGGTCGGAAAGAGGATTAGCAGGGTAAAAGGCATCATGTACTTCTCCAGTAGCATAATACAGATCTTGCCAATCCATTCAATCCCTAAATTAGGGCACAGAAAGCTGTCTCTGTTGCCTTGAGAACTTAAGCTGCTCTTCCTCCACTGCAGCCAAAGGGGTCGATTCCTAGGAAGTATTACTGTCATCATTTTACACACACTCATTAATTTTAGAGCCTGCCCAGCTGGCTCATGATTAGTGCAGGTATGTCCTAATTGCTACCCATAATGCACTTCTAACCCCAGAGAAGCTAATTTGCCTTCTCTTTCTGCTGCACTTTGTTAGGTGGGCTTATGTTGATGTCATGCAAATTTAAATGAGAAAACACTCTTCTGCCATGTAAAGATGCTATTTAAGTACCCAGGAGAGGCTAGCACTTGATTAGCGCTCCAAGTGCTTGTGAATGCGGGACACCAAGGGCAGCAGGCATACTATAATGTGGTTTTAATATGGAGCGCTTTGACTTGTCTGTATTGCAAATATATATTGTTGGTTCACATGCTATTTTATTGTCTTGTCTTACATTGAAATATGTAGATTTCAAGCACTAAGACATCAATTTTCAAAAGTGACTAGTGGTTTGGAGTGGTCTTATTGTTGGGTTAACTCTGAAAAATCAGCAAAAACAACGAGAAGTCCTACTCTGAAATCTGAAAACCAGGCCTCTTCTGGATTTTTCAAGTTAAAGTGCTGAGTATCTGCCATTTGAAAAACTAGGCTGGACCCTAAAGCTACATCTATATTGCATAAAAATGGAAGAGACCACATTAGCCCTCGTTATCAATACGGAATTGCAGTCTACTGAGACTACAGTCCCCGCTGCTGATGTTCCTTCTTGATGTAAATGGGCTTCAACCTATGTCAAGCCGAAGGGCCAGTTTCTCTACTTTCGTTGTAGCTTTGCCATTGGTGTGAGTGGTGAATTCTGATTCAGTAGTGGTTTGGATGCAATTTGCATTCACGACGCATAGGTATAATTGACTTCCTGTCATCCAAAGCAGTGGAGAACCAGGCTGAAATCTCCACAGGCCACATCTGTGTTGTAATGATGAACCCTCTTGCAAACTGCTCCCTTCTTATAAAAAACAGACATATATCTGGGGCTCCCAGTGTGGCTTTCTTTTCCTTTCGGCAAAATCTATGTGCCTCTGGCCTAATACATAAAAGAAAACTGTCCATCAGGGAACTTCGTGTCAGTAACAGTTCCAAAGCTATAGGAGTGTTATTCTAAGTGACCACAGTTAGGCCATAAGATAAATCTAGCCCTGGAAAACTAGCAGTGTCCAGGGTATAGGTTGACAGACACACACAAGGTATAGGGGAAATAGTGGCTTGGAGATAAGTTACAAAATGCACTGCTTTTTGGTACTCTTATATGAATGGTGGTTGGGGAAGGATTGATCTTGAAATGCTGCACCTCAATTTATGCACAAAAGCAAGGCCGGCTCCAGCTTTTCTGCTGCCCCAAGTGGCAAAAAAAATAAAAGAAGACGAGTGGCGGCAGTTTGGCGGCGGGTCCGCCCTCTCTTCCTCTTTGGTGGCGATTCGGTGGCAGCTCAAAGAGGAAGAGAGGGAATGAGAGACCCACTGCCGAATTGCTGCCGAAGACCCGGACATGCCGCCCCAATATCGGATGGAGTGCTGCCCCTGTGAATTGGCTACCCCAAGCACCTGCTTCCTACTCTGGTGCCTGGAGCCAGCCATGCACAAAAGATACTTTAAAAGGATAGTGGTAGCTTCATAGGACAGAAACAACTCTACTAGCACTTATGTGAGTTTAGACACCAAGGCCTCCAAATCTGCTATGTACTTTTACTTTGGCACATTATCAACATACTAGATAGAAACTTGGGCTCAACAGTTTGCTCCAGAGAGTAAATCTGCATCCAGCCCCAGGATGGCAGAGAAGTAAACCACTGTCTTCAGACAATGATACATTTGGGGGATGTGGGGGTGGGGGAGGGAAGTTGAGCAGATAACATAAATAAAATTCCCAGTGAGAGTTCACAGTTTGTTACAGAGAATGAAGAAAGGCAATATCCTAGGGAAGAACCATAAATCACTGTGGCTAGGTACAGGGGTTTATAGCAAAGCCAGCATGCAAAGGGATAAGTTGCTTCCCGGTTTTCTCACTCTAAGTGGGAATACTGACAAATCTAATCATAACTCCTGGATAAAGGCCTAAGTGTGGGTTCAGTGATTTACAGGTTGCTTTATAGAGAGACCTGCAAAGCAGGAAGAAGGTAGGGAATGTGAAATTAACAGTGAAATGTACCAATTAAGGGTTTCAAATACTGGTAGATGCTCAAAACTGGGCAGTAGGACTCTGCTTAGTGCACTGTGCCTTTAGAAGACTTGCATATGTGATATTTATTTAGGTTGAACAGACCTCTCTTTATTTTGAGTGGATCTTTTAGGAAAACCTTCCCCTGCCACGCCCTTCCCCCCTTTTGGGGGGTTTTATTTTGACCTCTTGGGGAAATAAAGGTGAGAGTTTGGTCCAATGAACTGCAACTGGCTACCAACCCTCAATGCCAGTTTATCTCAACTGCCTGTTTTCCCTCCTTTTGCAGATGAAGCACATGGAAAGATGTTTGGCATTGAATAATATCAAGTAAAATACATTTGTGGCAACATTTTTTTTAAATTAATGGTTAGTGCAAGTATCGTAGCCAATACATATTGTATTATGTCTTCTTCAGACCAGGAGTCTTGGTCTGTTAATAACTCGATACTCTTTCCACTAAAAAATTCATTGCTTCTGCAGCTGATTTTTCTACTTTGTCAAACTACCTCTTGTTTTTTTGTGAATTCATTTAGCAGGATTTAAACGGCTGGTAGAAAGTGGACATGACAGAGCTGTTACAAAACACCATTGGCTGTGGTAAAAGACAAAAGGGAAGTATCAAGGATTGGCCTGAATTTCTGAATAAACATGCAGAACTATCAAGTATCAATTCACTGTCGTCCTCCTGCTGTTTTTTTACATAAATGATTTAAATTGCTCTTGTTTGGTCAACAATAAGAATCCTCTTGAAATCCAGGAGGGTTCTGCTCCAACACTGACCTATTTTATTGATTCTTTACAAACTTTCTGACAGAGCAGCTGTTACTCAGCTCCCAGCTGGTAATGGTGCTGGTGCCTTTTGCTCAGCTTGCTCTGGAGATTCACCTCTGGGATATTCATGTTGATGTCACTTAAAAAGAGGCTGGATCACCATCTGTCTTGGATGGTTCAGACCAGTGATGAGCTGCCATAATCTTAACAACCGGTTCCCTATAAAAAGTTCTGATTTAAGGGGGGGAGCAGGGGAGGGGCCGGGGCAGGAGGAGACATACTTGTGGGGCTGGGGGCCCCTGCAGGGCCTGGGGCAAATTGCCCCACTTGCCCCCCCGGCAGCCCTAGAGCTTGCAGCCCCCTCCCCGCTTACCTTGCCGGCAGCTCAAAGCAGCAGGACGACTCCGGAGCTCAGCTGAGCTGCCCAGCTGATGCCGGCGGCTGGCCATGCTGCAGCTGGGGGGAAGCGGGGGCAGGGCCGGGGGAGCTTAAGCCTCCCCAGCTGGGAATCCTGGGAGCAACAGGATGGTCCGGCCCGTGGACCGGAGTTCTTTGCCCACTCACTGGCCCTTTAACAACCGGTTCTCCACGGAGGTCTAATTTTAGCAACCGGTTCTTGGGAACCTGTGGGAACCGGCTCCAGCTCACCACTGGTTCACAGGGCCGGCTTTAGGAAGTGCGGGGCCCAATTCGAACAGTTTTGACGGGGCCCCAGAAAGGATGACTTAAAACAACAACAACAAAAAAACACGTAAAAAAACACGTGGGGCTTGTACTCACCGGGCGGTGCTCCGAGTCTTCAGTGCCACTTCGGCAGTGGGTCCTTCACTCACTCCGGGTCTTCGGCGGCACTGAAGGACCCGCCGCCGAAGTGCTGCCGAAGACCCAGAGCGAGTGAAGGACCCGCTGCCGAAGTGCCGCTGAAGACCCGGAGCGCCGTCGGGTGAGTAAAAATTAAAAAGGCACCTCTAGCCAGGGAAGGGATTCTCACTGGGCGCGGGGCCCTCTTAGGCGTGGGGCCCGATTCAGGGGAATTGGTGGAATAGGCATAAAGCCGGCCCTGCTGGTTCAGACCCAACAAACCCTGCATCTTGGCAGGGGATAAGACTAGATGACCCTTGCAGTCTCTTCTAAGCCTATGATTCTTAAGGCAGTGGTTTCCAAACTTGTTCTGCCGCTTGTGTAGGGAAAGCCCCTGGAGGGCTGGGGCAGTTTGTGTACCTGCCACATCCGCAGGTTCAGCCGATCGAGACTCTCAGTGGCTGCGGTTCACTGCTCCAGGCCAATGGGAGCTGCCGGAAGTGGTGCGGGCCGAGGGACGTACTGGCCACCGCTTCTAGCATCTCTCATTGGCCTGAAGCAGCAAACCATGGCCACTGGGAGCCACGATCAGCCGAACCTGCAGATGCGGCAGGTACACAAACTGGCCCAGCCCGCCAGGGGCTTTCCCTGCACAAGCGGCGGAACAAATTTTGGGAACTGCTGCCTTAAGGCTCAAATCCGAGATTCAAAGGCAGTTCGTATGTATTATGTAACACCTATTTTCCTAGCTGCTTTGGTAATATTGCATAGAAACTTTTCAGATGTTCATAAACACAACCATGGGAATCTGTACATCTTGCACTCAGAGCAGAGAGATTTTTGTTAGCTGTGCCTTTAACTATAGGTTGAATGTATTATGTTATACTCTTATGTCAAGCTATTGGGATTGCCACTTGTTCACATGGTGGTAATTGTCTGCCAGCTGGTGGCTATGTTTTACTGGACAAATACTAACACTCCCTATCTGGTGGATGGATTTACTCTGTGTGCATCCTGCATGTTCTCACATCTGAGACTTGTTGGTAAAAGGCTTTCCCAGGTGATCCAAAACAGCCTTCTTTTATGCAACATTCATCTGGAAGTCGTGTTTAGCACTTCTTGGAGTGACAGATGTGCTATTTAAGTAGTCTGATGATGATCCAGTTGGGTTTGGGTTTTTTTTAATTCCTTTAACACTAAAGGTAAAATAGAGAGATGGTGCTCCTAGTACCATAAATAGTGTACAACATTTCCTCCCCCATCTAACTCCTATCTTGTGATCTCTTATGTAGATGTGATAAGATGTGATTTTAGTGGTTCTTGTCTCATCTAACCCAGTCATCACCTCCATGTTGCTCCAAATTAACACAAAACCAATGACTACAGTGTTTTGCATTGCTTCAGAGTTTGCCCCACTATACCTGCCGAATTCCAAATGATCACAGAAGTCATGCTGGGCATCCATTTAAACTGAAAAGCTCACAAGCTTGGTTGGGCCATTTCAAAGTTTGCAGGGATTTAGCTCTAATCCTCTTAAAATATCAGGCCATGTGACCTGGCATGCCATACTGTCAGCGGTACAAAGGTCTCTTTGATTTTTATTTACATTTCTGCTCATGGCAGAATGCAGGGTGATTCATTATACCTCACAAGGCACCCTTCCCTTCCCCCACTCCTCACAGTAATTCAGTTATGTGGGAGTGTACTGCCTGGGATAACAGTGATATTGCATTTGTTAACATTGTTTTTCCTAAGCCACATTTACAGGATTCTGGCTTTTGCGGGCAAATGGCCTGGGGTTGCTTTCTTTCTTTCTTATTTTAATTTTCCTACATAGGATAAAGTCCCTGCTATAGACAGGGTAAAGCTTTTCATTATAAATGTTTCATGCAGATGAATTTAACAACAAGCTGCTTGCTTTTGCTTCACAGCTTTTCAATTAAACCACACATTTTAAAAGGTTGCAGCAGTCCCAGCCCATTGTTATGATTTTTGCCTTGAAATATTTTTTGTAATGTTTATAAAGCTGCAAACAGAAGGTATAACGAGTGTACAAAAGAAGACTGCCACAACTATTGAAGATTGTGGGTCTGAAAAAGTCTAGTGAAGAGAAGGCCCTGGGCCTTACTTCCAGTGCCTTGGACTTTGTGTAGAAGTTTGCACATTTGCAAAGTGGGTGAAAAATGTTACCATTCTTAGCAGTAGAGCTGTCTGGGAAAATTTTCCCCATGGAAAATTTTTGAGTTTTTGTCAGAAAAAAACAATAACAACAACAAAGCTCATTTTGTTTTAAACTGGAAAACAAAAAACTCTCAAGTTTTTATCCAAAAATGTATTGGTTTTCTGAGAAAAAGAAAATGGAAAACTCTTAAGGAAATTATACACTTTCCATGAAAAAATATCAGCTAGTTGCAAACCCAATGTTCCATTAAAAAAAAAAAACTGGGAGGGAGGGGATTTTTTTTGACCAGCCCTATTTTGTAGCAATTTACACTAACTTGAGAACAACTGCACATGTGGGAAAGGCAGTAGAGGTACAGACCCTATGATAAAATATATCCTGTTTGCAAATGAAGTTATAGCAAATTTAAACTAAAATATCTGTCCTATATCAAATCTATCTGGTTGTCTTCTGAAGACTAAAATATTCTAATGGGATATGTGGATTCAAACACTAATCCCTGCTGACATTGAAAGACAAAGGAATCCCTTACCTATGTCTTCTTATACAGATGCTTCCTACTGATGATTCTGTGTTGTTTACTTTACTTTATTATCTCTTTAATGTAACTTTTCAATTCTCTAAAATGCACACATCATTATCCCTGTTAAATAAAGCAAACACATCCAAGAAATCTGGCAGCATTTGGTTAGATGCTGTTATGTATGTGCAAATCTGTATTTCCAAACCTAGGCCCCAGCCCTGGAAGAAGTTCTGTGTGAGTGGACTCCTTTACCTATGAGAAGCCCCATGGAGTTCAATGGGATCACATGTGGGCTATGGGATCTGATGGCACACAATACCTTTGCGGGATTAGTGCCCAAATCCAAGACTGTACTTTGCATTTAAAGAGACAATGCAACTTAAATATCACTTTGCTCTAAATAATGTTTTCCCTCTTGTTGTTGCAAGTAATATCTAAGCTACTCTGATAGAGATAAGAGAAAATAACTTTCCTCTTTTTTTTTTCTGGTGATTAAGACACTTGGCCGCACTCTGTGTATAACAGACCTGGTTGGAAAATAGTGGGAAAATTGTATAATTTGTGAAAAGGTGCCTTTTGAACAAGCTCTAGTGCAGAGTCACTTTCTCTGTTTCCCCCTTATAAAGTCTCTTATTCCGTTTTCTCTGTTCATTTCTCTGTTCACACAATAAGGCAGAGGAGAAGAGAAATATTTAAAGAAAAATGAGATGGTAAATTGGCTGGGAGATGTGGGAGCAGATGTAAAAACTGAAATGGCTTTTAATTCATTATCTGAAATTGGTTGGATGGCAAGTTTACAGTGTTTCCTAAATACAGTGCTACCAAACATGTGTATAGCACATATTAGAATGTCCTATGTACATCACTGTTCTGGAATGATATACAATCTGTACTGCAAATTAAATGTCATCCTATGTTTAGTACTTGATTCAGTAGAGTCTGACAAGAGAGACCTGGGCAGAGAGCTGAGGAGAGTGTGAATGCTGGTGACTTTCATTGTGATCCTGCTCATGCCACATGCGAATGAGGAAAGGAGAAGATGGATAGAGAAGAGGGAAGGGGTAACACACACTGTTCCCTGTGATGAGAGGTGATTGTTTGGGTTAAGACTAGGTTACTACTTTAAAACCGGGAAAGAGAGTGCACCAATTTTGCAGAGCTGTCAGGTTTCAGATATTGGCTGGAGAGAGATATTTGGAAAGGACTGAGAGAATTTGTTGTTTATTTTATTTGTTGCTTTGCTGTCTTCATCCAGACCTCCCCCTCTCTTCCCTTCCTTGTCATCAAGGCCAGTGTTCTCTAATCATTATAATTAACAGTGCTCCCTGCTCTGCCTGATACACATTCCCTGAGTGGAGAGTTGAGCAGAGGAGAGGTTGCAAAGAATCCTGTGGCACCTTATAGACTAACAGAGGAGAGGTTGCGTGTTCTGTTTAACACACACTGTGATCGGTGTTTGGATCCCTGCTCTGCTTATATTTCAGGCACTATGAGAAGTGCTGATGAGAGAAGCAGGCTGGTAAAGCACTCTGACATTGCCAGGAAAATTGGAGCCAAGGGGCTGCCCCTGTCCAGAATCTCTCAGGCATGGGAATTATTTCTAGTCTCACCCACAGCACTGTCCTTTGTCTGTGGCCTCCTTTCATCCTCCATTCCCTGCTTCAGAGTATCTTTCTCCTTTTGCCCCTGCTCTTCTCCTGGCCTTCTATGCCCAGTGGGACTTCAAAATGAGACTTGCTAGGTAGTCATTTCACTTTGTCTCCAAGCAGAATGAGCTCACTGCACAGGGGAAAGGAGCAGAGCCCAGTTGTCCCAATCGTGCTGTGCTGAGAATACAGCTGCTGGCTCTAAGGCAAAATGAAACGTATAGGAAGGTCCACTTTGTAGTCTTGCCAGGAAGAGCATGCAGCTGGCTTGGGAGCAGCTGGGGAGAGAGAGGAAGCTGGTTGGCCTATGTGGAAACCAAAAAAAAAAAAGGAGGTAAAGGAGGAGGAGAAAATTCCTTTGTCTAAGGAACTCTCGCTTCTGCTGGGAGGCTTGACAAGTTATGTGTTCACAAGTGACAAAGCTTTTCATACATGCTGTGAACTAGGTAGGGAGGTTAATTAACTCCAACAATCTGGTATGGATTTTCAATATGAATAAAGAAAAGAGAGATGATTTATCAAACAATGGTGAATATAATGAAAGGAGAGTTTCTATACACAACTGCAAGAAGTAAGAGGAAATTAGGAAAAGGAGCTAGGAAGTAATACTAAATGATAGAGAGTATCACCTGGTGAACAGCACTGACTCCTGAAAGAATGATTCTAAGAGCTGGAAGGATGATATTGATAGGTACAGTCTATGCAAAAGAGGGAAGAAGTGGTGGAGTGTCAAAAGTATTTACAAAACAAGAGAAACACAACTTGATCATGAAAAATGGTGCAATGCTTTAGCTTAGCATACAAGAAAACAAAGGTGAAACCATAGTGGGCATCTGCTGGAGAACCACAGGCTTGTAGGGGAGAATCCGAGAAAAAAGGATTTCCTGAATCAAATATGTCAAGGAATTTGAAACCAACTACTCTGACATGTGTTGGGCAACACAGCTAAACAATGATTAATTGTCAAAGGGATTCCTAATCTGAGCAAAGCATGATTTATTAGTCCAGAAAGAAGATAACTCCTCTTGAATCTTTCTCCCACCACTGGGGAGGAACTAGCCCACGGAGGCTAGTTCATTTGTTAGTCTCTATGGTGCCTCAAGGACTTCTGGTTGTTTTTGATTGAGAGTGAAGATATGAGAGAAGCTTGGTTATAGTGATCATGAACTAGCTTCGTTCACAATGCACAATTAAGGGAGAGGATAGCTGATACTTATTTCATCACTAAAGGGTCCCAGAGCACGTGGAACTTTAGAGGAATTCAAGGAGTTCATTGCTGCCTTCTGGTGGAGGGAAAATTCCCACAGAATCCCATCAATGTCCTCTGGAAGTGGAAGAGGGGCTCCTCCATTGCTTCTCCGTTATCCTCTTGAAAATTCCTGGATGCAGGAAGAAGGCCCTGCAGTCTCCCTGAATGAGGCCAGGGGGAGAGAAGAAACAAATAGGCTTATGTGGAAGTGGCACATTTCAGCTAACAAAGATAAATTCCCTGACCACCTCTGTAGACAGAGGGAGTCTCAAAGAATATATGGCCCTGATTATCATCCAGAAATGTAGAAGAAGGCTGGTTTATAAATACACAGCAATAAGAGCACAAATGAAGACAATTACAGGGAGAAAGAAAAATGCAAGAGACCGAAAGTGACCCAAAGAGGATTTATGAAGCTCTGCTTTGTGATTTTTTTTTTTTTGTAACCATCTGTGAGGGTAAAAAAATAATCAAGAGCCTGTGCTGGAAATTAGGAAGGGCCTAGGAAACTAAAGTAAGTAGCACATGCAAACCTGGTTAATGCTTGCATGAAAAAGATGAGGGCAACTGAAAACCAAAATAAATTATTACTGCCCAAAGGGATTAAAGAGAAGAATGCATTTACAGCTCTATTAGATGGAGAAAATAAATACTATAAATTAGGCACATGAATAAAAGAACTGGCAAAATGGTTAAAAAATAGCTGAGTTACTAAATAGCTATATTTAATTCCTATTAATAAAAATAAGGAAAAGCAGCATGGGCCATTGGTAAAGAATGACTTTGCCAATAAGTAGGTTTGATAAACAGAAATGAAGGCAATAATTGGGAGAAATTACATGTACATATATTTGCAGGTCTGCGTGATTTGAATCTTAGTCTTAATTTAGCTTTTGAATTTTCCAAAATAAGTGCCAGTGATGTAGTAAAGTTGTAGTGAATTAGGCACATAGCAAAAGACTGGGAAAAAATAAATGAAGTACAAAGGCAAAGACTTTGACCGGCCTGCAGCCATACAATATCTGAATGTGATCTTCCTGGGTCTTACAAGATAGGGTTGGGCCTAGTCCAGGGATCAGCAACCTTTGGCACGTGGCCTATCAGGGAAATCCGCTGGTGGGCCGGGATGGTTTGTTTACCTGCAGTATCCGCAGGTTCGGCCAATCGCAGCTCCCAGTGGCCGCGGTTCACTGTTCCAGGCCAATGGGGGCTACAGGAAGCTGCATGGGCTGAGGGATGTGCTGTCTGCCACTTCCCACAGCCCCCATTAGCCTGGAATGGTGAACCTTGGCCAGTGGGAGCTGCGATCGGCCGTAGCTGCAGACGCTGCAGCTAAACAAACTGTCCTGGCCCTGACAGGACGCGTGACAAAGGTTGCCGATCCCTGGCCTAGTCAGTATTTGGCTGGGAGATCTGAGGGGAAACTTAGCATGTTGCAGAAAGAAGAGTGATTTTGGTAGATTCCTTAAGTAAATCCTAAGCAATGCTCCAGCTTGGCTGTTACTGGAAATGCCATCTTCCAGGGAAGAGGTAAAACAAAGGTCCTCTCCTGAAAGATACAAACAGGAATTGCCATGATGACTCAGACTGGGGATCCATCTAATCCTGTCTCTGCCAACAGCCAACACTAAATGCTTCAGAGGAAAGTTCAAGAAACACTATAATGGACATCTACCTGGTAACCTGCCCTTAGGTTCGCTCAGCCACATGGCACGGTTTTTGCAAGAGGCATGTGTGTTACACAATGGCTAACAGCGAGTTAGCAGTTTCAGCAACTAGAACATAAGAACGGCCGTACCGGGTCAGACCAAAGGTCCATCTAGCCCAGTATTTGTCTACCGACAGTGGCCAATGCCAGGTGCCCCAGAGGGAGTGAACGTAACAGGCAAAGTGATCTCTCTCCTGACATCCATCTCTATCCTCTGACGAACAGAGGCTAGGGACACCATTCTTACCCATTCTAGCTAATAGGCATTTATGGACTTAGCCACCATGAATTTAACCAGTTCCCTTTTAAACATTGTTATAGTCCTAGCCTTCACAACCTCCTCAGGTAAGGAGTTCCACAGTTGACTGTGCGCTGTGTGAAGAAGAACTTCCTTTTATTTGTTTTAAACCTGCTGCCTATTAATTTCATTTGGTGACCCCTAGTTCTTGTATTATGGGAATAAGTAAATAACTTTTCCTTATCCACTTTCTCCACATCACTCATGATTTTATATACCTCTATCATATCCCCCCTTAGTCTTCTCTTTTCCAAGCTGAAGAGTCCTAGCCTCTTTAATCTTTCCTCGTATGGGACCCTCTCCAAACCCCTAATCATTATAGTTGCCCTTTTCTGAACCTTTTCTAGTGCTAGAATATCTTTTTTGAGGTGAGGAGACCACATCTGTACACAGTATTCGAGATGTGGGTGTACCATGGATTTATATAAGGGCAATAATATACTCTCAGTCTTATTCTCTATCCCCTTTTTAATGATTCCTAACATCCTGTTTGCTTTTTTGACCGCCTCTACACACTGCGTGGACATCTTCAGAGAACTATCCATGATGACTCCAAGATCTTTTTCCTGACTCGTTGTAGCTAAATTAGCCCCCATCATATTGTATGTATAGTTGGGGTTATTTTTTCCAATGTGCATTAAACTATGTTTCTTCTGTCACAATACCCCCCTATAGTTTCAACTGAACATGATTTTCTATATTGTAGTGCTACTGGGTGCCGTTAAATGCTTGCTATGCACCACTGTGTTTTATAGTCAGAAATGTTAAGGTCAGACGGGACCACCAGATCATCTAGTCTGACCTCTGGTATATCACAAGCCACCAACACCACCCAGCACCTGCACACTAGCCCCAACAATTGACATGAGACCAAAGTATTACAGTCCACAGAAGACTAGATGATTATGTGCCACAGGAAGAGAATAGGAGGGGCCCACAATGGCAGAGAAATGATTACATGAGAGATCCCCAGATAATCCAGACAAATGACCTGCATCCACAAGGTCACTCCCAATCTGAATGGGGAAAAATTGCTTTCTAGGCTCACATATGGAGATCAGATAGACTCTGAGCAAGAACCAGCCACCCAAGCACCTGAGAGAGAGAGACGCATACGCAGTGCCACCTCAGAACTCTGACCTACCCTGTCTAATGTTCCATCTCCAGCCATCTCTGATGCTTCAGAGGAAGAAGACCAAAAGAACCTCCCTGTGATGAAGCAGAGAAACCGTCAGCCAGCACAGCAGGGGTTAAAGAGAGTCTTTGGACTCAGCTAGCTCCACCCCACTATACCTGTAGCCAATGCCAAGCCTGGAGGGGGGATAAAAGAACAGAGCCTGGCTCAGTTCAGGGCTGACTGGTGAAGAGGCAAGAGCTAGCTGTGTCTGTGCCTGAAGGGATGGAGTGCTGGCCTGCCGGTCAGGGCAGCCACCTGGAAGTAAGCACTGATTTCCCAGCCAAAGGAGACTGTGTGAAGTAACCACCAGCACATGAGGTAACGGACTGAGTGAACCCCAGAGGCATTGTGGGGCTCACCCTTGCCAGTTTGCAGCTGCTCTGCCCAAAGGACCCGGGATCCCAGCAAGGCGCCATCTGGACTACAGAGGGAAGCAAGCCGCCCGGTAGATGGTACTAGAGGGGCCATGCCCCAACTGAACAGATTGGTAGGAAATAGCCCCCGGCAGTGAATTCTGACTCCCTGACAAGAGGGACATCAACCTCAACCAGTTGTTCAGGGGTTCACCTACACAGGGCCCTGGGCTGGGACTTGGTGGAGAGGGAGGACTTGAGACCCTCTTGCCACCCCCTCACTCAGCCTTAAGGGCTGAGGCCACCCGTCAGCAGGGCGGGCTGAGAGACAGGTGATCTAACCACTAGGATGCCTGGCCACCCAAGCCCTGTTACACTCCCATAATACATTGGGAGAGGGAGGAGGAATCCCTGCCTGACCCTTGCAAGTGGCCAACAGAAACCCTGAGGCATGAGCTTTTAGGAACATAAGACATACATTTTTAATTGTGGATGAAGTTATACTGCAGTTTATAAAATATTTTGATGCACACTATGTTACATAAAATATTGTTCTTAATTACTTCTGGCAAATCTAACTCCAAATTTTAGTAAAATAATAGAACCAATATTTGTAGAGAAATTCTGTTTGCACCTAGGAAATGACAGAACTGCAAACATCTTGCAGCATGGCATATACAGAACAAATTGTCTGACCAATTTTATCCATCCCAAGGAAGTGAACAACAGAATCAATGGTTGAAAGAAATGCAGTAGGTGTAGTAGTAATAATACCCACCTCTTATATAGTGTAGTGCTTTTTATCAATAGATCTTAAAGAGCTTTAATAGAACACATACAGTGTCCTATGAAATCATACTTTGTAAAAATCATTCAAAACAGTTTGGAAATAGCACTGCCATGTAGATGAAATACTCCAAGAAATAGATTGGATTGAGAGAAGATTTTTGATTGCGTTAGGCCCAGTTTCATTTAGCACCTTTTATTAACGCTAGGAATAACCTTTTTGCCTAATTAACTCACTGCCTAAATTTGGCACTCTTGCTTTTTTTTTAATAGTCCCATTAAAATAAATTGGATTACACACAAGGTGCAGTATCACAGAATTCGATCGAGTGTGGCACAATTGGGCTCATAGCCTACACAGGTTGTCCTAGGGAGCGAGAGGATGCAAAATCAATTGATGGGGAAATAAGAAAGGAAACTAGAGAAGTTAGAGATATGGACAAGAAATAAAATGTGAAGGAGTTTGGAAAAATGCAGGGGAGTACAACTTGGGGGGAATAATAATATATATATATTTGATTGGAGGGAGAACCCTGGAAAGTAACAACGATGAAGGAAATTGAGAGGTGATAGAAGGCAATAAATTTGATGTGAGCTCCATGCAGTTTTCAGTAGCATTTCAGGGACATCATACAATGAAGTAGGGCAATACCAATCTGTCTCTCTGCACTACTGCTGCAGCCACAATCAGCATTCTGTGTGAAGTTCTGCCCACATCTATGCTAGAATAATGGTAATTAAATTGGAGGGAACTAATCATGGTTCCTCCTCTTAAGGGACTAGGAGATTGCATTATGCAAAAAATTGTTAACTGCGCTGTAGAGCTATTCAGATCTGGAGTTTTTCTTAGCCACTGCATGTGTGCCAGTTTAGGGGCTTCTGTTCCGTTAGTGGCTGGGAATGAGAATTCCACCCTGGTTGTGTTAAGCTGCAGCCAGCCTGCTGACCTACATCCAGTGGTTTAGCTGAGGGTAAACATTGGCCAAAGGAGTTTACCCACTTCTCATTTGGGGAATATGAAGGTTAGTTTAGGTTAGTTTACCCACTTTTTTTTACCACTACACCACTGCCTACATCCATGTTCCCCACGCTGCTAGAGGGCAACCACCCAGCACCTGCTTCCAGGAAGCCAAGGCGTCATGACACGCGCAAGGTGCAGATCAGAGGAAAGAGGCAGCTGCTCATTTGGGGAAATGGCAAAGTATGCCTGTCCAGCACTGCAGCCACCCAATGTAATGGAACCACAGCCATCTGCTGTGCTAGCTGCTGGTGGAGCTTGGGGCATGGGGCAGAGATCGGATTCCTCTCACTGCATCCAGCTTCTTTATATCATTCCCCACTTCCCCCAGTTCCCATTGCTGGATCCTTTCTGTGCACTGTGGATGTGGAGGAGGAATGCTTGTTGTGAGGAATAGCTATATGGGCAACCATCTAGGTTAAGGTTATAACTAATACTAATGTTTCCAATGGCTGGGTCTTTGCGTACTACAGAGACTCACACCAGCCACCATCACCGACAAGGTTTTTTTGTTTGTTTTTTTTCTTTTTCCACGAGCAGAGATGTGTAATATCCAATATGGAGGAAGATGAGGGATTCCTGTAATATTTATTATGGGAGGAGAAAGATCTTTATTTAGAATGTAGATCTGTAGCTTGATTCTAGATAGAACTGGTAGCTCCACCTGTTAAGAGTGCCTGGCACATCACATTTTAAGATCTTGTTTGCAGTTGCTTATAACTTTGCAAAACGTTAACAACTTGGGCTGAAACATTTTTCATGACAGGTGTCTGCCTCACACTGACATTTTTGGAAAGCTTCGGTCAAAACAGTTCAGCTGTTTGAGTATGAAGCTCAGGAAAAATACTGTCATGAACTGAATGAAACCTTGCTATGGGATTGAGATTAATAGGTGTGAACTCCCACCCCCACACGCACACTTAAGAGAAAAGGATTGTGTGAACCCACCCAGGAGCCTTTTGCTGGGTATTGGTTTGGTAAGGGGTGTTTGTATGCTTGTATGTGAATGGGAAGGCAGAAACGAAAACAGAGAACAGACAAGAAACAGAGGGACTGAGCAAAAAGTTGAATGCTGAATGCCCTCAGCGTGACCCTGGAAGAAGCCTGAGCAAAGCTGAAAAGCGTGCTCTTGATGCTGTGAGCAAAAGAAGCTGTTTCCTAATGTTTGATTTCTTCTGTTTTCAAAGACACAGAACTTTGTACATTCTTTCTAAATAAACAAAACTGCATCAAAAAAATACCTGACTGCCACCAATTTCTACTCCCAGCTGGAACATCAGCAGTACCCCAAACTTGGACTAGCCACTTGGGTCAAAAGGGGCAAGAATATATTGATTTTTTGTCAATCTTTCATTTAAAAAGCTCTAGTGCCCACCCCTCCTTCACCTGGCTTTGGAGCAGGGACTTGGAATTTGGCAGGACTGGTGGCGTTTACATCAGGAATGTGCCTATTGCTGTTCCTATGAAAATGTGCCCAAATTTGCCAAGTTTATAAGCCTTTGAAAAATCATAGTTTCTGTTACCCAAAACTGGGCCAGCTAGTAAGCTTAGGGAGGACTAATGACCCACCAGAGTTTGGCAGAAAGCAGCATGTTTGTTATACTGATATCTAAGCTCAAAAGAAAGACGTGGGGTGTCACTCATGCTCCCAGGACAGGCATGGCATTGGAGATGTCAGGATCCTTCAAGGTAAGTGTCCCACAGCGCAGCGATGGTTGATGCCATTCTAGCGGGTGCCCCTACAACTACCCTAGCCCTGTGCATGGACTCTGTCATTGGATTCTCACGCAACAGGGATGCAGATTTTGGGGACGAGGAAGATGAGGAGGAGGAGGAGGAGGACGTTGAAGATGGCACACAGCGTGCAAGTGGAGAAAACATTTTCCCCGACAGCCAGGAACTGTTTATCACCCTGGAGCCAGTACCCTCCCAACCCATCCAAGGCAGGCTCACGGACCTTAAAGGCGGAGAAGGGACCTCTAGTGAGTGTACCTTTGTAAATATTGTACATGGTTTAAAAGCAAGCATGTTTAATGATTAATTTGCCCTGAAGACTTGGGATGCATTCACGGCCCGTACAGCTACTGGAAAAGTCTGTTAACGTGTATGGAGATGGAGCGTAAATCCTCTAGGGACATCTCAGTGAAGCTCTCCTGGATGTATTCCCAAAGCTTTTGCAAAAGGTTTCTGGGGAGGGCAGCCTTATTCCGTCTTCCATGGTAGGACATTTTTACCACACAAGGCCAGTAGCACATAGTCTGGAATCATTGCATATCAAAGCATGGCAGCGTATGGTCCCAGTGTTCGCTGGCATTCAAGCAACATCCATTCTTTATCTCTCTGTGTTATCCTCAGGAGAGTGATATCATTCATGGTTACCTGGTTGAAATAGGGTAATTTTATTAAGGGGACATTCAGAGGTGGCCGTTCCTGCTGGGATGTTTGCCTGTGGCTGAACAGAAATCATCCCTGCTGTGTGCCACGCGGTGAGGGGAGGGGTGAAGCGATCATCCCAGAGAATAGGGTGTGGGGGGGAGGTTAATTGGGTTTGTGCTGCATGTTAACCCAAAAACCACAGCCTCTCCTTTTAAATGGCCAACCCATTGTAAATGACCAACCCAACAGGTGCTTGGTATGGGAAATGAGGGCGCTGTTGTTTGAAACCATGTAATGTTAACAGCTTGGTTCACTGTGAAAGAGTCTACCCATTGTTCTCTAAAATGTGTCTTTTTAAATACTACTCTCCATTTTTTTTCCTCCCGCAGCTGCAAATGTTTCAACACTCACTGTATCATCTCCATCCCAGAGGCTAGCGAAGATTAGAAGGTGAAAAAAATGCACTCGCGATGAAATGTTCTCTGAGTTCATGCTGTCTTCCCACACTGAAAGAGCCCAGCAGAATGCATGGAGGCAGACAGTCAGAGTGCAGGAAAGCACAAAATGAACGCAAGGACAGGAGTCGGGATCAAGAAGATAGGTGGTGTCAGTGTGATGAAAGGAGGCAGGAAGCAGTGCTCAGGCTACTTGAGGATCAAACTGATATTCTCCGGCGTATTGTTGAGGTGCAGGAGAGGCAGCAGGTGCACAGACCGCCACTGCAGCTCCAGTGTAACCAACCGCCCTCCTCCCCAAGTTCCATAGCCTCCTCCCCCAGACGCCCAAGAACACCGTGGGTGGGTCTCCGGGAACCCAACCACTCCACCTCAGAGGACTGCCCAAGCAACAGAAAGCTGGCATTCAATACGTTTTGAAGTGTAGTGTGGCCTTGTCCTTCCCTCCTCCACCACCCCACCCAGTGCTTCCCTCCTCCTGCACCTCTGCTGGGCTACTGTGGCAGTTATCCCCCCATTTTGTGTGATGAATTAATAAAGAATGCATGACTTTGAAACACAATGACTTTATTGCCTCTGCAAGCGGAGAGCAAAGGGCGATTGGCTTACAGGGAACTAGAGTGAACCAAGGGGGTGGGTTTTCATCAAGGAGAAACAAAGAGAACTTTCACACCGTAGCCTGGCCAGTCATGAAATTGATTTTCAAAGCTTCTCTGATGCGCAGCACGCCTGGCTGTGCTCTTCTAACCGCCCTGGTGTCTGGCTGTGCGTAATCAGCGGCCAGGTGATTTGCCTCAACCTCCCACCCCGCCATAAATGTTTCCCCCTTACTCTCACAGAAATTGTGGAGCACACAGCAAGCAGTAATAACAATGGGACTATTGGTTTTGCTGAGGTCTAACCGAGTCAGTAAACTGCACCAGCGCACTTTTAAACATCCAAAGGAACATTCTACCACTATTCTGCACTTGCTAAGCCTATAGTTGTACAGCTCCTGACTACTGTCCAGGGTGCCTGTGTATGGCTTCATGAGCCATGGCATTAAGGGGTAGGCTGGGTCCCCAAGGATAACTATAGGCATTTCAACATCCCCAGTGGTTATTTTCTGGTCTGGAAAGTAAGTCCCTTTCTCCAGCTGTTCAAACAGACCAGAGTTCCTGAAGATGCGAGCATCATGCACCTTTCCTGGCCATCCCACGTTGATGTTGCTGAAACATCCCGTGTGATCCACCAGTGCTTGCAGCACCATTGAAACATACCCTTTTCGGTTTATGTACTGGCTGTCTTGGTGGTCCGGTCCCAAGATAGGGATATGCGTTCCGTCTATCGTCCCACCACAGTTAGGGAATCCCATTGCAGCAAAGCCATCTGCTATCACCTGCACATTTCCCAGAGTCACTATCCTTGGTAGCAGCAGCTCAGTGATCACGTTGGCTACTTGGATCACAGCAGCCAGCAGAGCAGATTTGCCCACTCCAAATTGATTCCCGACTGACCGGTAGTTGTCTGGCGTTGCAAGCTTCCACAGGGCTATCGTCACTCAACTGTGAGGGCTGCTCTCATCTTGGTATTTTTGTGCTTCAGGGCAGGGGAAAGCAAGTCACAAAGTTCCATGAAAGTGGCCCTACGCATGCAAAAGTTTCGGAGCCACTGGGAATCATCCCAGACCTGAAACGCTATTCAGTCCCACCAGTCTCTGCTTGTTTCCCATGCCCAGAATTGGCGTTCCATGGCATGAGCCTGTCCCATTGCCGCCAGGATGGCCAAATTGCCGGGGTCCGTGCTTTGAAAAGTCTGTGTCCATGTCCTCATCACTCTTGTCACCGCACTGCCATCGCCTCCTCACCTGCTTTTGCAGGTTCTGGTGCTGCATACATTGCAGGATAATGTGCATGGTGTTTAGAGTGCTCATAACTGCCACAGTGATCTGAACGGGCTCCATGCTTGCCGTGGCATGGCGTCTGTGTGGAAAGGCGCAAAACGATGCTCAGCTGTTGCTCTCACTGAGGAAGGGATGACTGATGACATGGCTTACAGGGTTGGCTTACTGTACTGTTCCCTCAGTCTCCGCCACCCATTGGAATTCTGGGTTGTGCTCCCAATGCCTGATGGGGCAAAAACATTGTTCGTCAGGCAGCCCTCCGTGAAAGCAATGGCAAAAAATCATTTTGCTGCTTTTTTCCTGGGTTACCTGTGCAGACGACATACCACGGCAAGCATGGAGCCTGCTCAGCTCACTGTCTCCTGGGTGCTGCTGGCAGACGTGGTACTGCATTGAGCTGAGCAGGCTCCATGCTTGCTGTGGTATGTCGTCTGCACTGGTAACCCAGGAAAAAAGGCAAGAAATTATTTTTTCCCGTTGCTTTCACGGGGCGGGGGGTGGGGAAGTTGATGACATGTACCCAGAACCACCCACGACAATGTTTTTGCCCCATCAGGCATTGGGAGCTCAACCCAGAATTCCAATGGGGGACGGAGACTGCAGGAACTGTGGGATAGCTACCACAGTGCAACGCTCTGAAAGTCGACGCTAGCCTCGGTACTGTGGATGCACTCCGCTGACTTAATGCGCTTAGTGGGGACACACACAATTTACTGTATCAAATCAATTTATAAAAAAATGACTTCTATTAAATCGACCTAACTGCGTAGTGTAGGACATACCCTGAGAGTGGTAACACTAAAGAGCTTACAGCAGCGCAGCTGCATCGGTGCAACTGGGCTGCTGTAAGGTCTCTAGTATAGACATAGCCTGAGTCCCCCCCATTTCCTCTGTTAGCGAAGATCTGTGAAACCTAGTGGCAAAACATATTCTCTTCTCCCTCTAGTATTGGTCCACATATAGGATGATAACCTGCTATTTCTATCAGTTATTTCATTAGCTCAACTGGCAGAGGTCTGTGTGAATCTAAAGGTTCCAACTCTGCTCATGACCCATGTGGGTGGCATGATGAAATTCTTTTTTTCGTGATTCCTTTTTTTAAATATCTAGGATATTACACACAAAAACCCTAGCCTTAATTCTGGGATTTTCTAACTTTGGAGTCCTTCTCTTTGCAACTTTAAATTCTTTTCATGTAGTTTTTTTGTGTGTATAATAGAATATAAAGCAGAAGAGGTTTGTACTGTTGTACAGAACTGAGAATAGGGTTGATGTCTGTGGTAGTGGGTGAAACAGAAATGAAGTGTAGCCAGAAATCCATTAATTCAGGATTGAGACAGACCCTGTGTGTTGCTAAATGGAAGAGACAGGACTTCATTGTGTAAATACATGCGGGGGGAGGGACCTCTTTACTGAGACTCAGTTCCTCATTGCCTTGCCCCTTTTGCAATCATTTCTACCCAAGCCAAGGGGATACCCAGTGCCATATTTCTGATTGTGTCAGGCCAGGTGCTCAAAGGTTTTTAGGCCCCTAACTCCCATTGAAATCAGTGGGACCTAAGCATCTACACACCTTTGAAGATCTGGGCCTAAGTGACAACATAAAACAGTGACGAATTAGGCCCAGCCTTTGCGAATTCAGATTTCACAGCACGGTGCTACTGGACACAGCCGGATGGTATGGAAGTGAGGGGAAAATGTGAATGCAAGAACAGTAAAGAATCTGGCTGGCTGAACGCTTTTGTTGTAATCTAAGTAATAATGAGTGCTGCCTCTGTAGGAAGTTTGTGTCACTCAAGTCTTAACTTTTACATCCCTATACAGGCCTTGGCGGAAATGCGCTGGCTTGTGGGAGGATGGAAGGTAAGAAAATATGAACCTCTGAAAGAAAAAACAGAAGTCTAATTGCATAGTCTCAGATGATTATTCTCCCTCCATCTCTGAAATGGGAAAGACAGAACAAGGAGATAGACAGGATACTGTAATGTGTAGGGTGAATTACCAGGGTGCAATAGGCTTCACTAAAGCCACCACAGGTGTGTGCCTTATGTTAATCGGGAGGCAGGTGCACAGAACTAAGGAGAACTAATGGGAAGGTGGGGGATAAGGCCATTTGAACACAAAAGGCTATAGCTCAAAGAAAGATGCATTTAAATTTCCCTGGCTTCTGCACATGTGTGTGGGCTCTTTCCCCTCAGCATGCTCATGTAATAACTATTCCTATTTGTGGGATTATTGGGGAAGTGATAGATCCTCATCTCTCTACTCCAAGAGCCAGATTCTGCCCTCTTCAGATTTCACCCGTCTTCTCTCTTGGATGCACCGGGCTCCAAATGGGGTGGGGAGACTAAGCTGCCCCTCTCCCCCTCAGGGTGTAAGTAGGAGCATATCCAGCCTCTGCAAGCTCCAGGGAGCATTTTGAATGCCTCAGTGTTTGCCTTGAAGTATAGCTATGCCCTGCCCCTGATTACATGCCATGTCTACACAACTGCACAGCCCCGAGACAGGCTTAGAAACCTTTATTGATTCCATTGATTTAGGATGAAAAATATCCCAGAGTTTTCTCATCTTTCAAAAGCATTCATTTGCAATAGCGATGTACCCAGTATTTATTGCATGTATACGATCATGCTGATAACACGCTCTAGCCTTTCACGTGTGGTGATAACGAGCTGAGGTATAAATGTACAGCACACGTGTACCACAGGGACTGTGCAAATTAAAACTATTTCCAGGGGGCGACCGGGAGTGTACCAAAAAGGAGGAAATGAAGAATGGGCAGAGGGAGTGATATAGCACTAATACAAAAAATAATCAAGCCAGTACAGATCAGCCAGTACATTTACAGCTACTGCTGAAAGATGAGTTATTGAATGATCCCTATTTTCACTGTGGCCATGGATTTCAGAAAAGCATGCAACTACAATTATCTTCACCCGAGCGGTGAACATGTGGACAGTTATCAAATTTAAAGTTGTTTATGAATTGATTTTTGCCTTCTTAAGTTCAGCTCACTACTCTTGCAGCATACAAAGTGCTATAACCTGGTTGACAGATTACATTGAGGTGACATTTTACATTTGGAATTCCACATGCAGCATTCAATCTGAAAAGATGATTTTTAGAAATCTGGGCGGGGGAGAGGATTTATAGAAAATGTGCTATTCTCATATATAAATATAGTTCTAAAGGTTTTATTACTTAATAAAAGGCCTTGGTTATTGTGCAGAAAAGTTGAAGTATGCGTCTCGTTTGTCTTTATCAGCAATATAAATTCTGAAGATAATCAGTGCACCATTTTCAGACTAGGCCAAATCCTGTGGTCCTTCTTCCATTTTAACTCTGGACACTCCTATTGAAGACACCAGAGATTTGTCTGAGTATGGACCTCCAGGATTTTATTTTTTGTAAAATGGTCCACAATGGTGTCTCTACACCATCCTCTAAAGAATTCTGTGTTGACCAGTGTCAGTGACAGAATGCACAGCTAAGATGGACTTGTGGCCTAATGCAAGGCCTAGGTTCCTGGTATTTAACCTGCTATACCTCATTATTTTGATTTTTTGAGGTGAATGAGCCTCTTCCTGGCCCTTGTATCTGAACTTATTTGGTGCCTGCATAGGCTTCATTATGTCGCTGAAAGGGCTGAGGTATTTGCCATTTGGCGTTTGCTTGGCAGGACTGTTTCAGTTGGGAGGATTGACATCCTGCAGCATCTGGTTCAGTAAATAAAATGTAGGCTGGCTGTGCAAGTAGGGGTAAAATGTGGGGATGTAATAAACTGCCCAACATAACAAATATAGAGCTAAATCCTGAAATCCTCATGCAGACGTGAATTAGTTATAACCATAGTACTTAGCATTTCTATATGTCCAAAGCACAGTACATGCATGAACCAACTAATCTCCCCCAGGCCCAAGTGAACTAGCTGGGCAACTCATTCCTATTTTATAGTTGGGAAAAGTAAGACAGAAGGTGAAGTGACTAGTTCAATGGCACAGTGCTTCAGTAGCTGAACCAGGCTAAAGAATAAACCAACCCTGACTACCAACCCTGTGCTTATTCCCTAGGGGAATATTTTACTTTTCGAAAAGCCGCCTCATTTGTTGGCACTCAGTAGCTGTGTCTCCAAAGAGAAGGACTCACTCTAACAGTGAGTCAAAACACCTGCTAGAAAGCAAAACCTCAACAGAATCATTCAGACATGAAGCCATAATCTGCATACATTTTCCCTGATGGTCTTTCCCTGCTGCAAGCCACTGACTAATAAAAGAGGGGTGGAAAATACTTTTTGACTGGCCAACTTTTTCTTTGTCTAACTAATAGAAGAAAGAATGTTTACTAAAGATGCCCACGGTGCTGTGTGTTTTGCCAGAAGGTCTGACCGATCTCTGCTTTGTCAAGAAACAGGGACTGCTATTTCCTGGATTGTCAGGAGCCAGATATTGGGCTCTGCAGTCAGCCATTCAATTACTTGATTCCTGATGTATTGCCAGCTTGTTCATACATTGATCTTCCTTCAGCCTCCCTCTTGACAGAGCATTTCATACCAAAGTTAGGATGAAGCAGTTGAATATTTTCAGGTTGGATATGACAGTTATTCGCAGAATTATTATAAAAGTTTTCTCAGTAGGTCTCCCTTTCCCATCTCCCTAATAGATTGTATATTGAACAATAGTAGAGTCAGAATTATATATCCCTACTGGATTGCTTCTAACTGCCGAGGTGAGTCTACTTTTAGTGTGCATAATGAAAAGAGCCACGTTTTTATTTCAGCAAGTTTCACCCTGTTTGGAGTTTAGAGGTTGCTGAAATAAGTTGAACGAGATTCTCTGACAGTGGAAAGAGTGCCAATTTCTCCCTTCTGTTTTGGGAAATGCCATTCACTGCAGAAAAGAACTCTCTGCCTGTTGGTTTGAGAATCCAGCCGCTTGTCATGCTAGACCATGTGGCGCTTGCATCTGAGTCCAGCTGTACAGCCAGGATCATTGCCCTAAGGACTCAGCACAAAAACACTTTGATCCCTTGCAGTGACAGGGTCTTCGCTAACAAGCCTCTAGACATTCGAGATGGCATGTCACCACCCTTGCTAAAACTAGCACAGAGGAATGAAACAGCAGTATCTCTAGAGGCCTTTAATAACATCAAATGGAAAGGATACAAGTAAAACATCCAGGTGAGACTCCTCTTTAAAAAGCCTTAGCATCAAGTACCTTAGTAATGTGTGAGAGTGAGGCTTTTCTCCTCCTCCTCCTCCTGCTCCTCCTTTAGAGATAAAAGGAGCGATTGGGAGTGATGGATTGTGAATGATGATAAGCACAAATAATTTAACATACTTCAAATATCGGGTTAGGGTCAGAGTGAGACAAGCTGTCTAAAAGGATCTGAAAAGTCCTAACATATTTTATGTTGAGTGGTTCAAATTTGCAAATTACCCCTCTCAGTGATAGTCAGATTAGTGGAAATTTTCCACACTGTAAATAAGAACTGAGACACAACTCCCATGGACAATGGTAGAATTAATGCACTTAATTCCATTAGCACAGCACTTAAATGCTTCAACCCTGTTAAATCTGAACAAAGCATCTGGTATGTATGTGAATTGCACACCTTCAGAATAGCCATGACTTTGGATGGCTGTTTCAAAAGAATTTCCTACCTGTGTGTTCAGATAATAGTGAAGAAATAAAGTAATTACATGTGAGGATTAAACACTCAGGCTGGTGTGTAATTTACAGGTACCACTGAATTATTCACTAGACACCTGAAATATGTGTTTTTTACAAACCAAATATATTTCCTGACAGACAGAAGAGAGGGTTAACTGGATTATCAACAGGAAAGCATGTGATAAGGATTATCATGTGAATCATTTTAACAGCAGAAAATGCAAATGAGTGGGAAGGGTTAAGAGTCATTGTCTTAGCTAAAGGAAGAGAATTAATTCAAGAATAGGTCTACAAAATATTCGCTGTCTACTGTTTTCACAGTATCTTTTTCCTGAGACAAAATCATTTGCATTTTTTCTTTCTCCTCATCTTACCTCACAGAACAAATGTTTTTGTGGGGAAAATGATGATTCATATTAAGACTGATCCTGCACCTCAATGACTTTAATGGAGTTTTGCATTAACTTCAAAGGGGGAAGAATCAAGCTCTGTACTTTCAAATAAAAATGGAGACGGGCCCCAACCCACCAAAGCATTTAAGCCTGGGTTTTAATGTTAAGATTCTGAGTTAGGCTATGTCTTCCCTGCAGAAAAGGTGTCTTGCTGTAAAGATAGCTATCTTGATAGCTGCCTTGATGTAAAATCCTATTGGAGACAAGGTGCAAGGAGTTCTTACTGCAATATAGCTAATCAGGATCAACCCTATACCTCCCATCAGGGGTTTACCTGGATTAACTATGTGGCTGTAATCAACACTTGTGCCTTTTCACCAACAGGATTTTACACTGACATCTATCTCAGGGTAAAAAATGCACTTTTTTTTTTCCAGTGAATTCAAAGCCTTAGTTCTGTCAGTGGAGTTATTCATGTCCTTAAAGTAAGCAGACGCTTAGGTGCTTCACTTTCCTTCAGCTCCTAGGTGATCATCCCTGCAAAGAACAGTAGGAACAGGAAAACTAAGGCATGTTTCCTCATGTTTTGCCATTTTGATAGTGATGTGGGAACTTAAGGTGTCTTGAGGCATGACTGTGGAATCATTCTTGTTGCAATGAACAAAGAGGACATATTTTCACCTTACATATACAGGCCTCTCTGTTCTCATCAAAATTCCTCCTTTGGTTCCTGTTACCATGCCTCTCGGTGTGTTTTCACTTTGCTTTTCAAACTCGGTAGTTTGTTAGAATCATGGCTGAAATATGCTGGAAATCTCAAATATCCTGTATTTCTTAGTATACTGAGCCCCAAGTAATGTTTTCATGCCAAAACTCTCAGCTGTCCCCTCTCCTGTTGGAAACTCTTGTGGCAGTGAGTGTAAATAGCTCAGTAAGTGGTTTTTGGGTAAATGTAAAAACTCTCCCACACTGACAAGGGGGGAATTCTCAGGAGCATTTCGCAGTGTCAGTCTCCACAAACATCACAGAGTGCCTGGTGGCAGCTGGACTGGCACTGCCTGAATATTTCTCCTCTTCTCTGTATAGTGCTTTGACAGGTTAGGGGTTTTGTTGTTGTTTTTTGTTTTGGTTTTTTTGTAGTGGCAGGATTTGTTTGTGCTAGGTAGGTAGCAGCCCCTCCCACCCCCACTGTGTCAGTCAATCTCCATGCATTAGTGAGGCTAACCTCTTTCTGTCTGCTAGGACTCAAGGTTTATCTAGAATAGACCTCAGACTAAGATCCAGGTTTACCACTCTGTTTCCCCCATGTATTATACAGCGATAGAATATGTACCAATGTTGCATTGAAACCCTGGAGGCATTCCATCATTGCCTACTTTTGTTTATCCTTAACATCAAATGGCAGCACCAGGTACTGAACTCCAAGGTGACTCCAACTAACCTGAATTAAAGCTAGGATGGGAACAATCCGAGATGGATTGGTCATGTCATTAGGCTGTCTGATGATCAGATGCTCTTTTATGGTCAACTAAGACTATAGACTACAAATATGCACCCAAACAAAACAGAATGCATGTTTTAAATCATAGAATCATAGAATCATAGAATCTCAGGGTTGGAAGGGACCTCAGGAGGTCATCTAGTCCAACCCCCTGCTCAAAGCAGGACCAAACCCAACTAAATCATCCCAGCCAGGGCTTTGTCAAGCCTGACCTTAAAAACCTCTAAGGAAGGAGATTCCACTACCTCCCTAGGTAACCCATTCCAGTTCTTCACCACCCTACTAGTGAAAAAGTTTTTCCTAATATCCAACCTAAACCTCCCCCTCTGCAACTTGAGACCATTACTCCTTGTTCTATCATCTTTTACCACTGAGAACAGTCTAGATCCATCCTCTTTGGAACCCCCTTTCAGGTAGTTGAAAGCAGCTATCAAATCCCCCTCATTCTTCTCTTCTGCAGACTAAACAATCCCAGTTCCCTCAGCCTCTCCTCATAAGTCATGTGCTCCAGCCCCCTAATCATTTTTGTTGCCCTCCGCTGGACTCTCTCCAATTTATCCACATCCTTCTTGTAGTGTGGGGCCCAAAACTGGACACAGTACTCCAAATGAGGCCTCACCAGTGCTGAGTAGAGGGGGATGATCACATCCCTCGATCTGCTGGAAATGCCCCTACTTATACAACCCAAAATGCCATTAGCCTTCTTGGCAACAAGGGCACACTGTTGACTCATATTCAGCTTTTCGTCCACCGTAACCCCTAGGTCCTTTTCTGCAGAACTGCTACCCAGCCATTCGGTCCCTAGTCTGTAGCAGTGCATGGGATTCTTCCGTCCTAAGTGCAGGACTCTGCACTTGTCCTTGTTGAACCTCATCATATTTCTTTTGGCCCAATCCTCTAATTTGTCTAGGTCCCTCTGTATCCTATCCCTACCCTCCAGCGTATCAACAACTCCTCCCAGTTTAGTGTCATCTGCAAACTTGCTAAGGGTGCAGTCCACACCATCCTCCAGATCGTTAATGAAGATATTGAACAAAACCGGCCCCAGCACCGACCCTTGGGGCACTCCACTTGATACCGGCTGCCATCTAGACATGGAACCATTGATCACTACCCGTTGAGCCCGACCATCTAGCCAGTTTTCTATCCACCTTACCGTCCATTCATCCAGCCCAGACTTCTTTAACTTGCTGGCAAGAATACTGTGGGAGACTGTATCAAAAGCTTTGCTAAAATCCAGAAATAGTACATCCACTGCTTTCCCCTCATCCACAGAGCCGGTTATCTCGTCATAGAAGGCAATTAGGTTAGTCAGGCATGACTTGCCCTTGGTGAATCCATGCTGACTGTTCCTGATCACTTTCCCCTCCTTTAAGTGGTTCAGGATTGATTCCTTGAGGACCTGTTCCATGATTTTTCCAGGGACTGAGGTGAGACTGACTGGCCTGTAGTTCCCTGGATCTTCCTTCTTCCCTTTTTTAAAGATGGGCACTACATTAGCTTTTTTCCAGTCATCCGGGACCTCCCCCGATCGCCATGATTTTTCAAAGATAATGGCCAATGGCTCTGCAATCTCATCGGCCAACTCCTTTAGCACCCTCGGATGCAGCGCATCCGGCCCCATGGACTTGTGCTCGTCCAGCTTTCCTAAATAGCCCCGAACTACTTCTTTCTCCACAGAGAGCTGGTCACCTCCTCCCCATACCGTGCTGCAGAGTGCAGCTGTCTGGGAGCTGACCTTGTCTGTGAAGACAGAGGCAAAAAAAGCATTGAGTACACTAGCTTTCTCCACATCCTCTGTCACTAGGTTCCCTCCCTCATTCAGCAAGGGGCCCACACTTTCCTTGACTTTCTTCCTGTTGCTAACATACCTAAAGAAACCCTTCTTGTTACTCCTAACATCTCCGGCTAGCTGCAACTCCAAGTGTGATTTGGCCTTCCTGATTTCACACCTGCATGCCTGAACAATACTTTTATACTCCTCCCTGGTTATTTGTCCAATCTTCCACTTCTTGTAAGCTGTTCTTTTGTGTTTAAGACAAGCAAGGATTTCACTGTTAAGCCAAGCTGGTCGCCTGCCATATTTACTTCTCTTCCTACACATCGGGATGGTTTGTTCCTGCAACCTCAATAAGGTTTCTTTGAAATACAGGCAGCTTTCCTCGACTCCTTTCCCCGTCATGTTATTCTCCCAGGGGACCTTGCCCATCAGTTCCCTGAGGGAGTCAAAGTCTGCTTTTCTGAAGTCCAGGGTCTCTGTTCTACTGCTTTCCCTTTTTCCTTGTGTCAGGATCCTGAACTCGACCATCTCATGGTCACTGCCCCCCAGGTTCCCATCCACTATTGCTTCCTCTACTATTTCTTCCCTGTTTGTGAGCAGCAGGTCAAGAAGAGCTTTTCTCCTAGTTGGTTCCTCCAGCACTTGCACCAGGAAATTGTCCCCTACACTTTCCAGAAACTTCCTGGATTGCCTGTGCACTGCTGTATTGCTCTCCCAGCAGATATCAGGGTGATTAAAGTCACCCATGAGAACCAGGGCCTGTGATCTAGCAACTTCTGTTAGTTGCTGGAAGAAAGCCTCGTCCACCTCATCCCCCTGGTCCGGTGGTCTGTAGCAGACTCCCACCACGACATTACCCTTGTTGTTCATACTTCTAAATTTAATCCAGAGACACTCAGGTTTTTCTGCAGTTTCATACTGGAGCTCTGAGCAGTCATACTGCTCTCTTACGTACAACGCAACTCCCCCACCTTTTCTGCCCTGCCTATCCTTCCTGAACAGTTTATATCCATCCATGACAGTACTCCAATCATGTGAGTTATCCCACCAAGTCTCTGTTATTCCAATTACATCATAATTCCCTGACTGTGCCAGGACTTCTAGTTCTCCCTGCTTGTTCCCCAGGCTTCTTGCATTAGTGTATAGGCATTTAAGATAACCCGCTGATTGTCCCGCTTTCTTGGTCTGAGACAGGAGTCCTCCCCTCTTGTAATCTCCTGCTTGTGCTTCCTCCCGGTATCCCACATCCCCACTTACCTCGGGGCTTTGGTCTCCTTCCCCCGGTGAACCTAGTTTAAAGCCCTCCTCACTAGGTTAGCCAGCCTGCTTGCAAAGATGTTCTTCCCTCTCTTTGTGAGGTGGAGCCCGTCTCTGCCTAGCAATCCTTCTTCTTGGAAGACCATCCCATTGTCAAAGAATCCAAACCCTTCTCTCCGACACCATCTGCGTAGCCATTCGTTGATTTCCACGATTCGACGGTCTCTACCCTGGCCTTTTCCTGCCACAGGGAGGATAGATGAGAACACCACTTGCGCCTCAAACTCCTTTATCCTTCTTCCCAGAGCCACGTAGTCTGCAGTGATACGCTCAAGGTCATTCTTGGCAGTATCATTTGTGCCCACGTGGAGAAGCAGGAAGGGGTAGCGATCTGAGGGCTGGATGAGTCTCGGCAGTCTCTCCGTCACATCGTGAATCCTAGCCCCTGGCAAGCAGCACACCTCTCGGTTCTCCTGGTCAGGGCGGCAGATAGATGACTCAGTCCCCCTGAGGAGAGAGTCCCCGACCACCACCACCCTCCTCCTCCTCTTGGGAGTGGTGGTCGTGGAACCCCCATCCCTAGGAAGGTGCATCTCATGCCTTCCAATCAGCCTTCCAAATAACTCTAGAGGACAGTTTCCAGTATTCCATCATGACTCTGGGAACAAGTTGTAAATAGCAGAGGAAAATGGAGGGACAGTTTAAAGAACACTGCATTTTATATTCATGCAGAAAATGATAGAAGCAGCACACCCTTTAGAATATTCTGAGCTGACCTTCCAAGACTGTAACTGAATCTGTGCATATAACATGGTTTGTTTGTTTTTGTTAATCATCCTAGGACTTCTGGTAGGTCCAAAATTTAACTCTTAGCCATAAAGTCAACCATTGTTAACTTTAGTAGTGAATGTGAGAGTGACTTTTACAGTATCTGTATTGCCTCCTATACATGCACGCTGCAAATGGAACACTGGGAGGTTATACCTCATGGCCTATAGCTCAACAAGGGCATGGTGACCTTAACCTCTGGTACTTGTTTTACCAAGGCTGGTGAGCTCTTTCATATCGTGACATTACTCAGATATAGTAACTTGGTTTTGTTTCTGAAGTGGAGTTTCTAGGTTCAAAGAAGGAAGCAGTGTTGTGATATTTACTTTGACAAGCTTTTCAATGCAGTTACCACTTTTTTTTTTTTAGTTTGTGGTCCTCTTCTAGCCAAACCACAGTCTTCTGTTAAACCATCCTGGCCATTCTGGAGACATTGCATCCTTTGGTAACAGTTTTACAGATCTGTGGGTCAGTGGAAGTAGCAGGGGAAGTCTCTCTAATCAAGATAGACAAGGTGGATGAGATAATATCTTTTACTGGACCAACTTCTGTTGGTCAAAGACAAGCTTTCAAGCTACACAGAGCTCTTCAGGCAGATCTGATGAACTTCTGTAGCTCAAAAGCTTGTCTTTCACCAGCAGAAGCTGGTCCAATAAAAGATATTACCTCACACATCTCAGCTCTCTAATATCCTGGTATCAACACAGCTACCACACCAGTGAAATCAAGATAACCTGATTCACTCAGGTCACTGGAGCTTTCTTTTCTGAAGGCGTGCATGCGCTGAGTCTAAGTGTTTGTCTCCTTAAGAGAAGCTACATTTATGATCTCTCTGTACTATCCTGTTACACTGTCTTCCAAGGAGTAGAGAGCAAAAAATCAGAGGGAAGAGAGCTCTAGAAGGGTGAAAAGAAAGAAGCCTGCAGAGGGAAGGCAAGCTTCTATTGTATTGCTTTATCTGCTACTTGCTGAAGTTGTTAGTAACCCCTGGATAGCTCTGTGTGATAAACACTATGAATCTGATTCTGACTTACACTGGTCCCTTTATGTCACTCAGGTGGAATAAAAGGTCTTTAAAGCTGGCATAGTTACATCAATTTCAAGGCTCCTTTGCACGGCCAGAATGGTGTGTAAGGGGCCTGAGCATAGCAAGCCCTATAAGATGTAGAACCTAACTTTTAGTTTTATGCCTTTGTGTAACTTTTTGAATCAGCCTTTGAGAAACGAAGTCTATGTGTATTTGTCAGCAGCTATCAGTGATTTTTTCAGAACAGACCATAACATCCGTTAGCTCCCTAGTTTTGGATGCAGTGAGAGATGGAATCCTGGAAGCAAGTCGCCAAAAGGGATTGTGATATTCTTTTTGTCCTCTCTCCAGCCCTGATCAAGCCTGCTGTTGGGGAATCTGCTTAGAAGAGGGGATTCTGAAGCTCAACCTTTTTTTTTCTTCCACACTACCACATGTAAATTAACTGATCTAGTTAATTTAAAACAAAACAAAATAACAACAAAAAAACTTTGCAAGAATTATCAAAGTTGTATGAAAATTTTGCAGACACTCTTTTTTAACCATCTTCATTCCTCCCACTTTCCAACTGAATATAAAGCACTGGTAGACTGCAGAATAATTCAAAACACTCAGCTTCCTAAAGCAATCTGCACTTCAGTGCCCTTTCTATACCAGAAAATTGTACTGCTTTAACTATAACACCCCACTACCTGCAGTATGGATGTAATTATGTAAGTCTATAAGGTGCTTTATAGCTTATTCCTGTACAGGAAGGGCAATAACAATACCAATATTAATTTGTAATCCAAGCTTAGCCTACACTTAAAAGTTGTACTATGTTGGTTAGGGGTGTGTGTTTTTTGTTTGTTTGTTTTAAATTACCAGTGTAGCAGCCCTAGTATGGACTCAGTTTTTGTATAAAGCTAAAGGTGACTTAATACTGGTATGGTTATTACCCTTTCTGTTGGGGACTAGCTAAACTGATATAAAGCATCTTTTATACTCATATAATTTCCTCCACACTGTGGGGAGGGGGGGATTGTACCACCTCTCCTGTGTACATAAAGCAGTACAACTTTCTAGGTTAGACAAAGCCTGAGGTTAAGACTTCACAAGGAGGTGAAAGGTTTCAGAGTGGTAGCCGTGTTAGTCTGTATCAGCAAAAACAATGAGGAGTCCTTGTGGCATCTTAGAGACTAACAAATTTAAGCTTATGCCCAAATAAATTTGTTAGTCTGTAAGGTGCCACAAGGACTCCTCGTTTAAGCAGGTGAAACTTATTTGTGTTTCTATAGCTAATGTAAAATATACAGAAATGAAGTGCTATGTATTAATAATCTGTTCTTTGTCATGAATAGACTAGAAGGGGTCAGCAACCTTTCAGAAGTGGTGTGCTGAGTCTTCATTTATTCACTCTGATTTAAGGTTTCACGTGCCAGTAATACATTTTAACATTTTTAGAAGATCTCTTTCTGTAAGTCTATAATATATAACTAAACTATTATTGTATGTAAAGTAAATAAGGTTTTTAAAATGTTTAAGAAGCTTCATTTTAAATTAAATTAAAATGCAGAGCCCCCTGGACCGGTGGCCAAGACCCGGGCAGTGTGAGTGCCACTGAAAATCAGCTCATGTGCCACCTTCGGCACGTGTGCCATAGGTTGCCTACCCCTGGACTAGAAAATCCACCCCTGCATGATCATAATATTGCCATTGTATACTAATTTATAATATGGAAAGTTCATAAACCATTAGGATAATTTGTAGCATTACTTGCCATTAAAGTATGGAAATTTCTTGTTACATATTTATATCAGTTGCATCATGTATGTATTTAGTCAACAACATAGACTTTAGAGCTGATTGTTTTCCATTGATTAATTTCTTGTACTGAGAGCTAGCTAGATTATCAAATTACACATTATATTAACAGTGCATGTGTTATGCATAAGGATTTGCATCTGAAAATGATTCAGCTATTAATTGAAGCTCAACCACATTCAGCATTTTAATGAGAAAATGGTTGTGTCTTGGCACCGTGGTGAGGACTTTCCTGCTGATGGATACTTGTACTGTTCTCTTCTTCTTTGGATGAATGGGAAACTTGCAGAATCTTGGAGTTGATGTATTTACATGTTATCTAGTGCAAAGAAAATTCTGAGACTGAAAGCAATATCAATCTGGTTTAAAAATTATATTAGCACCTCCTATCGGAGGAGACATCCTATTGCTCAAGTGAAACCAATTCCTATGTGAATGGCACAAGCACAATACTTTTACATACATAACAAACAATCCATTAGAAAGTTAGGTAAATATCTTGTCTTTACATGGTGCCTGGCATCCTAATAAAAGGTAATAATTGGAGATATACCAATCTCCTAGAACTGGAAGGGACCTTGAAAGGTCTTCCACCCCCTGCCTTCACTAGCAGGACCAATTTTTGCCCCAGATCCTTAAGTGGCCTCCTCAAGGATTGAACTCATAACCCTGCGTTTAGCAGGCCAATGCTCAAACCACTGAGCTATCCCTCCCCCCCCATCCTGAAGGATGCCAAAGTACTTCTCAAATTAGATAATCTACAGAGAATAACTTTTTTTGTCATTGAAATGAACTCCCACTCCCCCACCCTCTAGCTTTGGGTTGGAACATTATAACTACATAATAGCAGCACTACACAACAATTTAGAATGGGAATTGAACAATATTGGACACAATTAAAATTTCAGGGGACAGTTAGATGGGTAGAAGGTAATGAAGTTTAAAATCTGACCAGGATATTAACATTGCTTATTTGTTTAAAAGACAAAAAAAACAACACCAACTACCCTGAGATGTTTATTGGCCACAGTCAGAACCTTGGTTTTGTATCTTTTGTAAAACACAGCACCTGAGTGCTTGGCATGTCATGCAGGAATATTGGTTCAGAATGGACTCAAGGAGATAAAGCTTTTGCCAGTTTCTCCACTTTTTGACACCAGGATTTCACTCTGGTTATGTCTACACTTGGAGCTAAGGCATACTTGTGCTAGCTCTTATGGTACTTGTGTGCCAAAAGTAGAGTAGTGGCACAGGCTAGCTGTGCCAGGTATGTACCCACAGGGTTCAGGTGGGTTTGTACTCAACATGGCTATCCATACCACTGCTTGTGCTAACCCAGCTACCCTACTGTCTTTAGCATGCAAGCTCAATGAGAAAAAGCATGAGTATGTCTGTGTGAGCTGGGAATCACACCCTCCCACCCAGCTCCAAGTGTAGACATACACTAAATATTTCCCATACAAGTACTTACCAAGCCTGACTCATTTTAGCTTGTGAGACCATGACTGCCTGAGGTGGTATGGCTTCTGGCATAGCATATTTGCAGCTTATGTGACTGGATGAGCTTATGCGGCTTCTCTCGCTGTTGATTAGAGCCGTTAATATCAATATTTGCCCCCTTTTGTTTTCACTTTTGGCAAACATTCAAATGACAGGGATTTACTAGAACAAATGTGTATAGAAAATGAATTTCAGCATCTCATTTGCAAGCATTCTCAGAAACCAAATTTTAAATTTTCATACACAAGCAAATGGTTGAATAACAGTCTCGTGGCATTGTTTCTAGTGTGACCAATCTCAGCTAAGCAACGCAGCTTGAACTGATTTGTGATCAATCCACAGTAAAAATTCAAAAAGACTGTCAAATAAGTTTGACAATGAATAAACTGAAGGACACGGGGTAATGGCAGATATTCAGGGAGCAGAAAAAGAAGCTGAATTCAAAAACTATTTCTTATAAATATTTGCTTAGCTCTACAACAGATCTATTTCTTTTAAGGAATAGACTTCAATTAAATCTCTTTGCCCTTCACCCCCTATAAACTTTCATGGTATCCAAATCAGTTCATGCACGCCTAGTCCTGACATCTTTTCTTACTGTGACTAACACTTAAATGTCCTTTGTGGGTTACCCTATCCTGTGTCATGGCTGGAAGAAGCTGTATCAAATTTTAAATCTCAAACAAGAATTTCTTAACTTTTTTTTTTTTTTTGTAATTTAAGTTCCTTCCCCTGGGCATCCTACCTTTGCTGAATGGCATCTTGAATCTCAACTGGTTTTGCTGTTGTGTGTTAACTCTCATCCAACGGAGAGGATTGAAATCACTGAAATATGAAGATGGTCCAACGGAGAGGATTGAAATCTCTGAAATATGAAGATGGTCAGGAGAGTGAGCCATAGCTCACTCTCCTGACTATCCTGCTCTCCCCCTAAAGAATTTAGTTGAAAGATACCTCCAGATACAGCTGTGTGTAGACCATCCACTGGACTGTAGCAAAGCACCCCTCACACATACTGTTGGTTCCACGGGCCCGATGGGATCTGCATTCAGAACAACTTTCCCTATAAAACACATCACTTATAAACTGACACAGACTAAAAGCGAAGAGCCAGCTTCCTATCTCTCATGGGCTTTATAACAGTTTAACTCAGTGTAGTTACTCCTGGCTTGCACCTAGGGTGACCAGATGTCCTGATTTTATAGGGACAGTCCCGATATTTGGGGCTTTGTCTTATATAGGTGCCTATTACCCCCCAGCTCCGTCCTGATTTTTCACACTTGCTGTCTGGTCACCCTACTTTCACTAGTATAAATTTTTTCAGCTCAGAAAATGCCCCAAGGCATGGAGATGTACTAATCTAGAATTTTCTAGATTCTCTCATTACCACTACAAAAGTGATTTTTCCTCCCTTGGTAGCCTACTGTTAATTGAATTGTCTTGTTAGACTGACCTCCCACTGGGTAAGGCAAATCCTACTGTATTTTCCACTCCATGCATCTGATGAAGTGGGTTCTAGCCCATGAAAGCTTATGCCCAAATAAAATTGTTAGTCTCTAAGGTTACACAAGGTCTCCTCATTGTTTTTGCCGATACAGACTAACACGGCAACTGCTCTGAAACCTAGAATTTTCTAGAACTATTACTGGTTTTGGATCTAGTCTTACTTGATGCTTACACAGGCAGCAGTTTTTCTCACTTCAAGCTGACTTTTGCTTTAGTAAGGATTGCATGTTTTAGCCCCGTGAAAGCAGACAAGGGAAATCTCTTCTGCATGGAAAATGAAGAAAGCTGTCCAATTATTTTCCCCAGACCAATTCCTAATTCCACAGTGGTCTTTCTAAGAAGGTCATTATGAACAAAAAGCCTCTCTGAGGAACAGTTCGTTGAATTTCACATTCCTGAGGCATGTGTCTGTAGTCAGTCAGGCACTCAGCATGCCTGGAAAAAAAGTGACACACTTAGAAGATTAAATTTGTGCAGCATTCTGTCTAAGATTAAAAGGAAAAATAGATATGTTTAAACACAGTAGGTAATCCTAAACAGGTACTGTCATGCTCAAGACAAGGCTCAGTTTCATAGGCAAAGTAAAGAGATTTGGAGTCTACAGTGATTTGATGGTTCCCAAGTCACAATCCCCCATCTCTTTGACACTTATCACATGCATAATGTTGTAACAGTCCCAGCTGGCAGGCAAGCTATATGGCTGCAATCAGCTGTCTGTGGTTAGCTAATGATACAGCATGCCATTCTGTAATGCTATTGAGGGGGTGGGTGGGTAGCTGGGGGAAGTAGTATTTACTTACCTTAATTCCAGGCTAACATAAATATCCTTAATACATAATTATAGTGTTACATAGTCAATTAAGAGACAAATGTTTCTATATCTGGAAATGTGGCAGTATTCTAGGTAATCCCTAATGATACTGAGCAATCATATTAAGCTGACTAAACTTCATTGCCGAAGGCAGTATATTTACTACGGGGGCTTTCTTATCTAAAGTGAAATTCTAAGAGGTTATCTTTTAACTGGAAGGTAAATACTGATAGATTCATCACTTTACTCACAGTCATAAGCCTGAATGAAAATGAAACAAAATTATGCGGATAAATGTCTTGACTACACATCAATGTTCTGGCATCTGGTTATAGTTTAAATATCACTGGGACTTGGCTGCAAATGGAAAAATACAAAGAGAAGTATTGCACATATGTATTACATACAGACAAGTTATTTGAGTAGTGTGGGGTGCAAAGCCAAGTCAGTGAATTCAGGCACTAAAGTCAACAAATACCAGTGCAGCCAGATCACGGCGCTTAGCGATAACAGCAGCAATCTCTCTGTTGTACCCAGCCAAAGCAATATAAACTCAGTAAGCATGAAGGTGACAACATGAGCAAGACCAACAGTTAATGGGTGAATGAGACTGACTTCTCAAGCTTGGAGAGGGTTTGCTGACAAGAATTTGAATCTGCAGTGTATAGATTGCTGTAGCAATAGAAATAGTTTCTTCATAGTTTATACCCAGAATAATTTGCAATGGCAAAATGGTAGTCCAGTGTTATTACATTGTGCTTCAACTGGTGTTCTTAGCAATGTTACGGAGTACTGTAGTTTCATATATCATGAATACTGTAGCCTTCTGATTAATTTGGGGTGGAAAATGCACTTGTCACTAATAACAGGTTCATTCTTTGGTGCAGTAGAGATTAACTGTGAAGAAGATAATTGGTGAGACGTACATAGAGACTTTGTTTTATCACATGCACATATATGCAATATATGCAATCAATATACGCAAAAATCATAGAACTAGAAAAACAAGATAATAACAACAGAATCCTCATCATGCACTTATGGATTGACAGGGCTGTGGGTTCCTCTTAAAGTCAGATAAGCATCCTGACATCCCAAGGTCCCACTGAGGGTCGGATTTTATTTCCTTTCATGCACGTATTCCTTATAACCACCTATTTCCAAGACCATATTTGATTAAGTCTTGGTCTCTTATCCATATTTGTCATTCCTGCTATCTATCTTTGGGATTCTGAGTGAGCATTTGCGTAAATAGATGGTTCTCTATATAATGTAGACAAGGAAGTATGGATAAATAAAGCCTTTACAGTCTATTAAAAGATATAAATTGCTAAATCTGCTAACCCAAGGTTGGTTAGTCATGCTAATTTATATTAGGCCTAATGTGCTCTTATGCTAACTATTACTAGGCCTCAGGCTCACTGCAAAGCCTATTTTAAAACAAGTTTCTTTGTTTACTCCCATTTGTGTTATAGCTTTGGTTTCACTTGTGCTAATTTAGCAAGCATCTTAACTCTTTCTAAGATATAAATTATTATTTACCTGGTCATCTGATCTCAGTTCATCGTGGGTCAGAGATTGCTAATATGATTCATCTTACCCAAACTGACCTTTGAAAATGAGGTCTTGGAAAACAATTCAAAAAGAAATTCAAGCCCAACCAAACAAGGCATGACATTTACAGACGGTGCCACAAAATTGAGTTGTTCAGTTTGACAGTCCTATAGGGTCAGTATATGCTTTCCTTTGAACCCCTGAACTTATGGGCATGCAAACTCCAGTGCAGTTGTGTACCCCTGCTTATTTTGTGTGTGCACACCTAGCTGAGTATGAATTGAGACGATCATGCACACTCATTGCAGTTTGCAGGCATGCAGGTCAGTGGTACACAGAAGTGTATGTAGGCACTTGCAGATCTGAACTACATAAATTAAATGTGACATCCAGAAAAGGACAGGTTGGGCAGTGGGGGAAGAAGGTATGAAGAAAAGGAAAACAGTAGCATCTGTGCAATAGCATGGCATGAAGACAACTGGAAGGGGTATATTTGTGTAAGAGAGATGAATCATGATGCTGGGAAAGATGCAAGATCCACCTGCCAACCCATCCTAAGGAAAGAGAGCAACGGAAGGCTGGGATCCACCACTTTAAAGCCACAGTTATGTAAAACAGTGACTGTAGCCACAATGGAGACTTTAACAAAGGAGTTCACGAAATGTGTGCACTTCACCCAAGTTTCACTCTCCAGAAATCTTATTTGAAAAAAGTGGTTGGAATTTTAAATGATCGTTAATCAGTCAAATCTCCTTAATCCAGTGGTAACTGTTACTTGTGTAGCTGCTCCCCCAAAGCACAGGTCCAGCCTCCTCCCTGAGGCTTGCTAGTCGGAGGAGTCTCTCCTCCTTCCTCACACGGGTTGGGGTCCATCCTGGGTTCTTTATTGCAATGCCTGGTGCCTCCACCCAAGGTATATCCTCACTGTACCTGGGTCACAAGGGCCGCTGTTCCTTGGGGAAATAACTGATACTACAATTCTTAACAAGGATTATAACCCAGCTCACCACCAACAAAATACAATATTACAAACCCCAACAAATGAAATGTCACAGTCTAACAAAATGGGACTTTACTGGGGACAGGAAACACAGGCTGTAGTGATGGAAAGGATTAAGATTAATAGATATTAAAACATTAACATGACAACAAACTCTCCACCTTCCCAGGCAGATGGAATGCTTAGGATGAATCCAGAGATGGGTATAGTAGTGCTGAAAACATTGGATGGATTAAAGAAAACAAAAGGGGCTCTCTTATACTGTTTTCACCACTTAGTGGGGTCCTTTCCTGGCTGTCTGGGGTATGGAGTGCTGTTGAGGTCTTGACAAGCCTCACCTGTTCTGCTTCTCTCTCAGCTCCAAACTCTAAAGCTTCAGAAGTGAAACGAAACCTAATAGTCCCTTTGTCTCTGGGTCAGGCTGTTCCCTCCCACTAAAGGAACTGAGCCATCCTGACTCCTCATTGGGCCAGCAAACTGTATACATCACCCCATCAAAAGCCTCCATATAAGCTTTTGCAGATGTTTCCTGCCTATTAATCTCCATCCCAGATTCTAAGCATGGTGGGAAATGGTGTCTGGAGGCTCTGGAGTCACTGTGGTTGTAGTCTACCGGGTGAGTGGTCCCCTCAAGGCTCAAGCCAGGTTGCACTTGCCAAATTAACAAGCATAGCCCCTGTTGTACCATTACTATTCATAGTTCCGTACTGCACTAATGAAACATTCTCTCAAGCCGTAACCACCAGCTCTAATGGGTTTATACCTTAGCAGTTTTGATTAAGACTTGGCATGCAAACTGTTGTGTAATGTTTATGTGTTCTTGTAAAACAGCTGCTACATTCCATGGCTGTATTTGAGTGCTGCAAGTGACTCCTATATGATCCATAAATGTTTTGGGGTCCTTCTAAAGGAAATGAACGATAAGGTCTTTTATATTATTTCTCCTAAAGTTAATGCAAATAGGAGGCATTATGGATAGTATGCCACTCGAAGATGTAGGTTTTCTCTAGCAGTCCCAATTGTTGTATTCTGGTACCTTGTGCCTTATAGAAAAAAACATTATCCTTCCCTTTCTTTACATTCAAAACTTTCTAAAATTTCAATTGAAATTTTCCATTCTTGGCTTTGCTGAAAGGTGATAAGATTTTTTTGGGTTATAATTTTGAGTAAAATCCCGTCAACGCTTTCTGGTTATTGAGAATGAAAAGTATAATCAGTAGGGCCCTTCTAAATTCACAGCTGTGAAAAAATCTGGTCTTTTGTGTGCTTTTATCCTATACTATACAGATGTCATGGGGGAGACCAGAGTTTCTCAAATTGGGGGTCTTGACCCAAAAGGGAGTTGCTGGGGGATTGCAAGGTTATTTTAGTGGAGTTGCGGTATTGCCACCCTTTCTTTTGTGCTGCCTTCAGAGCTGGGTGGCTGGAGAGTGGTGGCTATTGGCCAGATGCCCAGTTCTGAAGGCAGCACCCCGCCTGCAGCAGCACAGAAGTAAGGGTGGCAATACCATACCATGCCACCCTTACTTTTGCACTGCTGCCTTCAGAGCAGAGTGGCCGGAGAATGGCAGCTGCTGACTGTGGGCTCAGCTCTGCAAGCAGCAGCACAGACATAAAGGTGGCAATACCATACCATGCCACCCTTACTTCTGCACTGCTGCCTTCAGAGTGCGGTGGCCAGAGAATGGCAGCTGCTGACTGCGGGCTCAGCTCTGCAAGCAGCAGCACAGATGTAAAGGTGGAAATACCATACCATGCCACCCTTACTTCTGTGCTGCTGCTAGCGGCTGCTGTGCCTTCAGAGATGGGCTCCCTCCCAGCAGCTGCCACTCTCCAGCTGCCCAGCTCTAAAGGCAGTGCCACCACCAGCAGCAGTGAAGAAGTACGGCAACCTCCCCCCCCACAATAACCTTGTGACCCCCCCCCCACACACACACACACACAACTCCTTTTTGGGTCAGGATCCCTACTATAACACCACCATGAAATTTCAGATTTAAATAGCTGAAATCATTCATGAAATTTACAGTTTTTAAAATCCTATGACCATGAAATTGATCAAAGTGGACTGTGAATTTGGTAGGGCCCTAATAATCAGTTATAAAAATATTCCAACCACACTTTTTAGTATAGCGCAGACATTGCAAAAACAGTTGCAGGTGGAAACTTGACAAGGGTTAGGCTTCTGGTGTGCTGGGACAACTTATGCTGACCATTATTGGCTTGTTATTTCCTTGCGCTCTCCTGGTCGGTCTGTCTGTATTCATCCATCTCTTGTCTTAGACTTCAATTGTAAGTGCTTTGGAGGAGAGATTGTCTTTTTGTTCTGTGTTTGTACAGCACCTAGCACAGTAGAGACCTAGTGCACGAATGGGACTCTTAGGCGCTACGGTAACACAAATAATAAATAACGGACATAGACCTCCCGGAGGATTAGTGTATTTGCATGGCAGTGGGAATTAAAATAAGAGTTAGTTTCACTTAAAAGAATATCTCTGCATGCTCAGTGGGCATTGTTAAGATTTCAGCCTAGCATAGGCAGGCTTCCCCTTCTTACCTACATCACTGAAATGTCTCGCTGCCTATCCAGACCAATTGGCTGGGCAAGGATAGGAGCCATTACTCTCAAGCTGGGATAATTTGCATGTCCTGAGAAACATTGTAAGGGTTAAATCCAAAGCCCTTTGAAGTCAACAGAGAGACTGCCATTGACTTCAATAACCTTTGGATCTAGTCTTGTAGCCAACTGAAATACAGTTATAGTCTCCATAATAGACCCGTGATCTGTTCTTTATAAAACACCTCCTTGCCTTCCTCAAAGGAAGCAAAACATTGTAAATTGACAAAGGATACCAAGCTTTAAAATTTTGTTATGAACTAATGAAATTCCACTGCTGGGCAGTGACAAAACCAGTGCTAATTTGAGAGTATTTTCAGTACTATTAGGTGATGCATGTGAGTGTTATGCTTCTGCTTTCCTCATATTTATTAATCCCACCAGCAATCTCTCATCTCAATTTTATAAAATGAAAAACCAGTGGATCAGTAGCAATAAAATGAAAAACCATTTGTTGGCTGCAATTATTCTATCGTTTTTCTGCACAGCTTCCCCCCCCCACACACGCTTCCCAGAACACACTATCTGATTCCTGTGTTGATCTGATCCAACTCTTGCTTGGCTGTTCTCTTCCTCACCTAAAAAAATGATTAATTTTCCCTTCAAAACTGAACCACTCTCTTTGGCATCTCTGTTGTGTCGCTCTTATCTTGCAAAACACATCTGTAAATGATATGTGGTGATGGCATGCTACAGAGAGGGCATGAGAATCAAAGCAAAGAAGGAAGTTTCCCATCAAATGAACAAATATTAAACACAAATAAGTGATGGATAACAGGATAATAATTTGCCACGTCATATATCAGTCCAAGCTCAATGAAACAACTGGAACAAGTTTAACAGAATGACCAGCAAGAGGGATAAAAGAGCTTTAATTAAAAAAAAAATTAGGGAGGAGGTAAATCCAATGTAAAGCAACTGAACTTGGCTCTTATTGCATAGGCTGATACTTAATGACATCTTTATTCTGGATGATAAAACTTTGGGTTGCAGTGTCTTGATGTTTTTGCCATTGTATCATGGTGCAATGCCATTGCTTTATGAGGCACTGTCACAAAACACTTAAATTGTGTCTAATCCAAAGGTATTTTAGGATGCCTTTAAAGTCCTGCTGGCTTTGTGATTAGGGTGTCAAAGTCCAGTCAAAATCAGGACAGGCTAAAAATACCATACGCACATGTTACCTGAGATGATTGTGTATGTAAGGAGCAACCCTACAGATCACATATTTGGAAAAATAATCTGTACTTCCTAAAGAGCATCAGACTATAGCAAAAATCCTAGCTATTTGGTACTTGGTAGCACCAGTAACTGTAAATCTGTGGTACTTCACCATTATGCAGGGTGCCATATAGTCAAACACAAGGTATCAAGCTCTACCATGTCACTTATACTGTGCCATACTGCCCTTTGTGTGAGCTGGCAGGATATTTAAAATATATGCAGGATTTTTGTACATTTCAGTAGCTACCAAACTACAGTAGACAAACCACAACAAAGGTAGGTCTATTTTTTGCTTTAACAGCATTCCTGTAACCAGCCATTGTTGATTCTACCACTGGAGCCAACATCCTCCCTCTCTCTCTCTCTCTCTCTCCATATGTGACAATCATGGCTGTGTTACCCACACACCTACTTCAGAAATGCTACTGGATGTGTTTTTATATCAACCAAATCCTTTTGGGGTGGAGAGAGCATGGGGGAGGGAGGAGAGGACTGAGTGGAAGTGTGGTTATTAACTAGAAATTAGGCCAACCTCTGACACCCTTCAACATTGAATTGAGAGTATATGCAACCAGTGGTTTTGCGTAGATTTGACATGAAACCAAGAAAAACTCCTCAGTCTTGCCTTGAGTTTTTGTGTTCATTTAAATCTCAATTCCAAAAGTGAAACTTGGGGATTGTGGAGCCACGCGCTCATAAATGAACTAAAAGCTTCTTGCATCAGCCCATGCAAAGTTTAACCACCAAATTTCATGCAGCTCCAGCTGTTGTTCTCCTCTGCCTGTGCTCAAAGGAAGCACAAGTTGTAAGAGAGTGAGTTGTGATACTTTCTTCCAATAGGTGCTGAGTGCCAACACTTGCTCTGAATTTAGTAAAGGTCTTTGCCTTCGCTTGTTCAAGAAAAATGATTCGTACGTTGAAAGAATGAAGTGTAAGGTTTAGAGGTAATAATCTAGATTAGAACGCAATAAAAAAGAATAACACAGAAGGAAGGAATGCTTCCTTAACAGGACGTTGTGATGGCACTTGATCTTTCATATGGATGTCCACTTTACCACATCCCCGGGCTCCCCTGGGCTCCACTCACCAGCTCTAACCACAACACTACACAAGAACTTCCTCACCCATACGCATTTTTTCCTTCCTACTTTGAATCCTGTTCATTCTCCATCTTTTTTTGTCCAAATACAGCTCTCAGAAAATGTGCTGCTAGTGCTCTAATAATAGCAAGCAGTAGCCCAATTGCTAGTGAGAAATAGACCATTTATAGCAAAAAGCATTGTTGAGCCATTTGTAATCGTTTCCCATGGTAGCCAGTTTTGCACTTTTCGCCTGCCAGAATTTGACAGGCAGAAGAGCTTTGTTGCACTGTGATTTTAATTCATTTGTATGCTCTTTTTTTTAAACCTCCATCTAGTTGTCTTTTTCATAAATGCACTACAATTTCTTCCTAGGAAGTCTGCCAGCTGAAATGGCAATATGGGACCATCGATGGGATAATTTCTTCCTCCACTATGAATAAAATGTTCATTTTTTCTTTAGGTCTGAGCATAAGCATCACATACCTTAAGGGCCACCAATCACCTCTTTATCTCCCTGTAAAAAGCTGTGACATAGAATGTCTCCCTCTTCCTGGATGTGATCTAACTCTTGACTAGTTTTGTTAGCCATTTGAACAAAAAAACAGCTTCTGAATCTGAAGTAATCTGAAACAAACCATTTGTAAACCGTCTTGCAACAAGGGTGCTTCTGTCTATTCTCTCCTACTTTGGCAATATGATGCTGAAAATGTACGCAGAATTGAGCAGGGAGGGAAAGGCAGAGAGGGACTCCATCTCAGCTCCATTTCTTTACTAAAATACTGACATTTTCCATAAGATTACTCCTGGAAAATTACAGCTTTATGGCAACGTATGAAAGATCTATCTAGATTCAAGGTTCACTCATATATTGAGAAACTGGATCAGATTCTGTACGCTTGTTTTTCAAAGATAGCGCTTCAGTTACTTTAACGATGCTTTCCAGGCAAACCTCAAGGGGGCCTTGTTGGTCATAGCGCTCACTGAGTGGGTCCCAAACATGGAAGTGTCACTATTAATCCAGAATGGGGCCCATCTGACTCAAAGAGCAATGGTTGCCATTGATACTAGTAGAAGGAGGTTTCAGAAATGTCAGCCGCAGTTGCGATGTTTGAGGAGGGCAGAAAGAATGAAACCTGCCTTAACCTGAAGACACTGAACCACACACAGGAGTGGCTCAGTACTGAACACTGAGCAGACTATAAATGACAAAGCTGTCTTTGTGCATCTAGTCCACTTCCATTGTTGTTTCTTGAAGCAAAAGAGGCCATTAACTTTCTAAAGGCAAAAGGCTCTGAATAACCCAGACTTCTCTGAATTTAAATAATTCACACGCTCTAGTCATTCATTTTCTAAACTCATTAAGATGTGACCTCAGTGAAACAAAGAACAAAAATCCTGCAATTCGTGTGCGTTCTGCTAACATAGCAGTGATATATGTGTAAATGTAACAGAGGGCAAAAAATCAGTTTCTTACTCTGTGTAAGTGATTACAGGGATGTGAAGGGCAGCACGGTGAACACTGAATCCTAAGGAACATCTGGGGACATTGCAAATTGAGCAGAAGATCTGCCATGATGGGTTGTACCAGTGCACAATTGGAACCCTGGAACGTATCTGTACAGTCTATGGTAGGCTTATGTTACCATGCAGGCCTGGCAAGAGCCATCAGTAATGGCAAGTGATTATGGAACATTTGAAAGCCCCAGGTAAATGACCTTTCAAAATTGGCAGACATCAATGGATCGTTAATTATTTTTATTATTTCCTTTATACAATTATCAATCCTGAATCCTGGTGGGAAATCAGGTGAGACAGTTTGGATACAATAAAAATGGCAATCTGAGCAATAAGAAAAGAAGGGAAAATGGCACTTAGAAAATTTCTGACAAACTCCACAGTGCTCTCAAATTCCACACTGATAAAACGGCTTTAGATGAATAGCCAGACAGACTGAAATGTTGTTTTTGTGAGCCTACTAGAAAGCACCAATTAATTTTGTTTAGCATATGTTCCAGCTTTAACAATAGTCTTAAATAAATGTAATTATTTAATAATACTGTCCAAACGAACCAAGCATTTGTAATGTTCTGAGGAGGTGTAAGGAGAAAGTAATTAAGCTGGATTTTTAATAAGACATGCTGTGAGTTGTTGACCAATAATTCACAATGGACAAAACATGTTAATTCAAGTTATAAAAAACATTCATAAAAAGTATGGACACTGGGCAGGTAGGGAAATCTTTATAAAGGCATATAAGTGAAGGGACTAAGGTACATTAGCTGGCCTGGATTTTCCTGTCAAGATACATGCATGAAAAGAGCTCTCTCCAGATGCAGAGTCCCTTCATGCCCCTTGTGAAATCTGTTCATTTGACTTCCAGACTTTGTGGATGATGCTGTGCTAGTCTGGTGTCTTGGTGTGGGAAAGAGGTGGAGACTGGGTGTGGGCTGTGGGAGGAGTCGGTGGGCAAGAACAAGGGCTGGAAAGATGCTTATTGTTGATCCCCATTTCTGTGGCGCTTATCTAGAAAAAGATAATACAGTATGAGGAGTTGTGGAGTGAGGCCTACATGGAAATGATAATACAGCCCCAGGCTGTATTAGCTTTTCTGAGTATGTTCTGCAGGCCCAGAGGATGAAAAATGTGCACATCATAGAATATCAGGGTTGGAAGGGACCTCATCTAGTCTGACCTGCTGCTCAAAGCAGGACCAATCCCCAGACAGATTTTAGCCCCAGATCCCTAAATGGCCCCCTCAAGGATTGAGTGCACAACCCTGGGTTTAGCAGGCCAATGCTCAAACCACTGAGCTATTCCTCCCCCTCTATGTCCACCTGGCTGTATCCCCTGGCCACCCACCCACTCTTTCCCTTCCCTCATTAGTTCATTCTCTGTTTTCTTCCCTCCTACCAACCTCAGACCTGCAGAGCACCCTCTTCAGATCTAGAGGCTGGGGGGAAAATGCCACAGAGGAACTAAGCCCCCTTCTTTACAGAGGCTCTCCTCTAAGCATGATCTCTTCAAGAGCAATGATCAGGTCCAACTGGTGGATCTCCACAAGAAGTTTCGGAGATTTACTCCTCCTCAACCTGGAGATTTGATGATCTTGCAGTAAATTCATCATGCATTTCTGGTTCAGAATACTGTAATGAAATCATCCAGGTTAAATCACTCACTACTGAGTGTAGTTCCTTAGATATCATCAGGTCATTGAAATGGCTGACAAGTAAGTTTCTGCTTTTGATAATCCAATGCTCATTTCTCCTAAAGATTTTTGACTGACTGATTTTCTTGCAAGAGGAAGATATCTATTACCTTATTCTGATAATATTGGTGTAGCTGAGATTTAAAGGTTACCTCACCTCATAGCACATCCTTTTACACTATAGACAGTAACACTGAGATTGTGAAATTAAGGTGTCTAAATTCTCTAGTCAGCTTTGAAAATCCCAAGACAATGGTCTGCAAAATGGTTGCTTACCAGTGTTATTAAAGGATTTTAGATTCTGTATAATATCGTACTAATTCATCTTCTAAGGGCAGACAATAGACAATAACCAAAAGAGAAACTCTAGCACTAGCTAATCTACAACCAGCTAATTTTTTCCAGGATAAAACTGAGCATGGGTTTCCTCTCAATGACCAGGATTTCTTAACAAGCAAATGTTCTATTAGACTAAAATCCGAAATGAATGGAAAGGCATTTTGATTCACAAAGGGCTCCCAGCTACACAAGAACAACATATACAGCTTTTAAAGAAGCTTTCAGCAATCAAGGACTACAGGATTCTGTAGTTATCTCTAAATATTAAATCAATACATATATAACCTTTCTAGCAGCAATTTGTACGTTGTTCTCTCAAGCCCCACGAAAATGTTCCAGAGAAAATGTCAATATTGGACTCTCTTTAAGCATCTATAATTATCAAAAGCTGTGTCTACAACAGGGCATTATGAATTTGACAACCTATGACACGCACATATAATTGCACTGTCAAATTGTGACTGACTAAAAACAATGATTTCATTTACCATTATCATCTTGCACAAGTTAACATGTTGCACTGCTTGCACCACTAAAAGAATGTTCATCATTCACAATTAAGCATATTTGGGAAGTGAAATTAGCTGGAAAGATGCCTCGCAAAGAAAAATCATAGCAACCAATAACATACAGGCTGTTTGGTTTTCAGGAGCATTTGACACAAAGGAGACATTCACAGGGAAATTATCTCTGGTACTTGAATTCCTTTTATATAAAAAGGAAAACGATACTCAAAAACCTAAAGTCAGATCCTCCGCTGGTGTAATCTGGCATAGCTCCATTGATGTCAGTGGAACTACCCTGACTTAACCAACTGAGGGTCTGTTGATTGTGTGCCTACTGATGTATGCAAATCAACACATCAAATCATTGCAATATTACAGCAAAACAAGTTATGAGCTTTGTAAGGCATATGCAACCACTCACAGATACCAGTTTCCCCTCTCATCCTTTGCCTATCTTGTCTGTTTAGATTGTAGGCCTTTAGGGCCAGGATTTACTATGTGTTTATACAGTGCCTAGAACAATGGGGCCCAAATTTCAGCTGAGGCCTTAAGCCCTGCTATACGGCACTGTCTTGTACACACCACACTGTCTTGTACACACTTGGCTTTGTACAGAGGCCAAGTAGAGCAGCCAGTAAAAATGGAAGCGTCTGTAGACTGCCCCAGTAATCATATGAAAGAAAGTGGTAATCCTTTCTATAACTTCCTTACTGTTGTTTTGGATGTGTATTATTTGCTACTGAATACGGCAGGGTACAGATTTGAGATTGTTTCTCCTAGCTCATTTTTCATAGTACCCGAGAATGATCTTAAATCATGTTCTTAGCAGGCAAGGAACTCTCCTTATCTGTTAAATTACCCAACCCATTTTTTCTTAATTCTGCATTCAATTCTGTTCATACTTCTTCATTTTGACAATTGCCTAAACATCTGAAGTCTGTTCACTTTTCCTGTACCTATAATCAGTAATTCCTCTAATAACTCCATAGAGATGATAATGATGATAAATAATTTCATTCTCCCTCAGTTTAAAATAAAATCCATATTAGCTTCATCAACTGGGAATTATTAATACACCTTACTTAACTGAGAATAGATTTGATTCTGACAACTTCTTGGTATCTTTTAAATTGTGGTAAATAAATGCTATCCATATTGCACCTAATCTTCTACTAATGGCAGTTACATTTTTCATACCTTGCAGAATATTGGGTAAAACCTTTCCCTTGCAGAGAGGCATTTGTCTTTTGTATAATGCTTGTGCTGTGTTGCATGTATGGACAGGTATGCCAATAAACGGGAGCCACTCCTCCAGCCACTCGGAGTTCTAGGCGCTCAATATTCAGAAGCAAAGTCAAGTTTGAGGCCTTTAGCTTATGATTCATGAAATTACACTCAAACACTAGGGTGACCAAACTTCTTAGTCTGATCTTTTTCCCCCACTTTATATCATAATAGCCTGAACAACTCCTGTCTTTTAGAATACTCGTGAAGTTACATACACCATTTAATACCTTGGGAACTTGAGAGAGTTACTCACAGGTGGTAGTAGGGGTGAGAGGAATGATGTTGGTTGATTTGTTTTAGAGATGTAGATATATTATTGGTGCGTGCCTCTTGCAAATGCAGCATAATGTCTGCTTCACATATTTACATCTGTTGCTTAGACTTCTTATTGTAGGCTGTCTTTCCCTGTTAAAGACTTTGAAGGGAGATAAGCTAATAAAAAGACTGGGGTAGAACAAGGCAGGATCTATCTTGCTCAGAGTACTAAAAAATTGACAATTTAAGAGGTGTCTATATAGTTTGGGGGAACTTAACAAGGAATGTTCTGCAGTTCAATTAAATTGAGGGTCCTCTAGAATTTTTCTGGCTCTAACTGAACATAAGACTTGTATTTTGATGAATGTGCATGTGGCTGTCCACTATGCAATTTTTGAGTAAAGGAGACTGAGATTCTGGAGGGGCTGTATTTAACATCGATGGTGCATCACAAAATGCTCTATGCCATACCGTGTGACTGAATAAGAGGTTGCTGAATTTCCCAAAATAAACATGACCCTGCCCACTAGTTTATGCCTATCTGTCAGAAACCTAGTCCAAATGCAATTGTCTCTTCCTGTAACTGCGTTGTCTAGGTAGTGCCCCCTTGAGGCCCATCAGGGTGTTGCCGGCACACAGTGCCCAAGGATGGGTCCGTTGCCCAGTGTGCTTCGCAACCAATAGAACACACCAGGGTGGAGAAGTAAATGAACTTTATTTGTGATCACAAATAGACGCCTGGAGCCGCGCAGGACTCAGATCAAGCGCACCAAACAAACAGATTTCCTAACTATTTATACTAGAACCAAAACTGTTACATGTTACAACATTATCTGTCACTCACACTGTCCCCGCCCAAGGCTAAGTCTGCCTAGTAACTATCCAGTTTTCCGCCCAGGGCCAAGTTTGCCTAGTAACAGTAGGAGTAAGAGTAGCCTCACCCAACAAGGGCAACTTGGGGTCAAACATGGAGTCTGGAGGAGAGCTGGTACACGATGGCTCAGAGAAAGAGGACTTCATCGGCTTTCATGGCCTTCCATCCTCTCGAGTTACCTGATATATGCCAAGTGCGTCCCCAACAAGGGCACAACTCACTCCACTGCAAGGCCTTGACAGTCGGTTGTCACCCCACACAGAACCAATGCGGTAGTGCCTTAGCCTTCAGGCTATGGCATGTGTGAATGCCGCCCCTTCTGGGGCATTAGAGTCCAAAACAAAAACCGAAAACCATCAACTTCAAAACCAGGATTGTCCTTGGATTCTTTGGTGGGACCCTGTCCTTTGGCTCTGGGCATGTCTCCAAGCAGCTCTTCCCTTTTTGTCAGATTTCAGAGTAGCAGCCATGTTAGTCTGTATCTGCAAAAAGAACCGGAGTACTTGTGGCACCTTAGAGACTAACAAATTTATTTGAGCATAAGTGTTAGTGGGCAACAGCCTTTTTGTCAGTCTCCCTGGGCCTAGACATTCCATCCATCAAATGGGTTATCCAGTTAGCAAGCTGCCTCAGGCTCTTGGCTGGAACCAGCTTTCCCTCATCAAAGAGATAGCAGAGCTTTGCTCTCCCTCCTGCTTAGTCCGAACTAGGCTCCGTCTCCTCCTTTTAACTCCCCTCTTTTGGTTGCAGGGGTAGTGGGGCAGCTCTCCTTAGGCCCCACACTGCAGTGAGTGCCCCACCACATTTTCCTTTTAAGAAGCATCTATCCCATATTGTTTGTGATATCCCAGGAAAGAGATCCACGTGCAGGGAGCTGTGTCTTTCAACTTTCTGTTTTCTGACAAAGGGAGTGGGAAATGAGGACATGTTAGTGCCCCCCAATTTACATGGATGGCTTTAAGCTGCCCAGACGCTGGAACATAATAAATCCTGTTTTAAATTCACAGAGTGCTTATAAAGAAGTGCTGCATGGATTCAGCAATTTCTTTATTTAAAATGGCGTTGCAAGCATGAATTTCAGCAAGCCTGCTGGGGCAAATTATACTAAAGTGGGCGACAAGTGTTCTTTAGGCCCCGAGACTTAAGCCTCCTCACAGCAGGACAGCTTACACAAGCCTGTTGGAAAAATGCTTGTAATTCAACAACAAATCTAAATTCACGTGGAGTATTAAACCTTGGTATAGTCTGAAATATCCTACTTTCAGATATATCCCATAACGATACCAGAGCTCACATTAATCATGTGAGCTAGGACGATGGGTGACCTTTTCTAATAAGAACTAAGGCATCTAAAAGCAGCCATTACATTTCACAGTAGCCCTGTTTACTGTACATCTGCAGCATTCATCATCGGTGAGATGTAAATGTCCTCACACTGCTGACATTTGCCAATCATCCTTCACTGAGGGAGATTGTTCTGAAGTGTGTAGGATGTTTGTTCCCCAAATGCTGGCCGTTATGGCTTCTTTTCAGCCTTCTAATGAAAGGAGAGCAGCTGTTAAGCAAGCAAGGTTAATAAACCTTGGAAAAACATTAAAGCTAGCTTGGTTTTAGGGCTTTTCTAAGCACAAAAGTTGAAGATGATTCTCTTATGTGGAACCATTACTTTTTTAAGAGTCAAATCTACAAAGTCTCTAGTAAAATGTATATACTTTGGATTTACATCAAAACTCACATGCATACAGACCCGATTCACTGGGGGGTTGTAATAAATGGAGACGGTTATACTGAGATGTGGGAATAGCTTAAACTCTGCAGTTTTGCTTCAACCTAGGGACTGAACTTATCAGAAATGCTGACAAGTATATATACAGTAACTTGGTGTTTGGGGAATGTTTTCTCTTGCCAGATTTATAAAGCCCCAGGGTTACCTCACCATCACTTGGAAAAATTATAGACCTACAACTCCCACGAGATCTAGCGTCACTGGCACTTCACTTGTGGCTGTCCTATTACATTTCCTGCTTTTGATGCTTTCACAGCTTGGAGAAGTGGATCCAAAACAGCAGCTAGAATTTTGCTGATCATACAGGATCCTGCAAAACCCTTCACTCCTTCTAATGGGTCTGCCTCATGTTTTTACTAATGGCCCCAGCTTGTGATTAAGAATTTGATAGTAATGTTTTTTCCAGCTCCCACATGGTCTTATTTGACAAAATCACATAGCAGATGCTAGCAAGATGACTATCACAGCATCTGGCCTCATCCACCCTCTTAGACCCTCTCCAATGAAGCTTCAGACTGGTTAAGGTACAGTGACTGCCCTGGTATCACTGACAAATGTCCTGCTTGTGGCTATGAAGAGATATGAGACATCCATGTTAATATTGCTTTGCCTTTTTAGTGGCTTTTGACATGGCTGACTTGCCTGTGAGACTTTAGGAGCATGGATTTTTGCTTTGAAGTCTTCTTTCGTTCCTCTCAGGTCTGGGGCTTTTGATGGGCAACTACATTTTCTCCCCACTAGCTCTTATTCAGGAAATATTCTAAGATTTCATCCAATCTCTCTTATTCAGCATCTATGTAAGAATGTTGTGGAAGGTCATGTGACTTCCCAGATATTGTCATCAATATACCAATAACAGCCTGCCCTTTCTTGTCCAGAGCAGAAACTGGAATCTGGATGAAAGGAACCTGGTATAAGTCAATGAAGAGGGCAAAACATGGAGCACCACAGGAGATGTAATCCAGCCAGGGACCCCAGCACATAGAGGAGAGTAGGGCCATGAGGCAAAATACTCACAACTCCCCTCAGGCACTGCCACATCACTTCTGAATCAATTTTTTTTGGTTTTCAGCTGAAAGTTTTAGGCCAAAACTTTTCAGGTTTTGATTTTTCACTGAAAAGTCAACCTTTCTTTGGAGGGGGACACTCATATTCTGACCAGTTCTACTGGCTACAGACAGTACCACCCATCCGAAGATTTGGTTTGGTTTGGTTGGTTTGGTTTTTGGCTCAGAAAAATGGATGACTTACACCAAATGTACCAAAAGACTAGACAACTTTCATATCAAATGCTTGCATAAAATTCTTTGAATAAGATGCAAGATAGGATGACAAATGTGGAAGCGTTAAATTGTGCTGGTGTGCCATTTACGGGAATGTTGATTAGTAAGAAAAGACTCAGGTGGCTTGGACATGTCAAGTGAATGCCAGATTACAGGATCCTAGAGTGTGCTGTACTCTGACGCTCACGAAGCATCTAGAAAGCGAGATAGACCACTGGGCAGATTTCAGGATGCTTGCAAAGATGACTTACTATCCTTTGGAATCTCTGTGGATGATCAGGAAAGGAGTGCAGAATGCCGCTCTGGTTGGTGGAGTCAGCTTGTAGATGGAGCAAGGCATTGCAAGGCGGACTGGATCAAGCTTTGCAATGACCGGCATCAGAGAAGGAAAGAATCTGCTGGTCAGATTCAGAGCATTGCTAGTGCATGGGTGTGTCCTACCTGTGGACGGGACTGTCACTCGTGCATTGGACTTAGCAGGCACCAAAGAATTCATCAGCACATACACCATGCTCTGTAAAGAGCGACAGTGCCATTGATTCATTTGGTTCCAATCCCATTCACACCCCACACCTTCTCTCTCAAACCACCCCAACCTGCACCTCAACTATGGGGGTGGGGAAAAGACCATTACAGAATGGTTCTCTTGGGCATAGAGATGCAGACATGGGCCACTGCAGTGGCACAGAAGATCTCGCTCAATAAGGTGCTTGTAGTCATTGGATCTAGGTAACCTCAAAGAATAAAGTCTTGACCGTTAATATATATATACTTGGTGCTTCAATAGGCCTTATTTCACAAAGCTGAAAACAATTCAGTTGGGAAAGCCAAAGCAGTTGGGAAGAAGAATTTAAGCAAAAAAATGTTCTTAAATAATTCCCCAATTATCATTCACACCTCAATAGGTTCCCCAAAAGCCACAATCCCACATCTGAGGAAGAAGACTGTCCTGGTTAAAAAAAAAGAAATCTGCTTTAGAGGGGAAGTGAAGAAAGCTGTAAAATAATAATAAAAAATAATGTACAACCAGTGGGAAAAAAGGAGAAGTTGTTAGTAATATAACTCAGAAGTTAGGTATTGTGGAAAATTGGTAAGGGAAGTCAAGGGGTACAAGGAGAAATCTATGGCCAGAGGAGATAAGGAAAATAAGGAGTTTTTAAAATATTTTAGGAACCATAAGAATCCTCACAATGGTATTGGTCCATTACAAGATGGAAATGTATCATAGGGGTAGCCGTGTTAGTGAGGATCTGTAAAAGCAGCAAAGAGTCCTGTGACACCTTATCGACTAACAGACGTATTGGAGCATGAGCTTTCGTGGGTGAATACCCACTTCGTCGGATGCTGGCTAAAGAGCTTGTTGGATGTTTAATGTTGATTTTTTTCAAGAAGTCTTGGAGCACTGGAGAAATTCCAGGAGACTGGAGGAAAGCTAATGTTGTCCCAATTTTAAAAAGGGTAAAGAGGATGACTGAGTAATTACAGGCCTGTCAGCCTAACATTGATCCCAGGCAAGATAATGGAGTGGCTGATATGGGACTCAATTAATAAAAACTAAAGGAAGGTAATGCAACTAATGCAAATAAACATAGATTTATGGAAAGTAGATCCTGTAAAATTAACTTTCTTTTTTTATAAGATCACAAGTTTGGTTGATAAAAGTAATAGTGTTGACCTAATATACTTGGACTTCTGTAAAGCATTTGACTTGGTACCGTACAATATTTTGATTAAAAATTAGAATGATAGAAAATTAACATGACACACATTAAATTGATTAAAAACTGGCTAACTGATGGGTCTCAAAATGTAAATGGGGAATCCTCACCTAGCAGATCTGTTTCCAGTAGAGTCCCACAGAGATCAGTTCTTGGCCCTATGCCATTTAACATTTTTATCAATGACAGGGAAGAAAACCTAAAATCATTGCTGATAAAGTTTCCAGATGACACACAAATTGGGGGAAAGGTAAATAATGAAGAAACAGGTCACTGATTCAGAATGATCTAGATCGCTTGGTAAACTTGTCACAAGCAAACAATATGTGTCTTAATATGGCTAAATGTATACACCTGGGAACAAAGAACGTAGGCCATACTGATAGGATGAGGGGTTATATGCTGCAAAGTAGTGACTCTGAAAAATTGTGTGTGGGTGGGTGCAGGTGAGGGGATGGATAGTCAGCTGAACATGAGCTCCCAGTGTGAAGTTGTGGCTAGAAGAGTTATTGTGATCCTGGGATGCATAAATAGGGGAATCACAAGGCGTAGAGAGGTTATTTCACCTCTGTATTTAGCTCTTGCACAACTGCTGCTGGAATACTGTGTCCATTTTTGGTACCCATAATTCAAGAAGCATGTTGATAAATTGGAGAGAGTTCAGAGAAGATCCATGAGAATGATTAAAGGATTAGAAAACATGCCCTATATTGATAGACTCAAGGAGCTCAATCTAACAAAGATAGCAGAACCAATGTTGTTTAAAAACGTAGACCATGGCACACTCAGAGTAGGCAACTGTTAAAATCAACTTTTTTTTCTTCATGGACTTTTACATGCATTTTGGCATTTTGTGATATTTTTTTTTTGCTTTATAGTTGCTCTTTGTCTACAGAAAACAGAATACAAACTTTGATTTGTGCAGTGCCTCAGTATTCTAATACCTGCTGTATTATCCCTCTTTCACTATAGGGATACACAGTATAAAATGGTTTTAGTTTGAGCTTCAGAATAATTCCACACAGAAGCAGCATTAATGAAAATTCAACCGTCTTTATCACTCATTGTTAATCCTTTCCCCTTCAGTTCTCAACTTCCTGCCTAGCTATTTCAATATCCCAGATATTCGTTGTTCTGTATAATAATACTTGCATGCTGTCATACTGTATATTTCAAATAACAGGATACTTACACCTAACTCCTGAAAGAACATTTAATACACTACAGAGAGTCTCACAATGCCATTGAAGTTTTGCCAGAAGGCTTTAATGAATAACGGGCGCTGTCTCCCTCTGTATTTGACTTTGGGGCACATCTGCATTTTTATGTAATTATTTGAACACGGACAGCTGAGTATGTTAGCAGTACTGTATTCATCAGCAAGAAATCCCAAATATGCCAGTGTGCTGGCATCTAGGCAGGCTTTAAATAATGGTCTAGTGATGGAGGATTTCAAGAGAAAAAAGAAAGAATCCCTTCTTTTTGGCTGTATCTGTTAACTAACTGCACAAGTTCAGTTTGGCCTATAGACTTCACAGCCTCCAAAATTGAGGAATGAGCTTAACATGAGTCAACTAGTCCTGAAATTGCTATTTTGTTGCTTTTAAAGCTTCTGCATTCATTGAATGCAGTTAGCACTGAAAACTTTAGGTGTTGGAACAGGTGGCTGCAAAGATACCCCTAAAACAGAAGTACAGGCTGGACACATTCACCAAAGACCCCAGCAGTAGCCTTATGACTATGAAGGCATGAAAATGACTACAAACCCAGATGTAAGACTGGAAAACTGCTTTACATGAATGTCAAGTTACACTATAGTACATGAGAACTGTAAGAACTCAAACACACCTGAGAAGTGTCATTTTTTCTAATGTTGACCATAACAAATACATTGGGTCATATTCTGCTGTCATTTGTGAGGGCAGAATTTGATTCTCTTCCATTGGGATGCCTGAAGAGAGAAGAAGAAGAAAGAACATGCATTACACTGCCATTGAGCCAAGGCCTATCAACCCATACCATAACCTCAGTGTCTTCTGTTAGGTGAGGAAGGCTGCAGAAACTATCCGGTGACTCAAACTGTAAAAACGGTGAGGTGAAAATTATACTTGCCATCCAGATTGTCAATGTGTCTTATTGTTTGTATGAGTTTGAAGGTAAACTCGAGCTAATATATGCCCTTAGTTGGAGGAGAGACTAGAAAAAAAACAAGTAAAACACACAAAAGAAAACAAAGCTACCAAAACACTTTATTGTTTGCTAAAGCGACAGAGCAACAACCTGGGACTGATGAGGATCCATTTTCTGGTCCCCACCTCACTCTTCCCTTTAAATTAATACACTAATTGGTCATATACATGTGATAATTTTATGAAGTGTGTAGCGGCCTCTACTGGTAAACTGGAAATGTTACATTAACATGTGTGTGTTTGCACAGCATTCCATCAATGTGCAAGATAAGAAAATCTTATGGGTCTGGCTGCTGAGTTTTCAGAGGCCAGTCATAGCAGGTTCCATTCATGCTTGTTATTACCTCTTCAAGATAAATTTGGAGATAAGTTAATTCATCTGTTCCAACCAAAGGCGTCCTTTTTCTTCAACTGTGACTCCCATTAATGTTGATAAAGTTTATCCTTTGTATTTTGGAGGATCTATAAACTCCCCTCTACAGTGGCCTCTACCCAAATGGGATAGAGAGGTGTGGCCACTCTGATTTTTATCTGCTTTACCCACTACATTAATTTCTATCCTACGCAGTTTTTCAGATGAGTCTTTAGATAGGTGATGAAGAAAACGTAGTAAAAACCAGTTTCACTTGGTTTCCTGAATCATTATTTTATGGTTAGGCATTTGTGTCTCATCATTATGAATTCAACTTGCATTTCTTGCTTTAGCACCTCTCATTTGGCATTCAGGTGGATTTTATACACCCCATTGTAATTTATTATCAACAAAGCAATAGTTAATGGATATTTAAAAGAATGTTACTGCTTGTGCTCAAACTCTGTTAACACTTTATTTGCTCCATCATTAATTAATTTGTTATATCTTTATTACAGTAAAAAATCAGTCATAACTTCACAGTTAGATAACTGGTACTTGAATAAGCTGTTTCTTTTCCGCTATTGATTATTCTAAATCTGCATGGAGTAACAATTTTACCTTTTTTTTTTGAAGAGGGAAAGATCATATGGTACCGGTAAACACTCGGCAGGCAGTGTGGTTCAAGGGTTAGGACACTGGACTGGCGTCAGGAGATTTGGGGCTGTTCCTTGCTCTGTCACTTATAGAGCTGGGCGGGGGAAACAGGAGAGAGAGAAAATTCCTGATGTAATAACAAAATTCTCCATCTCTACCACCCAAATTTTCAAAATGTCTGCAATTCAGAATTCAAATGTCCACCACCTGTAGCCTGTGCGACGTTGGGCAGGCCATTTCTCCTCCCTGTGCATCAGTTGCCCCATCTGTAAAAGGGTGTAGTGATACTTACTTTCCTTTTGTGAAGTGTTTTGAGATTGATGGATAAAAGTCTGACATTAAAGGCTAATCATTATTAGGACAATCAGCATGAAAGAGCAGAAGATCATTGATCCAGCCTCCTCTTCTCCTCTGAGGTTCTTTGAAATGTTTTTAAGAAAAACAAAATCTAAGAGCCTTCTTCCCTCATTACCATTCTTAACATGCCAGCCTGGCTTCGGACTTGTGACCCACCCACTCAGTTACATCTGTACGGGTACACACTGGCACATGATCTCTTTCTCTCTCTCACCCTGAATCACATTTCACTTTAGCAGTATTTGATTGGTAGTGCCCCTGTTAACTCCTTTATCTGAGGCTTGCTTTTCACGGCAAGCTTAATTGGTGCATTCAGGCTGCTTGTTTTGGAGGAGCAAGCCTAAAAGGCAAATAGCTGTAAAGTTCATGAGCTCTGTGGGGCTGGCTGGCTACAGCTCTTGATTTGAAATCCACACATCAATGCAAACAACAATAGCAACGTGTAGTCTGTGCTTTTTCCAGCAGACTTCACTCTAGTACAGGGATCGGCAACCTTTGGCACATGGCCTGTCAGGGAAATCCACTGGCGGGCCAGAACGCTTTGTTTACCTGCAGCGTCTGGAGGTTGGGCCGATCGCAGCTCCCACAGGCCATGGTTCACCGTTGCAGGCCAATGGGGGCTGTGGGAAGTAGCAGCCAGCACATCCCTTGTCCCACGCTGCTTCCCGCAGCCCCCATTGGCCTGGAGCAGCAAACCGCGGCCAGCGGGAGCTGTGATCGGCCAAACCTGCGGATGCTGCAGGTAAACAAACCGTCCCGGCCCGCCAGCGGATTTCCTTGATGGGCCATGTGCCAAAGGTTGCCGATCCCTGCTCTAGTAGGAAAATCTCATTTATGAAGTACCAAAGATGACCAGTTACACTGTAGAACATAGCTCCACTTAACACAGAGCACTTACACTTGCTTTCTCTACAAACAAATCTAAGTATATTTAACAAAGAATAGAGATTTGAAAGATAACAAGCAGAAACATTGGAAACAAAGAGTGACACAAAATAAAATAGTAACATGCATACTGGAGCCTAAACTTAACTACCAAGACATTGTCATGTCATACAGAGCAAACGTTCACCCAAAATCCTTCTAGCATATCACGGCCAGGCTTGGCTGTAATCTTCCATTCATGAGACCAGTCATGCTGTTCTCTTTTCTCCTCAGTGGAAGGATGCACAGTTTGTCTCTCTCCGTACAGTTACAATCCAAAAAAATCCATCGTCTGCACTTGCAAAGTGGATAACCACCACTGCTTGTGTTTTCCTGTCTCACATCTCCCCTGGAGACTTTGCAATCACTTGATTAGCACTTTGCTCAGACTGTGAACCATACAATACTTAATCTACACATAGACAGACTGATTAGATAAACATCTTCTGCCTGAAAGAAACTTGTTTATAAACTGCTGGCGACTGCCCCAACTCTCAGACCTTAAGAGCAAAATTTTCAGCATAGATACAGAACTCCTTACATATTACCCATATGTACATCTTGCAGTGATTATGAAGACCAGTTTGAGACAGACTTTCATAGAGACCTAACCTGACATTCTTTGGTGAACTAATCTGTGGATACCAGACCCCACGGATCCCTGGAACCCTTATGCTCCCTTGTGCTGTCTGCCAGTTGGCATCAAGGAGTCTTTGGGGCACAGCTGCTAGGTGCTACACACAAACACTTGCACAAGTGAGTGAAAGGGTGCAGAGAGCCTATAACTCCGCCACCCCCAACATGCCTCATGGCCTAGCTATGCCAGCATATTGGAGCATACACTGTAACAGGTACAGGCCCATCACAGCTTATGCCTTCCCCAGAGCAACACAGAGACCGTAAATCCCAATCTTCCTCCAGGGTTGCCCTAGGCGTAGCACAGCAATGTACAGTCCCTTACTATGGGCATGACTGCAAACGGACCATTTAGCCACTGTATAGGTAAATCCTCACCCCCTTTATATATCTCCAATGTAATTATGTACTTATCCTTCCCCTTGTTCCTCTCCTGCATTCCTGCTCAACAGCACGAAGAAAGTAGGGTGACCAGACATCCCGGTTTTATCGGGACTGTCCCGATATTTGCTTATTTGTCCCACTTCCCGACCTACCTTTGGTCGGGATGCAAATTGTCCGAATATTTTGCCTCCACTCCGGGCTGACGCACGGGCTCACACACACCCCCTGCCCGCCCCAACTCCGCCCCTTCCATGCCCATTGGATCCCTCCCCAAATCCCCGCCCTGGCCTCGCCTCTTCTCCAAGCACGCACGCCGCACTCCTCCTCCTCCCCACTCCCTCCCAGGTTTGCGCTGATCAGCTGTATGGAGGGAGGGGGGAGGTGGATTGGAGATGGAGCAGAGGCAAAATGGTGTATGCGGGGGAGGGCGGGGCATGGAGCTCAGGTGGCTGGGCTTTTTTGGGTTTTTTTGCTCAACCCCCCACGTCCCGATATTTCAGCGGTGTGATCTGGTCACCCTAGAAGAAAGTAATGTTCAAAACAATCTGTGGCACTGAAAAATACCTTGCTGTAAAAACTGATCATAATGAGGATGGTCTGATAAGTTTCTGAGCCATGATGCATTTCCAACAGGAAAACATTTTTAAGTTACATTGTGCTGTGAATTGTCTTGAGAAAAGCCTTCTGGCTGAAAAGTTGACATTCAGAAGCTGCATGGTCAGTCAGCAGATATAAGCTTTAATGATCTTGGATAAAATGGTCAATTTGGAGTGCAATGTAATTTAGGTGTCTGAACAATACTAATCACCTAGAAAATCATAGTGAACATGTGCCTTTCAAAGAGAATCTACTCCTTGGCCTGCAGGTCTTTTCCTGAGCTCTGACACACAACTTATCTATTTTGCTTAACAAAGCAATGTCATTAAAGAAACTACATAAAATGAAACTATAGGCTCAGTTTTCACAGAGATTCAATTTTACATGTGGCATTTTTTAAAAAAAAATTATACATTTGCCTATACTTTCCAACCAGTGGTTCTAACATACTGCAGTTTCTTCCTGTTGTAAGTGTAGAGAAATAACCACTGTGGTTTTCTTTTTGTTCTGTCATGGTTCTTTTACCACTCCCACCATCATGGCATCCAAGTGCCTTAGATACCACTGTGCTGTAGGTGGAGAGTAAATATTGACTTATAATGATGAACACTGTTTGTATAAACACTATATAGTGAAGTGCTTTTCAAAGTTTGGGTTGTGACCCAATACTGGGTTGTGGCATAGAATCATAGAACTGGAAGGGACCTTGAGAGGTCATCTAGTCCAGTTCCCTGCACTCAAGGCAGGACTAAGTATTATCTAGACCATCTCTGAAAGGTGTTTGTCCAACCTGCTCTTAAAAATCCCCAATGATGGAGATTCCACAATTTCTCTAGGCAATTTATTCCAGTGCTTAACCACCCTGACAGTTAGAAAGTTTTCTAAAGTTTTCAAACCTAAATTGTCCTTGCTGCAGTTTAAGCCCATTGCTTCTTGTCCTATCCTCAGAGGTTAAGAAGAACAATTTTTCTCTCTCCTTGTAATAACATGAAAACTGTTATCATGTCCCCTCTGTCTTCTCTTCTCCAGACTAAACAAACCCAATTGTTTCAATCTTCCCTCATATGTCATATTTTCTAGACCTTTAATATTTTTGTTGCTCTTCTCTGGACTTTCTCCAATTTGTCCACATCTTTCCTGAAATGTGGTGCCCAGAACTGGACACAATACTTCAGTTGAGGCCTAATCAGCACGGAGTAGAGAGGAAGAATGACTTCTTGTGTCTTGCGTACAATGCACCTGCTAAAACATCCCAGAATTATGTTTGCTTGTTTTTTTAAAAACGTTACACTGTTGACTCATATTTAGCTTGTGATCCACTATGACCCCCAGATTCCTTACCATAGTACTCCCTCCGAGGCAGTCATTTCCCATTTTGTATGTGTGCAACTCAGTGGTTCCCAAACTTGTTCTGCTGCTTGTGCAAGGAAAGCCCCTGGCAGGCTGGGGCGGTTTGTTTACCTGCCACGTCTGCAGGTTCAGTCAATCGTGGCTCCCACTGGCCGTGGTTCACTGCTCCAGGCCAATGGGAGCTGCTGGAAGTGGCAGCCAATACATCCCTCGGCCAGCGCCGCTTCCAGTAGCTCCCATTGGCCTGGAACAGCAAACCACGGCCATTGGGAGCTGCTATTGGATGAGCCTGCAGACGCGGCAGGTAAACAAACTGGCCCAGCCCACCTGGGGCTTTCCCTGCACAAGCAGTGGAACAAGTTTAGGAACCACTGGTGCAACTGATTGTTCCTTCCTATGTGGAGTACTTTGCATTTGTCCTTATTGAATTTCATCCAATTTACTTAAGACCATTTCTCCAGTTTGTCCAGATCATTTTGAATTTTAATCCTATCCTCCAAAGCACTTGCAACCCGACCCAGCTTGGTATCATCTGCAAACTTTATAAGTGTACTCTCTGTGGCATTATCTAAATCATTGATGAAGATATTGAACAGAACCAGACCCAAAACCGATCCCTGCAGGACCTCACTCATTATGCCCTTCCAGCATGACTGTGAACCACTGATAACTACTCTCTGGGAATGATTTACCAACCAGTTATGCATCCATCTTATAGTAGCTCCATCTAGTTGTATTTCTCTAGTTTGTTTATGAGAAGGTCATGCAAGACAGTATCAAAAACCTTACTAAAGTCAAGATATACCACACCTACCACTTCCCCCCTATCCACAAGGCTTGTTACCCTGTCAAAGAAAGCTACCAGGTTGGTTTGACATGATTTGTTCTTGACAAATCCATGATGACTGTTACTTATCACCTCATTATTTTCTAAGTGTTTGCAAATTGATTTCTTAATTATTTGCTCCATTATCTTTCCAGGTACAGAAGTTAAGCTGACTGGTCTGTAATTCCCTGAGTTCTCCTTATTTCCCTTTTTATAGATGGGGCACTATATTTGGAATGTAAGGCACTGGGTCACCTTGCTCAGCACCCAGTGAATCTGGTCAGCACTGCCGACCAGGACATTAAAAGTCCCATCGGCGATGCTACCCAGCTAAGGCAGGCTAGTGCCTACCTTTTCCAACACCAGGCAGCACCCTGGAAGCAGCCAGCAGTGGGTCTGGCTTCTAGGCAGGGGGGCCACGGGGCTCCACACGCTGTCCTCACTCTGAGCACTGGCTCCATACTCCCATTGGCTGGTTCCTGGCCAATGAGAGCTGGGGGGTGGTGGTGCCTGCGGCCGAAAGCCGCGTGGAGCCACTTGCATGCCTCCACCTAGGAGCCAGACCTGCTGCTGGCAGCTTCCAGGGTGCAGCACGGTCAGCGGTGCCAGGACAGGCGGGAAGCCTGCCTCTGCACCCCCCGCTGCGCCACTGACCGGGAGCTTCTGGAGGTAAGCCTATGCCCCAATACCCTGCCCCAGCCCTGAGCCCCCCCATACCCAGAGCCCTTCCTGCACGCCAAACCCCTCATCTCCGGCCCCACCCCAGAACCTGCACCCCCAGCCCAGAGCCCTGACCCCATCCCACACCCCAATCCCCTGCCCCAGCCCAGAGCCCCCTCCCACAACCTGAACCCTTCATTCCTGGCCCCACCCACAGCCCTCACCCAAGCACCCCAACCCTCTGCCCCAGCTCTGTGCCCCTCCCACACCCCAAACCCCTCATCCCCAGCTCTGTTGGGTCACTGGCAACAACAATTTTCTTCAACTTGGTCCCCAGAAAAAAAGTTGAAAACCACTGGTATTGTGTGTGTGTGTGTGAGAGAGAGAGAGAGAGAGAGAGAGAGAGAGAGAGAGTGTACAAGACATGTTTAGGGTATTGTGTTTTGTGTGTGTTCAGGACATACTACTTGAAAATGGGACCTGTAGGATAGTGATAGTATTCAAAAATAAAAAAAATTTCCCAACATGACAAATTAAGAGATGTTGTCAATAAAATGTGGTGGTCTCTTTTACCATTAGTTAGAGTATTTTTTATTTGCCCAACATCCCTATAAATAGATATAGAATTTCCTTCCACTTTCCTGTGAAATGTAAGGATTTTTTAAACATCTGATTAAGTGTTAGTGTGTAGGTAAGCTGGCAACAGCAGCATCCTAAAGAAAAGTAAATAAACAAGGAGTACTTTGAATGTATTACAGAATACTGCAGAAGGCATTCTATTTACCCTTCTTTATCCATACACAGTATTTCTTAAAGCTATTGTATCTTGGAATGCTTACATTTAAGCAGGCAGACGCTTTCATCCAGATGTCAGATGCCTCATCTGTGGGTGCAAAAACCATTCCTGATAGAGTGATCAGACAGCACGTGTGAAAAATCGGGATGGGGGGTGATGGTGGTAATAGGCACTTATATAAGACAAAGCCCCAAATATTGGGACTGTCCCTATAAAATTGGGGCATCCAGTCACCCTAATTCCTGATGAGGTTGTTAGGTGTGTTATTTATAGCTGAAAATGCCAAAAAGAGACACCCAATTGTTAAAACCACCTTTAAACAGTTTAAAATTAATATCTATATACACTGCCTCCACCTAATTTTTCTATTATCCTCAAAAGCATAATACCTAATATTTTAAAACTTCCTGTGTTGCCTGCATAATCTAATTTGTCTGTTCACAATATAGGTGGCAAGTGCTGATACTTCACCACTGGGTGGCAGCAATGGGTTTCCAGCCAAGCAGTGAGGCTCTAGCGATGCTTCATTGGCAGAAGTTATGAAGACATATAGAATCATAGAATCATAGACTTTAAGGTCAGAAGGGACCATTATGATCATCTAGTCTGACCTCCTGCACAATGCAGGCCACAGAATCTCACCCACCCACTCCTGTATCAAATCTGTGTCTGAGCCATTGAAGTCCTCAAATCATGGTTTAAAGACTTCAAGGTGCAGAGAACCTTCCAGCAAGTGACCCATGCCCCACACTGCAGAGGAAGGCGAAAACCCCCTAGGGATTCTGCCAGTCTGCCCTGGAGGAAAATTCCGTCCTGACCCCAAATATGGCGATCAGCTAACCCTGACCACATGCGCAAGATTCACCAGCCAGACACCCAGGAAAGAATTCTCTGTAGTAACTCAGATCCCACCCCATTTAACATCCCATTGGGCATATTTATCGCTAGTAGTCAAAGACGAACTAATTGCCAAAAATTAGGCTATCCCATTATACCATCCCCTCCATAAACTTATCAAGCTTAGTCTTGAAGCCAGATATGTCTTTTGCCCCCACTAGTCCCCTTGGAAGGCTGTTCCAGAACTTCACTACTCTGATGGTTAGAAACCTTTGTCTAATTTCAAGTCTAAAACTTCCTGATAGCCAGTTTATATCCATTTGTTCTTGTATCCACATTGGTACTGAGCTTAAATAATTGTTTATATTCTTTGATTCTTGGCTTATTTCAAATCCAAATGTCTTCAATCTGTCATCAGTTCATGTCTTACAGTGCTGGATTCCAGCCTGTATGCTGACCTAACGTTTTAAGAGCTGTACCAAGTGTTACAGGACCCGACTTGCTGAAGTGTAGGACAGGGAAGGATGAATTACATATATATAAGCTGCTGATCATTAGGGATCATAGCCAGTGCTTCGCAGATGGAGGAGAATAGCCAGTGTTTCATCTTTGGGACATACTTAATGTTTAGCTTGATCTGTGACTTTGCTGCTAACATGACAGACACATTCGTGACAGGTTTTTCAGACTAAAAACTTTTACAATCACATTGTGTAGTGTAATTATGGTGACCATACATCCTGTTTTGGCTTTTTTAAGCTCTCTGGGATGTTCTGACTTTTTCTGGCAAAACTGGGCATCTGTCCCATTTGCTCTTGCCAACTGATCATTAATTGACAAGAGCAAATGGGACAAATGCAGTTTTCAAACTGTGGGGCACAGAGGAATGTTCAGGGGCCAAGTGGCAACATTCAGGGGGGAGGTTTCCACACCCCCTACCACAAGCAGCCCAAGGCCTGTGCCCTAATGAGAGGTTGCGCAGGTGCTGTGCTCAGAGCCCTGCGGGAGCCTGGCTGCTGTGTCTGTGCTATGCCCTGCCCCTCCAATCAGGGAGCGAAGGGATGTCACAGGCTCACTCTGGGGCCCAATCAAAGGTCAGCGCTTTTGGAGTCCTAATTCAAACATCTTCTTTCATCTCCGCCTCACGTAGTGTCTGGTTTCCATGGACACAGCAAGGCCAGCTGGGCCATGGAGCAGCAACTAGTGGGCCGCAGGCCAGGGTCGGCTCCAGGGGTTTTGCAGCCCCAAGCAGCCCCCCAAAAAAAAAAAAGCCTCGATCGCAACCGCGATCTGCGGCAATGCAATTCAGCGGGAGGTCCTTCGCTCCAAGTGGGAGTGAGGGACCCTCCGCCGAATTGCCGCTGAATACCTGAAAGTGCCGCCCCGCTCCGGAGTTGCCGCCCCAAGCACCTGCTTGATAAGCTGGTGCCTGGAGCCGGCCCTGCCGCAGGCGCTACCAAGCAACCCGGCTGGTAAGTGCCCAGCTAGGTTCCACTGCATCTGCTTGTGCCAGGACACAGAACACGGCATGCCCCAACCCTCCACGTCCCCACCCAGGCCTTGTGCCCCTTGCCCTTGAGCTGTCCCCGGAGCACCCACCCCGCCTCATGTCCTCCCCACCCCTCCATCCTTCAGGGCCAATTCCCGGAGCCCTCTCCAGCTCCCCGCCCCCCATTGCCTAAACTGGTCTCTTTCCCTCCCCACTCTGCCTCCAGTCACATGCGTCTGCCACATCCTGGCTTCTCCCAATCTTCCCAGGCCTTCTGTCTGGAGTCTCCTTGATCCCTCCCACTACCCAGAGCCTCTTTCCTGCCCCTCTGCTATGCCAGCCCCAGGGCTGGCTCCAGGCCCCAGCACGCCAAGCACATGCTTGGGGCGGCATGCCACGGGGGGCGCTCTGCCAGTTGCTGGGAGGGCGGCAGGCGGCTCCGGTGGACCTCCCGCAGGCGTGCCTGCGGAGGGTCCATTGGTCCCACGGCTCCGGTGGACCTCCCGCAGGCATGCCTGCGGATGCTGCACCAGAGCCGCGGGACCAGCGGACCCTCCGCAGGCACGTCTGCGGGAGGTCCACTGGAGCCGCGGGACCGGCGACCGCCAGAGCGCCCCCCACGGCGTGCCACCGTGCTTGGGGCGGCGAAATTGTTAGAGCCGCCCCTGGCCAGCCCCCAAATGGCATTGCACTGCTAGCTGAATTAGAGTCCAATAGCTTCACCTCCTGGCTCCAAACCAAAAAGTACTTACACACATTTGCACACTCGCACCCTGCGTTGCTGCCCAGATCCCATACAATGCCCATTCCTCTTCCCTCCTCCCCATCTCTGCTACTTGGCTCAGTTGGGGGCATGGAGGAATGTTCTGGGTGGGGAGTGGCAATTCCAGGTGCCTTGGGCCAGCCCCACATGTCCCGTTTTCAGTTAAGGGAAATATGGTCACCCTATGTGTAATGCAAACCTGAGGTGTGCAGCTGACCCGCCTTAAGAACAGTGAAGCTACCTGCAAGTGGTTTTTCCTTCTTTCCAGGACCCACTTGTGCTGGACGTGGCTAGTTACTTGGCAGTAGAACTCTTTCAAGAGGAAATCTGATGGACTGCTTTTTTCCTTCAGGAGTAGTTATATCCTGCAGTGGATTGAGGTGCAAGTGGGGATATTGGGACTTAGGACTGATGTCATCAAACAAGAAATATTCATTGCCTGGTGCTGAGACAATTCCCAGCTGCAATCACTTTCCTGATGCAGAAATCAAAGGATAGCACCAGTTTGGGAGAAGCAGGGAGGACCACTCTCCCATAGATTTCTGAGAGCATCTTGCCATGGAATGTATGTTTTAAATCCTAGCCATTGGTCAAGCATCTGAACCGTAGGCTGTATGGCCACAGTCAGAAAGCACAGAGAATGGGAATCTCTATGTCCCAAGCATTAGTGGAACTGTTGAATGACACAGCTGTAGAGATGATGACTTACCTCTTTGGCTTGTCCACCTCAGGCCTTTGATTGCTATTACAAATTTTAGCCACTAGACGCTTCTCAGGCTCCTGCTGAGCAAACAGCTAGCTGTTGGCTTCTCCTCATTCGCCCTGCTGGATCAGGGCCAGGGACCAGCAGTGGCAGCTGCAGTTGGTGGCAGCAGCTTAAGTGAGGCTCGTCTTCACTGCAGTTGCTCTTAACCCCCTCACATCCACACACACAAAGAGCTGAGCTGAGTTTAGTGGGGCTTTCTGAGGTGTATTGAAAACTGTATTAAAATGGTAAGTTAACATTTAAATGCCCAGGTCTGTTTTTCCCCCTGTCCTGCTTTCAGGCTAATGGGCTCTGCAGTGAAGTGTGCAATCTAGCAGCAGGCAGTCTGGAAATAACTGGCCTAGCACAAGGTGTCTCTGTGCCCAAGGGAGCAGCCTGCTTTGTTGATGTTTTTTGTTACTGTGTGTTATCGTTCTGAATTCTTAGAAATAAAGTAGTGTTATGTGGCAACCTTCCAGCAAGAGTATTTAATGTTTTTTTAATCTGATTTATCTGTGGTTTATGTTATGAACATAACACTTTCAACCTAGGCTAGCTGGCCCGACTTGGGGGATAGGTAAAAAGCCTAGGTGAAGATTGCATTTAGGCTTTTAATCCACCCTCTTTGCAACGAGGATGTAGGCTAACCACCTGAGTGCAGACAGACCTTCAGTGCCTTTCCACCATTCCCCACAGCTACCCAGGGCAGACAAGTTCTCCTATAGTTCCCTGGGAAAGAATCCTAGAGCAGCTCAGCTTACTGCAGCACTAAGAACATTGGCGAGTTCAGCACCAGCGATGACCTAGTAACACAAGTATGGCTTTGTGGTGTGGTTGCTCATGCCTGGGCTATGCCAATCTGGAAACCCCAAGTCCTGTCCTCTTCCTGGCCGCCCAGCTCCAATCACTCCTTTATTATTTAATCCACAGTGGAACAGCTTCAACAGGAGAGATTGAGGGAGCATGGCATTAGAATGCCCCATATCTCAGTGGTTAGAGCCCATGTTTCCTGGTGTCTAGGGGCTTGCAATAACTGCTAGATGGTATTTATTATTTGTATTACCATAGCATGTAGAAGCCCCGGGCATAGACTGTGACCCATTGTGCTTGGTGCTGTACAAACGTAAAAAAAAGATAGTCCCTACCCCAATGTGCTGATGCTGCCTACCATATTATTACCATTCTGACAGTATAATCCTGTAATAATGTGACTAGAATTTCCTTAATAATTAGAATTTATGCAGAGACACCACACAGAATAAATGACACTGCTTCTGATCGCATGCAAAATTTATCACCTAAATGTGCATTACTCCCATTATTTGCAAGTCCCAAAGGGGCAATTGAGTTGAGTAGGCTAATTCTTCTGAGTGGGATTAGTATATCCCATGAGAAGCCATGTCACATTACATCCAATCTCTTAATTTTTAAAAACTGCATTCACGTTGGTTTCTGGGTATTGTACATGCTCTATTTTCTCACATCTCGCATTTCAGCTCTGGGACAGCAATCACAGGGGAGGATTTCTAATCTCATGGTTTTTATTAAAACACAAGAGCAGTAGCATAAACCACATTATAGCTGAAGGAAAGCCATTGAAGCTAATATGAGAAGCTATATTCCCAAATGTATGAATAAGTGAATTACTAGTTAATCTATGTGCAAAGAAGTTTTAGTGATCTCTGCCTGCTTCCTGTGGTTTCCATTCTCTCTGGAAGCATGAACTAAGCAACACAGCAAACATACATTTTCCACTATCGAATATTTCACATTTCTAGCAAAGCCCCTACTAACCCAAAGGTGTGTGTGCTTTTTTTTATTAATAAATTGCTTAAGAAACTGATAGTCCAACTGGCATAGTCTCCTGTAATTGATTGTGGCTGGCAAGTTTGCATAGCAAGTATATCAGTGAATGTATCTGAGACATTCACACATCCTTCACTGTGTGACCACATCTCCCAGCTTGGAAACAGAATTCTCCATGTGCTCCCAATGTTTAGCAACCTCTGCCATGCTGTAAATCAGGGGAGATCTCAGAAATAATGCAAGATTATTAGCAGATTAAAAATGGCACTGTATGCAGCAACACTCAATTTTAAGGATTTTAATCATTCTCCCTGGTTTGCTGAGCATTTCCAAAGAGTGGCAAAGATTGTGCGTCAAAACATCGACCTCTTGCTGATTTGTATGCTTGTTTTGTGAGTCATGCATAGGTTTCAGTTGTTCCAGAAATTGCTCAAGCATGTAATACACAGAGTTGTAGTGAGATGCAACCTTCTGATTCAGGTGATACAAATGATGTTCTAGCCATGACAGAACACCTGAAATTGACACTGATTTTCTGCACAATGTTTCTGTTATCAAGAAAAAGTCAATGTGGTAGAAGAAAGGTGAGCAATGCCTCCATATTTCTTTTTCATTGGTATAATTTGGTCCCACTGTCTGCCTCTGCAAAGAGCTCTGCTATGGGCTTAGATGTTTCTGAAGTAGGTTGAAGCACATTTTCTTCAGCAATAAAAATATGGACCCAGTAGCCGCAGAAGCCAGAAATACCCTGCAGTATAGGCCACCTAGCCAATGATTATGCAAATACTACTGCTATTGCATGGAATCTGAAGGACTTTGGAATAAGTTAAAACAGTCTGGGAGAATGTGTTAAAAGTAGTGTCTCAAACAGTTTCTGCTCATCTCTTTCATTCTCTGTATCGTGTGTGTGGACTATATTATATAAAATACACACTACAGCTCTAACAATTCTGGCAATCAGTTAAGGGTCCATCAGTGTTTCTGGAAAAGATTTAATATTTTGCGGGGTCTAAAAATCAGCACTTTGGGTGGTATGAAACTCAGTAGTTTCTGTTTGTGCAAATGTCTCATTTAAGTTTAAGTGACTTTGCACACTCATGCCTTTTTGCTTTGAGTTTCTAGTTCAAAACTCCCCAAAACTCAGTGTGAAACTCTGCTGAAAGCTTCTAATTTTTCCTGAGTTAAACCCATAAAACATAAATTGGCCCATATTAACCCAAAACACAGTCTAAATTAACTGAATATCAAAAATAGGTGACTCTGGCCCAAGTGTCAGGGTTAGAAGGAAACTATTGCACATCTCTATACTGAACCCAACAGCATCCTTTCCCTCAAATCATTTTCACCTTCTAGTGCCTTCTCCCTTCTAAGACAGAGCAATAGGACCCTGAGTCCAATCAGGCCACTGCGTGGCACCTGGGTGGATTAGGCATAATTGATGATCAAACACAGCTGGGGAGAAGTTGGGTCTTCATAAAGAAAGGAGCACAAGGCAGTGAGAGGGTAAGCAAGGAAGGAGACCCAGCTGAGTGGTAGCTGAGAGTTTCCTCTCCTGGGCTAATGGCTGAGGGAAGCCTGAACCAGAGTAAGCTGCAAAGGAAGCCTGGGAGGGCAATGAAATCTGGGGCCAGAGTTGGATTGTTCTGCGCTAGGAGGAAGCTAGAGCAGTGAAGCCCCAAGAGGCAATGATGGTAAAGCCAAAGTGTGTTTGGACTGGAGTTTGAGGGGTTGCAGGGAAAGAGGGAAGAACTCTACAGCCTTTCTCTTGGCACTAGAAAGGGGAGATTCCTGGAAGACACGGGATTGGTGTAATTTCCTGTGTCTGCCCCTCATAGAAGGACAGAAACTGAACCTTTGAGGAGAAGCCAGGGATGGTGTTGTTCATTACAGTGAGCCCAGGAAGGGGCTGGAGAAGGTCTCAGGAAAGACTAATGGTAGGAAGGAATCCAGGAAGGAAGCAACTGAAGGACATAAATCCACACCGTGTAGAGGCCAAGCATAGGAGTTTATTACACACAGCGCTGGCGGAGTATCACCTTGCTTATTAGGCTCAGAGACACTGTCAATCAATTGATTACAATAGAATATATAGATTTTCCATAGGCGGGGGAAAGTGACAGGGTAGGCAGTTCCACATCCCGGGATAGGTTTTGCAGCAAGACAAGATAGCACATTAGCCAATGGTTAACAGGTTACATAATGTCTCCGCCCATGGTCTCAAGTTAGCAAGTTAACATTTAATTAATACTTTGATGAAATGTTATTAGTATAAAATATTTATGTTGAATTCTGATTTGGGGTCCATAGGAATGGAGCAACTCCTTTGATTGTCCAACAGGTACATTCCTAGGGGTTAAAGCAAAGAAATAGTGAAAGTATATGGCAATAAAGATTGTCCCCTTTATGTCTTAAGGCAGGCATTGGTCCCTGGGAAGGGAGGTGGAAGGATGCCATATCTTATACTGACGTGCCAATTTTCATAAACTCAAGGTTGGATCTGTGGGAAGAACGTTCCCTACAGAAGAGACTGACACAATAGGAACAGGGATTCTTTGTTCAATTTGCAACTCTGAATAAGATACAATTATTTAGTTCTTAGCTCCAACACCAGGCAATTTGCTGACCAGGCCTATTTTAGCAAAACAAGATGATCTGTTTACCCCAGCTTTCTCTTAACTAATCACTATTTGCTAGGCCTCTGGTCTCTTGACCAAACTCTGGACTTTGGGTCTGAGAAAGAGCTAGCACAATCCATATACCAATGGAGTGGTTGTTATATAAAATGCTCATGGATTTTAACCCTTCACAACAAAGTTTGTGACACAGCAGATTTTGGCTGATTGTCCCAGGGTCCCTGGACTGGAACCCATTGTAGAGGGAGGGTCTGGGTTTGCCTACCAGCCACTGGGAAGCCTCCTGACATAGTGGGGATATGGACAATTCAGAGCCTGGAGAGAAGGGTATAAGTCCACTGGGCCCAGCGCCAGGGCCTGGAGGCCTTAACATGAGGTCTTGGAATTATTTGTTAGACTTCTGTTGGTTGGACTTTCCATTACTCTGGAAGGGGAGACTATAAATGACCTTGCCAAGGACCGAGACATGAGAAGAAGAGGACCACTACAGGGCCAGAGCAACTGTCGGCTGGGGGTACTCAACAGGAAGAGCTGCAGTGCTGTGCCCGGTCATGAGGGAGCACATCAGTGGCCAGTCTTCGCCAATGGCAACACGTGATATAGAGATTGCTGTCTTGCTTACACCTTTTCCTTCTATCAATTAATCTGTCCACTGATCCTGGACAATTATTCAAACTGTCTTCTGACTGCCTTTTTCTGTAATCTTCAGAGATGTTGATGCTACCAGTCACCGTTACCACTTCTACCTTTAATGGGTTTGATTCTCTAGATGATCTCATCATCATTATAAAGTACTTGTGCACCTTAGAAGTGTGTGTGTTTAAAGTATCTATCGTATTTTAAGATTCAATTCCTCCTTCCACATAGCTTTTCCCACAGCAATTATATAATACTGCAAATCAAGTGAGTGAGTCTTTCATTCTGTTCTGAAGGCAGTGAGGTTCATACTTATTCTGGTGCAATCCAAGAGTGAGATCTATTCTCACAGGCTAGCCGCTGGGAAAGCTCTGTCCTTGGCCCTCATGAACCTCACCTTTCTGATTAGTAGTTTCACTGCTTCAGTGAAATGTAGCTGCCATAGGCAGTTAAGAAACAGCTGATTACATAATCTGGGCCAGTCGCATGGAAGGCTTTGAGAATTGGGATCCAAACCAATACAGAGTAGAGACCACAGGTTTGGTGGCTTGTGCTGCTGAGTAATCCGGCTGCTTCTTTTAGACCTGAGGTTAGTAGCTGCATTCATGGGTATAGTGAACTGCAATAATCAAGCTTAGATATCATGATGCTTGGATGACTGTTATCAGATCAGAACCAGAGAAGATGGAGCCATCTGGCCAGGCATTGATAAAAGAGTGTATTATCATCCTTAGCTGGCTGGAGTACAAGATATAACACGAAGCTAAAGAGGATCCCAAAGCTGCAAACTATTTTGACAACTGGAGTACGGATATTCTTCGCAGAGAATATGGATATGAGGAGTTGTACATAGATCTTCCTTTCCCAACCAACACAACCTGCATTCTGAACATAAAGATGTCACTAATATGTTGAACAACCTTGTTGGCTTTGGGGTGGTGTTATGTAATTGGGAATTGCTTAATGAACTAGAATGTGTTGGCTTGTGTTTGAGGTGCCCTGCAACTACCAACTGCCATTGAAGTCAAACCATTCAGCACCTTCGAATATCCAGCTGTGTGTGACGTGTACCCTAATAAACTTTGAGAATCTTTTGGACACTGTAGAATATCTGGGAGAGCCGCTCCACCAGAATGAAATGGTTCACATTTTCAGACATACCTGTAGGCCTGAAGAAGAAGGTAGCCCCTAAGGGCCTCAAAAAAGAGCCTTTAGAAAATGTGAAGAACAAGTATGAACAGACTCAACAAACTGTTGAGCCATTTAAAGACCATGCATAGAGCCTCTGCTGATCTTATAGAGCTTGTGCTATAGCTCCAATAGACCAAAGAGAGACTTTAGGTTTCCCTGCAGACTCCAGGAAGTGCACGGAATCTCAGAGGCCTTTGAGAAAGACTATACAGGCCTTGACAGATATTGAATAATGTGAATTTCTGATTACCTGTGCTGCTTGTAAAGTGTGTGAGTGCAGAGAGAAATCTCCTGAAATTTCTTAAATTTTCTTTTCTTTTAAAAGTAAAACCTAGAAAATTTCGTACAGAAACATGAAGAAAATAAAATTATTAGAGTAGTGCTTATAAGTTCTAGATTCTTCACTCACACAGACAGGAGGCTCTTGGCTCTGAGGAGCTCACAATCTGAGGAGTTTTATGGTTTCATGGGTGCATATGCAAATTTACCTTTTTATATCTTTTGGTTTTGGTCTAAATATATAGCTCTTAATATGCTCTCAGCCTAGTTGATATGGAATATATATATATATGCATTTGAAAGTTAAATACTCTTTTGTCTAAAGGCTTTTATCTAATACATCTAATAATTTCTGTATGTATAAATATCACAACACTAGGCAATTACAAGCAATTTAATTGCAACAACTAATTTGTAGACTTAGCTAATTGTTTCCTGAGCCACACTATGCTGGCTGGATATATTGAAGTCTGCAAAAGAAGCAGAGAATAAAAAGGACAGTGGCTTGATTTTTTTTTTCCGGTTTGATGAGTCCCCACAGGTCCAGTTCATGTCAATGCAAGTGACCCAGAAGTCGGGTCAAGAGTCCCTAGTATAGATCCTTGAGGAATTCCAACAGCAAAGAGGAAAAAATCAGTGGTGAACAAGAAAGTATGCTGTTACGCAAAAATATTAGATAGCATCGGTGTCTTTTATGTAAAGTGATCTCCACATGTATTATGAAGCTAGGAATGAATACATCCGTGTCTGTATCTTTGATTTCAGGTTACAGTAGGCCTTTTCTTTTCTTTCATTTGGGAATAACAGCATATGTTAAAACACTGAAATAATCCTGATCACTCCATTTCTTCCTGCTGGTAAACAAGATCTCAGACATATATATCTGCTTTCAATCCTTCATGCAGGAATTGGGTCATTGCACAAAACTCATGCTGAGAATGGTGTCCTACCACAGTAAGGAAAGGACTGTCATGTTCAGCTGTGCTGGTCGAAATACAGCAGTTTCTTTAACATATGGGCTGGTATAGTACAAAGCTGGCTACTTTTAGTGGCGACCTGGGAATGTAAACCCAGTGACCATTTATGGCATTACCCCTAAGAAGCCAATGTCATAGCTTTAATAATCAATTCAGTACTCTTGCATGGTATTTTACAATGAACTAAGGTGGTTGTTGGTATTGCTTCTCAGTACATAGAATCATAGGACTGGAAGGAACCTCAAGAGGTCATATAGTCCAGTCCCCTGCACTCATGGCAGGACTAGACCATCCCTGACAGGTGTTTGTCTAACCTGTTCTTAAAAATCTCCGCTGATGGAGATTCCACAACCTCCCTAGGCAATTTATTCCAGTGCTTAACCACCCTGACAGGAATTTTTTCCTAATGTCCAGCCTAAACCGCCTTTGCTGCAGTTTAAGCCCATTGCTTCTTGTCCTATCCTCAGAGATTAAGGAGAACAATTTTTCTCCCTCTTCCTTGTAACAACCTTTTATGTACTTGAAAACTGTTATCATGTCCCCTCTCAGTCTTCTCTTCTCCAAACCAAAAAACCTAGGGTGACTAGGTGTCTGGTTTTTGACTGGAACACCAGATCAAGAAGGAATCCTGGTGGCTCAAGTCAGCACTGCTGACCAGGCTGTTGACTGTCCGGTTGGCAGCACTGCTACGTGCGCAGCAGGGCTGGCAGGCTCCCTGCTAGCTGCTGCACCGTGCAGCTCCCGAATCAGGAAACAGATGGCATGTCCGGCTCCTAGCCTTAGGAGCGGGGTTCGCATGCTGCCCCACCCCCCGGCCTTTAGGCACAGCTCCCATTGGCTGGGTCAGGGCAGGGGAGGAACTAGCGTGAGTGCTCAGCAGGCAGCTGCTGAGGGGGTCGCGTGGTGAGCGCCTCTCCCACTGCTTCCCAGCCCTCTTCTCCTTGCACTCCTCATGTGGCTGGACTCGAGCTGCGGCGCATGCCTGGTGGCAAACCGCAGTCACCCCATCGCCAGCACCCAGGAGTTCGAGGTATGTGTATCTCCATCTCTGAGTGCTGGGAATGGGGCTGCACACCCATCCCCCTCACTGCATCCCTCCCCATCCCAACCCCCAAACACCTCCATCACCAACCTGGATCCCTGATCTTAGTTGGGGTCTAGAAGTATATGTGTTAGTGCATGCTAGATGTGTACACATGAATACATGTGTGTATCTGCATGTAGGTGTGGGAGTCAGTTTCTACAGATTTATTTATATAGGTATCTGGATAGGTGGTTGTGCTCTATGGATTTGTATTTGGGCGTCAGGAGTGGGACTTTAATGGACCCATTGCAGCTGTGATAATGGGTGGTCCTAATTCCACACACAAAATTACAATAACTTTAGTGAACAAAAAACATGGAGCTGTTTATGAAAAATGGGAAGAGGGGAGGGAAAGAATCACTGTGAAATTTCATTCTTTTAGACTATTTTGCTGCCAGTTCTAGCATCCTGTAACAAAATAAAACCTAAACTTAGCATAATACAATTGTCAAAACAATAAATATGCCTGTTTGGGCCTTGCAGTGAAAGTGAGCACGTAAGAAAGCATGGGGGAGAGCAAGGAATAAAGGGAAGGAGATGGAGTGAGCAGGGGTTGGGGCGTTCGGGAAGGGGTGGGGGCAGTGAGCAGAGCAAAGGTGTTCGGTTTTCTGGAATTAGAATGTTGGGAACCCTAAACAAACCTATTTTTTTTTTAGCCATAGGTTATGTTTTCTAGACCTTTAACCATTTTTGCTGCTCTTCTCTGGACTTTCTCCAGTTTGTCCACATCTTTCCTGAAATGTGGCATCCAGTTGAGACCTAATCAGCAAGGAGTAGAGCGGAGGTATTACTTCTTATGTCTTGCTTACAACACACCTTCTAATACAGTACTTTCCAGAATGATGTTTGGATTTTTTTGCAACCGCATTACACTGTTGACTTATGTTTAGCTTGTGATCCACTATGACCCCCAGATTCTGTGCACTTTCTGCAGTACTCCTTCCTAGGCAGTTATTTCCCATTTTATATGTATGCAGCTGCTTGTTCCTTCCTAAGTGGAGTACTTTACATTTGTCATTATTGAATTTCATATTTAATTCTATTTACTTCAGACCATTTCTCCAGTTTGTCCAGATCATTTAGAATTTTAATCCTATCCTCCAAAGCATTTACGACCCCTCCCAGCTTGGTATCTTTTTAAGTGTACTCTCTATGCTATTATCTATATCACTGATGAAGAACTGGACCTAGAACTGATCCCTGTGGGACCTCACTGAATATGCCCTTCCAGCTTGACTGTGAACCACTGATAACTACTCTCTGGGAATGGTTTTCCCACCAGTTATGTACCCAACTTATAGTAGCTGCATCTAGGTTATATATCCCTAGTTTGTTTAAGAAGTCATGCGAGACAGTATCAAAAGCCTTACTAAAGATATACCATATCTATATCTACTGGTTCCCGCCCCCCCCGCCTCCCCATCCACAAGGTTTGTTACCCTGTCAAAAAAGCTATTATGTTGCTGTGATATGATTTGTTCTTGACAAATCCATGCTGACTGTTGCTTATCACCTCATTATCTTCTAGGTGTTCGCAAATCTTGATTGCTTGATTATTTGCTCCATTATCTTTCCAGATACTGAAGTTAAGCTGACTGGTCTGCAATTCCCCAGGTTGTCCTTATTTACCTTTTTATAGCTAGGCACTATATTTGCCCTTTTCCAGTCCTATGGAATCTCTCCCGTCTTCCATGACTTTTCAAAGATAATGGCTAATGGTTCATATCTCCTCAGTCAGCCCCTTGAGTTTTCTGGGATGTATTTCATCAGGCCCTGGTGACTTGAAGACATCTAACTTAGCTACATTATTTTTAACTTGTTCTTTCCCTATTTTAGCCTCTGATCCTACCTCATTTTCACTGGCATTCACTATGTTAGACGTCCAATCACCACCACCTTTTTGGTGAAAACTGAAACAAAAAGTCATTTAGCAGTTCTGCCATTTCCACATTTTCTGTTATTCACCCCCAACCCTCCCCCAACTGAGTAACGAGCCTACCCTGTTCTTTGTCTTCCTCTTGCTTCTAATGTATTTGTAGAATGCTTTCTTGTTACCCTTTATGTCTTTAGTTAGTTCAATTTCGTTTTGTGCTTTGGCCTTTCTCATTTTGTTCCTATGTACTTGTATTATTCATATTCATCCTTTGTAATTTGACCTACTTTCCACTTTTTGTAGGACTCTTTTTTTGAGTTTCAGCCTATTGAAGATCTCCTGGCTAAGTCAGGGTCGTCTCTTTCCATACTTCCTATCTTTCCTACGTAGTGGGATAGTTTGCTCTTGTGCCCTTAATGTCTCTTTGAAAAACTACCAACTCTCTTGAACTGTTTTTCCCTTAGACTTGCTTCCCATGGGAACTTACCTACCAACTCCTTGAATGTGCTAAAGTCTGCCTTCTTGAAATCCATTATCTTTATTGTGCTGTTTTCCCTCCTACCATTCCTTAGGATCAAAATGGAGCTTTTTTTCCTCTGGAGTTTTGATAAACTGAGAGTCTGAGTTGCACTGGCTTCTAAACAAAAAGCCAAATACAAACTGGCAGTGAGAGGTTTGAAAGAAATGATGTTGCAAAAAAACTTTCTTCTGACCACTAAGTTTTCCTTTTATTTGTGGGAAAGTGTCTTTTGCAGGACTGTCAGGTTGGAGCTGCTTGGTCTAAATGCTGGCCTTGAAGCACCATAGCAGCTGTGGTTGGAAAAAGGGCGGTCAGCAGTTTTTTCCCCCCATAACTGGGCATTTTGGGATAGCAAGGGTAGCAATAAAAGCCTTACACCAGCTTCAGGAATAGCAGATAAGGTGAAAGACTGATGATAGAGAAAGTAGACGAACCCTGAAATCTAAGTAACTGTCTCTTGTGTGTATGATTTTTATTACTTTTTGTCCAAGTCTTTTTTATTAAACCATCTGCACTATAAGTAAAATATTCCAGTCCCTTTTCCAGAACTCCATGCTTCTGTAAGGAAGAAGAGCAGGATAACTGCCGTTCTTATGGTCTTTGCAGAGTGAATCTCTAGCTAGTATGAGGATTTTTCTCATTATGGAGAGATATGAGCATGTTTCTCTCTGGTGGCTGGTATGGTCCCAGTGCTTTGGGGTGGAGACTGAAGTGTCAGCCTCTGCTCTGCAGGCTGTGTTATGCAACAGGGTAGTCTCTCAATAGTGAGAGTGCAGTCCCAGCCCCAATATGTACAGCAGGTTTTCATGACTCTTGTAAATGTGAGTAAATGGGAAACGCCTCCTTGCTTTCAACTCTTGCAGGTTTAAGTCTCACTGGAAGCTAGAATGTTTTTGGAATTTTTGATTATGTTCTTTTTGAGATTAAGATGGCTACTCTTTGAAAACTGTCTCTGCAGTCTCACTGTCACCGAAATTGCATTACACCGCAACATCTGAAACACAGGTAAACTTTGGCATTGTCTCTTACAAGGAGCAATTTCCAAGAGGATGAATAGTATACTGGTTAAGAAATTGTCATTATACAAACTACAAAACATGACCTGTCAATTAAGTGGTTAAGGAAAAAACATAAATGGCAACTTCTGCATTGTGCAGAGCCGCTCGACAGCATGAGAGGAAATTCCAGAATCATTGGTGAAGTATTTCCTGATGCATTTCCTACCAAAATGCCCCCATGGTTTAGGACTTAACTGATTTACTAACAATTATATAGAAACTGTGTCAGAGCTAGAAACAGAATGCTGCCCTTTGAGGGCTTGATTGTTCTTTGTAAGCACAGTCCTAGGGTAAGGTGCAGTGCAGAGCTAGGTAGAGAGAACACCAGAAAATACTCTCCCTGGCACTCTAGCCCAGAGAAGCCACACGCTGTGCTCTGATCTTTCACTGTGAGTGTTGCAGCTTAATCTCCTCTGCAGACAGACATCTCTGGCTAATGCATAGTAGAGGGTAGAGCCCTGCCCTGCCTCTTCCTCGTGATTTTTGGGGCAATGTACACACCAGGCGATTAGCAAGGGAGCTCCTTACTTCTTCCCGATGCCTAAGTGGGCCACACAAAAGAGGGAAATCTCCTTAGGCCTTCCCTACTCACATCCTCACCACCCATGCCAACATGAAGCTGAGTCAGAATCTGGCCTAAGCAGTAGTTCCATATTTTATCTACTAGATCAGAGTGCCTATCATACAAATTTGGCTCAAGTCTCTGTACTGAGACCAGTGGTAAAATAGAGAGAGCTCTTGTCCACCTTGCAAGTAAGGTGTGTTGTATTGATTAAGATGGAATACATGGGTGGTGTTAACATGACCCAGTCACTATCCAGCACTAAACAATGTAAAACAAGGTTCAAGGTTTGGTACACAGAGACCTCACAACATCCCTTGTTTCCTTTAGCCAGAGAGAGTTTGGAGAAGTGTGTGTGGGGGGAACCCTTGGTTTGACAGATTTAGATAGTATCAAAGATGACAATAACTGCTTTTGGGGACAGGGAAAGAGTAACTAGTTGGGATGGGCTGAAGCTGTTGTACAGTTCAATCCCATTTCCTCTTAGGTGGTGGTTGGGATTCAGCTGGAGCCAGTAGAGGAGGAAATGTCAGATTGCGTCCTTGCTCTGGCCCAGTCTGGTCAGGACATCTTTCAGTATTGGCTGATGAAGGTCCAGTGTCTCAGGAGATGATGAGGGTAGCAGCGATGATGGTGAAGCTCATTCCAATAGCCAGTTTTTCTGTCTCTTTCTTTAAGGACCCACAAAGGGAGTGGTGTGCAGACTAGGCCATCTACTCATTATTTTGTCCACAAATTAGGTCTAGTTTCTAACACACTGATTTTTGGTTCACTGACTTCTGGCTCCACACTTTCCTTGGTTACCAAGCTTGATCTTAACACTGTCCTTGAATTATATTGTTTGAACAAAATTCAGTCTTTGTCTGTCCTTTCAGACCTTTTCCCATCCACATTTGTTACAGGTTTTTGTGATATCTGATGAACTTACACTCACTTTTTACAGTTGAATCATAATCAGGGTAAATTTGTAGGCCCAATTATTTACAAAGGTGCTTTGAGAGCTACAGTACACTGAATAACGGCAAATCCATATTTTTCAGATGCCATAACTAAGGCACAGAGAGCTTCAGTGATGAGGGATACATACAGGAAATGGAAGGAGGGACATGTCACTAAGAAAGTATACCTTGGAATATGTGAGCATGTAGAGACAAAATCAAGAATGCCAAGGCAAAGAGTGAGTTACAAGCTGGCAAGAAACGTTAGATGACCATAAGGGGTTCTACAAATATGTCAGACAAAAAAGAAAGATCAGGGATGGCATATGATAGGTCCACGGCTCAATGGAGAAGGTGAGCTGGTAACAGAATATGGGAAGGCAGAGCTGCTCAATGTCTACTTTCCTTCAGTCTTCACACAAAATATAGCTTGACCAGACAAATAGCAAATTATAATAGACAATAAAAGGGAAGGGATGAAGATCAGAATAAGTAAAGAACATATCAGCGATCTTCTCACTAATTTGAATGAATTCAAGTCAGCAAGGCCTGATGCTATTCACCCTAGGGTGCTGAAGGAATTAGATGAAGAAATCTCAGAGCCACTGGTAATAAAATTTACAAACTCATGGATGACAGGAGAGGTCCTAGAAGACTGGAGAAGGACTAATGTAGTGCCCATCTTTAAAAAGAGGAAAAAGGAGGAGCTGGGGAACTATAGACCAGTCAGCCTGACCTTGATACCTAGGAAGCTACTAGAGAAATGTATAAAACATTCAATTTGTTGCATACCTGGAGGATGAAGGGGTGATCATTAGCAGCCAGCATAGATTTACTAAGAATAAGTCATACCAAACCAGCTTGATTTCCTTCTTAGACAATGAAACTGGTTTGGTGGATAGGGGGAATGCGGTGGACATAATACACCTAGACTTTAGTAAGGCTTTTGACACAGAACCACGTGACATAAGTAAGCTGGAGAAATGCAGGTTTGGTAGAACTTCAATTAAGTGGATACATAATTGGTTAAACAGCCTCAAATGAAGAATAACTATTATTGGAATGATGTCAGATTGAAAGAAGGTCTGAAGTGGAGGTCCACTGGGATCTGTTTGGGTCCAGTGTTATTTAACATCTTTATTAATGACCTGGATGCAGGAATAGAAAGCATACTGATCAAATTTGCATGACACAAAGCTGAGGGTACTGCAAACACTTTGGAGCTAAGGACAGAGCTAAAATTCAAAGAGATCTTGACAAATTGGAGAACTAGGCTAGACAAATGTAAGGTGCTACACTTAGGGAAGAAAAACCAAATGCACAAATACAGAAAGGGGGATTACTGGATTGACAACAGCACTGCTGAGAAGGATCTAGGAGTTGTAGTGGATCACAACCTCAACATGAGACAGCAATATAATGCTGTTACAAAAACAGCAAATGCAATTTTGGGTTGCATTAACAGAGGCACATTATGCAAGACATGGGAGGTGATAGTACCACTCTATTCAGTATTGGTTAGGCCTCAGATGGAGTACTGTGTTCAATTTTGGTTACCAATGTATAGAAAGGATGTAGACGAACTGGAAAGGATCCAGAGGTGAGTGACAAAGATTATCAAAATGATAGCAAGCAAGCCATAAGAGCAAACTCTGAAAGAACTGGCAAAGAGGAGATTAAGGAGGAGACATAATAGATGCCTTTAAATACTTGAAAGTCTGCCATAAAAAAGAAAAATTCTTCTCTCTTGACAGGACAGGACAAGAGGCAATGGGTTCAAACTACAGCATAGCAGATTTAGCTTAAATCTCAGGAAAAACTTCCTAACTGTAAGAACAGTAGGACAATGGAACAAACTGCCTAGGGAAGTTCTAGAAGTTCCTTCACTGGAGACTTTCAGAAAGAGGCTGGATTGCCATCCGTCTTGGAAAGTTTAGAACCAACAAAACCTGCATCTTGGCAGGGAGTTAAGACTAGATGATCTTTGTGGTCCCTTTTAACTCTATGGTTCTATAATTCTAGATCGGGAGGTACTATAGTTTAGTTGGTTAGACACTGGCTGTGGAGCCGAAGTCCAAATCTTCGATGTGATATTTAGATATCCTGGTAATGTTTTGGCATTCTACCAGCATTCAGACTGAAGGGAGGATGTGCTGCACATATACTCATGGCTAAATTAGCTTGCTGGAGAACAAGGGTAATTTTTTTTTCTAGCAGGGCTTCACCAAAGCCACTTTTAGCTTGAAAAGTGTCGTTTACTTTTAATTTTAATTATCTTGTGACCTGGGAATTTCATTTATTTAAATATTTTAGCATGCTTTCATTTCTTCCTCAAAAGAGGTTGGATTTTTTAGGAAAGAAAGCTGGAAAACCCTAAAAAATAAAAGTTTCTATAATTAAGATGGATAATTGTCAATGATTGATAGATACATCACATCCCTGACGAAAGCCAAGAATCCAAAAGCATAGAACCAAACAGCGGAGGATACTGTAAATCTTACACTGCCCACATAAACTGTGTACTGCAGTGCATATCACTTTAATTGGAAACTAAAATAAATACTATTCTTTCATCTGTAATCTCAAAATATAAATCGACAACACATGTACACATTGCTGTTTATCGCTGTCAAATGCAAATCTACAGTATACATGCCTTTACCATAAGCTGATACTATAGACATTCCTATTAAACTACATTCAAACATTAGTCTAAGCACTTTACTAAAAAATTATACTGTCAGTTGAAAAATCTAACTGATATTTCCCACTTAACAATGCCACTTCTAGGAAAATATTTAACTTCTGAAAACAAGTTGATAAATATACATTAAAACCTTCCCACAGTTAAAGTTCTGATTGCTGTATTGTGAAGATATATGCATTTCTAAATATTTCATAATTATGTGTGTTTTGTATGGGCATTGTACAATTTATTATCTCCTTAACTATTCATTCCCTTGTTTTTAAATGCTTGGGTTTTGCAAATAATGTGATGGGGAAAGCCATTGTTGTCGCATAGCAACTTTAACTTGTTTTAAGTTTTCCGTTTTAGGGTGTGTGTGTGTGTATATCTAAAAAATTTTCATGATACTTCAGTACCATTTTTGTCAAGAGAAATGTGGCTGCAGTAGGAGAGAGACTTTTTTTTTAAAGAAAGGAGGCTAATGGTTTAATTCATAGCTCAGAAACAAAAAAATTACTCTATATTATGATTTACCTGTAGGTTGTGAGACAGACCCAGACCAGTGGGGTACATGAGTCTGGTAGAGGGCAAATATACTGGTCACTGGATGAGTATTTTTCTGTTCCCTGAGTGACCAGAGCAGGGGCTGCACTAGAGTAATCAGGAACCTGCTAGAACCAATTAAGGCAGACAGGCTGATTAGATTACCTGCAGCCAATCAAGGCAGGCTAATCAGGGCACCTGGGTTTAAAAAGGAGCTCACTCCAGTCAGGCGGAGAGGAGCCAGAGGAGAGGAAGTGTGTGAGAGGAGCTGGGAGCAAGAGGCACAAGGAGCTGAGAGTGAGAGGGCGTGCTGCTGCTGGAGGACTAAGGAGTACAAGCATTATTAGACACCAGGAGGAAGGTCCTGTGCTGAGGATAAAGAAGGTGTTTGGAGGAGGCCATGGGGAAGTAGCCCAGGGAGTTGTAGCTGTCATGCAGCTGTTACAAGAGGCATTATAGAGAGCTGCAATCCACAGGGCCCTGGGCTGGAATCCGGAGTAGAGGGCGGGCCCGGGTTCCCCCCAAACCTCCCAACTCCTGATCAGACACAGGAGGAGTTGATCCAGACTGTGGGGAAGATCACTGAGGTGAGCAAATCTGCCAGTAAGCACAGGACCCACCAAGATAGAGGAGGAACTTTGTCACAGTTGGTTCACAACAAACAGAAAATGTTAAACAAAATCACTGCAGGGTGGAGTTCATAATCTAAAGGCACAAAGGTTCTAATAAATAGCCATTTTCTAGACATTCTGTAGACTGAAAACCAATACTAGAGAATCAGGCAGGGAGAGGCAGTGCACAGAATTATTATAGGAATTGAGGAAACCCAAGGCTGTTTCAAGCAAGAAATGGAACTTGTTGGAAAACTATTGTATGAAAGAGAGTCCCAAGGTTTTATTACTTGGGTTTTTAATCCACCAGTCTCAGGTATTTGGTAATTCATGAGCTGTTGTAGGGATTGAATACCAGAAGTAAAGTTTTCTGCCAGCAGTCAGTTTTTGATAGCAAAATTGAAGAAGCATAAGGTAAAACAAGGTAACTATTCATCTGAATGTTGGCTAACTCTGCACATTGTAGGTGATACATAGAAATGTCACCAATTTGAGCATAGACAGGTAAAGCCCAAATATTATTGGTCCCTTATTTACTAAAAGGTAAATAATTATAAATGTAGTGACTAGAGCAGGTCAAAACATTTTAGAACTGTTGTTTCTTGAAAAAGCAGGTTTGTGAAAATCAAAACAATTCCCAGCAACTTGTCAGTTTTGACAGTTTTTCAATGGGAAAAAGTCAATGTTTCATTAGTGTCCTTTGATTAATTTCATTTTATTAAAACACTTTATATATTATATATTTAATGTTTTAATCAAAATTTGAGACCATTGGAACATTTCATTTTGTAGGGAACTCTGAAATTTGATCACTTTATTTTTTTCAGAATGTCAGTATTGCACATGGAACAGAAATTCTGGTACCCAGCCAGCTCTAAAGGTGACACATCCTTAGGATTAACTTGCACACTGAATCATTATTTAAACCAGCAATAAAAAAAAATCCTCATTGAGAAAAGTACATTGTTGCATCGCACTCGAGCAGGAACAGAGCCCAAGCAGAGAGAGAGAGAGAGACAGCGTGTGTGTGTATGCATATGCTTCTTTATTCATTTCCCAGCATGCTCTTATATACAAGATGGTGGCTAATTGATTAATCAAATCAACACAGCTGCAGCTGTAACCCATAGGGTAATTATCCTACACACCTGTATCCTATTTACAATTAGCTGGCCAATGAGAACAAGCCCAAGGCCAGTCCTTCACACACAACTCCCAGCATAATCAGCTCAGTATCTCACATTCTAATCCCACATCTCCCCCCTCTATTCAAAATAAAGAAGAGGGAAAGGAAAAGAGGATAAAAAACATTCACAAAACATTTCCAACTTATAACAACATAACACCACAATCTATCTTAATCTTGTCCAAGAAGTTTAAATTATCATAATAAATATTATGGTGGAAAACGAAAGAACCATAGTGTTTAAAACAGATAGATGCAGGTCCCCAGCTGGTGTAAAGTAACACCAGCTGAGGATCTGCCTCAGAGCCTTCAAATAAAATCACAATACACGACCACTAAATAATCTGTTCACAAGCCAAAAATTAAAACCTATATAACCATGCAATCATTAACATATAACCGCAAAAACACCAAACAAACAAAGACAAAATACAACAAACAAGTGATGTGAATTTTACAGGATTCCCCCCTCTCTGTTTTACCAAAGCATTCCTCAGATGTCAGGCGATCAAACTGACACTGAGGATGGGGGGGGTATTCCCCCTTCTCTGTTAAAAACACATCACTTAACAACAACAACAACAATTCTGGCCAGAAGACATCACAAGACAAAACAAAAAACACAAAACATAACTCTTAATAATAATAATTGCATGGTACACTAAATGTTATGCAGTCAACACAAAATTTCTTAAGCAAGTGATAGAATTGTAAAAACTAAAAGGCAATTATAGCTTTGACTCTCCAATATAGCTTCTCTAGCACAATTTTCAAAACAATATCTTGAGAAGCACAAATAAAAACAGTAAACAAGTTGGACATTCTGTAGTGAGTGTGTCATAAGAATAAAATCTGTGAGGCAATTTCTATAAAAAACATCACATACTGATTTAAAGGCAGCTGCAAAGCAGTCTGAGTTAACTCCCAAGTCTTAAAATTTTAAAAACAAAACAAAAACCTTTCCATTTGACAACACTATTCTCTTATTAAAACTGGGTTCTTATATATTTTAACATGCACTCAGTGGCACAGAGATAGTGTTTTCTTTAGAAGGAAAGGCAGCTGTTCATGCTTGAAGAGAACTCCTACTAAAGTTCTGCAGCTGCCTGAGAGACCTTGATCTTCTCCACCCCCGCCTCCAGCTTGATTTCAAAGTTCCAAGCTCCTCCTTGTTTCACAGCATGGAGTCTAGAGGACTCTGGTAATTGTAGGGGAAGTAACAATCCCACATGATGATCTCCCGGGCAGTCTTAAGGATCTCAACACTTGCTGTGCTCAATGTCCTGGAAATCAACATCATTAACTGGTAAGACCTGGTCTCCCTCCTGCAGCCTGCCCCGCTCCGCGATGCATATCTTCCGCTTCCACAGCGGTTTCCATGGCAACTGCTCTGCCCTTTCTGCGACTTATAGCCGCTCTTCCCTGGGCTCAGCCTCCCTTTTAACTGCTCTGCCCTTCTTTCGCGACTTATAGCCGCCCTTCTTCTCCGCGACTTATAGCCGCCGCTTATCTCTGCGACTTATAGCCGCCCTTCTTCTCTGCGACTTATAGCCGCTCTTCCCTGGGCTCCCTTTTCAGACGCCCTGCAGCTTGCCGCTCACCACTGAGTTCAGGTGCGCCTCCTTTCTTTTTGGGACTTCCTGCGGCTCCTAGCCACGCAACACTGAACTCAGGTGCGCCTCTTTTCGGACGCCCTGCGGCCGCTGCTTCGACTCTGAGCTTAGGTGCGCCTCCTTTCTTATTGGGCTTTCTTGCGGCTCCTAGCCACGCAACACTGAGCTCAGGCACGTCTCCTTTTTCTCAGGCCATCGGCATCAATGCCCGCAGCTTCTCCGCCATTTGTTGCATCACATCGGGGTCACCATTTGTTGCATCACACTCGAGCAGGAACAGAGCCCAAGCAGAGAGAGAGAGAGAGACAGCGTGTGTGTGTATGCATATGCTTCTTTATTCATTTCCCAGCATGCTCTTATATACAAGATGGTGGCTAATTGATTAATCAAATCAACACAGCTGCAGCTGTAACCCATAGGGTAATTATCCTACACACCTGTATCCTATTTACAATTAGCTGGCCAATGAGAACAAGCCCAAGGCCAGTCCTTCACACACAACTCCCAGCATAATCAGCTCAGTATCTCACATTCTAATCCCACAGTACATCACTCTTACTGTTTTGCCTCTTAATATCATATGGCATCGTCATATTTTTAAATGCATTGTATTTAACTGAAAAGTCTCTCCAAATATCTATATTGGAGGTGTAGGGCTGTCATTGTTAAGGAAGCAGGAAAGACACAAAGGGTCAAAGATAGTGTAGAAATGGAAATTGGAGAACAGGGATAGTCATAGTAGCATTTATATTGGTAGCATTGTTAATGTATGTAGTTGGTTTGGAAGAACCAATGTGTTATGTTTCCAAATAACCCATATATCAACAGCATACTAGAATATTTTTTGGCTGGGTGGATATCGTGTTGCTCATCCCAGATGTTGCTAACAGTACCCACTTGGGGCCATTCAATCTCCCCCTTCCTCTGATTCAAGGCTATCAAAGGACATGTAGCATCAAACTGTTTTCATTTCCTTTTCTGGGACTAGCTGTGGGTATTATTGCAATCCTACGGTGTGCCTAGAGCACTCTATTAGGCTCTTTAGGAAAACAAATAAAAAACAATAATATCTCAGCCCTGATCTGGCAATAGCACTGATATTTATGCAACTTAAGGTCTTTTTTCATGTGGTTGTATGGTGCTCTGTTGAGATCAAGTCCTAAATCTTCATTCTTGTCTTCTGACCACTGCCATTGTTTGTGAAGCTCTGTCATTGGTTTGCAATTACGAATGTGTTTACCTTTTTATTATGTTATGCAAAATATGCAGTGCTAGCAATATCCCCTGTTAATGGCCTTGAACCTGAAAAGACTTATCCACATGCCTAACTTCCTCATAGGAAATAGATCCTTGTCTAAGTCTCCATTTGACCTATCCCTGAGAACCTAAATCTTATTCTGGTTTTACTCATTGACTTTAGTGGGTTTGCATAGACAACCAAAAGGGCATAATTTGGCCCACAATGGATGTTCCAGAGATATTGAACCACCCCTCATTACTCTACAGTGTGCTTGGATGTTCACCAAATATGACAAATACTGTCCAGAACAAATGCTAGGCCTGATCATACAGTCCTTTCTCGAGCAGAATGCCCTCTGAAGTAAGCTAACATCACATGGACAAGCACTCTAATGGTGGCATGGTAGTTTCATAGTCAATGGGAGGCTGTAAGGTGGGACTCTTCATCTATGTTCCAGACCTACAGGAGATGTCTGTGCATATTTTTTTTATGTGATGAGATACATGGTATCTAGTGTAAAATAAATAGTTCCGTTGCCCTGGAACCTCTGATCATCATCTTAATCAGCCTTGTCCTGAATATGCACATGCATAACTCCTGAAATGATGCTGACTACATCTCCTGTGGTATCTAACAAAATGTGAAGAACCCTCTCTGCAGAAGTTTACTTTCTTTTTGAAGGCAATGAGCCTGTGCAGGGTGACTTACTGAAACCTAGAAGAGCAGAAAGGTATTTTCAAATCCCAGGCACTCAATGAATGAGATGTGAAATGAATTTCACATGGATCAGACCCCTGGAGGCTTGTCACAATAGATAAGGCAAAGTGGATAGATGCTGCATTAGTTCATGTATGCTACTGAGTAGCAGAGCTAATAACTGAATCATAATTTCACTTCAGGACACAGGGGCTACTATACAGTGTCCTCCTTTGATCTCTTCACCCATAGCAGAAAACTAAAAATATATATAATAAAATTTTCAAAACGCATCCACTAGGAAAACAGTAAAAACCTATAAAATATCTAAAATGCCCCATGACCAGTTAACTCCTTCAAAGAGAGTGGCATCACACACTTTTTTTTTTAAACTGTTCTATTTACATAACCCTATTATCAATGAGTTGTATATTGGACAGCATAAAGAAGATTAAAAGCATTATATAGATGAAACAAAATCCATAGCCTGTCATGAATCAATCCTTATAATTTTTCTGAGTGGTGCATTACAAAGGTGTCCAGGTGTCTCAGGCAAGACTGACCTGTCTGTTCATCCTGTCAATTAGACAATCACTGAAGTGTTGGGTTTGATTGGTTTGTAAAAGCCCAGACCAGGTTAGAATTCTGTTTGCTCTCTATGAGTAAAAATGAATCTTTGGAAATATACTATTTTTAGAAGTTCAAGACAACAGCCTGAGTGTAAAAAGATGAACAATTGTGACATCTTCCTGGCATGCCCAACCAGTTGTCTAAGTAATGGAGAAGTTCATCTAGAGTGCACCTGTACAGGCAGCTAATACCTTCTAGTGGATCTCCTGGCTGGTAGGACCAAGAACCTGCTTTCCATGCACCTTCCCAGCCAGTGACATCCTTAAGGACCTGTGCTACCACTGACTTTTCTATGTACCTGCCTCCTGACCCCATGCTCCAAGTAATGCTACCAGGAGGAATGTTCAGTCTGAGGCAGACTTCTGCTTAGAAGGATCAGAGTGACAAGGGAGCATATTTAGTGTCAGTAGTCGTGACTCCTGCTTTATCTCTTCCTGTCTTGGAGGTCACCCCTCACCCTCCAATCCATGTAGACCCATCCATATTGTGAAAGGGCTATGGAGCATCCAACAGTACTGCAGCTTCCCCAAGTTCTATTGGCTCTAGAATCTCTGTCACTATATATGATGATCCTACAGGGTGCAGGAGGGCCCTCTGGATTTTAAAAAGGCAAAAAGTATTATACCGACATCCATCTTACCTCCCTTCTATTTGCCTTCCATAAGGAATGGCACTCTTTCCTGAAAGATGCACGTACAAAAACTTTGTTTCTGCAATCACAGATGAACAGATCTTTATTTTATGACCCTGTTGCTTGCTTAGTTTTTTGTGTGTGCACTTTCTAGTGGTTTTGATTCACTTCTGCATCATTAGGGAAAAGCTTGGCACAGAGCATACTGGCAACGGTTTTAGGATGTGGGTTATTTTATTGCTCAGCATTGGGTTCAGCAAACAAAGGAGGGCTAGTGCCTGTAATGTAGTGCATCTAATCTGAGCTCCTCAACAAGCAGCTACTGAGGAGATCATTATCTTTGCACACAGAGATAAAAGTATTTTACAAACCATCATTCCTTTTGATTGGCTTCTTACTCTGATTGACTAATTAAAGAGGGACAACATGTAACCTTAGCATTTCAGTGTCCTTTTTATTTAATGAAAAACTTTCCAATAAAATGACCGTGATTATGCTAGAATCTATGCATCACGGTGTGGATATAAATAATATTACTTTCCAACCAATTGCATCTGCACAAGCTAATAGAATTCTACTGAAATCTCTTTTTTAATGTTCCCTAAAATATTTTAAAAGTGGTTTGAGGTCTGAATAAACTGCAGCCTGGAAATGTATAAATCATTAAACACAAATTTGAGCAAGAAAACCAATTTAAATCAAAATCCTCCTCTTACCTAAAATAGGTGAGGTCCAGAATGCTTCAGAAAGCAAGTTCCAGAATCAATGAGTTGCTTCAATGAGTTATGATTTGATGATGAATGAATAATTCAAAATCATGTGCCTACTTTCTGCAGAATAAAAACAGGACAGTGTAATAATTATCTCATGCAGTTGTTCTTTCACTTCTACTCATCTAGGTTATACAGTACCCCTCACCATGGCAATAGCATCATGAATTGAGAAGCAAACCCAAAACCCATTTTAATTCTTGATCTGTAAATAATTATTTTTCCATATCGTGTAGAAGACAGGAGTTTTCTTCACTACCTACTCATTTCAAAGCTTGCTATTGGCCCTATATGATTTTACTTTCTGTTTGCTATGGATCATGGGGTATTCAGATTCTTTTCCAAATTGGCTATCTCCTTTGAGTCCACTAGTACTAAACCCAGTCAGGCTCTGAGTATCTTCTTCCCTTGTGATTTAATAACTGTCTGGGCAATTCATACAAGTATCTACTGATGGACAAGGATTCTGGATTGTTCCTTTTGAAATAGAGTAAATAGACATTTTATGAGTGGTAATTCAAAGAGAAACACTTGTTAAAAGTAGTAACCACAGGATTTTATAGACCTAGGACCAGATTTTCAACCCCACTAAGTCCCCTTTGCATTACTATAGTGATGCAAAGCTGACTTTAAATCACCCTAAGTAGGTAACAAGGGATTTCTCTGGCATGGCAGAATCCCATGACCACCTCTTTCTCCACATGTGCTCCTCTTCCCCCGGGCAGTGGGTGAGATGGTATATTGGGGACATGGCTGAAGCATGCTGTGCTCCATTAGCCCCGGAAGTGGTGCAACTTGGAGCAGCCCTGAGATTGTACAGTGAGGCTGCTCTAAATGGAACTGGGAGCAGTTCCATGGACTGGGCAATGTAAAGCTGCCTTTGCTATCCCCTCTTCCGCAGGTTCATAGATTTGTAAAGCTTAAGGCCAGAATGGACCATTAGGTCTAGTCTATCCTCTTGTATATTACAGACCGCTACATTTTATCCTGTTAACCCAGCATGTGTTTGACTAAAATCATAGTGTGTTTGGCTAAAGCATATCTTCCAGAAAGGCATCCTGTCCTGATCTGAAGACATCAAGAGACAGAGAATTCACCATTTCCCCAGTAGTCTGTTCCAATGGTAAATTGTCTTCACTGTTAAAAAATTGTGCCTTATTTCCTATTTGAATGTGTCTGGCTTCAACTTCCATCCATTGGTTCTTGTTATGCTTTTCTCTAACAGATTGAAAATCCCTTTAGTACCCAGAATTTTCTCCCTGAGAAGATACTTATACACTGGAAACAAGTCCTGCTCCAGGTGCACAGTGCTTGTATGATTAAGGCCTGACCCTTAACTTTGAGATGCAAAAAAAGAAAACCTTACTGCATTCAAAGGCCTTGATTGTCTGTAAATGTACTTGTTTCCTGGTGCAAAAGTTACATTTGAATATTCAGATTTGCCTGTCAGGTAACTGCATTCCAATTAAATCACCAATAATCATATGCTATATTCAAGTGGCCACTCTGTAAATGGTTCTAACCTAATGTGGACAAAAGGAGGAATGAATGCAAATTTTGAGTGAGCACAAAAGAGAAGGCCTCTGAAAACTTTGTCCAGTTCCAAGGTATTCTAACTTTTAAGCTGTAGAGCATGAAGAAGAAGGTCTGAATGTGTTATTGAGAATGAGATGGTTCATTTACTTAATGATAATACTTAGCTCTGCCTTGAGTGCAGGGGACTGGACTAGATGACCTCTCAAGGTCCTTTCCAGTTCTATGATCCAGTACAAATTAAAAGTATTCAACATCTAGTACTGAGCTTTTTTGATAATTCGGGACTCAAGTATAGGTACTGAGAACTTCTGAAAAATCCTGCAATAGATTTTCAAAACCATGGCTTCCATTGTGTCCTTAAAGTTGTAAATACACAATTTTATGCATCATTGACAAGAATTCTCTGTGCATGCAAATAGAGTGTGCACGTGTAAGCAGGCTCTGAATACGCTCTCCCCTAACAATCTAGTGATGAACTAGGAAAAAGACTGCAGGAACAGACTGTGTTTGCATAGAAACGCCTACTCTGATAAGGTGCACAGCATAATAGAACTGCTTTGCTAAAAGGATCACTTTTGGCTGATGTAGGGTTATAGATCACTTTAGTATTGAGTGCAGGGGTAATGAAATGTTATTTATCCTTATTGTCTGAGTAAAGGGTAGTAGAACTATACTTAGCCTGCCCTCTGTGAGGGGGGTCACCCTAAACTGAACCTCACTCACTAAACTTGGGGTAGAGATGCCAAATTCCAGTGAAAGAGAGAGAGAGGAGGGGATAGATGTTCTTACTTGGTGGTGTGGGTGCTGCCTAAGGTGTCTTAGACACCAGTTGATTCTGTACTTTTTAAAAATAGAGCTGATTAGGCTCAACTGAGAGTCCTTGTTCTGTTCAGTGATCACAAGAGCTAAAATAATTGATAGCTGGGTGTTGAGCCCTAGATATACGGTGGGACAATGTGGTAGTGAAAGAGCCTGCATAAGCAGTGAGGTTCCTCACTGAAATCACTGACAGCTGGGTTAAGTGGTAGAACCTCAGAATGTGATGTTGCAACAGAGGAACAGTGGTGGCAGCAGGACAGTGGCCAGGAGCAGCAACAGAGGGACGCTGATGCAGCAGCAGAGTGGACAGTGGCAACTGTGTTTGCAGCGGCAGCTGCAGCAGGTGAGGCATTGCTTGATGTTTTCCCCCTCCTCTCGGGTGGGAGGTGAACTCAAATGAATGCACCTCTGAACTCTGGATCTTCACTGACCAAAGTAGCAACTGTGAGAGGGGTGCAGTGGAGGGAGAAGTCAGTGGTGTGTTAAAGGAACACTTGTCAAACTTTCTCACTCAATGAGAAGTTGAGGCAAAGTATGCTGCCTAGTGTACTCTGGGTGGGTGTTTGTTCATGGCTCTTTCAAATCACGATTGTGGTGTTTCCCAAAATTAATGCTGGGTTCCTTTTCTCTTTTAATAAGTTTTCTTTGCTATACACAGACTTAGTGCTTGAGAGAGGGGAAGTATTACCTCTCAGAGGAGCCTAGGGTTGGTGTTTAATTTTCCCAGATTGCTGGTTGGGGGCTTAAGGTGGTTCTATTTTGTATTGTTAAAAGGAACCCCTAGTTATTGAATCCAGCCCTTGTTGCTACTGACTCCACCTGGCAGAAGGGTTAAACATTGGTTATGCATACACAAATTGAGTCATTTGTATGCATAAACTGTAACTTCTATGTGTAAAAGACAGCACATGCCAAGCTGCATGTGTACAAATGGAGACCAAGTTGATACATTAATAGACTTGTGAACCAAAGTCTGTAGTGCTCCTGTGACTAATATAAACATTGTATAATTGTTGCCTTGTCAGCTAGGCAGGTTTTGATTTAATCAGCAGAAAGTAACAAGGCATCTGTCTCCCGCTTTCCCTTCTCCCCCCTCCCTCAATATCTGAAGTTACTGTAATAACAATTATGACAACAAAGATTTTCAAATAATGTTAGTGGCACAGGACATTTTGTCTCGTCAACAATGAGCTAGAAAGATCTGAACTTTAAATCAAGCATGTGGTGGTAGTGTAAAGCATTCGTGCTGTGTAGAATGTCCTGGGGGTTGTAAGATCAATTCAGCTTTGCTCAGCCATGTCGGCAACGGCTGTCCTAAGATGCTGACATGGCTCAGCTTGATAGGTTGAAGAAATTTAACTGCTTTGATAAGGTTAAAAGGGGCATCCAACCAAGAATAGAAAACAAAAGAAAACACTGCTTAGAAGCTTGATTGCACATTCTCGCAACCCGTTGTTAACTGACAACATAACCAGCACAAATTGCCTCCCTTTCAAAAGAAAACAAACATACATTTTTAAAAAAAAACTAGTCGGTCTCTGGAAGCTTTGCTTCTCTAGCTGACATCATATGATGGCACCCATAGAACATATTGCATCACTGCTCTTCTCAACATCATGAGGCCTGTCAGCATGTGCGTTAAACCTCAGAATATCAGAGTTTCTATTTCACATGCAAAACTTCACTTTGGGTTTAAAACCACGGCCAGTGGGAACCGCGATCGGACAGACCTGCCGACGTGGCAGGTAAACAAACTGGCCCGGCCCGCCAGGGTGCTTACCCTGGTGAGCCGCGTGCCAGAGGTTGCCAACCCCTGGTCTATAATATGAATTAGATCTTTGCTGTTGATCTGTGTAATTTAAATGACAGGTATAAATCTTCTACTCTGTTTTATAATACATGTCTTAATTTTAATACTAACCACTTTAACCAACTGACAATACAGAACACATTTACAAGAGATATTTTTTTTAAATAACAAAGTGACACTCAGCTATAACACCAACCTGATCCAAATCCAAACATTTGAAAAGCTTGGATAAGTCATCTGTCCACTACCCAATACACAATCTACACCTAACAGCAATCCCTTTCCTTTGACATCTCAAATTCAATGGAGGGAACTCATCCTGTCCAGCTGTCTGCATTGTTTGCGGCTGTCTTCATATCTTCTGCACTCTGGGCTTTTCCCAGGCTCAGAGGCATGCAGTGAATTATGAGTATCTCAGACCCAAGGAATGAGATCCTTGGCAAAACTATCAGATTTCTTGAGACCTGGGCCCCATCATAGATCTGACAGAATACCAGCTAAAGTAAGGTGCAAGGGACTCAAACATCCTCATTATGGTAATTAACAAGAGATACCCTAGATAGGGGATGGGAGCCACCTGGTTAAGGGTTGGAGAAACAATCAGTGGTATTTGTAGAAAGGAAGATGAGCAAACCTGGGGTTCTGATCAGATGAATTTAGGACCAAGGAAAGTTGGGATAATTAAAGGAAGATTGTCTGAATTAATGAGAACAGAATGTGGAAAAGTGGGACCGAGAGATATGATGGCAAAATAAATCTCTAAAATGTAGAAATTATCTGGACTTGAGGTTTGCGCACCACTATAAAGTCAAGAATATTTCTTTTGAACAACTGTTTAAATATGGCTTCCAATCACTTTAGAGTATTTGAAGGGCACGAGAACTAAGATGGGAGATGAAACATATCAGGCCTCTTCACATAATTAGGAAGAAAGGAATGAAACAGAACAAAGGAAAGCTGAGGCTGGATAGCAAAAAGATTCCCAAACAGTGAGATCTATTAAACAGTGGAATAATATTTTAAATGGAAGTGGTGAAAGCTTGCACTCTAGTGACTCAGCCTGATTGGTGCCAGGGCTTAATAACATCCCATTCAAAACGATATGGTATTGGCAGGACCTAAGGATAGGCAAGCCATCCTATTCCTAAATGATCTCTTCCATTTAATTTCAATTATATGAAAATCGATCTAAATTTTGAGACCATAGTAATTGAGTTTGTGTGGCTAATTAAATCCTATAGCTAAAAAAATATTCAAGTAAAACTTCCATTAGGAATTATAGGATTTGCCACACTGAACCAGATCAGTGTTTCGTGTTGTCCAATATCTTCTCTCCAGCAGTGGCCAATAGCTGATATTTGAGAGTTCAGATAAACTCCTCCTAATATGCCTAGCCAATTGTCCTGCTACTTATTGTTGGGAAGTGGACTCCCTTCTGACACCAGCACTTCTATTCAATGTATTTTTAAACTTAGCTAAAGGGCCAAATTCAGAAGCAATAATGTATACACTGCAAAACCGACTAAAATGTAACTGATTTCAGTGAATTCCTCTTTGTTCAGGAAAGCACATGATTAGGTGTGATCCCGCCTTGCTTATGCAGCCAGAATTGCCATTGGTTTTACTGGAGTTCAGAGGCATTCTGGGCATGCAAGGAATGCAGGATTAGTCCCTACACTTAACTTTGGTGGGAAAAAAACCTGACCTATTCTGATGAAAACCCTGAGGCAGCATAGGTAGAATTACCACCCCTAGGGTTCAAAAGGATTAGCTCGTGCAGGATGATGCAAATTAGACTTTCTTGCACCAGTTTGGGTGGATCTGGCCCATAGTGAATTGACTTTTATTTTCTTGTCACTGGTCTTAATGTTCTAGTTTTATGTATGACACCAGAGGACTATCTCTCTCAAAAATAATAACTTTCTTCTTTGTCAGCTGGTAGCTAGAACTGTCTTCTGAGCCTCTTAATGGCCTTGGGAAAACAGGATAGGCATCTAGAAACAGGTGTTTGGCTAATCTGTTGCATCTCTTATCACCATTGAAATCAAAGTTCCATCATTCAGGAAGAATACATATAGCAACGGGGCTTTTTTTTTTAGCCACATCAGGGAGGATGCTCTCTACAGGAAAGCTTTCCTGAGATGCCACATCTTATTTGTAAGGTAGTCTCCTGCACAACAGTAGAGTTACAAGATAGGACAGAATGGCATGACCTTGTCTGCTGCTGTTCTTCAACTATTTTTCTAGCATTTCTATATAATGCAACGACTTTTCTCACATTACATCTCAATGCCCTGAAGAACTGCCAGTCAGTTCACCCAAGAAAATCCTACTGTACCTGCACGATGTACCCTGTGTTCTCCTTGGTATCCTCTTGATAAATAAAAAAAAAATATGAGGAAAATGTCATTAAAAACCAAGTCTCTTGCTGTTCTTCCTTTAACTGTGTAGGTTAAATGATTGATATTTCCTGTTTCTGAATTTCAGGATTATGTCATAATGTCAGGTTTATACATGTTCTGTTAAACTAAGTATATTGTCAATTTCTTCCCCCTTTTATCATGTTAATATACACAGACCTATTAGGGCATTGTTTGTTAAAATAGACTCATAGACTTTAAGGCTAGAAGGGACCATTATGATCATCTAGTCTGACCTCCTGCACAATGCAGGCCACAGAATCTCACCCACCCACTCCTGTAACAAACCCCTAACCTATGTCTGAGTTATTGAAGTCCTCAAATTGTGGTTTGAAGACCTCAAGCTGCAGAGAATCCTCCATAATCAAATAACTATTGCTCACTCATGCTGATGTTTTGTATTATTGTGTAATCCAGAACTTCTATGGGAGGCAGTGTATCCTAGTGGAAAGAGCACTGGCCTGGCTTGCAGGACCCCTGGGTTCTATTCTTGGCTCTGCTACTTGTCACTAAGCTTTGGCAAGTCACTTGACCTCCTTGTATCTCAGTTGTCATATCTGTAAAATGGGGCTATTGATACTGATCTCTGTTAATGAAAAGTACTATACAAGAGCTAGGTATTATCACTATAACAATAAGGATTGGATCAAAGTAATCCTAGAGAGTGGCAAAAACTGATACAGCTATTAATCAGACCACTTAACACTCATTGTATGGGTTTATCTGTAGATTTTGTTTTCCCAGTAAACAAACAGGTATAGTAGTGACTACAGTTTTGGGAGTTTATCATGCAGATTATTGAAACATAAAATGCAGAACACCATGAGACTTATAATTGGGCTGTAGGAAATTTATGTTGGAATTCCTGATCTAGCTTCATAGTGGCTTCATTCTTCTGTTTTTATGATTATGTGTGTAAGTGTAAAGTTGTAAGGACAACAAACATTTTAAGGTTTTGTGGGTTTTTTTAAAGATGTTTTGAGGTGTTGGATATATCAGGATTACTGGAAGCATATATCCATATGGTCAAAACAGTACAATCAAAGCTGGGTTCCTGCTTGGGGGTGGAGGGAACCCACTGGTTGTAGTATAACTGCTATAAAAGAAAAGCAGGGCACATTTTGAGACTATTTATCAAATACTAAGTAGCTGAAGGTGAAGTTCTGCCCCCTGGACAGCAATGGGAGTTTTGCCATTGATTTCTTTGGGGCCAGGATGTCACCCAGTGTTTCTTGAAAGAGCCCCATTACTGATGAGTACCCAAACACTGGGATGGTTGATACCTATACTTCTTTTCCCCCTTGAGAGTTTGTGGTCTGAGTAAAACTGTTTTGATTCCTGCTGTGAACCTGGAGAAATATCAGAGGTTTAGTAATTTGATAAATAATCTGTAAATCCTCTCCTCTTCCTGATTTGAGTGTGCATGCGTATACACCCCTCCCCACACACTATATTTTACAGTAGTGCTTTCTACTTCAGTCTGTTGTGGATCTGGATGTGTGTATCAGGTATCTGGATGTGTGGATCATGCTGCTGTTTGGGTATATTTAACATTTTATTGTAGCAAAAAGGTAGAGGGATAGATTTTCTGAATTATTCATTTTTGCAGGTCAAATCATAGAACCATAGGGTTAGAAGGGACCACAAGGGTCATCTAGTCTAACCCCCTGCCAAGATGCAGATTTTCTTGTGTCTAAACCAGGGGCCAGCAACCTTTCAGAAGTGGTGTGCCAAGTCTTCATTTATTCACTCTAATTTAAGGTTTTGCGTGCCAGCAATACATTTTAACATTTTTAGAAGCTCTCTTTCTATAAGTCTATAATATATAACTAAACTATTGCTGTATGTAAAGTAAATAAGGTTTTCAAAATGTTTAAGAAGCTTCATTTCAAATTAAATTAAAATACAGAGCCCCCGGACCGGTGTCCAGGACCCTGCCAGTGTGAGTGCCACTGAAAATCTGCTCATGTGCCGCCTTCGGCACATGTGCCATAGGTTGCCTATCCCTGGTCTAAACCATGCAAATACAAATAGGCCAGAGAATGCCATCTGCTATATGTAACCTTTAGCAATAAGAGCTAAGGATTTAAAAAACACTGAATATCAGACATTTCCCATTAAAGTCAATGGGAGATTTTGTGTGCTCAGCACTTCTGAAAATTTGGCGACTTATTTAAGAACTTAACTTTGATTCTATTTAAAAAAAACACTTTGGGCTAACAGGAACAAAGGCATCATACTTCTCAACTCTCTCACCTTATCTGACCAACTTGAGATAGATTGAAGTACCTACGTCTGACTACACTCTGGTATCTAACTAATTGTGTGCTCTCTTGAGTAAATAGAGTGTATTTAATTTGATATTGTACTTCACTCAGAAACTTTCTCAAGCTTTATCACTAAAATAGCAGGAGCAGACGTTGTCTTGAGCTTTCTGATCTGGCAATTGTCTCTTGGATTATTCAGCATACCACCAAAGGTTGTGAAACTGCCATTTAAACAGGCATCAGCTACATATTTACAGGCAGTGAAAAGTTTTCTGTAACTCAAGACTATTGCACATCAGATAATATAATTTAAGATAAGATATAAGATAATTTCAGGGTCCCTTCCAGTTCTATGAGATAGGTATATCTCCATATATTTAATTTAATAACAAAGAGGGGGGAAATGAAAAGGTTGTTTAAATGATCAAAATCAGAAAAAGATGAATGGTGACATGATACTGAGAATTCCTGAGCACTGAACCAATAACAAAGCACACCTCTTAATTCTCCTTAAACAAACCCTGTAAGAAAAACAAAGTAAAGTTAGCATTTGCTGTTCTTCTTTCTCGCAGTTTTGATCCTCTGCCCATTACTTTGAATAAAAGCTCAAGTGAACTGATAGCACCTTCATTACTGAAAAGGTCACTTGTGTGGGGGAGGGTTATGGTAAAAGCTAGAGGGGAAAACTTGAAAATCAAACAGAAGCAGACAGGGAAGAGCCTGTTATGTACAAATGAAGTGAACAAATAGACCCAACAGGTAATTCTGAGCTGAGGCTGTTGCCCTTAACCCAGTTGCTTGTGCATGTCACTGGAGAAATTCACTGGATCTAATAATATTAGTGTAACAATATTACTTATTCTTTTAGAAATTATCCATCCCCATACTAAGCCATTGATATAATATACAACTACCTTTTTTAATTTTTAAAAACATATAACACAAGTTATCACCTGTCACTTTAAATCTGGCCTCTGGTTGGGGCTCTGAGACTCTCAAGCCAAAAGCATTTGGATTTAACCTTCCATGTCTCAGTAGTTTGGGTTCAGACTCACTGATGCAAAAGGCTGTATACAGTCCCAGGACAACAGCAACACCTTCACTATTCCCAAAGGATTATGTGCCAGCTGTGTCCTATAGCTCAATAGTGCTGACAGCTGTCACTGAGAACAAGCCTGTTTCCCCGATCTTGCAGTGTGATGGTGGTGGTAGGAGACAACCTGATACCCTCCAGTGTTTCAGGTTTCATGGCAGCCAGCAGCTTATACAAGGCACCTCTCCAAAGAGCCTGATAAGAGGAGTGCATACCCAGAAGTTCACTTCTCTAGATTTTCCTACGGGACCCTTCACTGTGGAATTTGTCCTCTGAGACAGTGGGAGAGGGGAAAAGCCATCAGGCTTCATTTTTAACATTAAAGGTAAGGGATGGGGGGAGAAAAAAGAAGAGTTCTAGTTACTAAAGTGGTAGGGTGGGCGTGTGGGGATCCCTCTTGGAATTTCAGGATATTTGTGCCTGGCCAGCCCCTGCAAACTGAATTTCAGGGTTAGTCTGTGATTTCCCCTCATGAACTAAACCCTGGCAGATTTCCAAAAGTCATATTAAGTTAAGAGACGGGCCTAGGGCATAAAGTTCGCATCTGACTTTTCTCAGAGTTCAGGGGTTCCTGCATCTAGCATTTTGGTTTGCCCTATTAGGGAGATGAAGGCCAATCCCCTGGGCATGGCTTTCTGTTGCCTCTGATTACACTTGTTGTAAAATGAGCAAGTATGTTGTGCCATTGCTGGTAGCTACTCCAAGATAAGGCAGAGGAGGAAGAAATAACATTCCCTCCCCATTCCAGCACACACTACAAGGGGGAGTGTCTCTTATTAGTAACCAGGACCTGGTCTAACAGGTTGCCATTTTCTGACTGCTCCAACCCAACAGCCATTGGTGTAAAGAAAAAGCCCCTCCCAGCTAACTCCATAGCTCCTCCTCCCACCTTACTGGTTTGTTTTGACCCTCAATGAGGCCCAGAAAGGAAGGTGAAGACCACCCACCACGCCCACATACAAGGTTGGGGTGATGACTCTCCAGACCCTGCTAAGGTCATAAGAAGGCAGAGTCACCAGGGCCCTATCCTTACAGATTCAGGAGCTGATGATGATGCTTTTGCAGTCACTCTGCATCAGGCCTGGGAGGGTGGAGCTGAAAAGTCTCCTAGAAGTCCCACTAGGTCTGGGTGATTTTTTTTCCCCATTGTCTCATTTACCCCAGGGCCTATGGGGAAGTAAAGAGCTTTATGATGGTGGTGCTGGTAGCTGTATGACTGAATCGTGTTTGGGGGTTATCTGTGTGTAGGGGAGGGAGACAGAGTGGTCTGCGTGTGACAGACAGAGTGAGAGAACGCTGGGAGGAAGAAGGGGAGAGAATGATGTGAAAGGTGTGTATATTGGAGGAAAGAGAGATTCAGAGGGAGGGTTGGGAATAAGTAGGGGTTTATTTTAAAAAGAAAAAAAATCTCTTGATCTCTCCTTTCACCATACCCACCACTTTGTTGCTGGCACAGAGTGCCCAAGGACAGCAACAGCGGGGTTCATTGCCCGGTGTGCTTCGCGCCAATGAACACACCAAGGTGGAGAAGCAGACAAAGTTTATCTGAGATTTTAAAGCGGGATGCTAGGAGACAGACATGTTTTAAATTAAGCACACAGATACAAGCAGCATTTTTTATATACTTTATTTTAGCTAAGCTTTTTTTTATTTTTATTTTTTATTTTTTTTGGTAACAATTACACTAAGCAGTTAAGTTATATTTGGCGTTTAAAAGTTTAGTTTGTTAGTAACTTTTTTTTGAATTGTTATTTAGTTTTATTTTTTTTTATTTGTTATTTTGCCCCTTAGCCAGAAGCATGCAGGCCTTATTATTACCTTTTGGTACTGGTTTGAGCGGTGTTGCAACTGATAACTAGCTGTTACATATTCCATTTTCTGTTGCTGGCTTCTTAGGTCGATTAAAGTTCAAACATGGAAGGGCTTTGGTCAGACATGGAGGGACTTTGGTTCATTCAGGCCTAGTGCAAGAAGGCTTCATCGACACTCGTGGTCTTCCACCCTCCCGAGTTACCTAGGGTTATGCCTAATGACACCAACAATTCCCTCCTTTGAGAATACTCAACAGGCTTTTGGCTGAGTATTTTCATATTTTGTGGACAAGATGCGATTGAGTGCCATGGAGCTGGGGTCATTAATGAGAGGGTATGTTGGGACTTTTGAGGAATGGGGGGCACAAAGCTTACGGAGGAGCAGTTTAAAACAAGCAATTAGGAGGAGGGTGACCAGGCACAGTACCACACCTGTGAGGAAGAGACGCACAAGGCCACCTTCCAGTTCTTCCAGGTTGGGCAACCAATTCCAAAGGGAATTAAAAATTGTGGGTTTTCTTTCCTGGGCCTTCCACTGCTCGAAAGCCTGTTCGGCAGACAGGACGTGCTTGTTAATGTTCTGTGAGTTTTTGAGACAGAAGTACAACATTTATTTTTAATAAGGGCATACACCCCACCCTGAGAGGCCAAAACATAATTTAGGGCCTGTCTGTTTTGCAGGGACAGCAACCGGAGTTGATAAAGCTCTGAGTTAAGGCTTTTTTTTTATGGCCAAGGTTTTGTTGGCAAACCTGGTGAGAAACACAGAGAGTCTACGATAAAATTGAGACAGTCGTCCCACCCCATAAGATGGGAGGAGGATTATACCAAGTTTGTTTCTTTGGCCAATGGGCTTTGGGATGGTGTACAAGGACCGACGGTATCTGGGGCGACCACCAACAACTTAGTACTCTCACTAGGCCTCTATGATTAATTTACTTTCTGGGCCTACTTCCTTAAATTTACCTCAGTTAATGAATTTTAAAGGATTTTGTGAGGGGGGGGGCATAGAAAATAATTGGCTGGAAGGTTTTACTATCTCTTTCCTTTTCTTTACTTTCCTACTAAGCCGATGAAAGAAAAAGTAGTTCTCCCTTTCTCGGTAAGACCTCTATATTTTTTTCTTTTCAGAAATGTTCTGAGCTGAATATTATAGCCAGGGCTCCATGAATTCCCTGATTCTGCAGCCGCAATTACTATAATGAGATTTTCATGCAATCATGGCTTCCCCCCCTCCACCTCCCTTCCTCCATTCAACAATCTTTCACGGAAGAACAGACATGTCTACTCAGCAGCAGCACTCTGATCATCCTTCCTGGGTTCAAGAAGAAAAATCTGTGCTGAGATTACTTTGTTGAAGCTTTTATACTGGCAAAGCCTCAGAAATTAAGACTTAAGGCTCACGCAGTGTGTGTTTGCATTCTGAGCAAACTACTGTGGTCTCCTCTGAGGCTTTGGAAGGCTGCCAAACCAATAGAACTGGTGCAGTTCCACTGGTTGGAAAGAGAACAGAACATGTGCAGAACGTTTGCACACTGCGCGTGCAGTAGAATCTGCTCTGTACAGGCTTCCTCTGTGAACCCTGAACAGCAGCATTTTGATAGCAGGACAGAGAGAGGCTAAGGAAAAGTGGGAGTAGACTGGTGGATCCAGCAGCACAAAAGATCTTTGAGGCACTGCCTTGCCAGACAATGGGAGAATAGCAGCTTTAGGGGATACTACAGTCTTAAGGGTGCCACTCAGAAGCCTTACAAAGAGCATTGCTCCCCACCAGCACCCATGAAAATCTTCTGCACCTGGCCTGGTTTCTTAGGCAGGGAATGAGGACAGGAAGATTTGGGTCTGATCTTGCTCATAGTCTTTACCTTGATTTCATTGGGAACAGCTGCAAACCCTAGGACAAGGTTTTTGATTTCATAAATTTTCTAGCAGCAGAGTTCTGATTAATGTGGCACATATGGAAAGTATTTATTTTCCAAACACAGGTTAACTCTGTAGTGGAACAGTGTAGGAAATGGAACATGCTGTATGATTGGGGATGCTGAAATATGAATTGACACTGAATAACTGTACGTGTGTGTATGTTTCTTTCAAAAATGTAATGTAAATTATAGGTTAAATGACATAGTAAAATCACAAAGATTCCCTAAAGAAATATTTATTTTGCAGATGGTTTATATGTGAAGAGGATAATTCTTTTTATAGAAAAAATATAAAGCAGACAAGGAGGCTTCTGAGAAACGAACCTAGACATTGTTATCAACATAAATGACTCATATAAGTCAGAATTACTATTGTTTTATCAGCTGCGGAGGCTGAACTGTTTTCAGTACTCAATTTGCTGAAGCTCTTGGACTATCAGGGGGATCACTTTTCTAAGAGACCCTTCAAAGCTGATGCTTAAAGTAATGCCACTATGACGCTTGGAGTCATCAGCACCAGTCAATAGTTCACAACATGAACCTGACTGTGAGGCTACCTGGACTCCAGAAAACCAGAGGTTTTTTTGCCAGTCTCAGCAAGCACCCACCCCCCTTTTCATTAATTGAGTAACTTTACTGATTTGCTGAAAAAGATGCATGATCTCCGCATATTGTCTGGGTACCAGGCTCCTTCAGCAGATATTTCTGTCTAAGGGCTTGTCTACACTAATGCATAAGTCGATGTAATTTATGTTGCTCAGGGGGATGACAAAATCACCTCCCTGAGCAATGTAAGTTACATTGACTTAAAGCGGTGTCTACATTGCGCTATGTCAGTGAGAGACACTCTCCCACTGACATAGCTTCCGCCTCTCATTGCGGTGGAGTAATTACATCAACGGGCAGTCACCCATTAACATAGTGCATCTTCACCAGACGCACAACCTCGGCACCGCTGCATCAATGCAGTGGCCAATGTAGCACGGTAGTGAAGACAAGCCCTCGGTTATACTTCATCCTTGCAGTATCATAGCACCCTGTAAGTAGTGTTGGCAGAATTCAGGGTGTGTTTTAAAAATAATTTTCATGGATGATATCAATGTATTTTTAAGCACCTTTTTATTTTTATCAACTAAAATTATCCGTTGTGCACAGTTATGGGGGAAGGGGTCAGACAATAACTATTTAATGACTAGATGTTGAGATTCAAATGGTTAAAACTTTATAACCATTAAAATATAAACTGTCAAAATATACAAAGTAAGTATCTTTAAATCAAACTAAGAAGCATTTTTCTTATTTGGCCAATCTGTATATTTCTTTTATTATTGATGGAAATATCTGTGTGTGTGTGTGCGCGCTAAAATGGACATTTACCTATAAATTTAATCCTTCCAAGCCTACATGTAAACAGTAAATATCTGAGACCTGATTCTTGCAAGATTCCTGTGAGTTAAGGAACTTTTATTAACCTCCTTATCCAGACAGTAAACTGAGTCACAGGGAGCTTAAGTGAGTTGCCCAAGAACACACAGGAAATTTGTGATTGAGCTGAGGACTGAACCCATATCTTCAGGGGCCTAGTTCAGTTGCCTAACCACAATGTAGAGAGATGTTTATGAAAGACTGTGATTTGGAGATGCTCCTTCATAAGGGACCATGTTGAGTGTGGGAATCTGGAGATTTGCGTTGGAGGGGAAGGTTGGAAAATCACATGGCTGTGTGCAGCAGGTCACCAGAGATACTCTCCAGTTTGTTTTAATTAACGTTTTATTCCTTTCTCATTCACTAGTTTGTTATTGAATGAACCCCAAGAGCGTTACACACAAGACCATGTTTTCCTTCTTCTTAGAATTTAGCCTAAAGGCCTCATGCAGTAACCATCTGCATGTCTTAACCCCCTGCACTTAATAATTAAGAGTTGACAGAAATGGTTTATGCAGAGAGTGATTTAAGGTTAGGGAGGGGTTGTGGCTAGTGCACGGGACCTGGGCATCAGGATGCCAAGATTCTATTGGTGGCTGTGCCACTGACTTGCTGTGCAAACTTGGGAAAGTCACTTAACTGTCTGTTTCTGTTTCCCTCTAACATGTACTTCAAAGACATATTGTAGTGTTTAAATAATTAACATTTTTAATCTGAGTTGAGATCTTTGGAAGCAAGATGTTATAAAAGTGTGAAGTGTTCAGCTTTAAACTAATTACAGTCCTCTCTGACTCTAGCAATATAGTAACTTTAGAATGACATTTATATTTATGTATTGAAGCTTCTGACACAAGGTTAAGGATTCTGGAGGGAAACATGAAGAGCACAACTGTATTTACAGGAGAGAGCCAAAATGCTTCCTCTGGTTCTATAGTGACTTAGGGGAGCTGAGCCTTGTTTGTGTCTATGTTTTGCTGCTTGTAAATTTCAAAATAAAATATAGTGTATAGAGGACTATAATTCTGTTCTGTACTATTTTTCACCTTTCCCCCAGTCACAATAATTTTCTTTGATAACAGAGTAGGGAAATGATATATATACAGTGTAAGTGAATAATACACTGTGCTTGTCAGCATTTTGGTATGTCTGCCAGATAATAAAATCAGGCTGCTCCTTTGTGCTCAGTAAATGAGGGAGCAAAGAAGACTTCACACACCCACAGACAAAGTCACAGGCCACTTCCAGAGCCAGAAAGAGAGGGAAATGAAGACAAACTTGGCCTCCTTTTGTCACCCTTCAGTATTCTTCATTTCTCAAACTCCACCTGCCATTTTCAAAGCAGGAGAATCTTCTCTCCCCCTCCTCTTATTCTGAAAATTCCAGTGGACCCTGAACTCTTCCATATATCTCTATGAATTCTTCAGAGTGAGTAAAAGGTTTTAAGTTTTCCGTGTGAAAGGTGACCTTGCATTGACTCCTACAGAATGCAATAGTTGCTATATTTACTCTACACTCCCAGTCACAGCAGTGTTGGGGGAGGTTTTTAGCTGAATTTTCTTTTCAAGTAGCCAGCAGTCAGTATAGAAACAAGTTTTTCTTCTCTTTGAGATTTGGGTAGATGATTCAGATTTGAGGGTGGTTTTTTATATTCCTATTCTCATTTCTTGCCACCTCATGCAAAGGCAAAATATAGGCAGCCTTTTTAAAATTTCCTAGGATGAGCTAGGAAGGGTTGTGGCAGGATGTGTATGGGTTTTGTTTGTTTGTTTTTTTACAAAAGGTAAATCTGCAGTGGCACAAAGCACTTATTAGCAATAATTTTCCCTACTGCATTATGTCCTGGAGTTTCCCCAGTCAGCACAGACGAATATTTCATATTTTCCAATTTTATTGTATATCAGTGTAAGAAGGTTAGAGCAAAGCAAGATGGAATTGAAAGGATTATCCATTCCTTAGGTCAATAGGCTGGGGCTTGGTATACTGTGAAGTCCCTGCTCTTTCCCAAACTTCCTCTGTGACCTTGTGCAAGTCACTAGCTTGTCTATGCCTCAGTTTCCCATCTGTAAAATGGGGATGATAGTACTACTCTACCTCACAAGGGATAAGTACTAAAGATTGTGAGGCAGTGGTGATGTTGAGGCCATACAAATATTCAAGAGATGAGAATGAGCTTAAAAAGGAACATGCACTCGAGACTACCAACAGTGTTAGTAAGGTTTTCAAAAGCCTCTCATGTGTACCAATATTAGTTGCATCTGATTTTGTTCATTCAGAGGCCCCCATCCTCAAAGTTACTTTGCATGTATGGAACTCTGCATCCCCACAGAGCTCTACTGACAGCAGGATTGGGACCTAATAATATTCAATTCTTAGGCCAGTGTGGAACACTTCTGAAAAACCCACCCTAACTCTGTTCCTGCTGAAGCCAATGGTAAAACTCCAGCCTGGTCTACACTATGCGTTTAAACCGGTTTTAGGAGCGTAAAACCGATTTAACGCCACAATCGTCCACACTAGGAGGCACCTTATATCGATTTTAATGGCTCTTTAAACCGGTTTCTGTACTCCTCCCTAACGAGAGGAGTAGCGCTAGTATCGGTATTACCATATCGGATTAGGGTTAGTGTGGCCGCTGATCGACGGTATTGGCCTCCGGGCGGTATCCCACAGTGCACCACTGACCGCTCTGGACAGCAATCTGAACTCGGATGCAGTGGCCAGGTAGACAGGAAAAGCCCCGCGAACTTTTGAATATTTCCTGTTTGCCCAGCGTGGAGCTCCGATCACCACGGGTGGTGATGCAGTTAAAAATCAAAATAAAGAAAGAGCTCCAGCATGGACGATGCGGACGTGATCGCTGTAAGGGCAGGCAAATCTGTTCTATCAGCGCTCCGTTACAGAAGACGAAATTCAAAATCATTTTTTAAATATCTCCAGACAGACGCCATAGCAGGGTCTCAGCGCACTGCTGCGTGGCAAGCGTAACGGAAAGCCAAAGAATCAAATGGACGCTCATGGACTGGAGGACTCAAGCTATCCCACAGTTCCTGCAGTCTCTGAAAAGCATTTGCATTCTTGGCTGAGCTCCAAATGCTTCTAGGGTCAAAAACAGTGTCCGCGGTGGGTCAGGGCATAGCTAGGCAATTTACGCACCCCCCCCACCCCCAGAAGTGAAAGGGAAAACAATCCTGTCTTGACTCTTTTACATGTCACCCTATCTTTACTGAATGCTGCAGATAGACGCGATGGTGCAGCACTCAACACCAACATCCTTCCTCCCACCCCGCCATGGGTGGCTGATGGTACAATAGGACTGCTACCCATCCTCATCATCAGCCTATTGGCACATGGGGCAGTGCAAAAGGACTGGTAACCATACCAACTTGCTTGGGACAGGTCGATCAAGGTCGCCTGGTCCTAATTTTTCCTGGTAGATGGTGCAGTATGGCTGATATCCATCATCGTCATAGCAACAGGGGGCTGAGCTCCATCAGCCCCCACCCTTCATGTGTAAAGAAAAGATTCAAGTGCCCCTGAACTAGCAGAGGGATGCACTCCTTACTGTCCTGTCTGGACTATCATAGCAGCTGGAGGCTGCCTTCACTAACAAGTCACTGTGTCTTATTCCTGCATTCTTTATTACTTCATCACACAAGTGGGGGGACAATGCTACGGTAGCCCATGAAGGCTGGGGGAAGAATGAAATGAACAGGAGGGGTTGTTGCAGGATTACCCCCTGTGAATAGCATACAGCTCATAATTTCTGCAGGATCTGACACAGAGCAGCTGTGCTCTCTGGTTCTCTGATACAGTGGTTCTCTAGTACACTTGCCCATATTCTAGGCAGGACTGATTCTATTTTTAGATACCAAAAAGGAGGGATTGACTCAGGGAGTCATTCCCAATTTTGGCTTTTGCGCCCCTGGCTAAGAGCAGCCAGGGGCACTTATGACAGCAGCAAATGGAACAGTGCAAAAGGACTGGTAGCCATGATCATCTTATTACCAATTTATGGATTGGTAGATGGTACAGTATGGCTGATAACCATCTCTGCTGTCATGCAAAAGCAAAAGCATGCTGCTGTGTAGCGCTGCTGAATCGCCTCTGTCAGCGGCATCTAGTACACATACGGTGACAGTCACAAAAGGCAAAACAGGCTCCATGATTGCCATGCTATGGCATCTGCCAGGGCAATCCAGGGAAAAAAGGCGCGAAATGCTTGTCTGCCGTTGCTTTCCCAGAGAAAGGAGTGACTGACGACATTTACCCAGAACCACCCGCGACAATGATTTTTGCCCCATCAGGCACTGGGATCTCAACCCGGAAATGCCAAGGGGCGGGGGAGGCTGCGGGAACTATGGGATAGCTACGGGATAGCTACCCACAGTGCAACGCTTCAGAAATCGACGCTAGCCTCGGACCATGGATGCACACCACCGATTTAATGTGTTTAGTGTGGCCGCGCGCACTCGATTTTATAAAATCTGTTTTACAAAACCGGTTTATGCAAATTCGGAATAGTCCCGTAGTGTAGACGTACCCTCCCATTGACTTCATGGGAGTGGAGTTGGGCTAATGCTGTATGCTTTTGAAAATCCTACCCAAAACATGGATTTTCTCTTTTTATTATTGCTGATGTACTCTGATATCTATATCAACATATGCTGTTACCTTTCTCATCAGCCTGCATCTTGGAAGGAACATCATGTACCAAAACCAGAATTTGCAGTAATAAGTGAGGCATAGACTGATTTGCACTAATAAGTGAGGCATAGACTGATTTGAAAGAATAATGTTTCTGAATTTCCACAAACATTTATAACGAGGCTCTCTAGAAACTGTGCTAGTGTCCCCTCATGGAATTCTTACATCTCTCGGCATCAGGTTTGTGTCCTGATACTTGGGGGATCCATCACCAGAACTCTCAACTTTCTTTAATTGCTGTAGGTCAATGCAATTCTTGGTACTAGCTCCCAGACCCTCTCTCTTCCCCTTATTCCTCCCCCCAAAGGAGGAACTTTGTCAAAATCAAATAGTCTTCATGAAATGTTTCCACTCTTGCCAAATCAGTACATTCTGACAAAATTGTTTTGTAGTTCCATGTTATATTTGTCCCACAATATGTTCAATTGCAAGTCTCGTTTTATTCCTTCTCTGAGTGGTAGCATTTAAGTGCATGTTAATTTCTTGTGGGAAAGATTATTCAAGTATACTGAGCTACACCTTGTATTCTGATGGCAAAATTGGGCCTTAAAACAAAATTATGGGCACAATAATTTCTAACAAATATTTCAAATGGGTTGAAAGTGATAATATTTCTCTTTATAAGCTTTGGCGATCCGTAATAGTAGAGCCCTTGATAATCCATTTTTAGTTCATAATTTGCTTATTTGCTACTTGCCACTAGAATTCAATTAATTTAGCATGCTGCTAGTTAAGTGTGGAATACCTTTTCATCCTCTGCTATTGGTAGTCAGAATACTGAGTGTATCAGGGTTTCTTTCATTTCTGTCTGCCCCATAACTTCACAGCTACTCAGTTAAGAAACAAGTGGATATGTTAGACCAGCCATGATGTTGGCAATTAGAAAGCTTTGGATTAATTCAGACCTTTTAGAAGACAGGATTCCCCACAGGATGGTCTTAAAAGAAATCTTGAACATAATAATATGCTGCAATGGTTTTTAGCCTATAGCCAGAAGAGAGTTACATCTTCACAGTCCTAAATTAATTTTGCCCTCACGTGCTTTTGCCTGGCTTGCTCAGTACATTCCTAGCTACATCAGATACGCAAATGTTGCATCACTGATGGACATAGATTAGTTTGGCTACTGAAAATATTTCTAAATAGAGTACAGGACCGTGCTGATATTGAGATGGGAATTTATTATGGATGGATGAAGTGGTTTGCGTAAAATAAGAACCAGCCTAAATTCTGTAGGATATTTCAGAAGTTGGAAGGTGTGCAGTCCATTTCAGGTTTCAGAGTAGCAACCGTGTTAGTCTGTATCCGCAAAAAAAACAGGAGTACCTATGGCACCTTAGAGACTAACAAATTTATTTCAGCATAAGCTTTCGTGGTCTACAGCTCACTTCTTCGGATGCATAGAATGGAACACACAGACAGGAGATATTTATACATACAGAGAACTTGAAAAGGTGGAAGTATGCAGGCTCACTCCAGAGCAGGGATAAGAATGTGGGTCTCACATGTCTAAGGTTAATGTTCTAACCATAAGGTGTGTAGTGAATGGGGCAGAGGATTTCAGTAACAGAAAGGGTGAACTCCTCATATAGAAGTTATTCTTGGCAAGGCACTGAAACCTGCTGTTCACTGATGGTCACTAATTGTATGTTTTAATTTTGGGTGCCCAATTTAAGACCCCAGGGCTGAGCACTCACGGCTCCAACTGAAGCCAATGGGCATACAAAATACTATGTAATGCTAATAAATACTCTGAAAAACCAAGCCCATGGCATCTCAGACTGGGTACCCAAAATTAATGGATGCTTTTAAACTCAGTTCCTCCATCTGTGGAATGGGCATAATAATACCCAATCACCTCAGAGCTTTTGTGAAAATAAAATTATTGTTAGTAAAGCACTTGGGTACCATAGTAATGAGTGCTATAGAAAAGCTCAGGAGCAAATAAATAATTCTTTCTTCAGAACAAGGTTTGAAAAGTGTACAGTAAATAAGTCATGGGGCCACACATTGACTGATGAGGAGAAAACAAAATATTGAGTAGTTGCTCATTTAGTGAGCATCATCCAGCCTGTGCACTGAATGAGGAAGAGATCCTGTGGAAAAATAGTATGTGATCATGTAATTAAAGACTGTATCATTAATGCATACACACAAGGGGGCTGAATTAAGGTTGCATAGGCAACCTTAATTCTGGCATTTCCTAATTTTTGAGTGCTGAATTTGCAACCTTAATGTTCTTTTAACATAGTTTTGTGTGATGAATGCTATATGAACAGCACAAGTGGTTCAGCTCTGAAGCAGTGTTCGCAAGTTATCTTTATCAGTGTGCAAGGGTTCCTCTTTTTGACAGATTGTCACACCGGTACGGCTTGCTTTCTTGGCACTTAATCATGCATGAAGCATAAACAGGGTAAAGTGTTCTTCATTTCAAAGTCCATGAATGGTAATCTTGCTGGCTGCTGGATAGGCCAAATATCTTAGGATGTTACTAATTCTATTGGTTCAAGTGGTAGGCTTGTAAGTCTCATGTGATAAATGCACAGATCTTTGTATGCTCATGTCGGTCTTTGCCACCTAGACCTGTCTCAAACTGCTTTTGCACACTAAGTCAGCAGATCTGTGTAGCTATGTTCGCACCCACATCAATCATCTTCCTGACTACAGTCCCTGTCTAAGCAAAGCTCCCATTGACTTCAGCAGGAGATTTTTGTCTGCGTATGGAGTTCAGGATTTGGCTCTGTATTAATAGCGATTGGAAATAGTAGAAATATGAGCTGGGTATAACAAAATGTAAAACATGACTAATATTTAAAAATGTCACATGAGGCCTCCCAGTGGTCTAGTAATACATATGTAAAGAAATGTTCAGTGATAACATGAGCTATCTTCCCCATCTCTGCAAGGTCACCTGCCACTGTTAACTTCTGGTTGCCTTGGCCTACTATTGTAGACATGACATTCGCATGACAGATTATGCTGGCAAAGAAAAAAGCACATATGTCACAACTGTGAATAGTTGCACTTCATACAAGTAATTTCCTTAAAGTAATAAAGGGCTGCCTGTGTGGAGAGAGAGTTTGTTGTTGTTGTTGCTGCATTGGAAAGAAGGAGGGTAAAAGATACTAGCAGGGATGAAACAACTATATTTTCTTTGTATTTATGGTATCAAGAGATCATGTACCCTGTTAAAACAAAAGGAATGTAAGTTCAAAATGCAAGATACCACTAATGATGGATGCATTTTTCTGACTGCAGAACTTAAAAAATTAAGTAGCCATGTTAACATTTACCATAAATGCTATGTTCATTTAATTATGCTTTTACTTTGTAAATGGCCTGTTAGCAGAGTAAAAAGCATGAGCTGCTACAGCTTGAGCAGAAGGACCAAGTCCTATAGTTGGGACCAGGTTTGTAGAGCTCTGTGCAACATAACACACACTGCGCCCTCCACTTCTCTCACTGGGTCCTCCATCTGTGTGTGTGTGTGTTACTCCTTTGCTCCAGCCATCCCTGCAAACTTTCCCAGGCACTGGTAGCAACCTATCTTATAGCCTTTATGGATGCCCCCTGCCCCCCTTCTCTCCCAAACACATGCATGGATCAGGAAGCCAGGAGATGGAGCCAGAGCACTTTTCCAAGCAGGAACTGGGGAGAACAGTCAAGGAATTAGATATTTGCCACAGCTTGCTGCCATCAGAATTGGACAGGATAGTGGATGGGGAGTGAGGGCTGTGGCTGGCAGGACGGGTGTGGGTTTATGTTGCAGAGGGACCTTCAGTTAAAATAAAGGATGTGTAGGCCTGAAACCACTGTTTCTATTTTAAACTTTTGTCACTGGAATCCTTGCTATCCTGATTGAAATGCCCCCTAAAATAATGTAGGCGGTCTTTTGTTTTGTATACAACCCTAGGTCCTCTGATCATTTAGGAATATCCATACTGGATCAGACCCAAGGTCCATCTAGTCCAGGGCTCTGTCTCTGACAGTGCCCAATACCAGCTGCTTCTGAGGGAGAAAAGTGGAAGGTAGGGGATAAATTCAAATTGAAATTGCTCCTTCTCATCCCTAACAAAAGGTTTGTTTCCTCACTTTTCCCTACATGCACAAGTAGAGGAAGGTGATTTCTAAAAGCCTGTGATGATGGTTCATCAGCATCCAGAAGTGTGCTACGCCCTACATAGAGAGACCCAGAAGTCTGCCCCAGTTTTTAGTCTAGACGTTAGATGTGTAAGTGAGAGTGACAGCTGGCAGAGGGCAGATGGGTTGAGGAAGGAGAAAGGTTACTTATTTGATTTGAGGCATGTGATTGTGTGACAGCTGCCATGTTGGTTGGTATTGAACCGAGCACCTCCAAAGCTAAAAGCATGCGCCGCTGCAGTATGAATTGAAGGACCAACAGGGACGGCTCTAGGCATTTTGCCGCCCCAACCACGGGCGGCAAGCCGTGGGGGGCGCTCTGCCAGTGCCGCGAGGGCGGCAGGCAGGTTGCCTTCGGTGGCTTGCCTGCGGGAGGTCCGCCGAAGCCGCAGGACCAGTGGACCCTCCGCAGCCATGCCACCAAAGGCAGCCTGCCTGCCGCCCTCGCGGTGCCAGCAGAGCCCCCCGCGGATTGCCGCCCAAGCACGCGCTTGGCATGCTGGGGCCTGGAGCCGCCCCTGAGGACCAAATCCTAGAGGTGGAAGCTTACCTATACTATACTATACCATACCTATACTATACTGAATAATCCAGATGTGCCTATTTGTCTTCTAGCTTCTATTTCCTGCTTTTGTCTAGCTACATTCAGTACAGTGCATACAAAATAGGTAACTACAAACATTCTAACAGTCTGCTTGTATGTCCAATTACCCATTTTTCTCATTCAGATACCACTTGAAACACAAAGGTGTGTTTTATGCACACCAGGTACATACACCTCAGATTTTACAGGTTCAATTTAGGCAACATTCTTTAAAAATTTGACACCTCCTCTGCAATTGATAGAACGCAGATCAAAGATCTTTTGTGTCATGAGGCACCGAAATACCATCCGGTAGCTTCCAATGCCCAAAATATCCTTCTGAACTATGTAATGCAAAACCTGTAAAGTAAGATGTCTGCCTCTGCACGAGTTCAACAGACTCACAACCACTTTACTCCAGATGTAGGATTTATAAACCCAACATTTATTTGAAAAATTCCTACAATGATAATGATGGGATGGGGGTAGCAATTATACAACAAAATACACATGGCACAGTCTTCTCTCATGATTCAGGAAGTATATTGTTATGACTGTATAGTAGGAAGGGTTTCTTAGTATGTAATCAACTTCCCTCTGCAGTGTAGACTATTTATCAGATTAGAGTCACAGATTGTATGGCCAGAAGGGAACATTGTGATCACCTGTATAGCACAGGCCATAGAACTTGCTCAGAATAATTCCTAAGCAGATATATTAGGAAAACAGCCAATCTTGATTTAAAAATTATCAGTGATTGAGAATCCACCCTGACCTTTGTAAACTGTTCCAATGGTTAGTTACTCTCACCTTTGCAAAATTGTGCCTTATTTCCAGTCTGAATTTGTCTAGCCTTCCAGCCATTGGTGTTATACGTTTCTCTGCTACAGTGAAAAGACCATTATTAAATATTCCCCATATAGGTACTTACAGACTGTAATCAAGTCACCCTTTAACCTTCCCTTTGTTAGACTCAATGAGCGTAGTCTATTTAGCTTATCATTATAAGGCATGTTATCTAATCCTTTAATCATTCTTGTGACTCTTCTCTGAACCTGCTCCAATTTTTCACCATCCTTCTTGAACGGTGGGCACCAGAAATGGACACAGTATTCCAGCAGCAGTTGCACCAGCAGGCCCGCCGACAGAGAGGGGGCAAGGAGGGCAATTCTCCAGGGGCCCAGGCGATTTAAAAGGGGCCAGGGGTCCCTGGCCGCAGCCGCAGCACCGAGCACCAGGCCCTTTTAAATCACCTGGGCAGGCTGCAGGGCTCCTAGAAGCATGCGGGGTGGTACCAGAGGCAGCTGGGCGGGCACGTGGAAGCCCTGGCCATGCCAGAAAAGCAGGCCCATCAGTGCAGCCAGCAGCAGCTCGCTGGGTACCAGCCAGTGCAGGTGCAGCATCGCCCAAATGTCAGGCGGACCCTATCCGCAGCTTGTGCGTGTGTGCACCATCTGCCGCACGTGGTACAGCTCCGCGCCCATGTGGCGATGCCATGCCGGGCCAGCAGCCGTGTGGGGCCCGGCTCCAGCCTTGGGGCCTGGAATTGCTGTCAGTGGGCCTGTGCACCAATGCCAAAACAGAGGTAATATAAGCTCTCTCCCCTGTTTATCCATCCCAGGTCTGCATTAGCTCTTTTGGCAATAACATCACAGGGAGCTCTTGTTCATCTGATTATCCAACACGATCCCAAAATCTTTATCATGCAAAGCAGTAACTGAGAAGAGTCCCCCATCGTGTCAGTATGGCCTACATTCTTTGTTCCCAGATGCATACATTTACTTTTAGCTGTATTAAAATGCACAGTTTGCTTGAGTCAAATTTACCAAGCAGTCTAGATTGCTCTGAATCAGTGACCCATCCTGTTCAGTTTTTACCAGTCCCACAACATTTGTGTCATTTGCAAACTTTATCAGTGATGATTTTATGTTTTCTTCCAAGTTATTGATAAAATGTTAAGTAGCCTAGAGCCTAGAACTGATCCCTGCAGAACCCCACTGGAAGCAGACCCACTCCAGGATGTTTACAGTTAGCCGGTTTTTAATCCATTTAATGTGTGCCATGTAAATTTTATGTAGATAGTGTTGCCTGACATTTGGGTGATGCTGCACCTGCACTGGCTGGTGCCCACTGGCAAGATAATGTCACGCTGGCAGATCTGTAATTATTTGGATCACCCCACTTACCCTTTTAAAAAATTGACACATTAGCTCTCATCCAGTCTTCTGGAACTTTCCCAGTGCTCCAAAACTTATTGAACATCAACATTAGTAGTTCAGCCAGCTCTTTTAAAACTCTTGGATACAAGTTATCTGGCCCTGCTTTTTAAAAAAATGTCTAACTTTAATAGCTTCTATCAAACATCCTCCAGAGATACTAGTGGAACTGAAAGAGTATTATCACCATAGGATAAGACTGCATCATCTGTTTTTTTCCCCATAGAGAACAGAAAAATTTATTGAACACTTCTGCCTTTTCTGCATTATTATTGATCTACCATTTCCACCTCATCATGGACCAGTACCATTGTCAGGATTCTGTTTGTTCCTAATACATTTTTAAAACCTCCTTCTTATTATCCTCAACTCCGCTAGCCATAGATTTTGCCTTGTGTCCCTTAGCTTCCTATATCAATTTTCTACAGTTCCTAACTTCAGATTTATATTCACTACTATCAACTTCCTTTCTTCCACTTGTACATTTTTTTTTATTTTTTGTTTTTATTTTTCACAGCTACATTCACTTATTCTCTAAACCATGCTGGATTTTTAACCTGCACAGTCTTCTTCCTCACCCTGTCCCCCGTGCCTCCAGTGTGAGGGAGTCTTGCTTGTGCTTGGCTGTGTCTCAACTCCCTAACACCACCAGCCTGTTAGCCACTCAAACACTCCGCTCTGGGCAATGCTAGCCCTTACTTTGCCTTGGAGGTTAATAATAGGTGCACCCAGTCCCTGAATCCCTTTGAAATGTTCCCCTGTAGTGTCCAGCCTCTTATCCTCTCACAGAAATACCAGGTCTGCTGTCCCCAAAGGAATAGTGTACACACCAGCTTATATGATTCAGGATCAGTACTTTGCTTAATATCACAACACTTAAATATATTTGGCCAGTTGGTATTAACACATGCTTGGGTCACAGGCCCTTTCTCCCTAGAAGTAGCAGCAGGTGTCCCCTATTTCTCTTCCCCACCCCCAAGAGACAGAGGTAGCAGATATGGAGAGATTGTAATGCTTACCATCCATGATCAGGATGTGTCTGCTTGGGTGGATGGTCCAGGCCTGCTGCACTCTTTTTCTCCTGCCACACACAGTTCTCTGCTGGCGTGATGTTGGCTGGGTTCTCCACTGTTGTACACATGGAGCTGTTCACACCTCTCAGCTATTATTTTGGGCCCTCTGCAGTCTCAGGTAGATGTCACTGCACCAGTTACACCTGGGTCATATTTCAGAGCTTTTCTTTTCACCCTTGGTGGCTAAAGACCTTTTTAATGGAAACTTAGATTCTGATGTGTAATCACGTGACTCCATGAGCTGGGCCCTGGTAATGGGCCTAGAGTAGCACTACGAATACACGTTCCCCAAACAAGAAATGATCCCCCTTGTAGTTTAAACATTTGTTGTTTGCTTCTGAATCTAATACTCATGAAAGTGGTGGAATTTTCTAAGAGCTTCCCTTACATCATTATTAGTTCATTTTAGCATGCACACACAGCTCTACAAATGCATCTTAATCCTGATCTCAGTGTTCCAGTACTATGAATCTCTGTGAGTAAAGGCTAACCAGCAGTTATGTTTGTTAGACTTTATTAGTTTTGTGATGTGCCCAAACTGAATTTAGGCTGTAAACACCAGATTCACTTTTACTTGTATGTGATGGAGTCTCCATCACACAAAGTCTTTATAAACCACAATTTCTAAAATCAACCACAAGATATTGGGGTTGGTTTTTTTGCAGGAACTGCTGAGTGAAATTCAATGTCCTTCATTGTACAGGAGGTCAAAGTAGATGAATGCAACGAATGCAACGTTCCCTTCTGGCTTGGATGACTCTTTAGAATTACTTTAGAAAAGGGCTAGCATACTCTGCTACCTCATCAATGGGAACAATCTTTTTCCTGTATCCTTATGCTAAACCTGAACATTGTAACATGACATGGGGGTTTCATTGACATAATCATTGAAGCAGCATTTTTTTCCAAATTAAGAAAGATGACTTTGTAATAACTGATTTTACTATAAGTAAATAAAGGGTAACTATAAAACCCACCGCTCAAGGCATTGCATGATCCATTCTAGAGCCTGCTATACAGAAGTTTGAGTCTCACCACAAGAAGAGTAAGTCTTTCATCTCTCATAGCAGATACTTATGCTTTTAGTTCACGCCCACTGTCAGCAGAACCCTGATTATCTACAGCTGGACTTGTCAGTATTCAGAAGTCATTTACAGTCCCTCCTGGATAGTTTAGCCACCCTGCCCACTTCTAATTTGAGAACAAATCTATGTAAAATTGTTTGATATAATGTAGGGATTTTCTGTTGAGATTCATTATGAGCCCAGGTTACTTTTAACACTTCTGAACCAAAATTTAAATTCTGGCAGCAAAGTGACAGCCAGGAACTGGAATGAGAAACGTCGATTAAAAGGAACAAAATAAATAAATAAATAAAATAAAAAATATAAAAGAATATTGCTTTTTCAAAGGTGTAAATTGCAAATCAGACCATGGTGACAGGCTGCCTACCTGAGCTGTTTAACAATAAGCTTCATATATCAAAGTTCCTTGAGGAAAGCAGGCAGACTACTAGAGCTGTAATAATACTGCTGGACTTTTTGGCCTTAATTCATTTTGATATGTTTCCTCTCTCTATTCAAGGTGCTTTCTGGCTCACAAGCATAGTAGCAATACCTTGGGTATACTGGGCCCATTTGTTCTGCTCTGTGTAACAGGCATATCTTTGATTCTGTTGCATGAGGAACACACACTTTTTGGATTTTAATATTCTCGCTGGGCTCCATTCTGTATAGTGCCTTCTGAAAGGTCCTGCAAAGCCGGTTCTTCAGCAGAGGGTGAAGCTTTAGGAAGGGAAATGTGACTGTGATCATAGATGATTAAGCCTGATACCTGTTGACATTTCCCTATATCAGTGTTTCCCAAACTTTTTTAACTCTCACCTTCTTCCAGCCTGGCCATGGAAGTCTAACTCACACCACCTTACAGATCCTCTCTGAATATAACCCATGACCTCTATTTGGCATATAAACTGTGTATTCATATAGGGCAGTGTTTCCCAAACTTGGGCCGCCGCTTGTTTACCTGCCCCGTCCGCAAGTCCGGCCAATCACGGCTCCCACTGGCCACGGTTCGCTGCTCCAGGCCAATGGGGGCTGCTGGAAGCAGTGGCCAGTACGTCCCTTGGCCCGCGCCACTTTCTGCAGCCCCCATTGGCCTGGAGAAGCGATCGGCCGGACCTGTGGACGGGGCAGGTAAACAAACCGGCCTGGCCCGCCAGGGGCTTTCCCTACATGAGCGGCAGCCCAAGTTTGGGAAACACTGCCCTATATGGATACACAGTTTATATGCCAAATAGAGGTCATGGGTTATATTCAGAGAGGATCTGTAAGGTGGTGGGAGTTAGACTTCCATGGCCAGGCTGGAAGAAGGTGAGAGTTAAAAAAGCTCTGACGCGCAGTATAATGTTCACTTTACCCTGTTTATGCTTCATGCATGATTAAGTGCCAAGTGCTTCTTGGAGGCTATTCTGTAGAGGGAATGCGCTGACTCATTTGGTGGGAAAAGCAGTTCGTTATGTTTGCAGAATCAGTGGTTTTAACTGCGCAGATTTCTGATTAAAACTTTCCCAATGCCAAACAAAGGAATTGCTGGAAAATGACATGAAGGACTTGTTGACTGTAGATGGATTTGTAATTAATTTTGCCAACCAGTTGATCATTCCCAACAGTCTTTGTAGAGTTGCTTTTCATTATGGAGTGGGAATTTCAGCTATTTTTATTTGATCTAGATATCAGCCATTAGGCTATATTTACTCATTCTACATTCAAGACAGACAATTCTACTAGGTCAGTTTTTCAAAGTTCAGGAGTCTCTCATATTCTCTTGAATGTTTGCTGAAGTCCTACAGGATGTTCTTTGCAGTGTGATATATAGCTACAATTGTCTTCTGTGCAAGTATATTTCAAATAGAAGTGTGCCTGCTTCTCTGCTAGGGGGTGGGGCTCTGAGAAGGCTCATAGAGAGCGAGAGGCACATTTTGCTTTCTGTTTCATGGAGCTTTTATATTTGATGTTGATTTCCTTTTTCTAACATGAAAATCCTGTAGACTATAAGTATATGTATTGTTCTTTGTGAATGGAAAACATACACCTTCACAGGCCTGTCAAGTATCACATTTCACAGCCCTGTCACACCTGCTCACATCTCAGCTGGCTTCTTATGCATTCAGCTGAGGCATAAGGAAGGCAAATGGGATTTGCCTGGAGTTGTACTTTCCAGGTATATGGGGCCACTGAGAGGAGGGCCTACTGAGCCAGCACTCAGGCACCATCTTTGCTTCCCCTCCATTGCTCCTCTGACTGGATCACAGCCAGGAATGATTAGCTGGGAGGTGGCAGCAGGAGCACAAGGGGAGGAACCCAATACTCGCCCTAGGCTTGTGCACCCAGTGAGTTATACCAGCCTCCACCCCTCACAACTACCCTGGTAGTTTCTACTATTTGTGTGTGTAAAGGTGTACCACATTAAGTGTAACACACGGCCTGGGTGGGATTGCAGCCTTTTCTCTTCAGGGTTATGGGTTCACTTTTAAGGATGGCTGGTGCCTCCACCCCGTAGTGCGGAGAACTCAGAAGGCTTGTCCCTTGTTGAAAATACCGAACGCTCAGTCTCATACAGAGGAATGTCAGTCAGAGCACACAAGACTAGAATACTTATTACAATTCCCAGAGTAATAAAGCAGTAACCAGAGTTTTGTTAGGTCTGGGGAACTCAGAATAGGGGACAAAGGGATCAGGATAATAAATGACAAAAACAACAATACATAAACTCTACCCTTCCCAACATTTACAGCCACTTACATTTACAGTGCTTCCTCCCAGCACCTGCCTAGGCAAATAGTGAGTTGAGGCCCAGTTTTGGATGGCTGGTGCAGCGCTGAAATCAGTGGCCCCCTTAAAACAAAAGAGCAAAATAAATAAACAAGGATGCAAGGATGTTCTCACAAAGTATTCACACCAAGGATGGTAAGGTAATCCTTGTGGTTCTCTGGTCTGTATTCCAATGTGAAGTTAGGCTGGCTCTTGGTAGCTTGATCATGACTCTCCTCAGCCTCCTGGATTTCTGGTCTCTGCAGAGATGACACTGCTTAATGTCCCAGAATTCCCCTCCCTGGCTGAGCTGGTTCTCGCTCTGCTATGCTCCAAACACAGTGAAAAGTAAAACCAAACCCTTCGCCCCTGAGTTCGAACTTATGATCGGTTCTAGTAACGTTGCTAGCTAGTTTTGTCTCCACCCTGGACCCTAGGCAGTGGTTTTCAGCCTCTGCTCTGTGGACTCCTGAGGGTCTGCGGACTATGTCTAAGGTTTCTAAAGGGGTCTGCACCACCATTCGAAATTTTTAGGGGTCCTCAATAAAGAAAAAAGGTTGAAAACCACTGCCCTAAGCAATCTGGGAAAGAGAGTCCTGAACCTCTGCCGTCATCGCTGTGATAGTCCAGGGGCAAGTCCCCTACACCTACAGTATAGTATTTCAGGAGCACTCCCTCCAACGGGGTTACACGTGGATCACTGTAGACGTAGTTTATGCCCCGTTTGAGCAGAAAGATGGAAGATCCCTGTAGATTGGGGTGGGGAGAAGGAGAGCTACTGAGACTGGGGAGGTGTGAAGCATAGCACCAGGTTAGAAGAGGGCATCTTGGTACTGTAGTTCCTACTGCTGTTGCTACAGCAATTCCTTGGATGATGGTGCCCAGTGCCCTGCGCTCCACTCCCCAGCAGTGGCTGTTGCCCTGTGTGAGAACATCCCCCCTTAAATATCTATGCCTTGTCCCATCCTGGAGCCTGGCGCACATGCTCCTGGCTTCCCCTGGGCCAAGTGTCTCTACCAGGACCCACAGTGACTGGAAGACAGGACTGGGCTGGTCTGAGGAGGCCTATCTCCTCTCCTCCGCCTGGCCTGATCTCATGCATCTCATGCACCTCATGCACCTCATGCATCTCATGCACGGTGACCTCTTCAGCCTCTGCTACGGATCCTGCTCTCATCTCTGTACCCCCTCCCCTGCACGTGGGTGGAACATAGCTGAGTCCCAGTCTCACCTCTGAGATATGATGTGGTCAAACATAGATCTGCCTCCCACAATATTTCTATTGCAGGGGTTCTAACCCCCTCATGCCCTTCTGGTTCCTGTGTTTCAAGATAACTGTGCTGCTCCATTATGATAGTTGCTAAAACTTCCCTTGGGCTCTGATGTGCTCTTTCTTGATCTGAATCCCTTGCCTTAGACCCACTTTGGTCAGTTCTAATGTCAAATGTGCAGCTAGAATGTGAAGCCACTGAATAACTTTGACCTCTACAAGAAGTATTGTGTGTAGATTGCCACCTGAACCTGTTCTCCTATTTCCTCCTCAGCCATCAAGTCTGCTTCAGCTATGACATTGCTATTTGGTATTCTCTGGCTGCAATCCCTCTTCCTGCTCTCTAGACCTGCGCCACTGTCTCCTATCTTCTTGCAATTCATGGCTGATCACTGGACTGTTGTTCCCGTTGTTTGATTTTATTAGTACTGCATTTGTGTTGAAAAGCCCCAAACACCACAAGGGGGGAGGGATAGCTCAGTGGTTTGAGCATTGGCCTGCTAAACCCAGGGTTGTGAGTTAAATCCTTGAGGGGGCCATTTAGGGATCTGAGACCAAAAAAACAAACAAACCAAAAAACTGTCAGTACTTGGTCCTGCCTAGTGAAGGCAGGGGACTGGACTCAATGGCCTTTCAAAGTCCCTTCCAGTTCTATGAGATAGGTCTCTATCTATCTATATATAATAGCCAAGCACTGACAAGGTCCCTGTCTCAAAGAGACTACAGTCTTCCAAGCTGCTCTGCACAGGTAGACTCTGTACTCTCATAGTGCCCTGTTGATTTCAATGAGCCACCATGTGATGGTGAGTGCCTGCCTGTGAGGAGGAGCAGGACCTAATTTAAGATAAAACTCATCAAATGAGTTTTAAAACAAACAGTAGAAGGATGGAAGGAAAGGGTTGAGAACAGTAATATGTTCCTACACTTATACATGCTAATTATAGGTCTGATCCTAAACCTATTGAAGTGAGTGGAGGTCCTAGGTGCACAAATTGATGGTTCCAAATCCATTATGTTTATACTGGAAAGTAAATGAATGGCAGTGATAGCCACTAACCCTCCAATTAGAATTATCAGTTCTTAGTTTCCTGCAAGCATCATGGTAGAAGTTTGGATTGAGATTTGAAGTAAGAAAGGCACTGACTTTGCAGACTGGTTTGGAGAGGTCACGGGATGTACTGAGAGTCAGTCAGCCCAGGACTTTATTCCTTATGCTGCCACAGGGCTCCTGAGTGACCCCGAGCAAGTCATTGAACCTTATCTGTAAACAAAAGTTCATGATTCTTGCCTATTTTGCAGGGCTGTTGTGAGGCTGTCCTATGTCTGAAAAATTTGAGGTCCTTGGATGAAAGACACTCTATATGCAAAGCTGTAACAATGTAGTTTGTAGTCTGCTTGTTAGAATTTTGCTGATTAAAAAATCTGTTATCCAGTGGCATCAGCTGTCACTTACTGATCTGGTCAAGGATATAGGACTCCCTCAGCTGAAGCTGTGAGCTGCCACTGTCTTTTGGGACTTTTCTTAAAAACATGTTTATAAGTGTGGATTTCAAATAAGTGCTGATTGCTATTTCAGCTTTGGAACATCAAGCAGAGCTGCATGAGCGTACTGTATTTTCAACACAATCCTCTTTATTTTATATAGTTTTCTTACTAAGAGCTAGATACTTAAATATTACACAGATTGTAATAGTAATAATAGGGAAAAGTGAATGAGTCAGATTTTGGCCATCCCATAGTGAGCACACCAGGGTGGGAAGAAGGAGGACACTCCTAATTCCAGCCCCTGGCCATAGATGTGCAGGGGGCAGCCAGAATCCTGGAGACAGGGCCAGCTCCAGTATTTCTGCCACCCCAGGTGGTGGTGGGGGGGGAAAAGCCGCGATCGGTGGCACTTTGGCGGCAGCTCTACGGGCCGCTTCGTTCTTCGGCGGCAATTTGGCGGCAGGTCCTTCCCTCTGAGAAGGACTGAGGGACCTGCCGCCGAAGAGTCGGACATGCTGCCCCTTTCCGTTGGCCACCCCAAGCACCTACTTGCTGCACTGGTGCCTGGAGCTGGCCCTGCCTGGAGAGGCATCATACTGCCCCTGAGGGTAGACATTCCAAGTGGGATGTGGATGGGCAAAACCATGGTCCCGCTGCCTTCTTCACAGTCAGGGAGACCAGGGCCAATGCTTGGGAAGTGTATACCTCCTTTCTAAATGACAGTGGTAGGTGACATCCTTCAGCGTCTTCCCAGATGCTTCTGTAGCAGGGGGCTAAAATAAAGGGGAGATGGGGTGTGTAACTTCCCCTCCTGGGCTAAAATCAGAGGGGCACGCTCCCTCCTCTCCCTGGTTTGGGTAAGCAGTGCCCCCCTCTAAGTTCCCTTGCTGCTCAGTTGGTGCAGTGAGAGCTCCCTATTTAACTGCTGCCCTGGGAGCATTCTACCTGCCTAAATAATACATGTAAGACTTCAGTTGGAACTGCAGGAGCTTATCACCGCTAAGATCAGGGCCTTACAGTGTAGCACACAGAGAGACCAAGAAATAGGCCAAGCAAAAGAGACAGGATTTTGTATGTGTTGGAGATTTGGAACCTGTACCAATGACACATAGAACCGGCCACTTAGGTTTGCAGACCTTACTACCACAGGTTTATGATTACAATAAACTTTAAACCAATGCTAAGTTGCCGTGGGTTCAAGGTTGGTTGGAAGAATTTCACAGAACTCTGTATGCACCATATATCAGAGTTGTAACTTGAAATTGAAATTCCATTTCCAGCTATGTCCATATTTAGTGGAGAGACTATGCAATTCTGGTGGTTAAATATTCTGTGACCCAGTTAAAAAAAGGGCATGTTATAAGTAGGATGTGTCATAAACACAGTAATTATTTCCAGCACTTACTGAGAAATACCGATATTGACAAGCATAAGAACACCTTCAGAAATTAAGCTTACATGATGAGGGCCTCAAAATAGAGTAAATAACTATTCTTCCGAAAGGAATATGATGGAATGAACCTCTCAAATGCATTGCCCAATTGTCTGGACATGCAGCTAAATATAAAATACAGCACAATTACAGATCCTTTCCTATCAAATCAAGATAATTCATTTTAGGATGTTATTCCTGCTAAACCAATATAAGTATTTTGATTATATTAATCATTCATGCTGAATATTTTTTCTCCTGACATTGAACCCGCCTGGTGAGATTTATTCCCCCTTATAAGATAGTTCTAGGAGGATAAAATTACTTTCAAGTATTTTTTTGTCTGTGTTGCATAAACATCCATTCATTTTAGAAAAACATATTTTGAAAATAAATTAAATTTCCCTCGGAAAACTTAATCTTTTTAATTAAAGGGAAAATATCCTGTGAAACTCAAAACTTTCATGATAAACAAAACTGCTTGTGTTTTGGATTTTGAGAAAAAGATTTCCTCAGTTTTCTTGAAATCAAAAATCCAGAACATAATGCAGAGCCTCTTGCATTCCTAGGTACATGCTGTTTGTACAAAAAAAGTCTTAAGAAAATAATAAATGAAAGATAACACAGTGTCATTTTAAAAAGGGAGGAGCTTTGTTTTCACAAATGGTTGATTCTGCAGTCAATTTACAAGTCTCTTCTGATCAATTTTCTAGTGTTTCCCTAAATTTTTGTAGCTAGCCACATATGATGACATCCCTAGATTTTTTTTGGAGGGTGAGTGGGAGTGAAGACTTGCATCCATCATGAGATCACCGCTGAATAATATAATGGCTTTTGAACTAACAGCTACATCTGAATCCCTGCACTGTTGCTCTCCTGGTACATGACAAGAAGCTCCAAAATACTCGGGCCTTATATCTGGTTTGCTATTATTTGCATATTATTAGATGGGACTATCAAAGACTTAATGACTCCTATAAAGTTGTTAGGGTTTCTGGAACTTGTTGATCTTCATCATGAAGGAAGATGTATTATATTTATTTAGCTCAATAGATGAGCTTAGCTACAGGTAGGTGACTCCCCTATCAGCTCTAATATGCAGTCCTGATGCTCAGTTTAGGGTCAGAACTCATTTCCTAGCTAGGGTTTGACTTCAACAATAAGACAACATAAAATCCAGTCCAAGCCTTCTACCCAAGCTTGGCTGTTCCTGGGGTTCCTTTTTTGGGGCTATTCAGCCAACCAATAGCCTTTCTCCATCTGAGACCCAAACTTCCTTGTAAGGCAGAGAAGATCTCAAGCTTCCGTTTTTACTCCCTCCAACTTTAGAGCCATTCCTCCAGGTTGGTATTACTGGCAGGTGTTGAGGTGAGGCCTACTTTAGCCCTAGTTTTTAGAACACACCATATCCTGGTCCAGTGTGCAATTTGTCTACCTCGTAGCAGGGAAACTCTGAGTGATGTCTTGCAGGAGGGATTAATTCAGTGATGCATAGGCATTCTCTGCCCCAGTGGTTGAAGGAATGCTTCCTTTTCTGAAATGTTACATGGGGGAGGACAGATAGCAATGAGCAAAGTGTCAGTTTCCTAGTTGAGTGTGGCCTGCCTGGGACATAACACAGTGATATCTGAATAGGTAAAGTTGCCATCAACTACTATTGCTGCTCCTCTTTGTGCTGCTTCAGAGACCCAGTGCCAAGCATCTGCAATTCTGCAGTAAAAACATTTGTCTTATGCTACAGAAACCAGTGGCTAACAGCTGCACATGTTGTCTCCAGTGTTGTAAACCTGTCATCAATGCTGTATTGTTTACATATGGCTACAAGGCCTTGTAGCCTAGAATCCCTAAGCTGTGCAGCAGCAAATGCTTACATGACAGCTGTGTCAACTGGAAGCAGCACAGCGAGCTTATTCGTTTTATCTGAAGCTTCAGCAACCCCACACCCCAAAGACACAAATCTGAATTTTTCATTTTTTTAATGGGCTTGTTGTTAATAATAGAACAACTGCAGTGCAGATGCTGGAAAGGAAATAGCTGGCATTTCACTAACAAGGCTCATAATTCTACAAGAAATAATGGATTTCAACTGAAATAGCTGGAGCCAGGAAGGCAGCGGTTATAATTCATGACCAAGCATCCAAAATGAAATTCAAAATCTGGGAAACATGCAAAGGCTCTAATTTTCTACATCAATGGAATATATCTAGTTCCCATTGATTAATATGAAAAGTGGTTTGGTTGTTCAGTTGACAAAACTTTATTTTGCTTGCACAGACATTTGAAAGAATTGATTCAAATATTATTGCAAACATCTGCATTTTCAAAATGCTTTTAAAACTAAATCGATTCCCTCTGAATTGCAAGTGATGGCTATTTGATAATTTTTTTCACTCCCATCTGAATGCAAGGCTCCTATTTACTGAGGAAAATAACTGTCTTCTTGGGATACACACTTACCGCGGTATTTCTCAGAGAACTGGAGGTTAATTAATTATTGCTTCTACGAGCTCTCTCTCCATAAATATTTATTGTGTAATGATAATTTATGTGGTTCAAAATGGCTCAGTTAGCCAAGAAAATGTTTCTAGGGTTCTATGTATAGCATGTATAGTTGCTTGCTAAGAGAAGAACTATAAAATCATTTACTTAAGAACAATATCATACTTACCCAAAACAATTGCAGAAGTATTGGTGCTCCCAGATATTACCATTTTTTAAAAAATTGAGGTTAATTTGATTATCTTTAAGGTGAGGATTAGAACCACTAGCTAAATGAGGGTAATGTGCAGGCACATGGTATGCAAGCTGCCTCAGCTCTGCCACCAATCTCAGTCTTGTTTCAGAACATTCTGACCCTGGATGAATCTGGTGCAGAAAATGTCCATTATGCTAAATAATGGAAAGGGTTTGGAATGTGAATAAATCTCCCCATGATTCTCGGATAAGGCTGCCTGTGTCACTTTTATGTGCACTTCCTTTCACCCACCACTGTCTATTTAGATTGTACACACACTGAAAAGTTTAGGACCTGTTAGAACATAACATAAGAACATAAGAAAGGCCGTACCGGGTCAGACCAAAGGTCCATCTAGCCCAGTATCTGTCTACCGACAGTGGCCAATGCCAGGTGCCCCTGAGGGAGTGAACCTAACAGGCAATGATCAAGTGATCTCTCTCCTGCCATCCATCTCCATCCTCTGACGAACAGAGGCTAGGGACACCATTCTTACCCATCCTGGCTAATAGCCATTTATGGACTTAGCCACCATGAATTTATCCAGTCCCCTTTTAAACATTGTTATAGTCCTAGCCTTCACAAGCTCCTCAGGTAAGGAGTTCCACAAGTTGACTGTGCGCTGCGTGAAGAAGAACTTCCTTTTATTTGTTTTAAACCTGCTGCCTGTTCCTGAAATATGCTCAGTATCTCCTGCAAAGTGCTCTCAACTCCCACTGAAGTCAGTGGACACTAAATGCCTTGCTGGAGGTGCTCCGCATCAATCCCTTAATTTTCAACTTGGCAAGCATTACTGTTATCATGGGAGGGCTACTTAACAGCTAATATTGTAGTCATAGTTTTCCTGTTCTCTGCCAATTTGGGCTGTGAAAGCCATGGCTTTTCACAGTCCTTAGACTCTTATCATAATACAGCAGGACTGAAATACTTTACGGGTAACAGAGAACTTCAATATTAGCAATAACTGGGAGTGTGATTTGTAGTCAGGCCACAGGGGATAAAATCTGAAGCTATTGTCCATAACAGGGATTCACCCTGGGGTGAGGCAGGCTGTGAAACTACTGCTTGCCATTCCCCAGGGACTGTGCCAGAGGAGAGCAGTTTTAAATTCTGGCTGGGGCTCCATAGGAGCTCTGCCAGTAGAAGTTGCCTGGGAGAAATGCTGAATCTCCTGGTCAGCCTGGATATGTCTCTCCTAGGTTGTTCCTAACTGCTTTTGAGGCAGTGTTGGGTGGCTGTGGTGTCTCCAGTCGAGCAGGGTTGTAGATGGCTTCAATGCTGCTCCCTGTCTCCTGGTGGATTTTCTACCCATGCAGTGACTCTGGGCCATCTTATCTAGAGCATTTTGTTTATGTAAACCTGTCTACTAGTTAATCTTTCAAAATGGATTTAACAAATGAGCCAGGAATTATTTTCTTTGTTTAATCTGGTGTATTAATATGCTAGTCTAAATTGCAAAAGACAAGACAAGTTGCCTCTAATGGGTATGTTTGCGCAGCCTGTATAATTGACCCTCCCAGTCAGGTCGACATACTTGAGCTTGCGTGACTATGCTACAAATAGCTGTATCGACAGCGGTTTGTGTCTTGGACTGGAGCTCGGGCTCTCAAGGCCACCCCACTCTCTAAGCTTCAGGGTTCAAGCTCCGACCTGAGCCACAATGCCTACATGAGCCCACGTCCATAAACCCAGCCTAGGAAGGACACTTGATTCTGCAGATTTGTGTAGACATACCCAAGGTGTCATGTAATTATCACTTCATCATCCAGAGTCCTCCAAAATCGTTGGTATATTCTTGTTTTTAATGTTTTGCTTTAAGACCCTTGATAAGGCTTAAGCCATTTTTAATTCTCCTACAATAAGAACAAAATCTGGCAGCAAAAATGCAACATCTTTAAGAAGGACCCACTTCAGCCCTGTATTTTAGCATCTGGCATTTTAAAAGGGAAAATGACTTTACTCGAAAGGCTTTGTTGTCTGTCAGATAAATATATGTCAGAATCTCTTAAAAATGTAGATTGACTAGTTAAGCCACAGGAATAATGTATCTTGTTATGTAATTCTTATTTAGGACTGTTTACATTAGGTCTTAATGTCATTAATTTACATTAATGTCAGGAGTACCCTTCTTGGGCACTAACTAATTAGCTGCTTCTTGACACGAGATCATAATGCTACCTCTTTATGAGCAATTACAGTTGATCATGAATTGGTCTATTTAGACTTTTAAATTCATGGCTCACTGATAAGACAGACTGCAGCTTTTATTCTTGGTCCTATTGCAGTCATTTCATGTGTTCAGGCTAAAACAACGCCATATGAAATTTTTGCTGAAAAAGAGACAGATTGTAAATTTAATAATTTATTTTTTGAAACCAAATAGTCAATTGGTTATTTGTACCCAAAAAATATAATCTTAATTACTATTGTCCAATGTGAACAAGAGAGTTGCAAAATATCGTGGTCCTCCATTTTGGGATTTTAAGTCTTTTTCAAAAAGAATCTGAAATTTTTTTTTACCCCTCTAAATTTAAAGTGGTTTTCATTTTTCATGAAGAATTTGTTCAGGGTCTGAAGTCTTAGGCCTGGCCAACCTGAATGGAATTAAGTGCAGAACTCGGGTTTAAAAAGTAAATTCATGTCCAGAAGAAAATGTATTGACTGGGTTTCAAGCACTTGTCAAATATGGGGTTATACTTAGTGGTCAAATACTGTCAAATTTTGAAATTTTAGTAGAATTTTGTTTTAAATTGATGGGGAAAAGGGAATAAAGTTTTGTGAAAATATTTGATTTCCCCCCCCTCATTTCCAGTCATCTATATTGATGGAAATGTTGATGTACATTTAGCTAGTAGAATGAATAGTATTGGTTTAGACTCAGTCTCCGTAGTACTTGAAAAGAGAAAGTTTGGCAATAAAAATAATGAACAAAAGTACAAAAAATGTTGGTGCATCCAGCTATGGGAGTGCATAAACAGGTAGCTGGACTGAACAAAAATCTAGTTCCAAACCGTTTTACGTATTTTCAGGTGGTAGAGCCACAAATGCAGAATTTTTTTCTGAGGCCTTGTCTACATACAACGTTTGTATTGTTTTAACTGTACTGGGATAGTTAAAGCAATACAACCTCTCACCCACCCACACCGTGTGTGGGTGCAGTTATACTGTTTATAAAAGTGCTTATACCAGTGTAGTTTATTCTCTAATGAGAATGGGAATAAGCGATACCGGTATAAGGCACTTTTATATTGGAACAGCTAAATCAACACTAGGAGCTGTATCTGTGTAACTATTTTGTAAAAATCACATCTCTAACAAAAATAATTAATTTATACTGTTACAAGTGCTGTGTCTAGCCCAGACCTCAGTATGATGTCTGAATTTGATGATGTGTTAATTCTTGCTTTATTCTGCCACTGTGGTTTGTGTATTGTGATTGAAAACCCATACGAAAATCAGAAAACTGTCTGTCCACAAACTATTTAACTACCTCCATGAGACTGGATGGCTTGTGTCCTGTTTTCTAACTGGCCTAGTCTCTAATCAGTTAGGGGAAAGGGGATCTTTATGTTAAGTAAGTGTGTCCTTATTTCAGGCACCAAACTGCTTTTCTCTGTGTGACAACTATTTTAGGCCTGATTTATACATGGCTCTTGTGCCAATTTAATTATTTCAGTTAAGGATGTGATTTTTTTTCACTAAACTAATTAAATCTGTGCAATGCCTAATAGGGGTGCAGTTACACTGTACAAAGATGATATATTGATATAACTTATGACTATAAATATCATTGGTTTCTAAACCAATATAGTTAAAGTAGAGATGGGCTCCACCTAAACCAAAGTGGAACCAGACTGCTGGCACTAAACATTAAAAAGGTTGTAGAGCAGTTTTTGAACTAGGAGATGGGGGGAAAGCCGACTGCTGCAGAGGAGCGTGTGGATCAGACACAGCCTTCTCTTAGGGGAGAGTCTGATGATAGAGAATCTCCAGGTTATAGTCAGGAGCAGAGGACGGAAGAGGATTATGTAAAAGCCAGATCAGATGATAAACAGTCACATAAAAAAGAATCTGGCACATCAGAAAAGGGCAGACAAATAAACAGGGACAAGTTTTTAAAGTGCTTGTACACAAATGCTAGAAGTCTAAATAATAAGATGGGTGAACTAGAGTGCCTTGTGATAAAGGAGGATATTGATATAATAGGCATCACAGAAACCTGGTGGACTGAGAGCAATCAATGGGACACTATCATTCCGGGGTACAAAATATATCGGAAGGACAGAACAGGTCGTGCAGGGGGAGAAGTGGCACTATATGTGAAAGAAAATGTAGATTCAAATGAAGTAAAACTCTTAAGCGAATCCACATGTTCCATAGAATCTCTATGGATAGAAATGTCATGCTCTAATAAAAATATAACATTAGGGATCTATTATTGACCACCTGACCAGGACAGTAATAGTGATGATGAAATGCTAAGGGAAATTAGAGAGGCTATCAAAATTAAGAACCCAATAATAGTGGGGGATTTCAATTATCCCCATATTGACTGGGAACATTTCACTTCAGGACGAAATGCAGAGATAAAATTTCTCGATACTTTAAATGACTGCTTCATGGAGCAGCTGGTACGGGAACCCACAAGGGGAGAGGCAACTCTAGATTTAATCCTGAGTGGACCACAGGAGCTGGTCCAAGAGGTAACTATAGCAGGACCGCTTGCAAATAGTGACCATAATATAATAACATTTAACATCCCTGTGGTGGGAAGAACAGCCCAACACTGTGGCATTTAATTTCAAAAGGGGGAACTATACAAAAATGAGGGGGTTAGTTAAACAAAAGTTAAAAGGTACAGTGACTAAAGTGAAATCCCTGCAAGCTGCATGGGCGCTTTTTAAAGACACCATAATAGAGGCCCAACTTCAATGTATACCCCAAATTAAGAAACACAGTAAAAGAACTAAAAAAGAGCCACCGTGGCTTAACAACCATGTAAAAGAAGCAGTGAGAGATAAAAAGACTTCCTTTAAAAAGTGGAAGTCAAATCCTAGTGAGGCAAATAGAAAGGAGCATAAACACTGCCAAATTAAGTGCAAGAGTGTAATAAGAAAAGCCAAAGAGGAGTTTGAAGAACGGCTAGCCAAAAACTTCAGAGGTAATAACAAAATGTTTTTTAAGTACATCAGAAGCAGGAAGCCTGCTAAACAACCAGTGGGGCCCCTTGACGATTGAAATAGAAGAGGAGCGCTTAAAGACGATAAAGTCATTGCGGAGAAACTAAATGGATTCTTTGCTTCAGTCTTCACGGCTGAGGATGTTGGGGAGATTCCCAAACCTGAGCTGGCTTTTGTAGGTGACAAATCTGAGGAACTGTCACAGATTGAAGTGTCACTAGAGGAGGTTTTTGAATTAATTGATAAACTCAACATTAACAAGTCACCGGGATCCAATGGCATTCACCCAAGAGTTCTGAAAGAACTCAAATGTGAAGTTGCAGAACTATTAACTAAGGTTTGTAACCTGTCCTTTAAATTGGCTTCGGTACCCAATGACTGGAAGTTAGCTAATGTAACGCCAATATTTAAAAAGGGCTCTAGAGGTGATCCCGGCAATTACAGACCGGTAAGTCTAACGTCGGTACCGGGTAAATTAGTCGAAACAATAGTTAAGAATAAAATTGTCAGACACACAGAAAAACATAAACTGTTGAGCAATAGTCAACATGGTTTCTGTAAAGGGAAATCATGTCTTACTAATCTATTAGAGTTCTTTGAAGGGGTCAACAAACATGTGGACAAGGGGGATCCAGTGGACATAGTGTACTTAGATTTCCAGAAAGCCTTTGACAAGGTCCCTCACCAAAGGCTCTTACGTAAATTAAGCTGTCATGGGATAAAAGGGAAGGTCCTTTCATGGATTGGGAACTGGTTAAAAGACAGGGAACAAAGGGCAGGAATTAATGGTAAATTCTCAGACTGGAGAGGGGTAACTAGTGGTGTTCCCCAACGGTCAGTCCTAGGACCAATCCTATTCAATTTATTCATAAATAATCTGGAGAAAGGGGTAAACAGTGAGGTGGCAAAGTTTGCAGATGATACTAAACTAATCAAGATAGTTAAGACCAAAGCAGATTGTGAAGAACTCCAAAAAGATCTCACAAAACTAAGTGATTGGGCAACAAAATGGCAAATGAAATTTAATGTGGATAAATGTAAAGTATCAGAGGGGTAGCCGTGTTAGTCTGGTTCTGTAGAAGCAGCAAAGAATCCTGTGGCACCTTATAGACTAACAGACGTTTTGCAGCATGAGCTTTCGTGGGTGAATACCCACTTCTTCGGAAGAAAATGTAAAGTAATGCACATTGGAAAAAATAACCCCAACTATACATACAATATGATGGGGGCTAATTTAGCTGCAACGAGTCAGGAAAAAGATCTTGTAGTCATCGTGGATAGTTCTCTGAAGATGTCCACGCAGTGTGCAGAGGCAGTCAAAAAAGCAAACAGGATGTTAGGAATCATTAAAAAGGGGATAGAGAAAAAGACTGAGAATATATTATTGCCCTTATATAAATCCATGGTACGCCCACATCTTGAATACTGTGTACAGATGTGGTCTCCTCACCTCAAAAAAGATATTCTAGCACTAGAAAAGGTTCAGAAAAGGGCAACTAAAATGATTAGGGGTTTGGAGAGGGTCCCATATGAGGAAAAATTAAATAGGCTAGGTCTCTTCAGCTTGGAAAAGAGGATGCTAAGGGGGGATATGATAGAGGTATATAAAATCATGAGTGATGTTGAGAAAGTGGATAAGGAAAAGTTATTTACTTATTCCCATAATACAAGAACTAGGGGTCACCAAATGAAATTAATAGACAGCAGGTTTAAAACAAATGAAAGGAAGTTCTTCTTCACGCAGCGCACAGTCAACTTGTGGAACTCCTTACCTGAGGAAGTTGTGAAGGCTAGGACTATAACAGTGTTTATAAGAGAACCGGATAAATTCATGGTGGTGAAGTCCATAAATGGCTATTAGCCAGGATGGGTAAAGAATGGTGTCCCTAGCCTTTGTCAGAGGATGGAGATGGATGGCAGGAGAGAGATCACTTGATCATTGCATGTTAGGTTCACTCCCTCTGGGGCACCTGGCATTGGCCACTGTTAGTAGACAGATACTGGGCTAGATGGACCTTTGGTCTGACCCGGTATGGTCGTTCTTATGTTCTTATGTACAAAAACTATGTGTGGACAAGCCCGTAGTTTGTCTCTGATTGGAAAGATACACACAAACTCTTTGGTCATCTGAATATTGTAATACTCGCTTAAAGAAATCAAAGCATTTATTGGAATACTACCAGCACACACAGGCAGGGTTAAAACTCTCTTCAAACTCCCCTGATCAGATACAACAACATGACATCAAACCAAAATAACTTAGCAGTGAGATACAGCGCCACGTATTGATGGAGGTGCTGTCTACACTAATCAGTACAATATTTTTCATACATTGAAATCTGCCAGTTATATTGGGTTGACGGCACCAGTTTATAATAGTTCTCAATCTCCTGTCCCTTACTGAATCATCTGAGTTGTAGTTCTGTTGACAATAAGGAAGCTGCAAAACATAAAGAGAGCCTTCCAACACAACACCAGGAGCATATAAACTGCACATAGGGCATGATCACGTGAGAATTCATGGCCTTGAGAGGCTCTCTGTATTGGAAGCACCCACTTTCACAAACTTTGAATAAGGAAAATGATATTTGGCAGTGATATGTGAAGTTGCGTTGTGCTTGGATCTGATTTCAAGCAAACTGGGTCATTTTCATGGCACTCTGAAATTCCATCCCCTGGAATCTTAATGTGTGTTTGCTTACCATCCTTTGCTAATTTGAAGCTAATTTGAGAATCAGTGGTGATAAAGCAAATACAAACTGAGTGATACCCTTAGCAATATTATATCTGCAAATCTTGACTGAAAACATGGAAAGTGAATTTGAAAGCAGGCAAAAGAAATAGATACAGTAAAGCTAACAGTAAACCTACCTTCTAAAGACCCTAAAATCAATGTAATATTTAGAAGGAAAGAGCATATAGTATCACATTACTTAATATATGTCTCAAACGTAAATAGTTTGAAAAAGAACCTGTGAAAAGTTGACACCATATTGTATTTAAAACCTACACAATCATAGATGGGTATCTCAAAAGGTAGGGACTTAGGGATGAACTAAAACCTGAAGTACAGCACACATCTATTAAGACACAAATGTGCAACTTCAACGGGAGGGGAACCGTCCACTGTAAGTTCTTTGCATCCCTTCCCAAGGGGTACATCAGTTATGGTTCCACCTAAGAGCTGATTTAATGCCCCACAACAAATTGGAATTTAGAAGCTTTCATCCAGCGTCGGCTGCCTCACCCAACTGATCCCTCTGTCCAGCACATCACACTGCTGACTTGATACATCCACATAAAGACGGGGTCACTTCAAAATAAAAGTATCAGAGGGGTAGCCGTGTTAGTCTGGATCTTGCTGCTTTTAAAAATAAAATAAAAATAGCACTATTTCAGGAGAAAAGAGCAAGGAGAAGCCACTGGATTCATGTTCCTCCTCCTTTTTCTGCCAGTTGGTTGCCTTCCCCATTTAGGACTATGTCACAGGGCAGCCCTGCCTGTAGCACCCTCCATTGTCAGGCCACAGTAGACAAGTGCACCTGCTTCAATTTCCCTTGGGATGACCCATAAAAAGAGCACAGTTTCTTTCATTGTCTGAAAAAGAGTCCCGCCTCTGGTATAAATTTATTCATGTACATATACAGTAATCTGTCAAACCCTCATGATACAACTCTTCCCCCAATTCCCCCTGTAAAACATTTCAAGATGCAGTGATTATCCATTCCCCTCTCCAGGGACATACTTCCAGGTGACCACCCATGAGTCCACCAGCACTTGGTTCCTAGTTTCTTTCTGCTCTTGTTCGAGAGTCTCACACTCTAGGCTATCCACCTGAGGGTCCAGTCTCATGACTCTTGTACCCTAACAACCTCCTGGAAGTGGCTCTAGCCAATTTCTCCTTCTTCCCAGATCTTTTTTATAATTATTGTTTTTTATTTATTTTCATTTTCTTTTAAAGAAGTTTTAACATGCACACAGACATTGTATTTAACTATGACAAATACAGAGCAGGAGTATGCATTTAATAACACACAATATGAAATATTCATAGCTAAATAATTCCTTAGCCATCCTCCCTCCCCGCCAAAATAGCTTCCGAAGCCCAACCTACCTGGAATCAGTTTGTAATGTTCTCATGAAAACCAAGTGTCTTCATAGTGGGGTCTTGTACTCCTATAGATTAATGCTGGTTTTCCCATGAGGGTTGTGTTGGTTAGCTCAGTTATCCAATCAAAGAATGTGGGTGGAAAATGACTCTTTGGCGCACTATAAGTGCTGCAGCTATCCTTTTCCTGGCATTACTCAGAGTAGATCTTCTGGAATGTTCAAAACAGAGGCTTGATGCTGGGGAAACCCCTACCCCAGTCACCTTAGAGCACCATACATTTTCTTCCAAAATGTGGATATACTTTGACATTCAAAGACTATCTGAGACAGGTTTGCATTGGAGCTGTCATATCACCTCCAACATTTACTGTGTGGGGTGTCACGGAGTGTGGGGGAGTCAGGGCCCTGTACCCCTCACTTCCTGCGATTCACTGTGACTCTCAGGCAGCCAGTAAAACAGAAGGTTTATTAGACGACAGGAACACAGTCCAACACAGAGCTTGTAGGTACAGAAAACAGGATCCCTCAGTCAGGTTCATCTTGGCGGGTAGGAAGCCCAGACCCCAGTTCTGGGCTTCTCTCCATTTCCCCAGCCAGCTCCAAACTGAAACCCCCTCCAGCAGTCTCACCCAGCCACACACACCGGCTCCTCCTCCAGCCTTTTGTCCAGTTTCCCAGGCAGAAGGTGTCACCTGGCCCCAACTCCCTCCTAGGCTCAGGTTACATGTTCAAGTATCATCCCTCAAGTGAAGTCACACCCTTATATCCCACCACCATCTAATATCAATGCAGACAGTAAACTAGTAATACTCCCATGCACCAGGTTAATACTCCCTACTCCATCACATGGGGTGTGCCCAACTTTATGCAATCTCTATTTAGAATTTTGCTCTAAAAGAAATACAGAAACAGATCTGGATGTTCTGCATAGATTGTGCCAGATGCTCTCCCACCTGTCAGAAGCAATGGAGGGGCTTAGCTCCTTCTCCATTTTTCTTTTATGGCATAGCCAGTGGGATAAATGAAGGAATTCAGCGATTTGTATGTGTTACCCATAAAATGTTTTCGGCTCACATACTTTTTCGTGTTAGCCTGTATCCGCAAAAAGAACAGGAGTACTTGTGGCACCTTAGAGACTAACAAATTTATTTCAGCATAAGCTTTCATGGGCTACAGCTCACTTCTTCGGATGCATAGAATGGAGCACACAGACAGAAGATATTTATATATACAGAGAACATGAAAAGGTGGAAGTACGCATACCAACTGGAAGAGTCCAATCAATTGAGATGAGCTATCAGCAAGAGGAAAAAAAACCTTTGAAGTGATACTTTTTAAGGTACACTTCAAGTGGAGTGTTATTAGTGTCCTGCCAACAATTCTGCAGCTCCTTTATAATTTTGAGTCAATGCTAGTTATAGGAAGGACCATGTTTTATTGGTAGCTGATATTTATCACAAATATATGAACAGGATTTTAAAGTTGTCTGTTCAATAATATCTTTTATGATTAATATGCCCTTGGTTAGCCAGGCAGATCTGAGCTTAGAGCTACTAGCAAATTTAAATTGGGGATTGTTCCAGACTGGCATGGAAAGAACGTTGATGAGATTAGAAGTGGCAATGGGCATGATTTTCTGAAGAACACTCCAAGAGGAGGTAAATATTATTTTTCCTTAAAGATGCAGGCAACTGTTTTAAAAATGGAAGTGCAGAGAGAGAGACACAAAGGGGTTAACTAATTTTTTTCAATCTCAAAATACAGTGCGGATTGGGAAGAGTTGGTGGGACAGAACCGTTTTATTAAAAATCTGAATAGAAAAGCCAGGTGATCTAAATACAAATCTGGTAATCCCACCTCCCATTTGGTCATGATTTCCTACATATCTTGTGGGTCTGTGATGTCTTCATACTCCATAAGAAATGTTGCATAACTCTATTCCTGTGAAAGTTGAAGCAGGAAATGTAAGTAGAATTAAGCTAAATATATACATTAATCATGGTCCTATATTAATTTTTAATAGCTTCTACTTTTCCCAATAAAGATATTGGCAGTGAACACCATTTCTCCATGGCTTTTCTCTGAGTGTGACATCTATGTTTTCAGATACTGTTTTTGATCAATCAGAGCATGCCTGATGTCTAAGTAGGTTCTCTCTTTACATGAAATGAAAGGAAGATGATTGTATTTGAGATGGATTTGGTCTATGAGAAATATCCATCACTTGAGACTTGTCTCAATTTATCTGAAGTCCTCATATCTCATTGAAGTATGCTGGAAGCAGTATTGATTTTTCTACCTGGATTATCTACCTGGATCTCCACAGGTTCTGAGGATCGCATGTCTGAACCCAACTCCTCACACCCTCGAAAATCATCCCTTAGGGTCCTACAGTGTGATGTTGGCATGAACTCCTACAGTGTGGTGTTGGCATGAAGGAGATTCTGGGCCTTGGGGTGGTAGAAAGGAAAGGGAAGTACATTGGTTTAGTTCCACCTTTCCCTTGATTTTGATGCCTTCCCATCCCATTTTTGTTTCAATTTCTCCCTTCTGTCTTTTGCCGCATAGGGCTCATAGACAATACAGCTGCAGTATTACTGCAACGTTATTACATGGCTACTTGTGCCTTGTAAAATAAAGCATAACAGTGTTTTCAGTGTGTCATGAATTCAGTTTATTATGACTATAAAAAATAAATATGGACTAGGAATACTGCTAGCTATGTGTTTTTTCAACCCATTTTTCGTATTACTGAAATAATGTTTTAACTAAATTGCAGTTTTTTCATATTGCATACTTCCTGTGCTCATTTTCATTTGTTAATGTACCTGGGAAAGTTATGATGCTGAACTGAAAACTTTCATTCTCACTTTTCTTCTGCAATAAAAAGGCTGCATGTATTTGTTGCTAAGGCTTCATTTTCCGAGTTGAAAGAGGACCAAAACCAGACTCCTATTGAAGGTCAAAAGCAAGGACTATTAATAAATCAGTAAAGGCATCAGATTTCTTAAATTATTTATTTTTTAATTATTGTAATTAGTAATATTTTAATGTAGCCTAGAATAAATGAATTGATTACTGATTTTTATGATGGCTTCAGAACTGAGAGAACTTCTGAGCCCAGGCTTAACAAATAGGGTGATAAACTGTGAATACATTGTTAAACATTAGCCTGGAAGTGAAAGATAAGAAAGCACCTGCTTTGTCTGCAGATCAAGCAAGTTGTCAGTCAAAACATAGCTGAGGAGTTTAAGAACTGAGGGGAATCTAAGTTCAGGACACAGGAAGGGAAACATAAAACCAGACAATATGCCAATTAATGGAATTATACTGAAAAGATTGAAAAGGGGCTTCCCTCAGGAGACCATATTGAATTAACCGTTGTCTTTTCTTTCATAAGGACAAAAGCATAAATGAGCTAACTATGAGAGGATGAAAATATTAGAAATGGTGAAGAATTACAGAACACTAGTTTGCAATTACTGTGAATTTATTATGCTCCAGTAGCATGTTCTAATCTGGTCTCCTCTCCCCTCTGAACAAACATGCTTTCCTTAAATTCCAGTGCAAAAGGAAGAATCCCTTTCAGTTCCAGTCACACTATGAAACTGATTATGATCAGCAAAAATTCAAAGAGTTAAATGAACAGAGGAGACATCACTCAAGTTGTCTGTCCATCATCTGTATTGACATTTTCAGGCTTTGATTTATTTAACACAGTTGTGTTGGTGGCATTCATGAGCAATGCAGGCCCCAGTGCTCCATTCCCCATTAAGTACAAAGACAGAGAGGGGCAAGATAGTAGGAATGGCATGGAAGCGGGGGGGGGGGGGATTCAGAGCTCCTCCTGCCTCCACCCCATTCCATGCATTTAGGACTCTGTTGGTCAGCGTAGGGGATGGAGTTAGAGAGAAGCAGCTTTCTTATGGCATGTTCCCTTCCTAACTTGACAGGTATCTCCCTGGAAGCTGAATCTCTTCAGTTACAAGGTATGGTGCAGGCAAGGGTGCTGTTGTGTCCAGAGGACAACCTGGGCTGCCCAGGTCCCCAGGGTGCTGGCTGCTTGTGGAGTTGGGTAGTCCTGGGAGACAACTCACTGGGGAGTCGGACACCTATAAGCAAACCAAAAAAATCTGTTTTGATTCTCCAAAAACAAAATCTTTCTTCCCTCCAACATTTTTGACTTTCGTCCCATGTCAGGATGAAAAGTCTTTGCAAATAATCAAAATGTTTTGTGGGAGGGAAACTCCATTTTCTGACCAGCGCTAACCGGTTCAGAGCGAATCAGAATGGCTAATTACTTGTGCATGTTCTCCAGCAATATGATTGTAGTTAGCTATGGTGCTAATTAGTGGCACCAATTGAGGGTTCTATCCATCAGAAAAAGTTCAAACTTCACAACACCCCCATCACCATGACCTGCAAGTAGCATCTTTTACAGGAACTTTCCCTGAAGCAGAGGGGACACTTTATAGGAGAAACTCCTTTCCTATGCAACTTATCGATTATCAACAGGGATGGAACGCCTTTTTGTTAATCCTTCTTCTAGAACATAGACAAAAATGCCAGCTAAAGCACATTGCATTGCTTACTAATGCAAATATAAAATAAGTATCTTCAAAACAGTGATAAAAGAAAACCTTATTTGTCCTGTTAGGAAACCCTCTCTTCAGAAGGGAAACTCCAATCTACCATGCAAATCCATGCTTAGAGCTACTGCATGCATTTATGGACATTGGAAATTCACTCTAGGAATCCTTATAAGAGCAGATAATCGCTGCATGCACGTCAGTTATTTCTCAAAGTTAAAATGGCAGCTGCTGTACTTCCTTCTCCTCCCCAAAAAGAATTCCAGAGGCAATTACTCCTTGTTATGGACTAATCATTTGCCAAATTAATTTTGATAAATCAAATCCCTGTTGAGTCCTGTGCAAGGGAGGGGAATGTTGGCTCTCATAAATTTTCAAATGAGCAAACTGATATTTTTTAATTTGCTTAAATGAGGATTGTTCCCTAGATGTAACACTGTGTGCCAAGTTTGAGCCTGGAGCAAATGTTTACGGCGGAGTTATACAATGGGAGTTTAACATCTCACAGCACTGCACAAGAAAAGCCCTCTGTCCAATTGCTTTATGTCAGATTACATCTCTGCCATCTCAGCTGTTAGTGGGTGTCTCAGGAAACACTCTCCTAATCTTTCATGGGGTGGTAACAGGTGAGAAAAGGAGTTTCATGTAGTGTTACATTCCTCTTGTTATGTTTTCCATGGCTCTAACTAATGCTTCAAGTAATGGCACAATGTATCAAAAATAGAGTGGGCATGTCCAGAGGAAATATTTCAATGTCTCCCATAAAAGCAGGCATAGTGTTTTGACTTATTAGAGGATAGTTCAAACCACAGATGCATCATATCTGACCCATCCCATCTTTATAGACAATATTAACTGAGAAGAACGCTGTGGTTATTACCCAGGCCATTTCACAGAAGCATAAATGATAAGTGCCATCAATAATTCATCTTATTTATTTTCTCCTTTTACAATGCTCATGGAGAAAAGTAAATGGCTGTTGCTTCCACAGTTCTTCTCTTCCCTTCCCCTCCCCATATATACTGTATAGCAAATTATCATTACATGGAGGAATGCCAGCTCCTAGTTCTGCACATCGCAAATGTTGCGGAACAGCAGCTCATCAGTTGTCTTGGTTAGTGTTGCAAAGCCAACTTTCTTTTTGTGTTCTGAGCAGTGCTCAGTACTTTGACACAACATAAGCTCTTTTGCTTTTATTGTATAATAATGAGTTTAGTCACCAAGGTACGATCTTACTAAATGAAGTAGGCAGAATAATAATTCAGAGATTGTGCTGACTACAGTATCTATAGACAGCCTAAAACAGCTTCTGTGGCTGCTGCCCACAAATACTCCACAGAATTATGCAGTAGCAGAGCTGCGCCCTATTCTGAGGTGTATCTCCTCAGAAGCAGCCGTATAATGTCTGAAGTGACATGAAAACTGTGTCCTTCCAGTGGTGGGAGCAGTCTCTACCCTGTGCAATGTCATACCTGACAGTCCTACTGATGAGAATGATACATAGAACTGGAACTGCACTAGGGGATAGATTCCTCAAAGGATTTTAGAGATAAATACAAAGTCTCCCTTACTGATAGGTCCCTTATTACTGAGGTCTGGGGTCCTACCATCCCTCCCCAGTACTTAGGTTCGTATAGGATATTTCACCACACACACACACACACACACACACACACACACACACACACACACACACACACACACACACACACACACACAGTGACGATTTGGGGGTTTTTTTAGACAGTCACCAAGTAATGTTTTTTTTCACCTTCCAAGGTCACACAACCCCTTCAAAAATGTTTCCAGTCATGTCAGAAGGGAGTGTCCTTATTTTTTAATAAGACCCCCAACGAAGTTGCTGTTCAATATTTGTAGAGCTTACAACATGCTTAGCACCAAACAAGACAAAACAAAAGAAATCCCTCCTGGAAATACTTGCAGTCTGAAAAATGAATAGAGGATTCACTGGGAAGACTAGTGTAAGTATTAACCTTTGAGTTTATATATATTAGAGCTGTACAGTTGAGAGAAGTTCTGATTGGAAAAGGATTTTGAGATTCTGAAACCGGGCTTCACTTTGAGTTGGAAGGAAATCCAAAAATTTCTAACTTCTCTGCAAAGGAAAATTCTGAAAAAAAAAATCTTTGTTCTGGGTGATTCCAACATTTTGTTTCAACAAAATCTAAAGTTACAATTCAATTTTAACCTTTTTTCTTTTCAATTATTATTAATATATACTAATAGAAAATCAAAACAATTTTGAAGCAAAAAGTTTTTTCAAAATGAAAAATTGAAATGTTTCATTCTAAAAATGTCAAAATGTGATGTTCTGTCATTGTTGAAACTTCTTTCTGTTTTTCTTGGTGAAATTCATCAGATTTCAAAAAACACAAAAGAGTTGTGAACACAGCAATTTGTTAAAAAGTGTGGACGGATACTCACAGATTATTTTTTTCCAGTGTTTATCCCACTCTAAAGAATTCTAGAGCCAGCCTGATAAATGTTGGATTATACTGATTTCTTTAAGATTAGCCACACTCTTTTCCATGATCACACTCTAACCTAGGGGTACTTAATGCCATCACTTTACGGAATTATCAAAATATTGCCAAACCAAGTGAAGACTAAGGGGGGACCTGATAACAGTCTTCAAATATGTTAAGGACTGTTTATAAAGAGGAAGGTTATCAATTCTTCTCCATGGTCATTGAAGATAGGACAAGAAGGGCTTAATCTGCAACAAGGGAGATTTAGATTAGGTATTAGGAAAAACTTTCTAACTATAAGAGTAGTTAAATTCTGGAATAGGCGTCCAAGGGAGGTTGTGAAATCCCCATTATTAGAAATTTTTAAGAACAGGCTGGACAAGTACCTGTCAGGGATGGTCTATGTTTACTTGGTTCTGCCTCCATTCAGGGGGCTGCACTTGATGACCTCTCAAGGTCCCTTCCAGCTCTACATTTCTGTCATGAAATTGGGTTAATTTCATTGGAATTCTGTTTTGGGGGGGAAAGGAAAAAATATGAGAATGTCAAAACATCCTGTTTTGATGCTGCCTGAATAGCATATTTTGATTTTTCATTTTGAATTGACTTTTTGTTTTCATTTTTAAAGTCAAAATTAAACATTTCAAGTGACACAAAAGAAAAAACTTTTGGAATTTTCCTTCCTGGAAAATTTCACAGTTTTCCATCTACATTCCAATTCAGAACAAAGACAAACTTAAAAAAACTAAATCCTTTGCAATACAACACTTCCATCCTCCATGCAGTTCTGCCTGTGATCTCCTCCAGTTCAAATCAACCTCTGTTGATGGTTGTTTATAGTCAGTAGAGTGTAGTGGCAGTAATTGGTTATGTTTATGTTTATTAATTACAGTCTAGTAGTGGGGAAGCTGAGGTCTAAGGGTGAAAGGAAACACAGGGACAATGCTCTACAGAATCAAACATTGTAGGTAAATTCTATTATGCAAGAATCTGGGATTCTCCTTGTGTGATAATCAAAATACCTAGCTGGATGGTTAGCCTATAACTAGTAGTTGGTGAACCATCAAAAGGCTTGGACATCCAGTTCTTATAAGCAGGGCCACCCAGAGGATTCAGGGGGCCTGGGGCAAAGCAATTTCAGGGGCCCCTTCCATTTAAAAAAAAAGTTGCAATACTATAGAATACTATATTCTCGTGGGGGCCCCTATGGGGTCTGGGGCAAATTGCCCCACTTGCCCCACCCCCCACCTCTGGGCGGCCCTGCTTATAAGCATGAAGTCTCTGATTTAGCAAAGTATTTATGCATGGGCCTGTGTGATTTCAAGCATGTGTGTAAACTTATTGACTTCCATAGGACTATTCCAGTGCTTAAAGTAAGGTACATTCTTCAACTCCTTGCTGAGCTAGGAACTAAAACATTTTGTGCTTATCCAACCTGTGACAGATATTGCAATCTCATGCCATATCACTGTGGGTCAGGGATTGTAGCAACTTTGGAGGTATAGGTTATCACAAAAACAATGGGAGGTGATAACAGTGAATCACTCATGTTCTAAAAACCTCCAGAGAGGTACCACCCCATGAGAAAGCTTGCATATACTGGTTCAAACTGGGCTTTCCAGAGACCAACAGACAAAGAGAAGGGTCTTTTGATATAAAAGGCTGAGCTGAAATTGATTCTGGACCTCTTCTGTCCAAGCGGGGCGGGGGGGCGGGTAGCTCTTGCAGAAGTGTTGGGAAGACTTTGCCCTAGTAGGTCCCCATAAGACTGAGAGGTGACCTCTGGTAAGCTTAGTACAGGCATAGGTTCTTGGTGGTGGGTTTATGTATTATGTTTTCCTTAATGCTTTTGTCTGAAGCATAAATATGCTTGCTTAGAAAAAGCTTGTAACGTGTAACTGCTGACAATACGCTCTTTGTAGCCTTCGGAGAGAAAGCAACCTACAGGTGCTAGTCTTGAGGCAGTCTGGCTTGCTGGGGATATCACAGTATAAGGCAGGGAGCTGTGCAGCCTCAACCCCCCCCCCCCCCGTCAGGAGGGGAAGAGAGACATGGGTCTCCATCCAAATGAGGTAATGGCTGGGAGCTGGAAACCTTAAATGAGTGCCCTTGAGGGAGAGGCGGAATAAAGGGAGAGTTACCCTGAAGCTGTGGCATAGACTATCTTCGGTCTGCATAACTGATTGTGAACTCTCATGGCAACATCCTTCCCTCTTTAGACTTCCATTATTTTTTGCACCTGGTCAGTCAAGATATTGCACAAGAGGAGCCTTTCTCACAGTATTTTGATATTGCTACTGCCTGCTTAGACTGGAACCTAGAAATGGATGAATATACAAAGCAATGAATACCTTTCTTGAACCTCTGAAGGTTGTGTTAGGGTTCAGTTTAAGCAAATGTTCGTGGCTTTTATTTTTTTCCAGACTTGTTCCTCCATCTCTGTTTACTTTGTGTATAACATCACAATTTTGAGGGAGATGTGACTTTCTGCATTGGTACTATCGGTCCATTAGCACTGTTGCTGAGTCCTTTTGCATTTATTACCTTCTAACCACATTTTCCCATTTAATAGTGCACATCATAAAACTTCATAGTCTGCCACAAAGACAAGTTAATGGTGTCACTTTAGAGAGCTCCTGGGTGAGTTTATTTTGTTTTTTTCCAATGACCATTTCAGTTAACTAAAAAAATCATTTTAGTAGCCCCAGTTTAGTTTATTATATTTATACATTAAGATGACATAAAAAACATTTTTTTATTTTTAATTCTGTAATGGTACAAGACATCTTAGGATCTGAAAATGAAAATCAAATCCCTTGCTATAGGACACAGAGGCAAGATGTTGCTACGATGAACACTGTATGCAAGGCCTCCCTGTCTAGACAGATGCCAGAATTTTAGGGTAGTGTTTTCATAAAGACTTCATAAAGTTGCATGTGAAGTTCTGGACATAGAACATGATCTATTTTATCCTCTTTAGATTCTGAGTAAAATAATTTAAAACTCTTAAGTGACTTAGATACTTAGGAACTTGGGCTTCTAAATCAAAGTGCTTTTGAAAATTTTACCCACTGACAATATGCACGTCTGAGACATGCCATTTTTACATAGGACCTAGTTGGGTATCTCTTGAAAATCTAAACTAGGTTATTTTCAAAAGGAAACAAGGTTTGTTTTGTAGCTGCTTTGTGTGAGCAGATTTATTAATATCTTCCTGGTCTTGTCATTTATGGTCAAACATGCAGTAATTAGAGGAGGGGTCCCAGGACTCCAAGGAGCAAGGAAACTCCCTGGCCTAGTCCTTTCAAGCATCTTGGGTATGAGAGTATCTCACCTCATCCCAACACCAGGTTTAGAGGTATTTTTATAAAAGGAAGAGGGAAGGAAAAAAGTCAGGTTAAATAGAAGTCTAAACTCAGGATATGTGATCATTTTATCCTAACATTCACCGATAACTGCCAACACTCATTTCTGTGTAATCAGGCAGGTCTGTCATAACTGCAGCATGAAGCTTTGCATTCTCTTTTTATTTTCAATGATTCTCTAGTTGCTAGATTGAATAAACTATTTTCTTTAAGATAAATTGTAGTTGTGGACTGCTGGGATTCTTGTTGTGAGCTATCCAGAGGAGAGATAAGTTTGAAGGTAGCCAGTCTCTTAGGTGAATTTGAAAGAAGGTCCGAACCTTAGCTCAGTTTGGGTTCTTGATCAAAATGTCCTATCTCACAAGGTGCTGTTGTCACTCCAGCAGAGTAAACCCAAAGCACAGAAGTCATTTGAAGAAAACACAAGCTTGTGTTATCTGAGGAGAGACAGAACAGAGTTAAAGGGTGTCTGACTTAGAGCAGAATGGAGTGCATTCCCAAAAGGTGAGGCCAAGATGCTGTCTGAGGTCATTTAGGAGTCTGGATGTACAATGAGTTGTGGTAACCAGATACTGGAGATTGCAAGGGCAAAAGGATCAGGCCCTTTATTTGAGATTATGCTGGCAGACAAAAGAGGGTGACTATTTACCACTTGTTTCTATACTACATCCTTTCTGTGATTTTGAATATATGCTTTCTGGCACTGGAATTTTAATATATAGCTAAGGCACGGCAGCTCTTAAAAGTGGAGAATTTCCAACTACTACTACAATGTACATAACTCTTTGGGTCTCAAATCATCCTGACATAAGTCAATCAAACTTGACAGAGTTACACAAGGGTTGAATTTAGCCCATTAAGTCTCAGGCGAGAACTTATGGTCCATCAAACATGGCCTTATAAACCCAGAAGATAAAAATCCACCTATACTTTATCTCCTCATCTTAACTCTCATAATGCTGTCATTTTTCAGCTGCCTATTCGGTTGATTTACACTATTTATATTGATGACTTTAGCACTTTGTTCCTTTTTGTTAAGAAATCTGTCTGCATTGCTTATTGACTACTCACTCCTTTAACAACTTCAATGCCATAGACAATCTACGTGCAGGGACTTTGCAGGTTGTATTGCATGTCATTGCTTTCAATTCAATGCCATGACTCATGTTGTACAATCATAGGGGTGTCATGCTGTGCTTCACATCCAATATACTGATGGGTGCACATTCCGATGGGTGCAAGAGTCTTCTGCATAGGGCAGCTCTCTCATATAAGGAGGATAAATCTTTACCAGGAGAGGTTTGGAAGGAGTGTGCTCTGTTCCCTTGATCCCCCAACAGCCCTGTGGGGATTGATCTTCAGCCTGAGCTCCATGGCACCTAATAGACAGCTCAGTTTCTGCACAGTCAATGAGCTTCCCTCTCTTTAAGTCAGTTGGCACCTCATGCTCTGTCTGACATCCCCAGCATCAAGTTTTGTCTCTTCTTTATTCTAGACTAACTACAATGCTTTTGCATGTTAATAGTCCAGGCTGGAAGTGTTAGCTAGAATCTACTTCACTCTTGCTCCTTAAAGATACAGAGATCATCGCATTGTCTACACTAGAGAAATGTGCTGTTCTAACAGCTGTTTGCCCCTATAAAATGCTTGTGAAACACCTGTGGCCATACACAAATTGGCTCCAACCAGCTTACATGTGTTCCAAAAGCTGTTTGCATTATACTTGCTTTGAGCAGGTCTAAGAGCTGTTTCAATCTAAACCATTCTATAGTGCCTATGTGAATGGCACTAAAACAAGTAATACAGAAATGGCTTAGCGAGTTCTCTCACACAGATGAGCAATGCAGTGGTGGCCTTGGATACCTGCTTCAAGCCAGTAAGCACAGCAACCAAAAGGGTTTAGAACAGTGCTAATGGGGACATGACAAAGCTGTAATGAATCAGCAGAGATAGTGTGGACACACTGAACTACTTGTGCTTAAACCAATGCAATCAAATGAGTTTAATTAGGAATGGTTCAGTTCTCTAGTGTAGACACAATGTTTGTTCTACACAGTATCAACTATAAATTTCAGATTAATTTTGATCTGCTACAGATCTGATCTGTGGCAGGGTAGAATCCTTTCTGCTGAGGTACCACAATCCAGCACGATGTATTTACAGTAGCTTATAATATACCCAGCTCCATATTACCTACTTCACAACTGAAAAAAAATTGATTACAGAACATTAGAGAATTTGATGTAAAAGGAGCAAGCTGAGACATTTCCCAATCATCAGGTTTTAGCAACAATTTCCAAATGCCATTAATGGGGCGATTCACTGGGATGACTAAAGAAACATTAATGATTTTGTCTGTAAATCACCTCTTTTATTACATCTTTCCCAAATGTTTATGCTATGCTAAATCCAGAGCAATTGTCTTGTTATGCATATATCATATTAGATAAACCCTATCATTTTTGCTCAGTCCCTCAATGACTGACTTCAAAGACTGTGTTTGTATCAAGAGTAAAGATTTCAGTGTCTGAATATGTATAGTTAATTGCATAACACAGATAGAACTATGACCCAAGAACTGAATGCCAGCTTGCAAGGGGGTTACCAGAATGTCCTGATTCTAGTATGTACATCATGTTTTACCAAAGAATGTCATATATGTCTTAAATAAAAGCCAAGGTCACACTGGTCATTAATATCTTTGTGACAAGTATGTACAGATACTATGTAAGGAATTATGTGTATATATACTGAAAATATGTACCAAGGTATAAATCATCAGCAGAGGTGAAAACAGCTTTTCCTCCAGTCAGGAGGGAAGAAATTTAGAGCTGTCTGTTGGGAACTAAATTAAGCACTATAGGCTAACACAGTGGATGCTTGTTTACATATGAAGTCAGATGTTAATGAAAGATGTGAGGTCAACAGGGAAGCTGCCCACAGGAAAATCAAGCCACGGGTGGTTATCCTGTTTCTGAGGTCAGATAGTGAGCTTTGTGGGTATATGTAAGTGAGAAAGAAGACATCCCCACATCCTGCACCTAGGAAATAAATGGGCAAAGCGTTTACAGTCATGAAATCAGGATCTCAGGCAACCTTGGCTGAAAAACTGCAAAAGACATTGGGGTGAGAAATTTCTTTAGACAGGAGGTTAACTTGTTAGTTAAGTTTAGCCTTTAGAATGCATCTTATGATTTTATTTTTAAAAATAACCTTTTGTTTCCAGTGTCCTTACTCACTATCTCTTGAGATTTGAACCTTTGATTATAAACTTATTCTTGTTTTCACGATAAATATATCTAAGTGCTGTGATGTTTAGGAAAGTGATGGTCCAGAGCTGAATCTTACAAGTTGATGTGTATGCTGATCTTTTGGGGGTATTTCTGTGAGTAGCTAGTGTCAGTGGCTGGATAACACAGGGGACTCAGGGACTGGGGTGCACCTATTGTTAATCTGCAAGGCAAAGTGAGGGCTGGTGTAGCCCAGAGGAGAGAATTTGAGTGGCTAGAAGGCTGACACCCAGCTAAGCACAAGCAAGGACTCCCTCATGCTGGAGACAGCAGGTAACAGGGTATGCAAGACTGAGAGTCACCTTGAGAATTGTAACAAGGACATGACGTGGTTTCTGACTGATCACCTTTCCCCCCCACATCTCCCTTGTAAATTCCACCTAAAAAGCACCTAATGGTCAATAAATCAGTAGCTGTTTGATTTAACTGGACAGTGATGTACATAACCAGAGCCATTGAGAGAAACTATTTTCATAGCACTCAGAGTAAATCTGTGGGGAGGAATATGCACCCAATGACAGTGGGGTAAATTTCATAAACTTGCTCTTCATTTGAGGGTACAATTTGCAAATCTGACTGCTGGATTAGTAGACAGAGGCTGACCTCAACCTGGCTGACAATATTTCTGTCTCAGTATACTGGGCTACAAGAATGCAAACAATATCCCTATGTATAGCTTAACAATAAAGGTCATGTTACTTGGGCTTTGTGCTGATAGCTGATGCATAAGAATAAATTCCTAGTTTGTTAAAATGGTCTGTTTTAGTTAAGGTTGATAGCAATTCCAAATTGATAACTGGAAGTGCATTAATATGAATTTATAAGAAGAATGTGCACTTCTATTAGGAGAAATGAATATTGATGTCCGTAGTATATAGAGACAAATTAAATTCTAATGATTTCGTAATAAAGTAATTTGTTCATTGATCGCAAGGGGATACAAGCAAGAAATTGCTAATGGTAAGCCAAAGTAATTATTTTTCAGCATCTAATTACACCTACACAACTGATTTGGGCTACATTTGCTGAGCTAAATGATGATACAGAATGTCTCACTGAGGTTCCCATTCATCGTTAAAAGCAAGTTCCTGGCCTTTGACAACAGGGCAGAGCTGCTCCAGAAAGATAATTTAATATAATTAGGAGGATATGATGTTTACTAACTGCATAGTGTACTTTCTTTAGATTAAATCAAACTGGAGAAGGCTGGGATATTATTCCTAATATTAATTTTGTCATCTTAGATCAAACTTGCCCAGTTTTCTGCAGATGTTTGCCCTCCCTACCCAATCTGACTTGGACTTAATAACAGGAAAGATGCAAAATTGCAGAGAATCAGAAAGTTACAATAATAATGGCGGTGCTGGAGCTTCAAAAGAGAGTCATACAGCTTTAAAGAGAAACATACTCCTGACTTACTTTACTTTGCTTGGCCTTTGAATGAAGCATGTTGGGAAAATTCAAACATAAAGGAGATTAGGATTTTCATAGTGCTCCGGTGAACCGTTCATAGCAAACACAGTTTATTCAGTTAATTTTGCCCTACAGACTGATTTTTATAAATTTGTCTATGCAAAATAATTTAACCAGCTAACAGAAGGCTGCTCAAGGATGGCATTTACCACAAGCTTTTGCTATTTGTTATTATTTCTATCTAATTGGTCACCTTATTCACATGGCATTGTTTACACTCCCTCCCTGGATGAGTGTAATTATAGTAAAGAGAGGACACATGTGGAGAAGTCACTGGGATGTGTAAAGAAGAGCAGGTTAATCATTTTTGAGGTTAGGAGGCACCATCAGAAATAGAAGATTTTTAGGATATTTTGAAGGTTGCCTGCAAAGGATTTTAATAAACAAAGCTTGGGTCTGGGCTGGGAGGCTCACTCTGAGCTGCAGTGTAGACATAGGATCTTGTTTGGTCCAGGGCTCACTTCTCCTTCTCTCCAGCCAGACTAGGGGCAGAAGAGCAAGCCTTGAGATCTTCAAGAAAGGGAGACTACCTGGTTCAACTCCACAGCTACAGCAACCTTCAGGTGGTGCACTACCAGCTGGTGTCCCTCCTGCTGCTCCTTCTAAGGTGGATGCTGGGCCAGGTGCTGATGAGGATTAGGAATCTCTCTCGCCTTTGATTCAGTTTATCCCTTTGAGTCTGCAGGGGAAGAGCTTATGGAGTTGAAGTGCCCACCTTGGAATGGGACCTTGGTTCACCTGCCTTTCAAAGAGTTTGCAGATCACTTGTTCCCTGCAACCTCTTTGAAGTGGGTTCATTTAGGTAACGAGTGGATTCTCTTTCTGCCCCCCCCCTCCTTTTCCAATGTACCCTGCCTCTTTCCATGCACTCTTTTTCTGCACCAGTGCCTACCTTTCACTCCCAAACAGCACAATAAAATTCCAAGATGACTATTACACTACTTCCATTTCCAGCTGAAATGTAACGAACATCCCAAATTCTGGCTGTGAGCTTAAAATCCATTTCCCACAAACATTCGTATGAACAAAATTTGGCTTGAGGGGATGTGATCATGGAGAGTTAGGAATTTAGTTTTTAATTTGCTGAAATGTTTCAAATAACATTTCTCTTTATTTGCCTCCTTTGATTCAGCATAATAAATATGCTCTACAAAGATGGGAGACAATTATGTATGCTGGTTATTAAAAGGAAAAGCTTTCCTGTTCCATATATATTTCAGATATAGTATTGCTTAGGACAGTTTCACCCCTGTGAAACATATTACTCCTGTGCTGCTATTAAGGATGCTATCAAAATGCCTTATCTGCTGTGTAAGAAGCAGTCACATAAATTAAAGATGCCCAGAGGCAGTTTACATTGACACCTAACAGTTTTGAAAAATGACCTAATTTTGATTGCAGTCAGTGTAACTACCTCTTTTGCGTGATAGTCCTTTTTTATTCTCCTCATTCTCCAGCCTCTATTTTTGGCTTCTACAAACACTTACAAAATAGTATTTATTTTATAAAGATTTTTAGAAAAAAACAAAAGGCTTTTCAAAGTATTTATTAGCTGTATACCTGTTATAAGTGGGAAACATTGAATTAAAAGAAAACTGAAAATAAACCAAATTTCCACTTAGCCCTCCTGTGGTTGTTGAAATGAAAGTGTGACTCAGCCTTCAGGGGAAAAAAATTGAAGTTTTTTTTTTAATAGGGCTTTCCTTAATGTTGAAATATCTCACCAACCACAATAACCATTCCTCCTCTTTTCCCAATAACACCCCAGTGGAGCATCTGTTTAGATGTAATGGTTTGAGGAATATGTACCCTTATGCATTATTAGTAGGTGCACACATACCGTGAAACATATTCCTTAAAAGAAATCAAATCACCTTGTAAATGCACCGGATACAATTTTTATTCATAACTGCCCCATCCCAGGAGCAGACCAGAGAATGAAGTCTGACTCAGTCACAATTCTTCCCATCATAGTCTGACAAAGGAGTAATTTACTTCACCCCTTTTCACCGAGTAGCTCATTCCTCTATTTGTGTCTAGCCAGCCACTCTGTCAAATAAGCAGGTGGGCCAACCTAGGGCTCCTCCCACTCCCCCATCCCTGCATGTCCCCTCCCCAACCCACTTGCTCACAGCAGACAGTGTCCAGTGAGTGGCCTCACCAGAGCTGTTCCCTCAATCTGAGCACAGCTGCTCAGGGGAGTGAGAAGAGGCCTTACTCCTCTCACTGCCAATTTAGAGCTATACCAGCCTAATAGACACTGATTTGAAAAGCATGAACATTTATAAAGAAAATAAATATTTGTAATATGAATGTCATAATTTTCAGCACCCAGTTGGCTTTAACGTCTCTGTGGCCCAGTTTCCCTATCTATCAAACAGGGATGAGTCTATGTTACTGCCTCACCGGGTCTTTGACGAATTTAGCCTTACAGTGTATGTAAAGTGCTCTGAGATCCTCAGATGGAATTTGCTATTGGGCCTAAAGTATTATTCGTGTACTAACGATATAAAACATGTATTGTAAGCCAGCCTAACGGCCAAGTCCTATAGCCTTTACATGGCTAAAGAACATCTGAGTTTGACTCCTGATTCTGATCTTTCCATTACAGGAGGTGAGAGTGTTACAAAGGCGCCACTCTCAACTCCTTAGGGAAGGGAATACTTCACGCTGTTATCTTTGTGTCCTCTAGTCTACAAGATAGGGTGACTATAGCAAGTGTGAAAAATCGGGACGGGGGTTGGGGGTAATAGACACCTGTATAAGACAGAGTCCTTAATATCAGGACTGTCCCTATAAAATCAGGACATCTGGTCACCCAAATACAGTATGATCTGAGTGAGAACCAGTGCTGTGAAATGACCCCCATCTGGAAGAGGATGTTACCCACAAAATGCCATCTGATAGAGGGATTGATTGTATGCTGATTTGCATCAGCAGAGGGTCTGTCCCAGAGAGCCACAGTCCCTTCACTGGTATTATTTGGGTGAAACTGCAGGCACGATTTAACCCACAATGTTTATTATTTATGAGTGTGTAATGTAATAACAGCACTCTTCCTAGGGAAACATTATGGTCAGCCAGGTGCCAATGCAATTTGGAATTCATCAGCATCTGAGTGTTTAGTGCTTTGCTGTAAATCAGACATGTGCACACCAGTGTTGAAAAACACTGCGTGTGTCTATTCATTAGTCAATGGAGTGGGAAAGATCAACATATCAGTCATGAAGATATATGAAGTCTGCCTCTTAATGATGTTAGCTTGTAGGCAGATTGTGATGGAACCTTTGTGGCCTGATGACTGTGTTTAATATGTGTAATCCATATCCCAATAAATCTGTAGCTGGCAATCAGAGTGAAGGCACTTTGTTCCATTTATGGAAAGAAGCACACAATGTATTGTGGGGAGCATTAACAATTAACAATGTTTTTCCTGAACATAGGGAAGTTCTTTATTGGATCCAAATTAAAAAGTAATAATGACCCAATAAAAACAATCAGCGTGGGTAATGCTGCTTTTCAAGTCAGGCAAGTTACCCATCAGATCCCATTACTGCTGCAGTCACGTCAGTGTCTGGAGGAACTGGATGCTCCATGGACTGCAACACCACATTAATCACTCCAGTATTTGTCTCTGTGGAGAGCTGTACCAGCAGAAAGTGTGGGTGAGGGCTGACTCACAGCCTACAGTCACCCTTTAAAAGAAAGAGAAGCTGGAGAATACTGTGGATTTCAAACAAACCAACAAATCCTCTGCTCATGATGCAAAGATTAATAAAGAAGGATTTAAAAGAACAGAGCTTGCACAGATTAGGTGGTCAGAATGATGCTTATTTATCTGCAAGTATTGTGCGCAACATTAAGGACTAATTCCCCACCTGGTGTAAGCTGGCTCCACTTAAGTCAATGGAACTATACCTGTTCACAACAGCTGAGGATCTGGTCCTATATGAGTAGTTCTATAGGTTCTTTCCAATATTTCTGGTAGCAGTAATAATGATGGGAGCTTTGTTTTGCTTTTTCTCAGTCACTTAATATATAAATAATATATAAAAAATCAGGAATCTCATTCCAATCATTTTAGGTGATAATGATTTGTTAACCATCAGTTAGAATAAAGTAGTAACCTGCACAGATGATTCAAACTGACTAGGTAGCCAATCTGTCCAGTTAATCTCAAACTAATCAGAAATTGTAGTTATGGTCTCGTTTGCACACTCAAGAGTCAGATTGGGTGAGGGGACGAAGTGTTGGTATTCTACCTGAATTCTAGCCACAATCCCAGAGTAGCTAGATGCTTCTGCTAAAGCAAACAGTGAAATAGTTAACATAGTGGAAATTTACATCGTCTCCACCATGGGGCCCCAGAATTAATACCCCCCTGAGATATATGGTGCAGTCCATACATCCTATAGGAAATGTGGTAAATTGTCTGTAATCTTGGCAAAAGAGCATGCCCGTGGTTCACAGGGGTAAGTTTGGGGTGTTTTTGTTTTGTTTTTCCACATTCATAAGAGCTAGGAACATTTTTAAAATAAAAGCTTGCAAACTAGAAAGAGCAATGAGGCCAAGTGCCAACTTGGTGCACTACCAAGTATTGGTTTAATCTCTGGATACAATTTCATATTTATAGATTTTTGGTTGAATTACAGGATGTAAAATTGTTTCTGCCAAAATGATGCAAACAATAATTCAATTTTAGAGCCCATGAAAACTAGAGATAAAGGTGATGGTGTGGGGGAGGGATAGCAGGCACCACTGAACCAAGCTTATGAACCTTTGAAGGTATTAGCACATTTTTTAAGTACTGCATTTTGAATGACGTATGGTATAGGGCTGAAATTTCAAATCTGGGTAAGACATCATGCGAGTGAACGTGCCGAGGATGGGGTCCCTGTGTGCTTGCTTTTTTTTTTTTAAATGTAGCCAAAAAACTAGAACGGGGGAGGGGAGGTAAGCTTTCATGTAACCTCTCGATCTTACCACTTACCTGTTATTCCTAACAATAGACTATTTCTATTTCTATTTCCACTTCCTTTAAACAATAAAGTACAATTCCCAAATTCCATTTGGGGAAACAAGCTGCTCTTTATCAATATTCACCCTGTACTTTGAGAATACAATGATGATTCTTCAGATCCTGTCCTAAACTGTTGTGAAGGATGTGTGCTGTCCAACATCTACCACACTTCATCCTAAAGAGGGTTTAATTTAATCAAGTGAAGTGTTTCCTGCTTACTGTGTGTACAACATTTACTGTACCTTTGGGAGCCTCCAAATGAAAGGGGCTATATACATGCAAGGACCACATTAAAATTCTACTCCCAAATCTATTTTGGAGGGCAAACATCTTTGTGTTGCAGGTGCATGGCTGGTTATCAGGAAGTTAATGCAGCAAAGAACCTTTTATTATTTCTGGCTCTCGTATTCGGACTGGCTGTCATTCAGGGAAGGGGAAGCTCAACACTGTGTGAAGAATTCACTGTTAATGGTTAATTTCATCCTTTCAGCCCTCGTGGATTCTGTAGAAGACTAGTTATATTTAATTTTTGTCTCAAAAGGGAATTTACTGTTATATGCTTTATATTTAGTTTTTTAATGGATTTTCATAGTTGGGTTGAAAAACTCATTCATGGTCTCTTATTTTAATAATAGTTTGTAATTAAAATTATTTGCATTTTTATTTTAAAACCCCTGAAATTCTGTTTGTACCAAACAGTGTATTGAATTAATCACTCACATTTATTTTTAATCATATGAACACAAGTAAACCCCCTGGAAGGTGAGAGAAGACTATAACAAAAATATCTGAGTGCTTTCCAACATGCCCAATGCCGAGTTGTCCTCGTTACTATTATGGGCCAAGCAAAGTGAGATTTAAAGCACTTCTCAATGGTATTTCTTAGTTTGTCTGTATATCATGTAAATTGAGAAGGCTGTACCCAATCAACTCAAAAATTTCAGGGAATTTTCTAGGTGTCAGTGAGCACAACCCAATTGATTTTTGGTGCAAAGCAGAACACCAGAAAAGCCTGATTCACAGGAAAATCCGGGGACCCTGATTGCCCTGGTGCTGCAGGGGAGGAATCTCTGTTGCCTACAGTAACCAGAGGCAGCAGCTGAACTTGCTGTGTGGGGATATTGTCTGTGTCCTGGGCTCTAACAGAAATGAGATCCCACACAAACACCCTTGAATGCTTCCTGTGTATTAGCACCTCTGAGAGTTTTATTTGTATTACCTCCATCAAGCCACCATCATAATCCTGTGCAGTAACTCTCTCTACAGTTTTTCCTATTCCTCAGCTCTTTCTCCTGGGAGAAGGAGAGAATTCAGCATCCTGAAATTTTACCTCCTCTGGACTCTGCTCACCTCTCTGTAAGGTGATGAGTCACTCCTGTGCTAGGCTTCAGCCAATCCACAAGCCAGGAACTGGTCATGTGACTCCCAGACCAGGTATATAAGCCCCACAGGTGGAACAGCAGCTCAGTCTGGTCAATGTCACTCTAGGACTTGGAACTCTTTTCTCCCTGATGGTGGCAACAGACTCCCCAAGCCTTAGCCTCCTCCAGCCCTGTTCCCAGTCGTGCTCCAGCCTCACTCCAATCCTGCCCTGGATGCCTGATTCTGGCTCCAACCACTAGGCCTGACCATTTCCATCACAGTTTTTGACATTCTCCATCAGAGCTTCCTTCCAGTGCTTTTAACTACCCTCTCAGCTAATGAGATAATTAGCTCCTTAGCTCTTCAACCCCACCCCCTTCAGTCTGATAAGGTAATTCAGTACTCCACTCTTCCATCAGGTCTTTTCTGGGGGAACCAACTAAAGCTTACATGATCAGAGTGCAGGGTCAGCCACTGACTCTAAGTACTCTATCACATGAAGAGTTAGTGGAAATTAATTAATCTGATTTTTTGTCATGCTGAGGTGGAGATGAAGTTGGGACAGTCAGGAACAGATGCCCTCAAGACAGTTTAAGATATGAGTCTAAATGGAGGGAGATACTGCAGGTTGGAAGTGGAGAGAGAAGTGTGAATTATCAGAGTAGAGATGGTATTTGAAGAGATGTGAATAGAGGAAGCTATCCATTGGAAAGAGTACAGAAGGAAAAGAGGGGGTGACTATTGAAGTCAATGGCAAAATTCTAGTTGACTTCAATGAGGCCAGAATTTCACCATAAAGTAGCAGCCAGATGCAGGAGGTAAACCAGGTGATCTCAGAGAGATGGAAGTTCAAGGAGAGAATGCTGAGGAGGAGGAGGGAGCAGTTGGAGCACTGAAAATGAGGCTAGAGACATGGGTATGAGTTAGCCTTGAAGATCTCAGGAAGAGCGGCTAGATCATGTGATATGGGCTTGAAGCAGGTTAGAGGATCCAGAAAGTTTGGAGAGAGATTTATTTTTAGGACAAAACAAAAAGCATGTTTGAAGGCTGTCAGAAAATTGCTAGGTAAGCAAGAATGGTTGAAACTGCATAAAAGAAAGTGAGGGAGTGTTAAAGGGAGCTAGAGAAGTCAGGACTCTGGAGAAAATAGGGCTAAGTGGACAAGTTGGCTAGTGAAAGAAGGATAAGAGGTGTCTGAGTCTGGCTGAAGCCAGCCCGTCTGGAGAACATATGTGGAGGTGGGCAGAGGGGTGGCAGTGAAAAGATAAAGAGAAACGTGCTCCCTGGGTAGCATCAATTTTCTCTGAAGAAATTGACAAGAACCTGAGCAGAGGATGGAAGGAGGTAAAATGGTTTATGGATAGTTATCGTAGAGGTCAGTAACAGGTATCCAACTACTCTGGGATGCCATGGTACTGTGGGGATGGGCACATTACAAATGCCTAAAGTAGAATGAATTGGGGGAAAGTACTAGTGCTAATTTAATTGAATATGACACAGTTGTATGAGAAGAGGATGAATTTGTAGTGGGGGAAGTTGTGCAGTTCTCTGTTTTCCTCCAAGGCCTTTCTGAGGTGTGGGAACAGGAGGTGGGGAAGCAGGGAGCTGCCAGAGATACGTGGGGATAGGTGAGACATGGGGTATGCCTACACTGCAATTAAAAACCTGCAGCTGGTGCCTACCAGCTGACTCAGGCTCTGCCTAAAGGGCTGTTTTAATTGCAGTGTAGACAGCTGGGCTCAGGCTGGAGCCTGGGCTCTAGGACCTGTCAGATGGGACAGGTCCTAGAACATCTACATGGCAGTTAAACAGCCCCGTACCCCAAGCCCTGTGAGCCCAAATCAGCTGGCAAAGGCCAGCCGTGGGTGCTAATTGTAGTGCAGATGTACCCAGAGAGAGAGGAAAAGGGAGCAAAAGAGGGTGGGCTTGAGGGGGGGAGGGCTATGTGCAGGAGACAGTGGAGTTGTAAATGAAGATAATGAAATAATTTGGAGGAGGTCTGCTCAGTGAGGGAAGGGGGAAACTGAGACCAGCAGGAAAATCAGAGATACGGATGGATTGAAGGTCACAAAGAAATTGGGTAGAGGAAATTAGCTGGTGATCAGAAATAGGATCATTGGAGAATGAGAGATCAGAACAGTACTCAGAGAATATGAGGTTCAGACAGAAACCAGCTGGTGGTCAGAACAGTCAATAAGGGAGCACCAGCAACTTCAGTGGTTCATTCCCCATGGCTCTGAATGGAGAATCTACCCTTGTTTAAAATAAAAAAGTCTGGAACAAGCTCAATTGCTATTAACCACTGAAAATAACAGCTTTGCTAAATTCAAGCTACTGACATCTGCAAAGGTATTTACTGCATCCTGATGAAGACTGATGATGCAGCAATAAGTAAAGTAAGTGGCTGGGAATTCATAGCTCAAAAATACTGAGTTGCCCTTGAAGCTTTTCCCAACTGAAGTCAGGTAACTTACTTCAGTGAAATGTGAGAACAAAAAGATGATAGTCCAGAAAGATTTATCTTCCTAGCAAGGCCTTGTATTGCTTATCAAGGTTTACCAGTAGGCCCACTGCCCAAGGCAATTGGTTGCATGGTAAGCTCTGATTAGAAGTGAAACTCTGTGGGCTGAGATTGTTTCCTGATTGCAAATGCAGGGGCTAGGGGATTGTTTGGTAAGCTCTGTGTGTGTTTGAAGAAGAAAGCAAACAGACTGCAAGAGAAGCAGTGGTCCTGAGAGGGAGCAGAAAGACAGACCTCTTTTAGCATGCAACTGACTGGAAAGGCAGGCTTGGCCATTGTAAGCAAGGAAACTGATGGTGTCTGTTTCTCCTGTGTTTGGGGAAACAGGAGAAACCTGTTAGCCCAACATAGGTTGGGCTAACCTATTGCATAAACCTATGGCATATGGCTTTATGCCATAGGTTAGCCCAAAACATTTGGCTTACCACCTGCCTTATATATTCCTAAATTTGCAGCGGCTTGTAGCATACCATCAAGTTATAGATTTTGATTGCACTGCATGACAATTATGGAGACATTCTAAATGACAGCACAGTCTTTCCAATGTTCCCACATTTTCATTCTCTAATTGAAGAAAAGTTATGATCCTATTAGTATAATATATTTTTTATCTAGAAGTTATGGCTCTGTGATAGATGTGTACATTCTTTGAATCCTGTTTAGTTACAATCAAAGAAAATACCTAACGCCCACCATCCATTTCTCCTAACAGAAACAACTCTTCAAGGCTCCCAGTATTAGCTAACCACCTTGGCCAAACGGACAATGGTATGTTCAAAAGTAATTTTGAAAATTAATGCTATGTGTTTGTTATATAAATCATGTGTTATTGTTTCTATTGTATGATTAGATGACTTATGTTACTGACCACTGCAGCGTGAACTCTGATTGTTGCCACTGAATATACAATTCAAAATATCCACTATATCTCTTAAATATAAAATATTAAATATAGCACAAATTACAGATTGGGGGTTGGTGTCTCTCTTCCACCTGAAGAAATTTGTGAATAATTTTGATTAACAAATTGCTTTAAAATGTCATGATGTTGAGGTGGAGAAATTCACAGACAGAAATAGGGTCAAATCCTGGTCCACTGACTTCAGTGACAAAACTCTGATTTTAATGGAGCCATGAGTTCAGCTGTAATGCCGAAATTAATCAGATAATTTATTAGTAGCCAATTACGTGCTCCACTGTACCTATGTTGTTTAACTTCTCCTTAAACAAATGACAACTATCAATATGTGTTGCAGGTGAATCAGTGCAACTGTGCTTTAATGGGGACTTGTGAAATGTACTTGAATAGGGAGAACAGTAAATATTTGGCTGTTACAGCCTTCTGCTGATTCTGCTGCTATGATGACTGAACATTTAGAAGTTTTTAGAGCAAGCTTAAATCAATGGGAGGAGGGAGAGATTCTCACTTAGAAACTTCGCCATTGGGGATTGAATGAAATTTTTCTCTTCACTAAATTAGGCTAATATCTTTTTCTCATGTAAGACATAGGGGCAACAGTGTTGCTGGATGTACACTGCACAATGCCGTGAGGAGCAGATAAGCTCTGCAAGACTGGTAAATAAACAGTCTGAAATATGTACACATGAGCTTTATCTGCCTTACAAGTTCCATTAGATTTTCAAATGTATTACTTTGTTAGCTGTATCAGCACATGACAGTCTGAGAGAGTCATTAATGAGGATAACTAAATTAACAAAGGGGAGAAAAAGAAACTGTTAGTATTTGGAAACTGCAGAGTATTCTCTTTGATTTGAAAGCTGGGTTACTTCCATGGAAAAGATAAGGATTAAATGACCATTCCATAAAAAAGGCAAGATACACTTACTCAGAAATCAACTGACTGCAATATTTTATTATTATAAGCAATACATTATAATGAAGATTGACAGTCAAATATAGTAAAAAATCTTAAATCAATCAAACTCTACCATAGAATTTCTATGGATAAAATTTCATGCTTGAATAATACAATTATAGCAGCAGGAATATACTACTGACCACCTGAGCAGAGTGGTGACCATGATTGTGAAATGCTCAGAGAGACTAGAGAGGCTACAAAAATAGAAAACTCAGTAATAATGGGGGATTTCAACTATCCCCATATTGACTGGGTACATGTCACCTCAGGATGGTATGCAGAGAGAAAATTTCCAAACACCATTAATGATTACTTCTTTGAGCAGCTAGTCCTGGAACCCAGAAGAGGAGAGACAATTCTTGATTTAGTCCTAAGTATCACACAGGATCTGGTCCAAAGGTGAATATAGCTGAACCACCTGGTAACAGTGACCATAATGTAAGTACATTTAACATCGTTGTGGGGAAAAATATCAAAAAAAACCACCACAGTAGTATTTATCTTCCAAAAGGGGAACTGCACAAACAGGACGACGCTAGGCAAACAGAAATTACAAGGAATAGTCACAAAAGTAAAATGCCTGCAAGCTGCATGGAAACTTTTAAACAACACCAAAATAGAGGCTCAAACTAAATGTATACCCCAAATAAAAAAAAGTAAGAGGGTCCAAAAATGCAATCATGGCTAAACGATAGAGTAAAAAAGGCAAAAAGACATCCTTTAAAATGTCTACTGAGGAAAAGAAAAAGGAAAATAAACTCTGGCAAGACAAGTGCAAATGTATAATTAGTCAAGCCAAAAAAGAATTTGAAAGCAACAATGTTTTTAAGTATATCAGAAGCAGGAAACTTGCCAAACAATCTGTGGGGCCACTGGACGATGGAACTGTTAAAGGAGCACTCAAAGACGACCATGCCATTGAGGAGAAGCTAAATGAATTATTTGCACCGATCTTCACTTCAGAGGATGTGAGGGAGATTGAATTGTCAGTCGGGGAGGTTTTGCAACAGACTGATGAATTAAACGTAATAAATCACCAGGACCAGATGGTATTCACCCAAGAGTTCTGAAGGAGTTCAAATATGAAATTGCAGAGCTACTAACCTATCACTTAAATCAGCCTCTATACCAGATGACTGGAGGTTAGCTAAAGTAATGCCAATTTTTTTAAACAAGCTCCAAAGGAGATCCTGGCAGTTATAGGCTGATCAGTCTAACTTCACAACCAGGCAAACTAGTTGAAACTCTAGTAAAGAACACAATTATCAAACATATACATGAACACACTATGTTGGGGAAGAGTCAACATGACTTTTGTAAAGGAAAATCATGCCTCACCAATTTCTATCCAATGAATATATAGTGTATTTGGACTCTCAGAAATCCTTTGACAAGGTTCCCTTACCAAAGGCTTTCAAGCAAACTAAGCTGTCATGGGATAAGAGGGAAGGTCCTCTCATGGATCAGCAACTGGTTTAAAAGATAGGAAACAAAGGGTAGGAATAAATGATCAGTTTTCACAGTAGAGAGAGGTAAATAATGGGGTCTCCCAAGGATCTGTACTGGGACCAGTACTATTCAGCATATTCATCAATGGTCAGGAAAAAGGTGTAAACAATGAGGTGACAAAGTTTGCAGATGTTACAAAATTATTCAATATACCCTAAGTATGTTGTTATATGTATATAGTATTAATTTACAACATATTTTAATTGCATTTCATTTGGTTGATTTCTGTGTAAAATTACTATGTTGTCTCCATTGCATCTTTATTCATAATGAAAGAGTGAACAATGTATAAATTAAGGATTTATTGCACGTCACACTTGGATAGCTTTATTTTAGATGGCATCCTTCATGCCTGCCTGGTATAGGATAGCTTAAGCTCTGTTTTTAGACTTTCACTGGTGATCTGATACAGCATGAACCCCAAACTTACAACTTCTTAAGCACAGGCAGATGGCTGGGACCATGCCTGTGAAGTTCCTGGATTGGAGCTAGGATTTGTTGAACTTTAAGGCACAGTGGGTACTAGGGTTTTGGCCTGTGAGGGAGCGTAGTGGGCTGTTCTTTCTTCCAAGAGGTGTGTGGCACTGCAATTTTCAGTTTGTCCATTTCACAGAATATGGTTGGCTTATAGTGGTTTTATATTTTTGCTCCCAGAGGCAGTGTGATGGGTGCAGTTTTGACAAACTAAAACATAGTCCATTTTTAAAATATCAGGTGGTAGCTACTTCTCCTCCTTTTCCCAAGTTGATGGCTGAGATTTTACAGAATCACCTGGACTCTGCCACCCACTGTTTTACAAGAGAATGGAGAAGACACTCAGCTTCTCCTTCTTCCAGCTAATGTAGCTGGGGTGGGACATGAGTCAACAGACACAGGTGTGTGTAAAATAGAAGCTGATCACTATTTCTTCTTTGCAATTGTGTTCTGGCCATGTTCATCCCAGGATATTAGAGAGACAAGGGGGGTGAGGTAATAAACTTCTGGATGCATCTGCAAAAAAGTGGGGAAGAGGGTATACGGAACTTCTTCCTGGTGCTACAACCACACAGGTGCGAGACTCAACAGACTGTGCCTTCTCTCGAAGGCTAGGTTGTGGCATGCCCAGGGCAGTTTCACAGAAGCACAGCCAGCTGGGTTGGGTGCATGACCCAAACTCTGCACTCTACCCACTGCACACTTGATGTGGGGAGTAGCCTATTTCTTTCAAAAATGTGTAAGGATTTCTACCCAGCATGCTCACCCAGTGCGCAATAAGGCATTCTGGCTGAATTGCCCTGCACAGCCAGAATGTGTCACTACCTAGCAGGGTACCATACACCTACCTAGCACTGTAAAAAGGAAAAAGGCCTATACCAACGTTGAACCTATATAATGACCCACAGTATATTGTATAAATCTATACAGAAGCGTTACAGTGTCATAAACTTCACTTTTTTGTTTATTAGTCTTTCTTGTCTCCTACATTGTACAGTACAAATTCTCCTTAGAGTACCCTCCAGAATCCTGGTAGGTGTGTATGCCCAGGTCATTGCATGGTCAGAAAGTTTGTTGCATGAAAAAGCTGTGTTGTAGGAAGGCTGTCTTAGTCTTTTGCCTCATTTTGTGCATAGTTACCAAAATATATATATTTAGAGAGATTTTTTTTTCAGGTAATGGTATTTGCTTTTACATTCGTGATTTGACTTGGACCATTGAGAATGTGAACAAACACAGAAAATTGTGTAAAAACAAGGAGTCCTTGTGGCAGCTTAAAGACTAACAAATTTATTTGGGCATAAGCTTTTGTGGGCTAAAACTCACTTCTTCAGATGCATGGAGTGGAAAATACAGTAGGAATTCCACTCCATGCATCTGAAGAAGTGAGTTTTAGCCCACAAAAGCTTATGCCCAAATAAATTTGTTAGTCTCTAAGCTGCCACAAGGACTCCTTGTTGTTTTTGCTAATACAGATTAACACGGCTACCGCTTAGAAAATTGTGTGCGCACATATATATATTTTGTTTTTAACTGCTTTCCTTCCCCTCATATACCAAAAATCCCACACACTTCTCTTGCAAGTATTACAATATCTCACCTTGCATAGCTTAATGTATTGAACCTCTAATCAGAAGATTGAAATAATGAACCTAAGAATCTCGCTGAACTAGCATAGGAAAGATAACTGCAGTAGGAAGAGATGAGAGTATACTAGTGACACCTGGTGTTCAAAATGAAGGATGTGAAAATGTAGTCAAGTAAAAATGTGGTTTTGTATTTAAGCTATACTTTTAATAATTGATATAGGAGGTGCTGTTAATAAAGTTCTTGTTCCAATGGTAGTAAATGTCCATTGTGTATATGACATTAAGATACGGTCTCAGGGAAAGGCTACTGGAACATAACAGAAGAAAGGAAAACATGCATTTTGACATTAAGAAGCACAGACACTATGGCCAGTGACACCTCGCAGCCTTGAATAGAATTGCAGAAATCTAAAAGAGGCAGTGATGACATTGGACCTGTATTTTGCTTCAACATGCCTGCCACCTCTGTGACAAAGTGACAGAATAAATGAGAGCCTCTAATGGAACACAGCAGCTGACTCACCACTGTCATTACAAGAACACAGATTATGCAGAGTTTTTTACATGTTATTTGTAGGCTATTGAGTAAGGACAACAGAGTAAGATACTAGTCAACATAAGTAAGTGGGACAGAATTTGGCCTCCTAGTACATCAAACTGGTCTCAGGAACAGCAACTTTTGAAGTGATATAAACAAGTGAGAATTAATCTAACCCATTCAGTTACATAACAAATTATTACAACATGCAGCGTTCTGTTTAAAATCTGGTGACTACAGTATGGCCTGCCATCTTCAACTCTATTTCTACTTTCCTTACTTTTATATCTAGCATGCACTTCGATCTCCTTGCCCAGTGGAATTTTGCAGCGTAATTTAATTTGTAGTACTTTGAGCTACGGGCAATGACTGGAGAGCTGTGTAGATTATTACTGGAGTATACATTTCCAGGGCCGGCTCCAGACCCCAGCATGCCAAGCGCGTGCTTGGGGCGGTGTCCCAGCGGGAGGGCGGCAGGCGGCTCCGGCGGACCTCCCGCAGGCATGCCTGCGGAGGGGCCGCTGGTCCCGCGGTTCCAGTGGAGCATCCGCAGGCATGCCTGCGGGAGGTCCACCGGAGCCGCGGGGCCAGCGGACCCTCCACAGGCACGTCTGCGGGAGGTCTACCGGAGCCACGGGACCGGCGACCGCTAGAGCGCCCCCCCGCGACATGCCGCCCTGCTTGGGGTGGCGGAAATCCTAGAGCCGCCCCTGTACATTTCTATTTAAACTGTGCCCCCCATTGTGAATAATGTAGTAAAGAGATGGAGCAATGTAGCCTGACTTCTTATAGAAGAGGAGGGTAAATGCTTTGGAAAGCAGCATTGAAGTAAGTAGAATTTAGCTTATATAGCAAGCAAATAAAATGCTCAGTGTGCAGAATAGCTCAAGCCAATATAATGTCAGCTGACATGCTTCACAAATTCAAAGAAAAGGAAGAGGTCATACCAGTGATAGTTATAGAATATCTGAGCTGGAAGGGACCTCAGGAGATCATCTAGTCCAAGCCCCTGCTCAAAGCAGGACCAATCCCTAAACAGATGTTTGCCCCAGCTCCTTAAGTGGCCCCTTTTAAGGATCAGCAAAGAATCCTGTGGCACCTTATAGACTAACAGACGTTTTGCAGCATGAGCTTTCATGGGTGAATACCCACTTCTTCGGATGCAAGTAGTGGAAATTTCCAGGGGCAGGTATATATAAGCAAGCAAGAAGCAAGCTAGAGATAACGAGGTTAGATCAATCAGGGAGGATGAGGCCCTGTTCTAGCAGTTGAGGTGTGAAAACCAAGGGAGGAAAAACTGGTTCTGTAATTGGCAAGCCATTCACAGTCTTTGTTTAATCCTGAGCTGATGGTGTCAAATTTGCAGATGAACTGGAGCTCAGCAGTTTCTCTTTGAAGTCTGGTCCTAAAGTTTTTTTGCTGCAGGATGGCCACCTTAAGATCTGCTATTGTGTGGCCAGGGAGGTTGTAGTGTTCTCCTACAGGTTTTTGTATATTGCCATTCCTAATATCTGATTTGTGTCCATTTATCCTTTTCCTTAGAGACTGTCCAGTTTGGCCGATGTACATAGCAGAGGGGCATTGCTGGCATATGATGGCATATATTACATTGGTGGACGTGCAGGTGAATGAACCGGTGATGGTGTGGCTGATCTGGTTAGGTCCTGTGATGGTGTTGCTGGTGTAGATATGTGGGCAGAGTTGGCATCGAGGTTTGTTGCATGGATTGGTTCCTGAGCTAGAGTTACTATGGTGCGGTGTGCAGTTGCTGGTGAGAATATGCTTCAGGTTGGCAGGTTGTCTGTGGGCGAGGACTGGCCTGCCACCCAAGGCCTGTGAAAGTGTGGGATCATTGTCCAGGATGGGTTGTAGATCCCTGATTATGCGTTGGAGGGGTTTTAGCTGGGGACTGTATATGATGGCCAGTGGAGTCCTGTTGGTTTCTTTCTTGGGTTTGTCTTGCAGTAGGAGGCTTCTGGGTACACGTCTGGCTCTGCTGATCTGTTTCCTTATTTCCTCGTGTGGGTACTGTAGTCTTGAGAATGCTTGGTGGAGATTTTCTAGGTGTTGGTCTCTGTCTGCGGGGTTAGAGCAGATACGGTTGTACCTCAGTGCTTGGCTGTAGACAATGGATCTTGTGGTGTGTCCGGGATGGAAGCTGGAGGCATGAAGGTAGGTATAGCGGTCGGTAGGTTTTCGGTATAGGGTGGTGTTAATGTGACCATCACTTATTTGCACCGTGGTGTCTAGGAAGTGGACCTCCCATGTAGATTGGTCCAGGCTGAGGTTGATGGAGGGGTGGAAGCTGTTGAAATCGTGGTGGAATTTTTCCAGAGTCTCCTTCCCATGGGTCCAGATGATGAAGATGTCATCAATGTAGCGTAGGTAGAGAAGGGGCGTGAGTGGACGGGAGCTGAGGAAGCGTTGTTCCAGGTTGGCCATAAAAATATTGGCATATTGTGGGGCCATGCGGGTGCCCATAGCGGTGCCACTGATCTGGAGATATATATTGTCATTAAATTTGAAATAGTTGTGTGTGAGGATAAAGGCACAGAGCTCAGCAGCCAGTTGTGCTGTGGCATCATCAGGGATACTGTTCCTGACAGCTTGTATTCCATCAGTGTGTGGGATGTTTGTGTAAAGAGCCTCTACATCCATGGTGGCTAGGATGGTGTTTTCTGGATTTTTAAGGATTAAACTCATAAGTGTGGGTTTAGCAAGCCAATGCTCAAACTACTGAGCTATCCCTCCCCTCTAATAACAAAGCTACAGGTTGCTGAATTTAGTGTTCCTAGTAGTGAAGCTATCTGGCAGCTGAGTAGTTCTTGGATCTTTTAAATATTCATTTTTTAATTTTAGCTTCTCATGATAGAGAGCTAAAATATATAACCTAGTGTAAACGGGTGAATGGGTTCATACTATGCCAGTAAAGTTAAATTAGTTAACAAGTGAAGAACTAAACATTTTTGTAAGTAACTCAAATACAAATAATATAAAAATATTATAAGTCTGTAATGAAATAGAAAAAATTGTACTAAGCATATGATGTAAATACATGTTTAAAAAACCAAGGGATGGGTTTCCCATTAAATGTATCAGTAGGTAGGAGAGAAAAGGTAACAACGAAGCTTGGTCATATGGGAAAGTTACTATATAAATAAAATGACAAACTCACAGACTGGTTCATTATAGAGAATCCAGGTGAAAGTTTAAGAATTTGCTTAGATCCTGGAGACTTGAATACAACTATACTTGAAGAGATTCCTTCAAAGCTTTTAGATGCACAGGACTTTTGAACCAGAGACAAGTTGCAGGTTTTGGTATCTTAAATTAGATAAACGTAATCTCATGTTTGGTGCTGTGAAAATACCATATAGGCACTAGAGATTTCTCAGACAACTTTTTGGAATAAATTCAGCACCTGTAGTGTTTCGTAAAATAGTGACACATCTGTTTAAAGTTTATGAAGTGAGGATCATATAGTAGCGGTCATTTTTACAAGAACACGGGACACACCACAGGAAATGACTAAGGAGGTTCTGAGAGATCCTACGAAGAATTGAGGAAAATTTCGTTAGGGACGTAGCTTTTAACATTTTGTAACAGAGAGGAATCTCATGTTAAAATGAACCTTTTGGCAAATGCAGCTATACATAGATGACATTTGGGCACAGAATACTGCTAAGAAACAGCATGAGCACCAATTAAGACCAGCTGAAGACGAAAAAAGACAAGCAAACCTCAAACTAGAGAATGGTATGTATAAAAACATGCAGTCCAAAAATTTAGCTAATAGGATGCATGCTTATAGGAACTGAGGCAAGAACAACTCACTGTAGAAGCTGTAAAAAGTGAATGGCACTGAAAATAAGGCCTGGTCTATGCTAAAAATGACCTGTTGCTGAAATGGGTTTTAGCAGGGGGTGCAGCTGAATTGGTGCTGGACACACTTTAGCATCTAGCATAGTCAAAATCAAACTACTCATAAACGCTTTTAAAAATGTTTTTACCATCAGTGTCTCTGTTTTCCCATCTTTAGCATAAGGCAAAAATATTCACTTTACAGAAACATGTGAGAATAAAAGACTTTGAGAGTCTCGGGTGGGAGTTGTCATATGTATTAAGTGCAATTTATTATTTATTTCTATCATGGATTCTATACAGACCAAAGAGACAGGAATGGGAATTACTGTAGAAGGATTGTAGTCAGTTGCCCATGAAGGTAAAGCAGTAAGAACTTATTCCACTGAGTAGCTGAAGTTGTGGTTTATAAACATGTGTACTTCTCAGTAACAGAGTTCCAGATCATGGCTTCTGTCCTGATCCATACATGGTGGTGGTACATACCTCACCCTTCTGTCTAGAAAGGGAGGCTCAGCTGCCTTCATGGCACTGCCTGATTTCATCTTCTCCATGTTTCAGAATGAGCTCTGAGGGGACAGAGATGGTGTGGACTATGATGGAAGGGGACAGAACAATGGTGACAATTCATACAGCCTAAGACAATATTATATATATATTCATACAGCCTAAGACACAAGTTTGTGGGGGTAGCAGCTTTCAGGGAGTTCAAGGTAGCATGGTTTTGCTGGAGAGTGTGGGGTGGGGAGATCCATTGGGGGCTGCAGGATCCTATAAGCTTAAGGGTGAGTCCGGCAGCTATTTCCATGTGAAGCAAATACCATTTCCCTCATACATACCCCATATCCTCCAAATGGACTGTTTGGGGGAACGATTACCTTGTAGAGAATTTCTCCTAAAAACTCCCTTCCCTCCTCCTTTCACACAAGAATGGATAATTTGTCCGATTTTTATGCTAGGAAATAGATATAATGTGGGATTCAGTCTGAAAGTGTAGAATCATTATTCAGGGTCACCACTAGGGGGCATATAGTAAGGAGGTAAGAATCTTTGTAAATGGGAAATACAATAGAACCTCAGAGTTAGGAACACCTCAGGGATGGAGGTTGCTCATAACTCTGAAATGTTTGTAACCCTGAACAAACATTATAGTTCTTTCAAAAGTTTACAACTGAACGTTGACTTAATACAGCTTTGAAACTTTTCTATGCAGAAGAAAAATGTTACTTTCCCTTTATTTTATTGTTTTTTAGTTTACATTTACACAGTATTCTACTGTATTTGCTGATTTTTTTTTATGTCTCTGCTGTTTTCTGACTGTGTACTTCTGGTTCCAAATGAGGTATTTGGTTGACTGGTCAGTCCATAACTCTGGTGTTTGTAACTCCGAGGTTCTACTGTAAACAGTCTTGCATTCACCCAGGCCTCAGAGTCCTGGGTTCTGTACACCCATTGTTTCTATACCCTGGATATCTACCAAGCTGTTAAATGACCAACACTACTGCACAAAAACAGACCATTTCCCACAGGTGGATGCTCATCAGATGTTGGAAAAGATCATAAAAATCTGCAAAGTGCTTCTACAGAACTCATTTGATATGGCTACTACTTTTACTCTGACTTTCTTGTAATGTTGGTATCCCTAACCAGATCATTCAGATCTGTAACATTCAGATCTCCTTAGATAATCATAGGACTGATATGAATCTCAAAAGTTTTTTCTTAAACTAGCAGTGACACCTGTTAAATTCTAAATCACAAGTGTTTTATGCTTATCATAAATAATTGCTTTCCTCAGCAATCTCTCAACCATATGTCTATATGTGGAGAAGAGTACCACATTCTGAATCAATCTCCTTTTAATCCACCTACAATAAAGCTGATTGTTTCACCTCCTTAATGTGATTAGGGACATAATAGGAAGAGTTATTAAATTAACCTAATTTCCTTCGCATTGTAGAGTTGATAACTTTACTAACTTTGAAGGTAGCCTTCATTTTGTTTGCAATGTGTGTAATATATTTTGGTAATGCCCTATTGGGTCAGATTCCTTTGCGTGTCACAGCCCCCTTGCACTGCTCAGGCTATAAAGAGGCTGTAATTTGGCTACAAATTTCTAGCGGAGAATTCCCCTGGCATAGGGAACTCGATGCCACTGTCGGGTTGGTGCCTCCGCCTACCCCTGCTTTTGGAGGAGAGGTGCTGTTGGGCGGGGGAGAAGAAGGCATGTGGAGGGCGTGGTGAAGGAGAACGGAATGGCACTAATCCTCCAGTCACATAGGGTCCATTACATAGGTGCCGGCTTCCTCCAGGCCCAGGGGTTGCTCAACCCCCTGATCTGCCCCGCCCCCATCCGCACCCTTCCCCCAAACTCCCACCCCTATCCCATTTCTTCCCACCCATGCTCCATCTCAGGCTGTAACAGTGGTTTTCTGGGGCAAGAGAGAAGTTTGTGTTTTTAAGATCTGGAGTGAGATCTTCCCCTCACTCAGGCCCCTATATGTTTGATAACGAAGCCCTAAAAGCCCTGGTTTCAACAGGCAGAGTAGTTGCCACACACAGGTACTGTAGAAAACAGCCATAAGGCTGCCTCCAAAGGATCCCCTCACAAGACTCAGCATAAGGGGCATGCTGAGGTGAAACTGAGGATGGGGGGACATGTTGGGTGTGGCGCTGCAGCACATTGCTCAGTATATTGTCAGCAGTGGCTATCCCTCAATATGAGGATGTCTGCCAGGGGGAAACATCATCGATGAGACTTAAGATAGCTGAGGAATCCAATCCATGCTCTACAGGTTTTTCCACATATACGACAGATTGTTGCTTGGAGAGAGCACAGCTGCTGGCCAGGATGCTGTACACTTCTCTTCCATCTTTGCCATTTCTCAGCCTCTCGAGCAAGGTGAGTCTTTCAAACAGAGCTGTAGCTTGATGTATGATGTGATGCCTTTGCAGTCAGCTCTTCCCAGTTCATGGGGTCAATGCCTCCCTTCTTATGATATACTTTCAGGTTGTCCTTGTAGTCTTTCCTCTACCACCCATGAGTCCTCTTACCATGACTAAGTTGAGAAAAGAGGACTTGATTTGGAAGAGGAGTATCAGACATCTGCACACAATGGCCAGCCCAACGAAACTGATGTTTCATAATCTTTGCCTCAACACTGGTGATGTTAGCGGCTGAAGGAATGCTGGCATTGGTGCAACAATCTTCCCATCTGATACGGAGAATCTTCCAAAGACAGCTCTGGTGGTACCACTGCAGATGCTTAAGATGGTTTTGGTATGTCACCCATGTCTCGCACCCATAAAGAAGAGTGGGGATGGGGATGACTACTGTATTATAGACCAGGATCTTAGTTTCCATCTGCAGATCTGTCAATAAAGACATGACAAAGCAACTTTCCGAAGGATTCACTGGCACAACAGATCACATGTTCGATCTTCACTGGGAGAGGTGGCTATCAGGGTAAGGGAGATGCTCAGTGTTTTCCAGGAGTTCACCACTGATGACAATTTGTGGGAGAAATGGGCAACTTGTGCTGGGACAGGCTGGTGGTGCTGAGGGAAAGTCCCAGGCTATGACAGCCACCTGAGAAAAGATCTAGGGTGGATTGCAAGTCAGTATTTAGCTTTGGCTAATATGACCCACATGGCAACACCCAGAGGCTGCTCCAATTTAAATAGGGCAGCCCAAGATCAGGAGGGTGCAAAGGTAGCTTAAAGCCACCGTAGCCCCTGATGCCCCTAGGCTATGACTTCTATGCTCTTCCACTGAATCTCAATATAGGCACCATAATTTGCCATTTACTTGGGTGGGGAGGATAATGCCTCAGAAATTTTGCACATTAGAACAATGGCTTCAGTAAATGCACCTTTTCTTGAGATTTCCTTCACAGGAAAGCCCTGTGAGCACTCACATTTACCTCAGTGGAGGCAGGATTGGGCCCAGTACACATACAGCTTGACTTCCTCCTTACGTCTACTACAATATGAAATTGGATCACATATTTCTGTAAGGTCCTTCATTATAAGTCTACCCCTGATATAGAGCTCAAGAGCCCAGTTTCTTTGAAATCTGTTACAAACACCCTCATCGTCTGGCTTACATTGAAAATAGTCTTACAGAAGGAGAGTAGTGTTCAACTAAGTGCAATAAGCAGTTGTGCCAGTTTTCTGTTATATGTACATAGATTTTACCAGGATCATTCTGTATTTCTATACTATCAGGGGAAAGTATTTTAAAAGTGATTCATGTTTATAATACAAAAGGTAGGGTTGCTGCCTTTCTAATTGCTGGTAACTGGACCCTCGATGCCCCACCCCCAAAAGCCCTGGCCCCTGTCCTGCCTCTTTCCCCCGCAAGGGCCCATCCCCATCACTCACTCCTCTTCACTTCTCCTCCCCATTGCTCCCTGGATCATCTCCACCTTTCTCTCCCTCCCCCAAAACTGGGCTCCCTCTGCTCTGGAGCTGGGACAGGAGCTGCTGCTCCCTAACAAAAAGCCTGCCTGCAGGAACTGGTGCAGGTTAATGACCCAGCACCTCCCCCAGCCCCACAGTAACCGGACTTTTGGTGTCCGGTTAGAACATCTGACCGGACACTGCCAGGTCCCCTTTTTGACTGAACTTTCTGGTAAAAAACCAAGCACCTGGCAACCCTAAATGGCACCCGGACACAGAAGCCACAAACAGGACTGTCCGGGTAAAACCTGGATGGTTGGTAACCCTAACAAAAGATTGATTATTGTGAAATACTTAGACCTGGATTATTTCTTAGATATTCCTGCAGCCAAGGGAGGGCAAGCCCTTGGGCATGAAGATTCCTCCCGATGACTGCCATGGGGACAGTTGGGACAGACCCCTCTTCCCTCCAATCCTCACTAAAGCTAGCATTTTTTATTTATTTCTGGTTTAAAATTGTATTGACTTTTAAGAACTAACAAAGGATAGTAACACAGCCAACTAGAGAAAGCAAAAGTCCTTGGTATCGCTTTCTGTCCAACCACACAGAAGCTCTGCTTTGTGGCTTCACACAGTGAGGGCAAGGAGGAGGGAAAAGAGGGCCAAGATGGACCATAGTGCTACTTGGGGTGGATGAACCAGAGAGCTCAGGCCAAATATTACCACAGCTCCCAACTACAGACTTGGGCTTGAAACCCCTTTTTCATCACATGAATTACCATTCCCATGAATAGTTAGCAGAATACAATGCCATTATGTACAGCAGTAAGGGACTATTTCCTTTACTGCCATATAAAAAGAGGTCTAGATTTGGCCATAAATAGTCATCTGGCTGACTCTCTTGTGAAGGCCTGAAAAAATGATAAAAGCAAAGAATAATAAAATAATTCTACTGGATATGTGTATAAAACCAAAGGTCAAATGTCATCTAGCCTGTGTAGCTTGTATGAAGAACAGATATTGTATATTTTATTTGTGTATTTATGTTGTAGCTTGTCTCTATTATTTTTCTTAAAAGTTAAGTACACATAGTATTAAGTTTATTTTTTTTACATTGAGTCATTTTTAGTGATAAAGGTAAGAAATATATTTTTAAAATGTGTTTATAAGCTTGATAGTGTCTCTTTGATTTGTGTTTAATAGTCTGGCTGACTGGCTGTTTCTATGACAGCAAATGTATTGTAGGTGCATTAATAAACAATTACTAATAACAGATCATTAGACTTCAGGGAGAGTTCCTCGCAAGGGATTATCTCTGCCTTTATCTGTCAGGTGGTGATAATGTGCTCAGTGCTGTACATGACACTAAGATAAAGGGTCCATACCCTGAAAAGCTTACATTCTGAAACAGACATTTAGCACTTTTAAAAGTAGATCAAGTGTTGGTCTTAAATTACATGAAAGTGCCTCTTTAACTGCAATCTTATATTTATTCATGTCAAACTGACCCTACCAAGCAAGAATACTTTTAAGTGGAAGTACCTTCTCCTGATCCATTATCTGACTTTTCTGTCCATTATCTCTAAAAATCAGAAAGTGAATTTAGAATCTAATTTCTCTGCTTTTGAGTTCTCTGTAAAATTGTATGTGGAAAAAGCTTGGAAAGACCTCACTTCATTGAAAGCCATCACAGGTCACTGTCAGTAAGATGATCTGCCAGAAGTAGAAGGGCAGATGATACCTGAAGTATGCAAAGTAATCCCGCTGCTGTGCAAATTGATAGTGTTTAACCAAGGTTCACTTTAGTCCAGCCTTAAAATGCAGGAAGAAATCAGAAGCAAAGATTTAATAACCACTAAGAAAAATACCACTCAAAGGAAACTTGATATTTTTTTCTAGCTGTCCTAGAAGATTTTCACTTATTTAAATTAACATAGAAGAAAAATACATTCTTGGGTCCAACTCCTGACCCTTTTGAAATCAGTGAAAGTTTTGCCAGACTTCAGTGGAATCAGGATTTGGCCCCTGTTCTACTGCCTTAAATGAAATTAACCGAGGCAGCTCTTATTAGGTAATTGAATAAGAATAATCATGACTTTGTTTAGATCAATTCCATCCACAAACTATATCGTTTTAAAATCTACTGAAATCTTAGTGCTTAGCACTGAGATGAATTGCAACCTAATTTTGGGTAGTGCTGGTAACACCGATAGCCAAGTCAGTCTCCATGGCTGGCACAACCGTCTTCCATGTACCAATACCATGGCTTGTCTAGGCTACCACTCATCAGACTTCAAGGTCTGGGGGCCGATTTCAGAGGGTGTTTGCTCATGACTTCTGAAAATCTAGCCTCTTTAAAAGGTGCCTCCGGCTAAGTGTTCAAAAATTGAGACAACCAAAATTACTATTTGCTTTTGTAAATTTAAAACATTAAATACTTAGGCAGCTTTAGAGGGTTTGGGCTTCTTTACTTCTTTAGTAAGGGGAGGAGGAGGAGATAAACCTTCAGTAATTTTTTTCCCCATTGAGATAATCTGTACTGGGAACCACCACTTTATTTCATTCAGTAGACTAAACAACTTCTAGATAGTATTTAGAAGAGGGTTAATGTATTTTTTTATTACATCTGTTATTTTATTTTCAATCAGGCTAGATTTCTCTTCTGCAGTTGGCATGTAGTTTAAGTTTTATGTGCTGACACGGGAACATCTTCAGTGACACACTGTGCTGGCATACAAGATGATACTGTGTAACAGAGATGCATGGCATTTATCAAGCATTTCCATTATGCAAGGCAGTGTAGAGCACCAATGTTGTGTACCATCTGTGCTAATGCAGATAAATTTTTTATAAATAATTCATTGCATTTTATAATTCGATGTAAAATCACTTAAATTCTTACTTTGGCATAGTGTATGGATTTCTCCTACTAGAAATATGGACACTGAATGCAAATAAGTTCGTTTATTTGTTAATAATTCCGTTGTTGCAGTTAAGTGTATTAACAAGTGCTTTGGCTCAGACATGAAGTCATCATTTTTCCCTGGTAGAAAAGAGCCCTGATTGTTATAAGATTTGTTTCTAGTTTTCAGCACAGTTGGGTTTGGTGCATCCATTTCTGGCAGTTCATGCTGTTCCTGCAAAACACCCTCCCTCTTCCCAGAGAAAGTGACTGTGAACAAGTGTTTTTATGTACATTTTATACCACAACATAGTGTGTTTTATGTTAAAAAATCATATTCTAACTGTAAAACTTGTGTTGTATTTCAGTTGACCACTGCCTTGGTATACACTTAACACACTCAGGGATCACAAACTGCCTTATTTATTATTTGTACTACAGTATCGCATAGAGACACCAGTCAGTGATCATTGTGCTACTCACAGTACAGACACAGTCTGCCCAGAGACCTCACAATTGAGGCTATGACAAGGTACAACAGGTGGACTAGACAAGTGAGACTTAAAGGAACTAACCGAGATTAAAATAAATCTCGGAAAACTGCAGAAATTCCAGAGGATTGGACAGTAGTGCCAATATTTTAAAAGGGATGACCTTGGAAACCGTGGACTAAGTCAATCCCATGTAAAAAAATCTGTTAATTTGGGAATCTATTAACAAAGAATTAGAGGCTAAAAATATGACTAAAGCTATTCAGCATGGTGTCATGGAAGATAGGTCATAGATTTCAAGACCAGAAGGGACCATTGTGATCATCTAGTTTGACTTTTTGTATAACACACAGCATATCTGTTTTTTCAAACACAGCCAGTCTTGATTTAAAAATTGAGAATCCACTGTGATCCTTGGTAAATTGTTCCAATGGTTAATTACCCTCACAGGAAATAATGTATACATTTTTAACAATCTTAATATGTCTAGCTCAGGGGTAGGCAACCTATGGCACGCAAGCTGATTTTCAGTGGCACTCACACTGCCCGGGTCCTGGCCACCAATCCAGGGGGCTCTGCATTTTAATTTAGTTTTAAATGAAGCTTCTTAACATTTAAAAAATCTTATTTACTTTACATACAGCAATAGTTTAGTTATATATTATAGACTTATAGAAAGAGACCTTCTAAAAATGTTAAAATGTATTATTGGCACGCAAAACCTTAAATTAGAGTGAATAAATGAAGACTTGGCACACCACTTCTGAAAGGTTGCGGACCCCTGGTCTAGCTTCTACTTCCATCTCTTGGATTGTGTTATACCTGTCTCTGCTAGATTAAAGAACCCATTGTCGAATACTTGTTCCCCATGTAGGTACTTACAGAATCAAGTCATTCCCTGACCTTATCTTTGCTAGCTCCTTGAGTCTATCAATCTAAGGCTTGTTTCCTAATCTTTTAATCATTCTTGTAGCTTTTCTCTGAACATTCTCCTGTTTAACTTCCTGCTTAAATTGTGGACACCAGAACAGGTGACAGGTTTCCAGCAGCATTCACACCAGTGGCAAATACAGAGGTAAAATACTGTAGTCACTCTACTCCTACTCAAGATTCCTCTATTTATGTTTCCAAGGATTACATTAACCCTTTTGGCCAGAGCAACACACTGGGAACTCATGTTGAACTGTTATCCACCACGACTCCCAAATCTATTCAAAGTCAACACTTCCCTGGATAGAGAGTCCTCTGTTTTGTAAGTATGGCCTACATTCTTTTTTCCTAGGCCATATTAAAATGCATATTGTTTGCTTGTGCCCAGTTTACCAAGCGATTCAGATTGCTCTGTATCAGTGCCCTGTTGTCTTCATTGTTTACCACTCCCCTAATTATTTGTCCTCTGCAAACTTTATCAGGGATGATTTTGTTTTGTCCAGGTCATTGATAAAAATGTTAAATTATATAGGGCCAAGAACCAATCCCTGCATGACACCATTAGAAACACACATGCTTGACAAGGATTACCCATTTACAATTACATTTTGAAACCTGTTAGCCAGTTTTATTTCATTTAGCATGTGCTTTGTTAATTTTTGATTTGTTCGAGTTTTTTAAATCAAAATGTAATGTGATACCAAGTCAAATACCTAACAGAAGTCTAATTATATTACATCAACACTCTTACCTTTATCAACCAAACTTGTAATCTCATTAAGAAAAGCAATTTACTTTGATAGGATCTGTTTTCCATAAACTCATGTTGATTGGCATTAATTGTACTATTCTTCTTTAATTCTTTATTAATGGAGTCCCACATCAGTCGTTTCATTATGTTGCCCAGGATCGATATCAGACTGTTTACTCTTTTTAAATCCTGGCCCAATATTAGCTTTCTTCCAGTCTTCTGGAATTTCCACAGTATTCCAAGATTTACTGGAAATCAACATTAATGGTCCAGTAAGCTCCTCAGCAAGCACTTTTACAACTCTTGGGTGCCAGTTATCTGCACCTGCAGATTCTAAAGTGTCTGATTTCAGTAGATGCTGTTTACTATTCTCATGAGTTACTACTGAAATGGAAAGAGTGTCATCATCTGGCTTTTTCCCAAATATAGAACAGAAATATTTATTGAACACGTCTGCCTTTTCTGCATTATTATTGATAATTTTACCATTTCCATCTAGTAATGGACCAACACCATAGTTAGGATTGTTTTTGTACTTAATATATTTAAATACCTATGTATTGTCCTTAACTCTGCAGGTCTCAGTCTCCTTGCGACCTTTTGCTTCCTATATCAATTTTCTACTGTTATTAACTTTTGATTTATATTCATTACAATTGACTTCCCTTTTCTTCCATTTGTTATAAATTAATTATTTTATTTTTATAGTTGCCTTCACTTGCCCTCTAAGACAGGTAATTTTTTTAACCAATACTGCCTTCTTCCATTAATGTGGCTTTTGGGGCATCTATTAAAGTGTTCTTTAAAAATTTCCAGTTATCATTCACTTTTTTTCTGATTAAATTCTCCACAACATTTTTTATTAAAAGCAGAACTAAAATTCCTTTTTTATACTTAAAAGTTTAAATTTAGTCTCCCAATTTGACAGAGTACCTCTCCATAGGACGATTGAATTTTCTGTGTAATTTTTTTAAAGAAAAAGATTTAATAACTCTTATAGAGAAAACATTTAAATTTGTTTGTAATTCCCTTCATGGCAGTATGTAGTATTGAACATCTGTGTATGATTCCTGTTTGTCTAGTGTGAACCAGAGACCCGCTGGTGCCAGTGGCAAAGGGCTTGTTACTCTCTGTCAGCAAGTCCTAACAGGCCTGACAAACTCACTACATGTAACACATTGCTTTCATAGTGTCTATCCATAAAGAGTGTCATGTAAGATCTTAAATGAAATCCCGGATCATGCTGGTCATTAATATTGTGAAATGTATGTACTGATGCTATTTAAAAAGCTATGTCTATATACTGAAGATATGTTCTTATAGTTTACTCCCCAGCAGAGGCGAGAAACTGGTTTCCTGCCAGACCAGAGACGCTTGTCCATCTATCTGTTGAAATATAAATTGAGTATTGTCTCATTCATAGTCACCAGGCTGAGCTAAATGCAGATTTAACAGGAAGAGCAGAACAGCGGAGGTGGGGTGGGGTGGGGTAGAGATTTGTTTGGGAATGCACTTCAGAGGTTTATTTGGACTATAAGTGGCAGAGAGGGACTATATCATGGACTTGAGGAAGCTTATTTCACTCGGGGTGTGTTTTTTTTTTTTACACCCCTGAGCGACATAGGTATTGCCGACGTAAGAAGTAGTGTAGACATGGCCGTAAACCACAACAGCTGCAGCCCTTAGTGATGACACTACCTATGCTAATGGGAAAGCTTCTCTTCTCAGTGTAGGTACCTAGCCTTCCCAAGAGAAGGTAGCCATGTAGACATGAGAAACCCTTCTGTCAACAGAGTGCTGTCTACACCAAGAGTTAGATCAGTATAACTGCATTACTCTGGGTACAATCTGCACTGTTGAACAGCTGTGGCTCCTCAATTCTCCAACCTGGGGAACCTTTTACACTGCTTCACGGTCAGAGCAACCACTCCTAGTCTGCTCTCACACAACCTGCAGCATGTAAGTTACTCCCATCTATACTGTCTGAGTGCTATGGCCAGCCACTCTTGAATTACACTGCAAAGCAACTCCAGCAAATTCCCAGTCCCAGACTTTCCCCCAGAAATGTACATCTTATACTGCCCAACTCTCTTTGGACAACACAAGCTCATATAAATGACATGCACAAACCCTGTTATCCAAAATGGAGTTTACCAAACACTTCAGTCCAAACACACTGGTTTAGATAAAACAATAAAACAAGTTTATTAACTACAAGAAGATAGATTTTAAGTGATTACAAGTAATGAGGCATAAAAGTCAGAACTGGTTACAAGAAAATAAAGTAAACACAACTAATACCTAACTTAACAAACAAAGTGAATTGAAAGCAAAAGTTTCTCTCACCACATGCTTTAGCAGTCATACTGGCTGAATTTGTTCATTCATTCCCTCAGTCTGTCAGGCACCTGTTTGCCTTTTATCGCTGAAGGACTGGTTTGTGGCTGCTTTTCTAAACTTGGAGCATGTCTCAGTAAGGTCATACAATAGAATTTTATAACCTTACATGCAATATTGCTACGCATATTTTACAATGATCAGGAAATTGAGTTTTCATATGATACCTTTCCAGGCATACTTTGTACAAAAATTATCATAGTCTTGTAAAAGGGGTGAACATAGGGATACAGACTGTCGCAGTGTGTCAGGAAGTGACACCCAGTTTAGCACCAGCAAGTCTCTCTTGTTGAGGCAGTGGGGGTAAAATGGTGATTCACAGTCTTCGGCACCCTGAGAAAGTGTTGCAACTAGTCAATGTGCAGGATATCTTAAGTGTTCCTGAATGCTAGCCAACTTCCTAAAAGAAATATGAATTACCTTATGTAGACATTTTGTATGACTACATTCCTCATGCAACAAATAGGAATACAGTGGATGATTTGTAAGGCCCTCATTCTCCCTTTGTTCGTCCTCGTACAGTCATGTCCACCTGTGCAAAGTGGGTGTAATATGCTACCATCCAGTATGAGTGAATGGAGAATTCTGATTTGGTAAATTTTATGTCTGTTTTTCATGGGTGTTAATGACTGAGCCAAGATATGTCAGTGGAGACTCAGGCCCCTTTACAGACTCCCCTAATGAAATTCTTTTTATTTTTTATAATTTTGTTTTGTTTTGTCATGGTAGGCCTGGGGTCAGGGGGGAGCCCTTGAATGTGGGGTGTAGTCTGTGAAGTGAGCCGCCTCACAGTCACTCTGCAGAAGGTATTCCAGTCCTGCAGGGCTGGGCCCGGCTCTCCACTCCAGGCATTGCGACTTGGCACATGAGGTTGCAGTGCCATTCATCTTTGGCCTGGCTGCCTTCCATCATGACAGAAGGGTGCAGGTCATGATCCCACTCACTCAAAGTTGGCCCTGTCATGCCGGAGATGTGGACAGACCAAACCTCAGCAATGTTGAGACCCAGTGTGCAACACCTGGAGGAGAAAGCCAGGCCCAGCCCCCTGGGACAGGAGCTGCTGCAGGAGCCACTTGAGGGCTAAGTCTTTCATTTTGTAGGTTGCTTTTTATTTTATTTAATATTATTTTGCATTTGCAAAAAAAAAAAAAGACAGGGCCTAGCCTTTGTCTCTTGAAATGGTGGACTGGAAAAAAAAACATTTTGCACCTTGTCTGTGCTAAAGAAATTCCCAGTTACCCATTTAATGCAGCTTTTAGACCCCGAAGCAGCACAAAGAGGCTTTAGTGAGGGCCGGAATCTGGCCCTTTATTTTATTTCCAAAAATTGTTCAGAAACAGATATCTCTACTAAAAAAGAACCTTCTCTGAAAGTATGAGTGTATAATTTTTTGTTCCATCAAGTCATTTATGAGTGGGATGCAACTGAGAGTGCAGATCTGCAAAGCCGCCTTCATCAAGCGATCCAACTGGCATCAAGCGGACTGCTCCTGTATGTAAGGATTATTTGCACAAGTAAAGATTTGCAGAACTGGATCTGAACATGGCGCTTTACCCACAACATGATGAGTCAAATTACTGGACTTACTCCATTGGTCCTATGTGACCACTAGCATTAAAAAAAAAATGCTGCTTAAAGGTCAAATTCTAAATATTTGCCCTTTGGATGTTATGAAACAGACTACTAAGGGAGCAGGTATTGAAGTATTTACATCCCCAACTACTCAAGATATTTCTGACTAGTACAATGCATTTCATGTGCGCATTTTTAATTGTTATCTGTTAAAATATCTTCCCACCTGTCAAAAAATATGGAGTCGCATAACAAAGATTCTGGTTTGGGGCTCAGCCCGTTCTAGTTTTCCAGGCCAAAAAAAAAAAAGAGAGAGAGAGAGAGAGAGAGAAAAGAACAAGAAGAGATGTCACAGAGGCAGAGGACAATAAGAAACTTTAGTGAGATCTGACACAGTCAATTTGTACATGATTGTTCTTCGGGCCATGAGCTGAACAATTCAGACATGTAGAGTTTGCCCAGAAATCACCTAATCAGAAAGATGAACAGCATAACTCTAAAATTCTCTGCTTGCCATGCTGAGTTCAGCCTTTGCACATGCTAAGTTCAGCCCCTCCAGCTCAGAAATCTTAATGAAGCTTCTGGGTTTTGGAATAATCCATTTTGCTTTTGAAGTCCTGAGCTCTGCGGGGGTTTCCCATTGTGCATGTTTGGAGATGTAGAAAAATCTAGGGTTGTTTTTGTCTTTTTCTTTGCACAAATAAGAACAGCTGGGAGTGTACAATGCATCTGAGAAGATAAATGCTATTTGAAAGGCATTGTTCTTTTGACCCATTTTCATCCCCAATTTACTGAACACAAAGAGCTCCTGGTTTTAACTTTGTCCACTGTCATTAACAACGCCTCATAACGTTAATTAATACTGCGGAACCTCGGGCTCGGTGCCTCACACGTGGGAATTTCTTGTGTGGGGTTTGTAGAGCAACATCTGCCAGTGAATAGGTTTTTTAAAAAAATTAAACAAAAGAGAAGCTCTGAGCTGAATCTGTGGCTAAATGATTAATATCACTTCATGTTTAAGATTTTTTTCCAGCCTATTTTGCTTAATGATTTTCAGCGATGAATATTACATGTCCTTCTGCAGTTAATTATTTAAGCTGATGAAACATGGTACTCACTGTGCCCTTGTAGGATTCTAAATTGAAGGGAACACACTTTCTAGTTACTGCTTTTAGAATGGCTGTGGCTTATGGAGGTTTCTTTCATTCAGAGATAGGGCTGTGATTAGACAGATCGTTAGAACTTTAAAGAATCATTGTTCTTCAAACTGTTAATTTTTTCATTGATGAACCCTTATGTTTTTAACCCCATCTGCCGATTAAGCTCCTTAAAATTGCTACCTGGAGTTCACTGGCAGAAATGATAAGGCCTTCACCACTGCTGACCACCCACTGTTTGAAGCAATGAGCTGCCAGTCTGGCACAAAGAACAGGGTCTGGATAATCCTTTCCTTTCTGCTGGGAAACCCTTTCAGAACAATGCTTAATCAGAAGTATTCATATTTCAAAATTATCAGTGTTTCAGGACCAGTTTGTGTCGGCCCCAGACTCTAAGCCGTGTTAGAAGTCTACCTACCCAGATTTCAATAGGAGACAAAGCAGATCTGCTGAAAGGGTCCTAGTAAGGAAGAGTTCAGCAAGTAATGACCATAAGCCAATTATTTCAGTATTTCTAGCTGATGGTTTCAGCTGCTAAAATCCATTTTGGAGCTGTGCTCAAGTAGCCCATATTATTTTGATAATTGTGGGGTTGTTGTAGGGACCTGAGAGAGAGGCTATTCCCAAATTTGCAAGCAATGCAAACACAAAGGAACCAAACTCATCCCCGCAGTGAATGGAAGCGACCTCAAGGATAAATTTGCCGCAGGACTGAATATGAATTATAGTGATTACGCCATCTGCTACAAAAGCAGAAAGCTGATTTTTGGGTAGTTCTGAGTATCTAAGTGGAAAGTAAAAGATCTGTTATAGCTACAGTTATGCTCTAGATGGAGTTTTTTCCATAGAAAATGTATCTGATGGGGCTGTGTAGCAAAGCGAAGACTCACTGGTGCAGCACCTCCTGCTGGTAGTCTTGGAATTAGCTCTTTTTCAGCCACAGAGCACCTCCTTCTGGCCGGTGGCTCGCCTGCTTCAGGGCCCCCGTGTCCCTCCCAAACCCCAATGCCCCTTACCCTGGGGTTCTGCCCCCTGCAACACCCCATACGCTGGGTCTCCCCTCCCAGGGGAACCCCCAAACTTCTACACCCACCTTGCCTCAGTGGCTGCTGCCAGTCGTCATCTAGCCCCCTCTCACTGGGGCAAACTGCAGTCTGTAAAGGCCACTCATCATTGCCAAGGGAGTCAGACCGGCTGCCTCTGCCTAAGCCCAGGCTGCACCTCTGCAACCCCTATACTGGCTTTGGCCTTTAGCAAGGCCTGCAGCCTTGGGATTTGCCAGGCTGGAGCTCCCCAGCTCCTCTTGCCTTTCCCCAGCCGTGATTTCCCCACTCCCTGTGCTCCCAAACAGCCAGGTCCTTCTCTCTCCACAGCTAGAGAGAGACTCCTTGCCTTCTGGCCCTGCAGCCCTTTTATAGGGCCCAGCCTGGCCCTGATTGGCTGCCTCGGCCTTCTCTGATTGGATTCCCACCCCAGCCCTCTACGAGGGCTGGCTTTTAACACTTGCTGAGCCCGAGCGGGATGACCGCCCCACTACAGAAAAAATTCCGACAAAACATTTTATCAGAATGTGCTAGTTCGGCAAATTTGAAATGTTTTGAGGAAGACTGTCCTATTTTGCCAAAGTTACAATGGAACTCTGGCAGAGTTTTGAAACCTGCCTGGCATACTGCCAGCTCACTTGCCCAGCTTCTGGGCAGCCCATCTGGCTGGGAAGGCTGGGTTTCCAAGGTCCACCTGGCCACCCCATTTCAAAAAAGATATATTGGAATTGGAAAAGGTGTAGAGAAGGGCAACAAAAATGGTTAGTGGCATAGGTGCTCCCCCAGGCTCTGCCCAGGTCCCGCCCCCACTCCAGCTCTTCTCCCAATGCCCACCCCTGCTCTGCTTCATCCCACCCCCACTCTGCCCTTGCCCTGCCTCTTCCCCACTCCTTCTGCCCCTCCCCTGAGCGTGCTGAACCCTCACTCCTCTCCCCTCCCACTCCCAGCACCTCCTAACACCGCAAAACAGCTGTTTCACGGCAGGCTGGAGATGCTGGGAGGGATGGGGAGGTGCTGATCGGCAGAGTCCACCGTGGGGAATGAGGCTGTGGGGGAAGGAGAGCCATCGATAGGGGGGCTGCCGGTGGGTGCTCAGCACCCAACATTTTTTTTCCCCGTGGGTGCTCTAGCCCCAGAGCAACCACAGAGTTGGCACCTAGGGTTAGGAGTTTGGAACAATTTCCAGATGAGGAGAGATTAAAAAGACTGGAAATTTTCAGCTTGGAAAAGAGACAACTTAAGGGGAAATATGATAGAGGTCTACAAAATCTTGAATATTGGGGAGAAAGTGAATAAGAAAATGTTATTTATTCCCTTACATAACACAAGAACTAGGGCTCACTCAATGTAATTAATAGGTAGCAGATTTAAAACAAACAATGTTTTTCTTCACACAACGCACAGTCAAGTTGTAGAACTCTTTGTCAGAATGTTGTGAAGGCCAAAATTATAACAGGGTTCAAAAAAGAACTAGATAAGTTCCTCGAGGATAGGTCCAACAATGGCTATTAGCCAGTGTCCCTAGCCTCTGTTTGCCAGAAGCTGGGAGAAGACAACAGAGGATGGATCACTTGATGATAGCCAGCCTGTTCTCTTCATTCCCTCTGAAGAACCAGCATTGGCCAGTATGAGGTGTGCTTGACAGGGGATGCTGGCCCTTCATCTTCAATCCTACCTCTTGGAAACATCTCAAGCTAGTCTGCAAAGGATGAGTATGTTCTTTCCCACCTGTTGTTTTCACTCTAGAAGATTACTTTATCCATGTACCCAGCAGCCAGCCTTTCATGCTCTGGCTCTTGTTCCTCATGGGGTTCATTCAGTGTTAACTTATGTTAGTGTAACCTACTAGTCTGTGTGTCCCACATGTCCCTCTCTCGGTCTGACCCACAGAGTATATTGGTCTTTTACAGCTCTCGGTTGGAGAGCCTGACTTGTTAGTTCAAGTTGTGGCTACTCACACTTTCAGCCCTGATGAGCACTTGGTGTTGGCCAAGGCAGTAGCCATTACATAAGCACACACCATCACCAGCAAGTCTGCTCAAAGCTCTTCGTACTGAATGTTGCTGCTGTTTTATTCGATATAAATCACTGGATTTTTCTTCACAGTAGGCTTGTCTTAATCACACCACTAAAAATACCACAAGAGTGGATCCAACTCAGTTAAAAAGCAAAAGGTTAAAAAAACATTTGGAAGTGCCACTGCCAAATGGCTACGTTAGACCCTTTATTGGAAATCAGTGGGACTTAGACTGTGTGATTGGGGGAGAGGTGTATCCTACATTGGAACTGAAAGAGTTAAGTGGAGATGATGAGCACAGTTAGGGTGTCCGCTTGCTCCTGGGGTGTGGGCCAAGCCCAATTAAAGAAGAGTTCCAACTAGAGGAGGGGAGAGGAAGTTGGGTAGTTGGAGGGCTACCATAAAGGGAGGAAATGCTGGGATCCTCTCCTGAGTAGAAGACAGTGGCAAGAGACCAGGAGAGAGATACAGAAGCCATTGGGGTGGAGCTAGCTCTGCTGGTGAGCCCTGACAAAAGGACAGCGATCCAGGGATGTGTTCAAGTGAGGAACAGAGCAAAGGGGACACTTAGGAGGAAAGGAAGTTTGAACTTGAGGGCAGAAGTGCTATAAGTTTGTATAGGCTGAAGTAGAAAGAAGTCCAGAGAGGTTGGAGGGGATGGGTCTGAACAGACAGACCTTGCCTGCTTATCCAGGGTTCCTGGACTTGAACAAAGAGGAGAGAGCACCGGAAAGGGTGACATGAACCCCCTTGATATACAGAGATAAGGAGTCTTGGAAGCCTTGATGCCAGAGGAGGCTAAGGACCTGATGTAAAGATACTGGACTTTTTATTTGTAGGGCTCTGCTATCCTGGAAGGGTGAGAAGGGGACTATAAATGACCTAGCCAGAGGGCTGAGTCACGAGAAGAGGTGAACCACTGCAGGGCTGGAGTAGCTGCTGGGGAGTGGGGGAGCAGAAGCTAGATGAGAAGAGCCATGATGGGGTGTGCCAGCAGTGAGTCACCCCTCAACATGCTCCTAAGGGCCAGATTTTTAACAGTGTTTAGGTGCCTAAAAATGCAGATAGCTACCAAGTGGATTTTCAAAATCCCCTAGGCACCTGGAGTTAAGTGCCTAGGCACTTTTGAAAATTCCACTAGTCACCATCTACATCTTAAAAATCTGACCCTAAGCAACTAAAGTCACTTTTGAAAATGAGCCAAAGGCCTGGTCTACACTAAAAGGTTAAATTTTTCCATTAGCCTACTGCCTCTCTGGGAGGCGGGTTATCTACACCAATGAGAGAACCACTCCGGTCGACATAGGTAGTGTCTACACTGAAGTGCTACAGTGGCTGCTCTAGATAAGCCCAAGTCACTTACATGCTTTTGAAAATGTTACTACAGGTTCCTTTGCCTTGAATTCCTCCTCCTATAGAGATCATCTCTATTTAAACAGCTTTGCTGACTTTAATCAAAATAACATCCTAAATAAAATAGTATTCTGCTAGAAACTAGCCAGCCTCATTTCCACAGCTTTCATCATTCACCTCTGACCCTGGGTCTTTATTGCTTGTCATTACTGGTCTTTGCTTTTACTGTGTCTGACCACTATTGGTATTCACTTTCCTCTTTTCTTTCATCTTTCCCTAACTCCCTCTGCATTTGTCTCCTGTTATTTTATGATTTTATTTTTACTCCCCAATGTAGCTTTCTATCAAATATACAACTTTGTAACTGACTTTACCATCATCTTCCTACTTTTTTAAAAAAATTTCTTAGTCATGTTTTGGGGGGATTAGACAAAGGCTAACAACATAAACATCTCAAGACTTTCCTTCACACCCACCCACACAACACAAACACTCATAACACTTCTCTGATAAACAGCACAACAGAACTTTGCCTTTATTTGTTATTCAGATTAGGTTGAAGGCTCTTTGAGATAGTGAAGTCACTAATCAAGCGCACAGCATTTATTTATTCCAAAAAATAAAAAAAGACTTTCCCAAGCTGTAGGCATTTTTACCATATATTAAAATAGAAGCAAAAATAATAAACAAGAATAAGATCAGCCGCTTTCCCACAGTGGAGATGAGGGAGGGGGAAAGGGCCATTTTGCCGAAGTTATTCAATTCTAATACCTAGTGTAGCCTAAGATGGGACCTTTTTTGGATAGATCCCGTTTGGGGGCAGGAAGGAATCCATGCAGGTACAGATTTTGTCATTTTCTCCCATGCCCTGCATGCTAACAGTGGGGAGATTTGCATAGATCCTGTGTGTAGATTCCCCTCCACGCACCTCACACAGTGGAAGTACACTGGTTGCACTACTTCTGTGTCTGTGTAAGGTGCAGCGAATGTATGTATACTAATGTCATGAGATGATTTCTCAGAGAACCACTGCATAAGTGTAATTATAAATGTAATAATTCTGAACTGGATTGCTTCACTGGATATTGTGCCTTTCATAAAAAGGATTCCAAAGTGCTCTCGAAACTTTTTGCTTTTTCACCCCAAGGGAATTCAGCCACATCTGAGGTGAAAGGTGGACAGAATCTGACAGTCATTCTATGCTGAGAGTCAGACAGAACAGGTTCGGGGAGGAAAAAGTACAGAATAACTTCTCCACTTGGATGATTGCATGAATCCAAAATTGTATTTTGTCTTAAAGCTGAATGAGAGGCCATCAGGCAGATGTGCAATGTTAAAGCTTCATTTTCTCTGTTTGGGTCTTGGAAAACTGAAAATGGAAAATTTTGGCATGAAAATACCTTCATCAACACCAGCTGTGTGCTTAAAACCTCCCTGATTGCTCAGGACTCACTCTGGAGTTCCTTGAATAGAGTTAGGTTTGTTTGTTTTTTTGAGGACATCAAATAAAGCCACTTTGAGTGATTTCCTATGCAGCTTCAAGAGGAAGAGATCAGTGGTCATGTCCTTCTGTTGAAAAAACTAGTCCTGACAGAGGCGTCAGGGACAATCTGCTTCAATTGATTCTGAATTCAGCTGTTTGTCCCTCAAGCTGTTGGCTGGGCATAGATAAGCAACATTTTGAATTTGTCTGAGAAAACTGAGCTCACACGTTATAAGAATTGCAACAGAGCTGTCCTAGTATGGTGACCAGATGTCCCAATTTTAGAGGGACAGTCCCGATATTTGGGGCTTTTTCTTATACAGGTGCCAGTTACCCCCCACATCCATCCCAATTTTTCACACTATCTGGTCACCCTGTGTCCTAGCATAATCCCATTTGAAGCCAAATCCTTCTAGCCTATTGACTTAACAGGTAATGTGAGCCAGATTTAGCCCTAGAAGATATAGCTTGAGTGAAGGGACCATGTTCAAGAGTGCTAGCTGAAAACAAGAGAGCAGAAATTCCTTTGTGCTTGTAATCATCAGCCCTAAACCAGCGTTCCATGATGTTTTCATTTTCTTACTGTTGTTGTATCTCTGTCCTCTGAGATGCTGTCTCTAAGGAAACGAAGAGTGTTTCCTTTCAGAGAGCTCAGGTTCACTCTCAGGTTGGTCTAGCTATTAAAACTAGGTTATACCGTTGTGAGCAGTTCCCTCTTACTATATGCAAATATACTTGTGAATCTATATTCCCTGGTAAATTACCCTTGTTTATGTGAACATCTAATATTAAACACTTTTTTTTGTTGTTTTTTTTATAGATTGCTAAAGTTGAGCAACCAAATATTAACTCTGTCACCACTCAGAAGGATTCTCAAACCTCTTTGGAACAGTCCATATTTTATCAGAGAGTTTGTCTCATGCACACCTCTCCTCCCATTCAGCATCAGACAGACCACCTCACCCACTTGCGATTTTAAAAATATCCCCATAGAAATTACAGTAACTGCTAACATGGAAAAGTAACAGTAAGCAGATATTGAATGCTGTTTTGGGCTGTCTTATAATGCAATTTAATAGCTGGAAAGGTGGAGGAGGAGCAGGCAGCACCATGTAGGTGCTAGCCAATCACAAGTGCTCAGTTCAAGAACCTCTGTCTTAAAATCATTATTGGACAAACAATACTATCAAGGAAAAAATGCAATATATAATAAAATACAACATGAAAATTCCGATACAGCTTAATGCACAGTAAACTTTCTACTGTACATATTTGTATCCTGACTGTTTATGTTGTGGCAGCGCTTAGAGGCCCCAATCAAGAATCAGTGCACCATTGTGCTAGGTGCTGTACACAAACATAACAAAAAGATGGTTCCTGTCCCAAAGTGTTTGCAATTTAAGTGTCAGATGAAAGACAACAGACAGGTACAAGTACACAGTGGGTACACAGGGTGAGAGAGTTTTTTCTAATAAGCAGCAGTCCCAAACCGCAACCCGGCCTCTGTCCAGCTGCCTAATTGTTGTCAGGTATTTTGTAGGCATCATGGTATAGGCTTATCATTCTAAATTGTAACAATTGTATTCAGGGCCGGCTCCAGACCCCAGCGCGCCAAGCGCACGCTTGGGGCGGCATTTTGCCGGCAGGGCGGCAGGCGGCTCTGGCGGACCTTCCGTAGACATGCCTGCGGGAGGTGCACCGGAGCCGTGGGACCAGCGGACCTCCCGCAGGCATGACTGCGGAGGGTCCGTTGGTCCCGTGGCTCCGGTGGACCTCCCACAGGCATGCCTGTGGAAGCTCCACCGGAGCTGCGGGACCAGCGGACCTTCCGCAGGCACGTCTGCAAGAGGTCCCCCGGAGCCGCGGGACCGGCGACCGGCAGCGCGCCCCCTGCGGCATGCCACCCTGCTTGGGGCGGCCAGATTCCTAGAGCCGCCCCTGATTGTATTGTTCCTGTAACCCAGCCCACCACTCAGACGGGCTTCCTTCCTTCACAGCCAGCTTGGACTAGATGCCTCAGACACTGAAAGCAAATACCTCTGTGCGTGCATGTGTATTTGTTCAGTCATTCTTGAGCTATAAGCACTACAGTAATATAGTTACATCTAAATTGATATGGCAATTGTATTTTCTTTGAGAAACTGAAAAATACAATATCATAATTTCCTGAAAAGTGTGTGTGTCTGTGCTGTACAAAAGACGATTGTTTGCAGTCAGTTGCAGTATTTCATGATCTATCTGTTCAGATTTCAAAAATACTTTCATAAGACAATTGTCTTCTTACTCAAACACACCCAAAAATGTATTTAAGCTCTATTGGAAGTATAAAATCTGTTAAAATGGTAAGTAGTTGATGGATTTCATTTTAGACTAATAGAGCAATATTTTAAATGTACTTATAATAATTTATAGGTCAGTATCGTAGGTTCATTATAATTTCAGGAGTATATTTAACTGTTTCTAAAGCACATATAAGATGGAAAGTGCTATATAAACCCACAATCCTGCAACTGATAGTGCTTCAAGTGGATTGCTGCTTTCACTGACTTCAATAGATCTCTCTGCAGGCCGAAAAATCCACCCACATGCTATCAATTGCAGTCTCGGGGACTAAATGGTTACTATTATTATAATACTAAATTAAAAATATATAGTATATTATTGAAATTCTATCACTACATTATAACCAAAACATATCATTAATATACAGTATTAGAATTATCACTGGCTTTGAATTGTATGTTGTTGGTTTTTAGCATCTCTTTGTAACAGTTGGACAAAGCTGAAAACAAAAATCAAATATGTACCAGACAACATAAAATAATATACATATTGAATGATACAACTTCATATCAAGTTAGTTATGGTCATTTTTTAAAAATTAATGTCTTTGTGCAAAATAATTTTACACTTTGGCTCACAGACACAAAGGCACCAACACAGTTTCAGTCCAATTTCAGTTTAACTTGTCCACTCCTTTTTCTAGTTCACAGTCCAAGAGGATATTCTGTTGCATAACTTAAGAGAAGAGACCGTACACTTTGAAGTTCTTCATTTAGTTTTGAATTAAGTCCAACACTCCACCATGTTCAATATAGTGCTCCCTATGAATGAAATTCATCCCTATGCACAAGGCCCTATGAACCACGTAAGTTTTTCTTAAGTCTTTAATGTAAGATGGAGATGCTGAATTCCATTGTTCTTACTTTAGTATATTTTCCTGCCAGAAACAATATATTTCAAGTGTTTCTCTTTTAGCATCTGCAGTGTTGATGTCCTTCATGGAGAAATCATTGATTTTCATTCTGATACCATTTTGGTAACTGTTACAATTCTGTCAGCATATCTGCGCTTTTGGGTCAGAACCCAGTTTGTTGTCCTAAATTCCCTTCCAGTTGTATTACCAGCTCTGCCACCAGCCTTCTGGGTGACTTAGCAAGTCACTTCACTTCTCTTTGCCTCAGTTTCCCCATCTTTAAAATGGAGATAATGATGTTGACCTCCTTTGTGAATCGCTTGGGAATCTACTCGTGAAAAGTACCATCTGAGAGATAGATGGTATTATTATTAATTAGCTGCCCAGTTATACTGTTTCAGGTTTGGAAGCCCAATGCCTCCCTGCCCTGAAGGCAACTCAACACTTTATTTTTGATCTAAGGACTTTTTAAGACACACACAAATATTGTTGCAATTTTTTTGTCTATCTTTTCAAAGTTCCCAGGCAATTTTATAGGAAGCGTATTAAACAAGTAAAAAAAACCAAACATGCTGAAGCCCATTCGTATTTATAGCACATTGTCAACCTAGTCAACTTAAATCAGGCTTATTCCGAGTTCCAACTTTCTCTTTCAGTTTTTGCAAGAGAGGAGGAATCATAGCAACATAGAGTTGCCAAAGCAACCACATATGTGCCTAAGTATTCTGGGCCAGAGCCACAGCACGTATAAATCACCATTGGTATCAATGAGATGGTAATGTACACCATCTGAGAAACTAGCCCTTTATTTTTGTAAACATTGAAGAGATCTGACATGAGGTTTTGAGCTGCTCTGTGGTTTCTTGCCTCGTGAGTATATCTTTTACATATCCATTTTGTAGAGTGATATGGCTAAAAGTATAAAATGCAGTTTTTGAGCATATGGCTTGTGTAAGATGCAGAGGTACGTCTGTGTAAAAAGGCAATTTTGTGGCTTGCAGTTTTTATGGGTTCTGTAATATTCTTATTAGCTCTAATTTCCTCTGCAAGTGGTTGTATTGATAGGACAAATAGAAGTGGTGGGAGCAGACATCCTTGTTCCCTTTTGGATGAATATTTGTTTAGTAAAAGACCCATTTACCAAGATGTTGGCTCTTGAAAGTCAGTGTAAACTGGTCTTTAAAATCACTGAGCTCCGGAGACCTACTTTTTAAAGCTTCCCTGATTTCTTACAGATGGTTTTCATGTGAGTGAAATAAGGAGAAGGTTGTAATATCTTAGACCGTCTCTCATGCAACTCTCATCATTTCCACTTGGCCTGACAGCTTGAACTAAATCGCCTAGCACACTGACACGTTCCTCAAAATAATAAAATTAACGATCATCTTTGAGTGATGTTTATAGTTTCTTTTTAACAGTGTTTCAGATAACCTCTCCCAAATGCCTTTGGGTCCTTGATGGAACTTACAAGCTGGTCGTTTTTTGAAGATTGTTGTTAGGTGCCCTCAAAACTGTAAATAACTTTTAAATTTAAGAACTTTGTATTGCAAATGTCTTGTTGTGTTTGGGTGAAATTCAGCTGGTAGCCAAGGCCACCAATGCAGCAAATGACCTATAAGTAAAAGGAATGCAGCTGTAGAGAAGGCAAACTGTATCTCTTCAGTGCATCACCTTTACCAGACAATCCCTATGGAGCCATGTCAGAAATGACTGAGTCTGCTTATAAAAAACAGTTGAAGCCCTACCTCACCCACCACAATAGGTAAAGGAACCAGAAAATGCACCTACTCTTCCCACCATCCCAAATAACAGTGGGAGTTTCCAAAACAAAGTAATAAAGCCCTTATTTCAAACTGGTGTTCTAGCCTGCTCTGGCTTTCAGCCCAATTTTCAGAACTAGCTTCCCTCCTCTGTTTTTAGCTGCTTGTACCTCATGTGACTATGCATTTGCCTAAGTAGTCCCTTGGTAATCTAACTCTTCTAGCCACAAACCCCAACGGTGTACACCATATGGGTGGGGAGTAATGTGACATCATCTTCCTCTTCAGAAGTTCATATATTGGCATGGGGATGGGATGTGCAATCACAACTACTTCCACCCACAAGAATGAATCAAGTGCGCAGACTAGGTCAGTAGATTCTTTTTAACCGAGAACTATATAAAATGTGAATGTAAACTCCTAAAATATATGTAGATTACAACTCTAATTTCATCCTGTGGTTTTGAGGACATGAATAAATTACTTGAATTTCAATCTAATGGTTTAGGATGTCACCATAACATGCCTGATAGCATTATATCCTCATTATCTATGTGGGAGGGTACGTTATTCCTCATATACCAATAGGGCTACTGTTTTCCCATAACGGATTAACAGCTATGTCTAGATTGTTTAGAAGGGGATAAACAACTCTCTATCATATGATATACTTATTTTTCCTATGGGTTCCTTGGCACCCCCCAAATGTAACTCTTAGCACTGCTCTTGTCAGTGATGACCTTCCCTCCAAATAGGAGAGCAAGAGCGTTTCTCAGAAGACTGAATGTTTTAGCTGGCCACAGGGGGTCACTAAAAATCATTGGAAAAATATTCCTTCCTCCCTCCCACCCCAGATGCAAAGCAGCGCTCACAGCCTGTATGACATTCTGTATTAATTTCAGGGATTCAGTGAGGGAACAACAGCTATGATGATTTTCCTTATAATTAGAGCTGGCTGGAGAATGACAATTTCATTTAAAAACTTTCAAGGTTTCTACATTTTTCATTCCACACTGGAAAAAAACAAACTTTTTTGATGTTTCTGTGAATGGAATTGTGTCAAAATGTCCTTTTTGCAATTGAAATGATCAAGTTTTTTATCTGGGTCTTTTGGTGGGTCTCTCTCTCTCTCTCTCTCTCTCTCTCTGGAATTGACTGGAGATAACTGTCTACATTGACATCTCCATAAAACATTTTGGCTTCAACAAAACAGAATATTTCAACTAAAAAAGTTTTGTCTAAATGTTCCAACCACCTCCACTTATAATCAAAAAGCATTTACAGCTGATAATTATCCATTTTTCATAGATTAGTGAATCCCTGAGACTATATCTTTTCCTTGGTCAACAGATCTCAGTTCCGCTTTTAGCCACTATCTATCCATTTCTTTAAAATGATTCCTGTATGTATCTTTCCATTGCATTTGAATATTAAAATGCAATATTAAGTGAGTATAAAGGTCTCCATTTTGGGCATTGTAATATTTGTTGTGAGGGGGCAGAATAGTGGCTTCTTGCAAAGCATGGTCATATTTCATGTTGGAATTACAACAAGTGGCCAGCTAAGCTCTGTTCACTTATCTATATCATAGAATCATAGAATCTCAGGGTTGGAAGGGACCTCAGGAGGTCATCTAGTCCAACCCCCTGCTCAAAGCAGGACCAAACCCAACTAAATCATCCCAGCCAGGGCTTTGTCAAGCCTGACCTTAAAAACCTCTAAGGAAGGAGATTCCACTACCTCCCTAGGTAACCCATTCCAGTGCTTCACCACCCTACTCATGTTTGCCTCCTATTTATTTTTTCCCTCCAAGTTCTCATATAGCTTATTTTTATTATCAGTGGTTGCAGCATCTAGTCTGCTCAACATACTAACATTCTTTTGTGCATGTAACGTTCTGTTCCTTCCAAAGGATAGTGGGAAATGGTCATGAGAGGAGTTATTCTGTGAGAAAGCAAATTGTATGCACTATAGATCATAGTATTGAGGTTTTACTATCTGCCACTTTTGCAATTGACCATAAAGCTGGGGAGCCTCAGAGACTTTGCAGTGAATAAAACAATCACACACAAACATTTTCATCTCATAAAGTTAGCCATTTCAGTGGCTAATGGGGCAAACTGATGTTAGTTAATCTTAAACAGGAATAGTGCATACGATGAAGATCATGGGGGCTTTGAAATTCCTTTACCCTTCAAGACTATAGTCATTTTCCTTGAGCAAATACATTCCAGGCCTGATGCTAATCAAATAATATTTGGAATAGATTAAGAAATAGAGTCAGTTGACTGAGGCAGTTACAGAAAAAGGATAGGAATGGTTTTAAGGTTTGAAAAAAGGCCAAATGGTTGAAATGGTCAGGGAAGTATGGGCCAATACAATGAGTTATCGCCTCTTTCTCACAATACAGATTGCACAAGGGATAGGAAATAAAGGTAATAGGTAATAAAACTACCTAACTCTTTGCTTCTGACCAATTTGAATTTAACCCATCCCAATTGCTGTTGAAGAGTAAAATCTCATCAGCCTTACTGTTCAGTGAGTTGGGCTATCTGAGGCCATGCTATTATGAATGTATGTTTGGTATGCAAAATACAAAAGCCTGAATTTTATGTGTGTCGCAAAAACTCATGCAATGGGCACTTCTATGGCACTGGCATTCGGTACCCCGCTCACTGCTGCTCCTTGCTGAAGCTTGTGTGTGGCAGCAATCAATTCTGTAGCAGCCAGTGTTCTTCTACAATGCTGATAATTCATTATAATTAATCCATACCAAAAAAGCTGTTACAAGAAAATTTAGGTTGCAAAGTCAAGCACTTGAAAGTTAGAAAATGCCAGACTTACAGTTGCCCAGGCAACCTTCATTCTGCTGCCTCGTGCGTGTATGTGTGCATTGAATGAGGCAGGGGTCCTGTAGAAAAAATATTATGTATCATAAAGTATATGTATAGGGGCACTGAATTAAGGTTGTGTGGGCAACCATAAAGCTGGCATTTCTTAACTTTTGAATATTTAATTTTACTACCCATATAACATCCTTTTAACATAAACTTTTTGTGTCACTTCCTAGAGATTTTTTTTTAAAGGAAAAAGGTAAAAACAAATTCTGTTATTTACAGCTGTAACAACCTTCCCATCGTCATCATCAAGGCTTGAGCCTGAACCTTCAGCATTGGCTTTACTACTTGTGCTACAGGTCTATAAAATCATGACTGGTGTGAAGAAAGTAAATAAGGAAGTGTTATTTACTCCTCATAACACAAGAACTAGGGGTCACCAAATGAAATTAATAGGCAGCAGGTTTAAAACAAATAGGAAGTATTTCTTCACACAACGTGCAGTTAACCTGTGGAACTCTTTGCCAGAAGACATTGTGAAGGCCAAGACTATAACAGGGTTCAAAAAAGAACTAGATAAGTTCATGGAGGATAAGTCCATCAATGGCTATTAGCCAGGATGGGCAGGGATGCAAAACCATGCTTTGAAGTGTCCCTAGCCTCTGTTTGCCAGAAGCTGGGAATGGGCGACAGGGGATGGCTCACTTGATTACTTGTACCATTCATTCCCTCTGGGGGACCTGGCATTGGTCACTGCCAGAAGACAGGATGCTGGGCTAGATGGACCACTGGTCTGACCCAGTATAGCCATTCTTATTAATTATATCAGCTGGTAGCTGGTGAAAGCTGTTATCTGAATGCAGGGGAATGAATTGCTGGCACCATGTGCTGGGTCCAAGGGATGCTTATAATGAACCTGGTCCATTTCAATGTCTCTATCTCTCTTTCCCTTCTCCGCCTTTAGAGCTGGAAGTCATCCAGCCTCATGTGATTCTCCTTGTGGAAGGGGAAATGCTGAGAGCCAGGTGCATGGGGGCGGGATTATAGTGGGGGAGCTCAGCCTAATGTCTGCCCCAGTGTGGTGCCCTCAGAGAGGAGCATGGCCACTGGGGCCCTGTGCTAGGTCCAGCAGGGGAGGAGCTCAACTTTTCTTCTATCCTTCCCGATACAACTGCTCCAGCAGCTCCCTGGCATTCCCAGTTGAGTGTCTGCTGCTGCTGCTTTGGAAGTGGGGTGAGCCTGGCCTTAGAACATTTTGTTGTTTTGTGCACATGCTGCCAAAGTTTCTTGAGCAATGCAAATGAAAGAAGGGAAATGGTGATATTTAATATCTCAGAAAAAATCTGAAGAGAATTTCATGGAACAAAAGAGAGGCAATTCTGTAGCCTTGCTGAATATCAAAGGTCTGCTGCAAACAATGAAGGCATTTGCTATTTTTATTTTAAAGAAAATCCTGCCTCAGGGCCCAAAATGAGATCCCATTGTGCTACATTGTAAGAGACAGTCCATGCACTGAGGAGCTCACAGTCTGAATAGATAACACAGATACATGGTGGCATGACACTTTTTGGGGGGTTACCTGAGGTGTCTGGTATGAATCACTACCATCTGCTTACACCCTGAGAGAGCCTTGTTGGTGCCCACCCGGGGAAACCCTCCCCAACTACTGGCTGCTGGAAACATCGGCACTCTGCTATGGGCTCCAGGGCCTTGCACTCTCCATTTTCAGGCTAGCAATTACACAGCCCACTTGGTTATACTTGAGTCCCTTATTTTGTGGCCACCTGTAATGAACACCAATCCACTGCCTCCATGGAAGCAGCGCACCCTAATTCACTGGTTTCACTGCAGTTCAACTCTTTCCTTATTGCACGGCACTTTGATGTGTCTATGGTGAAACCAAACTGAAGTTTATTTAACGGCGTTTGAGATACAGATTCAAATAAACGCAAGTACAAGAGTTTGTAACTATAAGGCTACAGGTAAAAGAAAAACATAAAACTCAGTCTATAGCCTGTACTTATTAACAGGTGAGGTTCCGGTTTAAGAAGGTATTTCTCACACAGTGGTCAGTCCTCGCAGTTCAGAAAGCTGGGAGCCACTTTCACAAGATACCCATGCTGGCAGAGTCTCTTTTCTGTAATGGATAAAATCCTTTACCCTTTCTGTTGTTGTTGTTCCCATACAGTTACAGGTTATTGTCTCATAGCCCAGAGGCCGCCTCCTCAGAGATATCTCCTTGGTTCGGTTGTTTTGATAAATGTTCAAGTCTCCACCTGGTCCGGACAGTAAATGTAGGCTGTCTCCAAGGATGTCCATTGTTCTCGATGCTGATTGAGTTAGCCCTGAGACCTACCTCACTTCAGGTGACAAGTTTCACTTCAACAGTTCTGAAATCCAATATCCTACTTGCTATATAACTCTCAAATTATTTCCTGTACAAACATCACGCTGTAACCATAACAATCGGTTAGTTCTTAGCTTTCAGAAGAGACCACACAGGACCCCCCCACCCCCCACCTTCGGTGTAATATTGAGATGATTGGACATGGAGGCAATATATCTGCAGGGGTATACCTGTGTCAAAGGCGGGAGACAGGGAACTGAGATATACACAGACTAAGTGACTTGCTCATGATAGAAGAGCCAGGAACTGACCTCAGAACTCCTGGAGCTCACTTCAATGCCTTAACCACAAGACCATCTTTTCTCTCTTGCAGCAACTTCCTCCTCCAAAAGTGTGTTCAAAGACGAAACACAGTACCTGGTACATGAGCCCTACTGACAGTATATTTTGCCCTGTGGATTAGACAGCAGCAATCAGTTTAATAGGATGTGCTGTGGAAACTGTATTGTAGTACTGCGTGCTTGGAAGGGAGCTAAAGTTGAAAGCCCCAAAGTAGGTGGTTGGTGAGGAACAAGGGCGAGTTTGTTCTGAACTGAAAGAGAGAGATGACTGGTAAACTTAGCACATGCATTTTAAAAGGTGGGTGTGCAAAATGAAGTTTCCCTGGGACTAATTCCAGTAATTCCCTCATAAATATGTTCTTTCTGAACTTGGCAGTATTACAGGTGCCCACTATATTTAATAATGACTTTCTCATGGATAAATTCTTCAATGTATTAGGCACAAGCAGGCTTTTATTTAACGTTAACTGTGGCATATTTTTTCACACATTTTCCTCAAAACTATTCATCATGACCATTGCAAATCAACATCCCCCTTAGTATCAGAGTTTCACCGTGTCCGCCTCATAATATCCAGGGTAGCCAAAAATACAGTGCACGTTTCTACTCATGTCATTTTAGTATGGTACTGTAACAGGAGGCAGGGCACTGCCTGGTCCCCAGTGAGGAACTTTTAACTCTAGTTCAACTTCTCTCCCATTGCAAAGGGACTATTATATGAAAGATGAGAAAAAAGGATTATAGGAAAGTAGGATCCATGGCCAAGTTCTTAGGAGTGGGCTGTGTAAGTTTTTCTATTTATTAAAGGGACAATCCCCCTAAGAATTATTTGTGCCTCACCTAAATCCAGATTGTAGCATTTCCCGTGGAGTTAAAGATGACAGTAACAAAATAAACAGAACACTTTATATTTCCTGTATCTGAAACATTTCAATAGAAGTACGTCCTCAGTCTGTTTTGATGCATAGAAGTGGCTAGATATGGTGATGGGTATAAAGGTCTAAGCAGATAGACAAATTACTGTCTGGGTGATTCTTAAAGGTTCAGAGGGTTGACTTGGTTTGAAAAAGCATCTGAACATTTGGATGTTTCCTAATAGCATCCTAATTCCTACTTCCAGAGAGGAAGGAAATACTGCAACAGCATCCTGTTTCCTGTGATTTTTGAAATTTCTGTTTCAATCCTCAGCTGTAACTGGGAAGCACAGAGCTTCATGTAAATGAAAAAATAATGGAAAAAGACCTCAGCAAAGGTTTGCTTTTCCAGGGTGCTCGGAGAAGCCACAATAGAAAAGCCTAAGATTTAGTTCAAGTTTCGACCAAAAATTTAGGTCAGTATGAAAAATAGTCCAATGAAAAAGGGACTCACTTGAAGCCTCGACTCACCATTGCCTCTTGTTCTTCGTGTAGTCATCTGCACTGGTGCAAAAATAAGTGTAAATTGCCTCCATTCTGATTGGGTACCATTTTACACTTAGTTTCAATATATCTAAATGACAGAACAAGAGGGAAGAACTACATCCTCTTTCCATGTTTGAAATCTATTCTCACCAAAATGTCAGGGCAGGGTGGTGGATTTTTGGTTGTGTGTTTTTCGAGTCCTGTACTGTGTGTTATCCTTCCTTGAACAAGATATCAGGTAAAGGCAGGACTGAATAAATCCATTATGGAAGGACAGGGCCCTTTATATTCATGGCTGTTGTTTCTATAAACAAACAAAATGTTCTTTTCAAAAAGCACCAAACCTAAAACTTTCCTTGAAGTGTTTCCAGACACCAAAGCATATAGTTTTTCTGAGCCTTAGAATAATGTGTGTGTATATTAGGAACTTTTTTAGTAGAAATCAATATCTTTTTATTTAATATAGTGAATAATAATAATAGATACCTGTTATTTTGTGACACTCTGTTTGCAAAGGAAAACAGAATTTTGCAGTTACTGCCAAGACAGTATATTATTAGATCTTAATACTTAACTGAGTTTCCTCACAAACATTGATTTGCTATTGCTGTTGTTACAACTGCTTCCAGGTGGTTGTACAGTTTAAAGAAATATGAAATTAAATTTAGTTCAGGAATGCACTACCGCAAAACTATACTTGTTAAATTTATGTCTGTCTTGGAAAAGCACTTTAAAGTGAGTCATTAGAATTTACTTCAGAAATGCAAGGCAGTTTTACTGGCAGGCTCCTAGATTTTTTTCACAAAAATAACAGGAGAGGCTCTCTCTAACCAAAATGTCTCCCCAATTAGAAGTTCCCCTGAGACTTCTCCACAGCCCCTCACAATGAAGCATATCTCCCATTTTTGTCTCACGTTTAGCTCTGTTCTACCCAGACTTGATGTTCTCCCACTTTTAGGATAAAATATTACTTACATCAGAACCGCTGCATCCTAGAACTGAAGTTGAAAGGGAAGTCAATGCATGCTAAAGAAATGAATACTGCATCAGTTTAGGCTTACTGAACCACTATTATTTTTCCTGATGTCCCTTGTTCTGTGTCTGTTATAAGAAGTAAAACAGCACATTCAAACTGTATGACCTCAGTGTTCAAAAGTGATTTTGGATGCCCAATTTTCAGACTCCTTAAAGGAATCTGAATTTTCAAAGGCTGAGGCTCAGCACTTTCTGGATATTAGGCAGCTTTGCTGCCCCTTTTACTTCATTTTTCAGGGGGTTAGTCATTCCAGAAATTTTAACATATGCTACTGAAACTTTCACTGGAAGGAATTTATGTTCATCATCCCAACTATATTGCGCCACGGTAGCAGAAAAGAATCCATTGTGCTCATTCACAGTTTTGGAAGTTGGAAGTTTTGCCCAAGTATGGATCAGCAAGATCAGGCCTTTTCTATGTAGTCTATGAATAGGCAGCCACTGAGCAAGCGTAGCATCATTATAACAGATGGGCATCATGCATTCAACATCAACAGGGGTATCCTCTTCAGGGAAGCAGAATAAAAAGAAACTCTTAAATGATAAAAATGGTGCAGGGAGTTTAACCAGGGTTACATTACCACACCTTTCCTGTTCATTGCCCTGTTCATTATTTCTGCTAGTACAGGGGATCTGGGTTTCCACTTAAGATCCATCTCTGAAAATCCTACCAGGGATTGGACTCAGAGTTATCTTTCCTCAGAGAGTGCTAAGCCAAATTCTGCAAACATGTGCTTTGAAGGTCTCCGTGACCTGAACACATTAGATATTCTTTGTTAGCAGTTGCCAATTGGGATTTTTCATTCTTTTTGTGCTTTTCAAAGATCCATGTGAAAGGATGGTTTAGGGCATTACAGGGGAGACCAATGATAATTAAGGCTATGAGTCGGTCACAGAAGTCATGGATTCTGTGATTTTACATGACCTCTGCAACTTCAGCCCCAGGGCACTGGGTCGCAGGCTTCAGCCCCAGGATGCCAGGGCTTGGACTTCAATAAATCCATGATTTATCGTCTATTGCCCGCATCCCGTCCATGACTTTTAATAAAAATACCCATGACAAAATCTTAGCCTTAATTATAATTTTCAAACATGTCAAACTTAAACACTTAAGTAAACTGGGGCCTGCTCCTTCAGCCATGACCCATCTTCTGTTTGCAGTGTTACTGAATTCCATGTAATTCCTGGAGTTACTTTTTTCTGTCAAACATGAGCAAACTTTTTCTGATATAACTTTCAGTGTTTCCTTCCCACTCTTCGGTTCTCTCCCTCCCATCTCCTCTTTCTCTACTGCTGTGTTTCTTTGCTCATTTCCTAGTCTCTCCCCCATTTATTGGCTTTTTCTCTCTCTGCCCATATTTCTCTCCTGTTCTTGCTCCTCACCTTCCCCCTTCCTTATACCGTCCCCTGATATCCACTATTTCCCCTTCCTGGTCTTTTCTTCCACCCTCCCACCTAACCTCCTTGTTCATCCAACCAAGCCCTTTCGCTCTCACCCACAAACACACACTGTCATTTTCCTTATGGCCACCTGCTGGTGGCAGATGAGAATGTGCTACACTTAGAACTGATGAGAACTAAGAGGTGGGTAGGCAAATGTGAGGCAGCCTTGACTTATTATTCTCTCTCATTCCTCCCCACAGCCTATCCTGCTTTGTGGACATAAAAGCACAGTTGGAGCTAGGAAGCCAGCAGCTGGAGCACCGAGAGTGAGGAAAAGGGGACAGACTTGGCTGCTTTCTCAGCAGTCCCTAAACAGCTCCTAACACCCAGGGAAGGAAATGCAAGGAAATTTTTGCTGCCTCCCTGCAGTCTTATTGGTGAGTGACATGTCAGGTGGAGTTGACGGCCTGACTGGTGTCAGGGGAAAGATGCAAGCATGGCATCAAATGAGTAACATGTGGAATGTAGGAATTGTACAGACCCCATACTGCAGGATTTATGGCATCACAGACATTACCATTGCAACCAAGCGGGCACGGGTAGATGCAAAGTGTGAGGCTCTGCTGTTATTACGAAATTATAAATACTTTCAGTAAAAGCAAATGGGAAATGATTGGTGAAAGAATAGTTTTGTTTATAAACAAAATTCAGTAAATATGAGTTTGCCCCAAGGTTGAAGTCCCCTTTGATGTAGCTTGAATTCAAACCATCCTACTTTTTTTCCCCTCGTCATGGGCTACCTCTGCTCAAAAGCACGTCGTGGCTGGTTGGTAGAATCATAGACTCATAGAATATCAGGGTTGGAAGAGACCTCAGGAGGTCATCTAGTCCAGCCCCTAGCTCAAAGCAGGACCAATCCCCAACTAAATCATCCCAGCCAGGGCTTTGTCAAGCCTGACCTTAAAAATCTCTAAGGAAGGAGATCCCACCACCTCCCTAGGTAACCCATTCCAGTGCTTCACCATCCTCCTAGTGAAAAAGTTTTTCCTAATGTCCAACCTAAACCTCCCCCTCTGCAACTTGAGACCATTACTCCTTGTTCTGTCATCTGCTACCACTGAGAAAAGTCTAGATCCATCCTCTTTGGAACCCCCTTTCAGGTAGTTGAAAGCATCTACCTGAATGAGGTAGGATGAGATTAAGTCACACAACCCCTGTGAAGGACAGAAGGCAGAGACACAGATACAGTAGGCACACAGAGCATTATCATTTCCAATTTACAGATTGAAAAACTGAAACACAAAGAAGGCATCCTCATGCAGGTTGTTGACAAAGCTAGAATTAGTTACCAAGTGTATGAATGGTGTGTCTTTGCTCTACATACAACATTAAGAATATGAGGAAACTACATGGACAGAGCGGCAAAGAGTTCTGTGGCCCCTTATAGACTAACAAACATATTGGAGCATGAGCTTTCATGGGTGAATACCCACTTCATCGGACGCATGCTGATTCTCCAATATGTTTGTTAGTCTATAAGGTGCCACAGGACTCTTTGCCGCTTTTACAGATCCAGCCTAACACGGCTACCCCTCTGATACTTGACTACATGGACAGAGCAGCAAAGAGTCCTGTGGCACCTTATAGACTAACAGACGTATTGGAGCATGAGCTTTCGTGGGTGAAGACCCACTTCGTTGGATGCTCCAATACGTCTGTTAGTCTATAAGGTGCCACAGGACTCTTTGCCGCTTTTACAGATCCAGACTAACACGGCTACCCCTCTGATACATGGACAGAGTTAAGTTTCAAATAACCATATTTACTAACTGTACACAAATATACAAGGTTTAACTACATACATACACTGCTGCTCTGCTAGAGTTCAGGTGGCTTCTGCAATAGAAGAAAAGAGGCCATTAGATGGCTTCCAAGCTATTTAAAGGGGTACAACTACAACTGACAGGTTTCAGCTCAAATCTGCCTCTATTCCCCAATGTTAAATATAAAACTGAATATATGTATTCTTTTTTATTAGTGCATACCAAAAATATACAGGATGTACAACACAGTCAAGTTAACATTGCTAGAGTAACCTTAACTTTTGGAACTTCCTAACTTTTTAAATGCTTGATCTCACAATCCTAGTGTTACTTTAATGACAAAATTTTGTTTCCTTTTACTAAAATTAAGGTTTGGGCCAATCTTTTACTTTACTGGTATTCTGCATGTATAATCATCTTATTACCGTACTTTTTCAGTTAGTTTCTTACTTTGAATGAATTCTCAAAGGGACAAGATACTTTTTTTAAATTTTCAAAAAGCTACAGGTGCTGCTGCAGCAAATAAAAACGGAGCAATTTTGAAGCATTCAGCAGACTGATGACACAAGAATATGTCCGTCTCAGTCGATAGGGAACAGTCAAGGAGATATTTTCACAGACATAGTGTGGTCTCAGTTTTCTTTAAAATATTTCTTAGATGTTAGTGGGATTTTCAAGATGAAGAGCTTTGTAAAGGGAAAGAGACAGATGTTTAGATCCTGCTGAAAATGAGCAATTTCTAGACAGCAAGAGACAATGTACAAACCACATTCAATGTAACATCCCACTGTTGGCTAAAATTGCTAAACACAAATAGAAAGATAAGTGCTGTTGAGATCGCATTCAAGAGCTATCTGTAAAGTTTTAGATATGAATCTCTGAATTCTGAAACAGCAGAAATGAGCATTTGGTGGGAGCTTTGGACACAAACATGTTTTTCTTCATTTTTAATCACTAGCTGAAGATTCTGCTAAAAAACTGATTTTGATAATAGCTTTATATACTATTCTTACAAGTGCAGACATGTTTGGCAAGCTATATTTTCTAAAAAACACTTTGTAATGATTTTCAGGAATCTTCTCCAGAACACGAGGTCAAAGGCAACTGCCATATAATTCCATTTGCTCTGAACTGGACAGAGTCGTGGTAACCCTTAGGATAAGAAATTCAGTGTGCCTTGAAATCTCCTCAAGCAGAAGACACAGTACACAGTCTATTGGGCATTACCTTTTGGCCTTGAAGATAGACTGGTCTACAACTAACATGGAAATCTTAGGGGATTTGGGTTACTTTTGTGCCCTGTGCAGTGAATTAAAGAAATATTTCAAAGTCAGACTTGCCCTCCAGACACACAAATATATTGGCCATGTCATTAAAGGAAAGTTCTATTGGCTAGAAATCCTATAACTTACAGTTTCATACAAGGTATCTATTGCTTATCTCCAAATGTAAATATTGGGTATTATGCAACATAATTAACTAATGAAAAAACTTTTAATATATTGTTTTTCTTTTCCTGCATGGAGCATAATAATACTGACCATGGCATTGTACCAACATATGAAAATTGGATAGAGTAAGCAAACATGAAAGCATCTGTCTTCCTGTTTAATTCAGTAATCATCAAGTTAATCGTGCAGTCATGTAAAACTTCTCCTTTTAATTAAATTTTAACCATCATCTAACAGACAGATTTATGTCTTATTAGGTCCACCATTTGTACAGACAGGGCTGGCATGCATGTCCTAGCAAAAGAAAGAGTTGTGTATCTAATAACATGCATTTTCATCATACATGATCTATTCCTGCTTTCAGGAATTGCAATTATTTGTGTTCCCACATATTAAAGAAGTACATTAACCTTTATATACTGTAATCCCAAAATCTTCCTTGCCCTGTGTAATGAGGCTGACAATTGTGCTGTCATTTGTGAGGGTGGGATTTTTTGTAATGTGGATGTTTTGTTCAGTAGGAGCTGGGCTAAGACTATCAAATAGTTCTTACCTGGCAATGCCTTTCACTGACTATCACCCTTAGCTAGATTTGGACTACTGCTGTCTTCGACAGCTATAGGCAAAGCCTCTCAGTCTGAGGCTCCTGGTTGTTCGTGTAGCATCAAGTTCTTATCTTAAAATAAAAAGTCACGCTGGCTCAGTTTTGTCTTAATTTTAAGCATGTCTGATCGTGGCAGATGTGCTTGGCAATCATTAAATAGGCTCCAGATGGTAGCTTAAAAGTTGGCTTTAAAAGTTTTGTAACCTTCAGTTGCACTTCCTTCATGGAGAGCTGCATAGATGCTTGACATGCTCGATTTTGCACCCAGCTCTAGTCTGCAGATAAAATGTTGAGGTTCATCAACAAGATGGATGATGATGTTATCTTGTCTTAAATTTGCTGCAAGTGAAGTTTGCAATAGTCATCTGTTCACTATTAGCTGAAAAGGTTACAAGGAAAAAATATCCCGGTAAAAGAGTATTTTTTCAGTCCTCTTGAGAACTGAAAAAACTTTTTGACTTGAGTTTCTTATCCGTCATCTGATAAAAATGAATCTATTTATGCAGGATGTTTACTTTTAAGTTATCCTAGTAAAGACTTGAGGTGTTTGTCCTTCTAATGGAGTGCAACTTAACTTTAAGTGTAAAGAGGGATTTTAAAAAAAAATTAAAGGAAAAAAACAATAGATTTTTACACCGTTCGCTATTAGTTATTACAGGGTTTTCAACAGACCTATGCAGATTCAAGCAATAGATTGATTGTTTGCCAAAACCTGTGAGAAAGCTGGTCTTCACTGAAAGCTTTGTAACTTAGGAAATAACTTCTAACTATTTAGTATAGAATTTCCCATATAACTTCATTTTGAGAAGTTATTGCTCATCTCGCCTTTAAAAATAGATATTGTTGCCACAGCAAAGCTTCAGTATTCCATCTCAGATATGGATGTATGTGGTGAATGAATATTTGTTTGATTTTTTTAAAAATGGCTTTGACTTCTTTTAGTGTTCTAGCGATAACTTTACTGGCAAGAGTACACACTGAAATGTATCATTGTAAATGAATATGTGTATACACAGTAGAAACCCAATTCTAAAAGCTACAGTCACCCATTCGGACAACAGAAATGTACCATGTGATCAATACAGCCAATCAAACCTAACCAAAACAGAAGACATTTTGAAAGCTCACACCAAGCTGTTTTCTTACTATCTACAGACCAAGAATTATTTGCTTCAATTTTTCAGTGAATGGTTTCAAATACATTAAATTGAGAAGAATATACCATGGACAAAGAGGTGAAATGTGTTGAATAAATTATTTGCTGTGGGTTATTCACTCCATCTTGATGTAAAGGCCCAGTGATGGGGTGTACAAATGCCACAGTGGAGAACAAGGGGTTAAGGAGAAGCTCTGGGCCCAGGCTGCCACACCCAGCCTGCACTAGCTGGAGGTGGAACTTAAAAGGGGAAGCTGAGATGCTCAAAAGGAGTAAGCAGTGGAAGTGGACAGACCTCCGCTCTTCGGGGAAGTAATAGGCCAGGAGCTCTTGTTGCCTGAGCACTGACCCAATCAAGCCTGCAAAGGAGAGACTGGTGTCTGGGTGGGAAGGTCAGAAACTTTATTTTCTGTTCAGTTCTTTAAATGTACTTTGCTGGAGAAAAGGGGAGCTCAGAAGGAAGTGATCCAGACGGGTAACTATTTAGATCCCTAAGGTGCAGAACTTAACTGCCCACCATTGGGCCCTGGATTGGAGCCCAGTGGAGAGTGTGGGCTCAGGTTCCTCTACCAACGCCAAAAGGTGGGACAACAAAAAAAAGTGTACCCCTCAGCAAGTTATCCAGTTGGGGAAACCCCTGAATACACAAGGTTCAGACCCTGAACTAAGGAGAAAGCCCTTGCAGGTACCAAAAGACTTCTCCATTGTGTGTGTGTGTGTGCACACGCGTGTGTGTGCGTGCACACCCTGAAAGGGGTGGACTGGAGTGCGGGACCTGGCCAGAAGGGTAGGCAGCAAAAGAAGGGACTGATCTCACAGGACTGAGTTCTGGAGGAAAGGGGAGACATCAGGAAGGGGGATCAACTGCCATGCCCTTGCCTGACCACTAGGCAGCACTTCTGGTGATGGCCACCCTTCACAGGACTATTTTCACCTAACACTCCCCACTGTCACCACACCACCAGTGGTAACAGTAGGGAGAGCTTTAATGTAGACAGAGCATCAGGCATTCACTGGTTTTTTGACCGCGAGGTAACTTAATACTGCACAGGGCAGGTCTATACTACACTGGAGCCTTGACTACACTAGCTTTCCCACCATTGTTACCACCAATGGAATTGCAGCAATAGTAGAACCACTTATCCACTGACATTTTAAAAACTCCCGCACCTCAATCTGGGTCTATGCTGGTTATGCACTATGTATGTATCCTGTGAACCTTGTAAACCAATACTTGTAATCCCTCATAACTCACACCTGCCAACAAAGCGCTGTTCACACTGGTGCTTTTCCTTGACAAAACTTTTGTCTTTCGGGGAGGGTGTTTTTTAACACCTCTGAATGACAAAAGTTTTGTTGTTCACTTGCCAGTGTAGACAAAGCCTGAGAGGGAGAAAGTGATAGATGTTTATGAATGGGGCACTGAGTGAGTATGTTACTAGCTGGAAAGACAGGCTTGGATTTCTGAACAAGGAAATTGCCTCATGTTATTTGTTTCTACTGGGTTCAGGGAAACAGGACTTTGTGTACATTCTTGTAAATACACAAGACTGCACCCAAGAAATATCTGACTCGGAAACAACCCAGCAAGGCCTGAATATAGTCTAACTGCTCAGGCCAAAAAAGGGCAACAATATTTTTAGCCTTGGCAGAATTTGATTATTATATTTTTGAAACTTTGGATAATATTTGGAGGTAGTGCTGACAGCAGGGCTGCAGGAGGCTCCTAGTGCAGCTGACAGTCCCAAGACATGCAAGGGCAAGATGCAGGGAAGGCTGCAGTGCTGCTTGATGGAGGTGAAACCCCCCCCAGCCAGGGCTGTGGGGAGGAGGACTGAGCCACAGCCATTTGGGAAGCCGCCCTGCTGCTGAATGGCTTCTGCCCAGGGATGGCCTCTGCACTCCCGGCTGATGGGTGAGTGAGCGGAGCCATGATAGTGGGGCTACTGAGGGCTACCTACATGGTTGTGGGGCCTGACACTGAATCCTTCTGGGTGTTAGGTGCAAAAGAGACTTTCAGTGTCAACTGTTGTCAATGGATATTTTTTTTTGTCAATTTCTGTGTCAGGTGAAATCTACATTTACCGATAACTAATGATTTCAGTCGAATCCTGCCAAGCCTAAGTATATGGCTTACACCCCTTTACTGTTAGCCTTTGTTGTACTTCATAGGTGACACAGCTGTTACATCGAGCAGCACTGGACGTGGCTTTTAGCCTTTTATACCAAGTATTTAGGCAGCACTGAAACAATTAGCCATGCTCAGCATGCTTTACTTGTACTTGTGAACAGTGTAGCTAGCACAAATATACTCCTGTACATTTTATTTCTGCACAGTTGTTGGACTTATGTTATGACTCTTTTCTTATGGAAGTCTGTTGAATTCAGTGTATGGCATGGAAAGAGATCGACTGTAAAAATGCTAAAATAAAATAATAGACATTTAAAATTGCAAAGCTTTTTATGACTCAAGAGCCTGTGCAATGCATTCATTTTAAGATGACTATTCATCATAAGGCCTGAACAAATGAAATCAGCTGTATATGCCTGTTCTTTTCTCCTAAGAGGTGGCATGTATCCAAATCTAAGCCTGGCTTTCCACCTTGGTTGAACTCAGTGGAGTTGTCGGAATTGTAATTCGGGGCAGGAATTGATCTGTGCAGCATAAAGAAAAAGGAATTCTTCATTCTATTGGGGTTATTGTGGATTGGGAGTTTTGATATTGATAGTCAAGATTAATTCATTAAGTGTAATTTGAAACTATGGTACAAACATGGTACAAAATTGCCCAGAAGGATGTTAAAGTCAATATAACTGCAGAGTGAGTAATTAGAATTCATTCAACAAGGAAAGTTGCTGGAATCCCAAGATAGAAACCAACATATATTTGGTGGAAATCATAATTTAAGGGGTGCATTGTGTAAAATTAGAAGGTAACCCTGGTATATTACTAACTTACATATCTCACTAATACTCCACCTGTGGCTCTCTATTCAGTGCACATATGGCTCTCCATAGCTCTCTTCAGGGCTTTTTTCTTTAGATAAGTACCTGGTTACACAACAACCTGACTTCAATGTTGCAGCTGACCCAAGGGGAAAAAATGTCAATTTAAAATGAAGACACAAAGATTTTCATTCATGCAGGCAGATGGATTCCATCTATCTCTGTGCTGATAGTCAAGGTTATGTGAACTTTTATGCTGATGATTTAACTTTAAGAAAATTGACCTGGTGCCAGTTCAATATAAACATTTCAGGATGTCTGGAGCCTGGTCTACAATAGAGCTCCAGAAAATTTTAAAATGAAGAAGTGGCTATAAAGCTATTGAGAATTAGTGGGGATATGCAGACCACATTTATGTACTTACCCACCTTTTGTAAAGCACATTGAATATCCTAGGATGAAGGATGCTATACCAGCGTGAAGGGCTGGATTCACAAAAGGACTTGGGTATCTAACTGGCACTTTAGGTTCCTAAATGCCAGAATCAGGCTCCACAAAACCCTCACTTAGCTGCCTCAGGGCATCTCAGCTCCTCTGACTTTGATACGACTTTTGAATTGTTCACTGATGCATCCGACACTGGATTGGGTACTGTACTGATGCAAACAGAGGAGGACAGCAAGAAGCACCCCGTTGCCTTCCTAAGCAAAAAGCTGTCCCCTACTGAGCAGAATTATTCTGTCATAGAAAAGGAATGCTATGCCATAGTGTGGGCTGTTAAACAACTGAGACCATACCTCTTTAATAGGAGGCTCAAGATTCTAACAGACCATTCGCTCTTAATATGGCTAAACAGGACCAAGGGCACAAACTCAAAACTGCTACGCTGGAGCCTGGTCCTGCAGGAATTTAACATGGAGATTGTGCACATTAAAGGGAAGAAAAACATGGTAGCTGATGCCCTGTCTAGAAAAGAGGACATGGGGCATACGGCCTCCACATTGGTCAGTGATCAATCCTCTGGCAGTAACCTCTGGGGTTAGGTGTGACGTATACTCCATATTCTTTATCTTTCAATTCCAGGACTTGCTTCTGGATTTCCATGGCCCTCTTGTGGTCAGCTTTCCAGCTGGCTGCCTCTGCTTCAGTTTCTATCTGTTTAAGTTCCATCTGTCTCTTATTTATCCTTTCATTTTCTTCCCATCGCAACCTGTGCAGCTCCAACTTTTTGATAACTTCACTTTTACCCATTTCCCTACTTTTCTGTCCCTACTTCTCTTTCCTGAAATAAGCAAACAGAAAATAACAAAACAGTAACCACTTTGTCTGTTCTCTAGCCACCACAGTTAAAACTCACTCAAAACCACCACCAGTGTTTTAGGGCAATAAGCTATGCACATTATCCTGCTCGACTACGCCACTGTAACAGTGCTTTAGTGGGTCACAACTGAGGATACCAAATTCAGGACGAACTGCTGAGAAATAGGGCAGATACACCCCAAGACTGGTGACTAATCCCCCATAGGATATACCAAACCAGCAACAAAATTAAATTTCTGTTTCACCACGGTGGCTAACAGGAAAACATAAAGGCATTCCAGTTCTTATATCACCACAAAAGAACACTGGATTCAGAGATGAGTGGTTCTTTACAACCAGTCTCATCAAATAAAAGGTTCTTCTGATCCCAAAGGACCAGCCATACACCCAGGTCAATATATAACTTAGATCTTACCCAAAAATCACTCTGATACCAATCCTTTAGTATCTAAAATCTAAAGGTTTGAAGAAAGAAAGAAAGAAAGAAGAGTTAAAATTGGTTAAAGGAATCAAATACATACAGTAATAGCAAAGTTCTTGGTTCAGGCTGGTAGCCATGATGGAATAAACTGCTGTCTTAAGTCAAGTCTCTGGAATACGTCCACAGCTTGGATGGGTCAGTCAGTCCTTTGTTCAGAGCTTCAGTTTGTAGCAAAGTCCTCCAGAGGTAAGAAGCAGGATCGAAGACTAAATGGAGGTGTTTCCAGGGCCTTTTATAGCTTTTGCTATGTGGAGGGCATCCCATTGTTCTTACTGTGGAAAATTACAGCAACAAGATGGTGTTTGGAGTCACATGAGCAAGTCACATGTTCATTCCCAGTTTTGCTCAGTCATGGCAGCACGTTTACATAATACACTCAGTGTAGGTGGGCATCTCCTATGGTCCACTGTCAACCAAGTGTTTCTTGTTGAGCCACTTAATTTGAATAGTCTCTCCAAGATGTGCTGGCTAGCTACCTTGTGGGTGGTACCCCAGGAACAAACATTTGAAATTCAAGTATAGAGACAATACTGATAAGTTCAAATACAAAAATGATACATGCATACAGATGGCATAATCATAAGCAGCAAATCATAACCTTTGCATAGATGCCTTACTTGACAACCTTTGTACAAGAGTTGCTGCAAATATATAACAGTGGTTGCAACAATGATCTATATCGTCATATTTTAATCAGATATTCAGCCCCCAAATTTTGCAGTATAAATTCCAGAGACACTTGTGTTTCTGCAGACCCCGCCAGACGTCTGGATGCCTACGCCCCAGAGCAATGTACAAACCAGGAGACATTAGGAGTTCCTCCACCTAACTCATCTGCAGGACCCAATCCAGGAGGTGTAGTCAGATGTCACCTATGGGACTGGGCTCTTACAGGCGAGCTTACACAAAATGGCCAGGGGGAGGAAGGTGACCTCTCTCATAATCTTTAGCCCAGTAGTTAAGGTTGTGACATTGCACTCTATATGATTTTATAAATATATGCTAATGAGTGAATATAATGTAACTGGAATATGCTTCATGCAAAAGGTCTCTTGTAAGGTATCATTACAAAGCTTATAATCTACTGAGTGTGGTCATCCTATTTGTATAAATGTATCACTCTTGTATCTGAGACTAGAAATATGAAATATAACTCTGAGGGCCTATTGTAATTATGCAAAGTGTGGGCCATTAATGGTGGTTTGGAATCTTAATGGCTCCCATTAACCAGGACAATTGACTGTAGATGGCTCTATTTGTAGGCAAGCTTCCTGTGAGTCAGGCTGGGAGGAATGAAGACTTGGGGGTCTTACAGTGACATGTGATCTTGTCACATGAACTGGAATCCATCTTCAACCTGGTGCTTTTCGATTGAGAAGAGGGATGGGAATCCTTTGTCCCACTAAAGTTCCCGCCTTATGCAAAGATATATAAGTGGGTGGAACAGGAAAGAGGGAGAGCTGTTATGAAGAATCCCCTAGCTACCACCTGAGCTGGAACAAGAGATGTACCAGGGGAAAGAATTGTACCCAGGCCTGGAAGGTGTCCAGTCTGAGGAAAAAACTTACTGAAGCATCTCTGAGGGTGAGATTATCTGTATTCAGTTTGATTAGACATAGATTTGCGCGTTTTATTTTATTTTGCTTGGTGACTTACTTTGTTCTGTTTGTTACTACTTGGAGCCACTTAAATCCTACTTTCTGTATTTAATAAAATCACTTTTTGCTTATTAATTAACCCAGAGTATGTATTAATACCTGGGGGGGAGGGCAAACAGCTGTCCATATCTCTCTATCAGTGTTATAAAGGGCGAACAATTTATGAGTGTACCCTGTGTAAGATTTATATAGGGTAAAACGGATTTATTTGGGTTTAAACCCCACTGGGAGTTGGGCACCGGAGTGTTAAAGACAAGAACACTTCTGCTTTCATGTAAGCCTACAGCTGTTAGGTGACGTGATTCAGACCCGGGTCTGGGTTTGCAGCAGGCTAGCGATACTGGCTCAAACCAGGCAAGGCACTGAAGTCCTAAGCTGATAGGGCAGGAAATCAGGGGCAGTAGTAGTCTTGGCACATCAGGTGGCAGCTCCCAGGGGGGTTCTGTGATCCAACCCGCCATAAGGGTACTCGCCTGGAATGTGGGAGACCTATGGTTAAAGTGTCCCCCTCCACCTGAGGAGAAGAAGAGATTTGAACAGGGGTCTCCCAACTATCAAGTGAATGCTCTAACCACTGGCTGTGGGATAGTCTAATATGAAACTCCCTCAGTCTCTCCCATTGAAGCTGTTCCACTGTGACTAGCCAATTTTAAAAATTCACTGGTGCAGGAGGACAGGATCCTGGGTCTCCCACCTCCCAGGTGAGTGCTCGCTCTCTCTCTCTCTCTCTCTCTCTCTCACCCAGTGTTGAAGCTGTTGCACCATGGATAAACAATGAAAGAATCATTGGGACAGAGGGAGGCCACCAACAGCCCCGCCTCCCTGCATCCCCTGGGCTTCTTGCTAAAACAATGTGGTGCCTAACACGAAGAGACGGTTTGTAGCTGAGAAGCCCAAGCAGAGACCTCCCTGCAGCCCAGGATTGAGTGTCTATCTCTGAGAGATGGGTGGGACTTAGCACACCCCCTTCAGCTTGGCACCTCCCATTGGCTAGTTTAGGCCAGGAGCCTCCGAGTGTGCAGGCTTTTGTTCATCCCCTATTCTTAGGTCCCTGTATCTCCCCACTCCTTGTATGGAGAGTCGACCTAACTCAAGCTTTGTGACTCTCGGTGCTTTTCTAGGTGCCCCAAAGTTAAAAAGGGTTACACTGAGCACCACCATGCATAAATTACGTGGTGAATCAAAGTGTACAAGTCCCACTGTTCTCAAGGAAAGTCTATTCATTGATTCCAGTGGGAGTGTGTTCAGTCCTTTATACTGTAATAACATTTCCACATAACCTTTGCATTTCTTTAAGACTTTTTTTTAAAATAAAAGAACAAAGAATTTATGATCGAGCACTGCATAATCTACTCTACACACATCATCAAATGCCAACCTTTCACATTTTAGGGGAGTTGCCTAGCTAGGCATTAATTTTTGTTGTAATTCAGCTGTGGGGAGTAAGAGAAAGTTTTATAAACCAAGAAAATAAAGATTATAAAAAAGAAAAACGTAGGAATGATAAACAAGGAGGCAGTTTTAGCCTATTATCACTCTGATCTGGTCAGTATGTCGATCTCAGAAAACATGGAATTCTAAATAATGCATTGTTATTTCTATGGTCTGTGGGTGAAACAGAGGCTTGGCTAATCAGGCAAAATCCATCTCCCAAACCAGGCAGCGAGGTTGCAGCATAGTCCCCTTGGCAACTACTCCAACCTATAGGCTGCAATACCAGACATAGTCCTTCGGTTTTATTAGAGTGTATTTGCGGATCCTGTGTCCCTTCATTGGGCTGGCTACAGGCTTGTCTCCAATGTTGCCATCTGTGCCAGTGTATATGGAGCTGGCACATGTCTGCTGCATAACCACTCATTACCCCTCTCTCTGTGAATTTCACCATATGGGCTAGATCCTGGTCCCACTGAAGTAGCTCAAGGTTTTTTACACTGATTTCAGTAGTGCCAAATTTGGTAATAAGAGCATCCCATATACGTAGTATTCTGTAATATACTATAATTTTTTGTGGCTTTCTACAACTCCATTCAATGAAGTACCTCTTATCAAACTAAACTCCATGTTCAAATTGCAATAAAAGAGTCACATTTGCCCCAAACTTCTGTTTTATCACTGTTTTATGTATAAGACTGACAAGATACACTTTTATAAAAGTATTTCCTCTGATTACTTCCTTCAGGTTTCATTAGAGCATGTTCCTGCATTAATTAAGATGTTTCATTTTACTGTTTATGACTGCTTCCCCTAACACAAACAACTGTAGCTTGGTTTTAGAAAGAAAGGTTTATATGATTTCCAATAATTGCCTTAAGTGACAGCAGCCACCATTACTAGCTCACTACATCTGCAAGGTTACTGGACTCTACGTGCATTTCTCGCTTTTAATTGAATTTCTACATGCTTCTATGATTTTTCCTTTGGTCTGATAATTAATTTCTTCATTCCCTGCTCAGGTTTTCATGTTCACACACTAATTGTCTTTCTCAGGCTCCTGCGGTGTTGTGCATCCCTTAACCTTGTCTCAGAGTCAGAGTTGTCTTCAGAATATTCTGATTTTTAACTTGGGGCCAGAGTCTGCTCTCCCAAACCGTGTATATCTAAAGCAGGGGTCGGCAACCTCTGGTACGCGGTTTGCCAGGGTAAGCACCCTGGCGGGCCGGGCCAGTTTGTTCACCTGCCGCGTCCGCAGGTTCAGCCAATCATGGCTCCCACTGGCTGCGGTTCACCGCTCCAGGCCAATGGGGGTGGCGGGAAGCAGTGTGGGCCGAGGGATGTGCTGGCTGCAGCTTCCTGCCGCCCTCATTGGCCTGGAGTGGCGAACCACGGCCAGTGGGAGCTGCAATCAGCCGAACCTGCGGATGCGGCAGGTAAACAAACTGGCCCAGCCTGCCAGGGTGCCCTGATCTAGAGTTACCCCATCAGCTTCAATGGAATTACTCTGGATTTACACTGATGGTGTGATCAAGGGCAGAATCTGGCCCTCAGTTGGAAATGAACTGCTTTTTCCCTTCTATGCAGCTCCTGCCATTATCTAGTAGGGTTCTGCTAATGCATCTTGGGAAATTCTTGACTGTTCTGCATGATTACACCAAAAAGTAGAGCTAAAATGCAGGAAACAATTGCAATACTTGTTATTTTATTTCTTCTGCCTTCCAAATGATTGCAGTGAACTTGGTACCTAAGAGAAAGCCAGCGTGACTAAAGGTTTAGTTCACTTCTCTAGAAAGAATGGCTAAATTTAAATTCAGTGGGTCTCGTCTGCCTGGCCTGCTTCTATTTCTTCTTGTATGCCTGAGGAACTGCTCATTCACTGCTTCATTTAGGGACTAAAAAGACATTTACAAATAATCATAGGGCCTATGCTTCCCTCTATTAAACAACAGTTAGGCGCACAGGAACAACTAGTCATACTGAAAATTGGCAGCAAGGAACAGACAGCTATATGGTCTGATCCAATGGCACAATATATCAGCCACCAGCCCCTGTGCAGCAACTACATGGCTGACCCATTATGCAGTACCCAGGGGTCTGGCCTGCCTGTGTGGGAGGGGCCATGGGCTAACGACTCACAGCATTGTCAACCTGGAAAAAGTTAGGCCACATTTTTGGCAGTATTAACTTTCTCTGCACTAGAATTGCCAACTCTCATGCCAAAGAATTAGGGACGTGTTTGAACAAATCAGTTATAAAGTACTTAATGTAACTTGTTTGTTAATGTAACTTCACACAAAGAACTGAAAATTACATCTACTGCAATTACATGTAAATTTCTGATTAATGTACATCAGTAAGTACATCTATATAAACAGAAAGTAAAGATATGAAAATAATTAAATGTCTGATCAGCAATTAATAACACATTTCAAGCACTGAAAAATATCAGCTACGAGCTCTCTTGCAACGCCAGGTGATTCATATTGTATAAGGCAGACTATTCAAGTTATCCAGGAACCACCATAGAGTTAGGTAGTTACCTTAGTACCTTTAGTACCTTAAACACACTTCTATCAAATGTCTTCCCTATCTATTGTTAAACGCAACACCTGAAATTATTCCTGCTGACCAGTACTAGAGAAGTGATCTTCTCTGTTTTTTTCAGTTTGCGTAGTTTGTTCACTTAAAGATGAGAAACCTATTTAGGCAAAAAATTTCACCAAGGAAGACATAGGAAATCAGCCCCTTGCCCTTCTGTGGAAAGTCATGACAGTGAGAGAGTCAACCATGGCTGGAAAGAAGAAAGATTGGTAAGAAATCTACTTTGAACAAAGACTGTAGCTTATTGCGTTTAGTTTTAGCCACTGAAAAGCATATTTTGTTTTGTTTTACTTGTAACACTTTCTATCTTCATTCCTCTATATTTTAACTCACTTAATCCTATGTATATGTTGTTACTTTTTTAATTGTTACTATAAACCAACTCAGTGCTGTGTTACGCCAGTTAAGTTAATAAGATGTAATATACTTTTGTCTCTTTAAAGGAGCAACAACACATTATTTCTCTGAGTGGTCCAGGTGAGGGCTGGACACATCAGGGCACATGGTTTTGGGGAAATTTGGGACTGGCAGTGTGTTGGGGCCACCTTGTCAGTTGTAACCAAGGCTAGTGGAAGCCAGAGAAGGGTTGTAGACAGGCTGGTGGAGTCAAGGTTGCTGAACCATGGCTGGCTACATAGTACACAGACACTTAAGATATGACCTGCATGCTTGTTGCTGAATTGTGAGTGTCCCAGGCAGAGACCTACAGTAGGAAAGCATTGTGAGGCACTCACGATTACAAGGTAAGAAGTGACAACCCTTCAGTGGTCTGGATTGCACCTCAGTTGATGACATAGTCCCTAAATGCATGACTTTGCACTATTAAATTTCATCCCATTGCTATTACTCCAGTTTTCAAGGTTATCCAAATCTTGTAGTTGAATATTATGGCGTCCCCTATATTGGCAATACCTCCCAACTTTGTGTTATTTGCACACTTTATTAGCACACTCCCACTTTTTGTGCCATGGTCATTAATGAAAATGTTAAATAAGATTGGTCCCAAAACTGATCCTTGAGAAACTCCATTGGTAACCTTCCTCCAGTCTAACAGTTCACCCTTCAGCATGACCTGTTTTAGTCTTTCCTTTATCCACTTTCAATTCTCATATTAATCCCCATCTCCTCCAATTTAACTAATACTTTCCCAAAGGGAACTGTTTTAAATGCTTTATTGAAATCCAGGTAGATCTACTGAATTTCGTTTGTCAGAGACCAACCTGATCTCTATCTTTTGTAAAAATCATGTTGTATTTTATCCCAATTACCATTTACCACTATGGCCTTAACTACTCTCTTTTTCAAGACCTGTTCTAAAACCTTGCATACAACTGAGGTCAAACAGGCCTGTAGTTTCCCAGATCACTTTTTTCCCTTTCTTAAATATAAGTACTATATTTGAAGTTCTCCAGTCATAGGGTATGACATCCCCCCTCCAAGTTTTCAGATTCATTAAAATCCTTGCTATTGGGCTTGCAATTTCATGTGCCAGTACCTTTATCTGGGGCCCATTGAGTTGGTTGAATTTAGCTTTCACCTCAGATGTGGTCATTTCTACTTCCATATCCTTATTCCCATTAGCCACCCTGCCCCAAGTTCCTCATTGCCTCAGTTTTTAATAAGGGTAAAGTATTCATTAGGCATTAGGCCATACCTAGATTACTTTTAATCCCCATCCCATCCTCAGTGTTTAGCAGCCTCACTTTTTCTTTCCTTGCTTTCTTTTTATTTATATGGCTGAAAAATCTTTTACTATTGTTTTAATTCCATTTGCAACGTCCAACTCTGCTTGGCTTTTTGCAGTTCTCACTATTTTTAATTCTCACTTTTCCCCTATACCTTATGATCTCCAAGAGATAGCTTTCCTTGTTGATCCATCCCATCCTCTATTCCTTGCAGGCTTTCTGCTTTCTCTTAACCTGTTTGAGATGCTTGTTCATCCAGTTTGGTCTGCAACCTTTCCCTACAATTTTTTCCCCTTGCTTGGGATGTAGGCTTCAGATAGTTTTTGCAACTTTGACTTAAAGTAATTTCAAGCCACCCTTACATTTAAATCCTTAAATTCTTCAGTCCAGTCCACTTCTCTAACTAATTTCCTTGATTTTTTTTGAGTTTGCCCTTTTGAAATCAAGGACCCTCTTGTGGATCTATTTTTTTTGTTTGTTTTGTTTTGTTTATCCTTCCATTTGGTTTAAGCTGAATTAACTCATGATCACTTGAGCCAAGATTGTTCTCTAACCAGTTCTTCTGATGTTCTTGCTACTTACAAATACTAAATCTAAAATGGCATCACTTTTTGTTTGTTCGGTGACTATTTGGTGAAGAAATCAGTCAGCTGTCACATCCAGGAATATCTGAAGCCCACCATTATTAGTAGCACTTGGAATATATTTGGCCCTCTTTGATTGCTTTGAAATCTCTGTTGATGTTACAAAGTCATCCTAACACTCTTGTCTCGGGGATCTGGCAACTCCCAGGGCATGTGATGTAATTAATGCAGGTGTTGTATACAAGACAAAATTATTATATGAGGCAAATTTCACATACAATTTGCAGGGCTGGGACCGAAAACCTGATCCACCATCAGCTCCTAAACACAAACATCTGCTGCAGCTGAAGAAGCCTTGTCTGCTGCTAGTAGTAGATCTGTAATCCCTTTTCTGTGACCTCAGCCACAAGAGGGCTACATTACTTACAAATGCAAAGCATTAATAGCTGCCTGTGCTATATGTACCATTTTAAAGGGTGAAAAGTAATTTCCCAGGAACTGAGGAAAGCTGGTGTCCCCCCCAAAATCTGTTTAAGACAAACAACATTACTCCTGTTTACTAAACACTGTTTAGTTATGTTGTGACATTATTGATATAATCTGGGACCATATAGAACATGGTTGCAACCAAGGTCCTGTAGTGGCACCAAATCTTATGTAAAGGACTTCATATAAGGTGTCTAAGACCAGGTTATGGGTTGCTGGTTATGATTATGCTGTCTATATGTATGAATCATTTTGTAGTTGAAGTTATGAATATTGGCTCTATACTGTCTGTATTTCAAATTTGTGCTGTGCTTCTGGGTAACATCCCAGACAAGTTGGTGTTAGCTCTGCCTAGCCTGCTTGATGGCCCATTAAGGACCATCAGCTACACAACTGACCCATTGAGAGAAGGCAGATATGCCTTGTAACTCAGCAAAGTATGCAGGGACTGGCCCATGTGACTCCAGACTCCATTTTGCTGTAATTTTCCACAGAAAGAACAAAGAAGTGTTCTTGCACCTGGAAAAACCTCTAAAAGGCTGATGCCTCATCTCCATCTTGTCTTCAATCCTGCTTCTTACCTCTGGAGGAACTTTGCTACAGACTGAAGCTCTGAACAAAGGACTGACTGACCCATCTCAGCTGTGGATGTACTCCAGAGACTTGATTTAAACCTGTAGTTTACTCCATCACTGGTACAAGCCTGAACTAAGAACTTTGCCATTACTGTATGTAATTGATTCCATTTAACCAATTCTAGCTCTCGTCTATATCTTTTTCCTTTTACGAATAAACCTTTAGATTTTAGATTCTAAAGGATTGGCAACTGCGTGATTTGTGGGTAAGATCTGATGCGTATATTGACCTGGGTCTGGGGCTTGATTCTTTGGGATTGAGAGAACCTTTTTCTTTTATTGGGGTCTTGGTTTTCATAACCATTCACCCCTAGGACGAGTGGGTCTGGTGGTGATACTGGGAAACTGGAGTGTCTAAGGGAATTCCTTGTGTGACTTGTGGTTAGCCAGTGGGGTGAATCCAAAGTCCTCTTAGTCTGGCTGGTTTGATTTGCCTTAGAGGTGGAAAAACCTCAGCCTTGGGCTGTAACTGCCCTGTTTAAGCGATTGGTCCTGAATTGGCACTCTCAGTTATGTCCCGCCAGAACCGCATAATCACATATGTACATTTAATAAAAGAATAGTACTAAACAATTTAAACATCATTTTTCCTGCAAGTTGAATTGGCTGCTGGTTATTGTTAACAGGCTGACAGTGTTTGCCTGAAATGCCCTCGTTAGCAGGTTTTGCTGTTGCTTGGGGGGGATACTAAGCAGATTCTGCTGTTTCGTTGAGACAGGTGGCTAGTGACCCATCTGGAAAGAAGGAAAGTGGAAATGGTAGTCTATAGAAGGATGACCTACAGTATGGGCTGAACATTTATGACATAGAAACCCCTGGAGCAGCCAAGGGTGAGAAGATGGGTTGAGCTGAGCTGAGCTTAATGTCGTGTTAGTATGAATTTCTGTGTTAAAATCAAATTCCAGGAAGGGGATGAATTTGGATTCTATGTACTGTGTGAACGGTTTCTATCTTTGGTCCTTTTATGAGGCCCCCTCACTTTTGTTTGAGTTCCTCGCATTTTTAATGTATTTATATTCACAACACCTGTGAGGTAGAGAAGTACTATTCCCATTTCACATGAGGGGGAATAGAGGCATAAAGAGGCTAAGTGACTTGCTCAAGATCAGAGAGAAAGTCTGTGAAAGAGCTAAGAATTGATGTTTGAGAGCAGGTTGCAAATGACACTCACTAATAATGATTTATGTGTGTATTTTGCAGCATACTTGATATTTTATGAACTGGGGAGCCTGAAAATGTATATAACTGTTTGTTTGCTTTTAAACACAATATTTAAAGAATCTCTTCACATCAAAGCCTAAAAGAGCTTATTGAAAACAAAGCTCCACAGTCTTACTGCACTGACATGAGCAGAAAATGATAAGAAACTGGTGTCAGGAATGTATATAATGCAAAATCTGATGTCAGTGAAAAAGAATAAGAGACATCAATAAAACAACCCTGTTACTTTAATCCACTGTTTGAAGTTTAAAGAGGATTTCATCAATGCTACTCTTTACAGATGACCTGGAAATCAAAACAGAAAACAAAAACCCACAAACAAACAAACAAAACACAGAATGTATTTGTAAAACTGCAAAAGTGTTTGCCTACAAAACTTGACCATTGTATTTTGACTACATCTGAGAAAATTGCAGTAGAAAGTGTCCAGTAATGGGGAGTCTATAGTGCCCAAAGCTTCTGTTGAGGACATTCATGGTTAACCTGGGCCCACAGTGATGTTTAAGTTACAAATCTATAGTCATTGCTACATTATAGGATGTGCATTTTGATTCCACTTCAAGGAATAATATTTATGTTAAAAATGTAAATTTATCTCAAAATAAGTGTCAGTGTTTGCTCCAATGATTGTAAAGCTTTTCCAATGTTTAGCTGAACGTTTAGCTTTTAAGCAACTAGTATTGTATTCACAAAACCAGGAAAAGTATTAAGTAAAAATACATTTTCCTTTACTCCTTAGCTGCTTTTGTAAATAAGGGATTTATCTGAATATTACAAAGCAACAGAGACGGTAAAGCCTTGTTGTGTCCAAGGTTTGGTGAAACTCCCAAACTGAGTTTAGGGTTTACAAAACTAGCTTGAGTAGGTGAATCTTTCTCCCCACCATCCCCTCTTCAGATTATCTGGATTGTATTACGGTGCCCATCACAGTCAGTGGTATATGAGCTCTAAAATAAATTAAACACATTCAAATAAAATGAGCGCACATGCTTAAATAAAACACTGTCTGTAAGCACATGATTTCCTGGATAAGGATGGAGTGAGGCACATTCTTAAGTGCTTTCGTGAACTGGGGTCAGATTGCATTTTCCTCCCTTTCTTCGTGTAGCATTGTGAGGGTGTGATTGGTAAATGTTATGTTTTGTCTATGGATAGTTATTGGGGGGGAGGAAAGCTATGGGTCAGGTGTTTTATTTATTCTGAAGATGGAGCAATGCAGAATCATTATACTGTCTGGCAGAGGGGGAGTTCATTAGTCATGGGTCTGCTGCCAAGAAAACCTACAATACAAGGGGGCTCACACAGTTCCAGCACCTCTGATGAATGCAGCTGTTGTGGTAGGTCCTGGAAAGGAAGATGGTGTTTGAGATAGCTGGCCTCCAGGCCACTGAAGCCTTTGAAGGCTGGGGCCTTACATTGGATCCATTAATGGACGGAGAACCACTGCAGCATCAGAGCAGGGGGTGATGTTTCTTTAATCACTCTTTGCTGCTCTGAAAGCAAGCTGCTGCACATATCAACTAGAGCTGCTTCATGGCATTCACTTTCAGCTCCTGGTACATCATGCTCCAACAGTTGATGCTGCAAGAAATACATAGCCAGGTTTGCATTTGACAGAAAGGGACAGAGCTGAAAATGGTAGAAAATGTTTCTGGCAGCCAGCACTGTCTCTACATGGAGCTGAAGACTGAACTGCCCCATCAGTGGGCCAGCTCTTCAAAATCTTCTCCTCTTTGCCACCAGCATCATCTCTGTCTTGCCCAGACTTAGGTCTTGTCTACACTTCAGGGGAAATTCGATCTAAGCTATGCAATTTGAGTTATGTGAATAGCATAACTCAAATTGACGTAGCTTAGATCTACTTACCGCGGAGTCCACACTACGTGATGTCGATGGGAGACACTCTCCCGTTAACTATCCTTACTCTTCTCAATCTGGTGGAGTATAGGAGTTGGCGGGAGAGCAATCTGAGGTCGATTTAGCAGGTCTTCATTAGATCCGCTAAATCAACCACCGATGCATTGATCACTGCTCTTCGATCCCCCGGTAAGTGTAGATAAGCAAGTGCTTAGAATATTTTGTTGTAGCACTGGGAAAGCTAGCTTGTAATGATGGCTGTGTTTGCTATGAAGGAGATATGGAGTCCAGTATCAATGCATGCTCCTGGCACTTAAGTGCCTTTTGTCTCACAATCTCTTGTAGGAATTTTGAATATATCAGGACGTGCACAGGACTGAGCCAATATGGAATTGTACACAACACTCTCTGAGGTCTGTCTGAGACAATAGGGTGCAATTCTGTCTGTCCCTGTCAGATCTCAGGCAAATCAGAAACACATCATGGCCAACTTTGTCAGAGGTGAGGGTGGGGATGGGGGCACAGAGGGTCACGTGCTGCCCTCCCCCAGGTTTCTCCCAGGGTTTACATATATATTTTTGTGGGGAGTGGGTTTAAAATACATGAATGCACCATATTTCAAAACAGACACCAGCAATAGCAAGCTGCGCCCCATTTGTCCTCCCCCTTTGCAGGCCTGGCTCACGCTGGTGCTGACCCACAGCGACCCTCCAGCCAGGCCAACGGGCCACATGTGGGAGGAAAATTCCGCACCTGCCCAAGGATTGCAGAGCTGGGCCTTCCAGGGGGTCACTGCTGGCTTGTGGGGCCAGCTGCCTGCCCCAGTGTTTGTTTGGGTCTTGCACAGAGGAGGGTGGAGGGATTTAACCAGGGCCACGGCATGGCTAATGTGCAGGATCCCCCAAGTGGGGGTGACCTTGGAAGCCCTGGCTGGAAACTACCCACCCTCCAGGGGCTCAGGGCGGGGCTGCCCCACTCCTGCATGTGGCTTTCCTGTTGACTCAGAGTCGGCCCCGCTTGGTCACATGGTGCTGCCAGGCCCAGTCCCTGCACAGCAGCTGGCAGAACTGAGCCAGTCAACTGACCTCGGAAGCTGGGCGAGCTGAGCTGCGAGAGGCAGGAGCAACAACAGGGCACTCCAGTGAGGGGCTGCTGCTTTCCGAAAGGGGAGACTGAAGCTAAGATAGGGGCTGCCAGGGTCGGGGGCATGATTCAAGTTGTTTGGGGGGGTGGCTGAACCTTGAAGTTGTGTCCCCCCTACTATCAACAGTTAGGTGTCATCTCTGAACTCTGTCAAACCCTGTTGACAGATCTAATGACTTTGCTAATGTATCTAGTCTAGAAGGTGATTCACTAGAGCAATTGGTGCTGTCTCAGTGCTATATCCTGGTCTGAAATCCAGCTGTGAGAGAGTCTAGGAAGTTGGCAGAAATCAGTTGTTAAAGTTCTCTCTTGGTTTTGCACCCTCCAGGGTGATTCAAAATTTTTGTTCAACTTCTAGCGAAAGGGAAGCCTGTACTGTGAATTATAGGTAGCATAAAAAAAACAAAAACAAAATTAAAAAACCTTCCAAACTTAGTCTAGCACAAACACATGTCCTATATAAGGCACACATACTTTGATTCTTCACTGCACCTTGTGAAGTCACTTACCCCAGTGTGAAGTGTAGAATGATAGAGTTATACACCACTTTGCCACATGGAAATGACTACACTAAACAAAGGACCAGGCAATTGTGAATCAGGCCCACTGTATTTATATTTTCATTAGCAATTCTCTCTTCCTGTCTCTGCTCCTTTACACAGTCTAGTTTTTTCATTTTACCTAGTCTCTGTTTTTGCACTGGAATTTCCCTCTCTACTTAGTTTACCGATTTTGGTTGGACATATTCCTGGAGGTTTCATCACATGACATAACCTTTAATTAAAAATTAATCTTTATTTCCTGGAGGCTCCTGGACAATTCCTGGAGGCTTGGCAACCCTACTTGTACTACTCTTCCCTCCACCAACCCCATAGTGTATGCAAACCCAAAAACATCCTAGGTTTGAATTAGACTTTTGAAGCTAAGTTCTTTGAGTGGGTTCAAAATGTTATCATTTCTAGTAAGCAATGTAAACATTCACCATGTAAAATGATCCTGTGTGGATAACCAAACAATATAATCTTTCATTGCATTCGGTCTTCTTCAGTGGAATTTCGAATTTTATGTGTGACTTCAGGGCAGCTGCTGGACTGTCATGCCTTCATATTTCTGCCCTGCTTTTATTCCCAGTATTTAGGGCATTCAGATGGCAGTGGAATCCTAATGTGGGAATTACATATTTAATGATGCAGTGTCTTCATTCAACAGATTGAAAGTCACTTTATAGGCACACACTGCTCCACATATCACATTGTCCCTTCCCCCCCAACCATCTATAAAGTCACCTTGTCAACAGGTATAGAATCAGAATAGAACTTAACTTACTATCTAGAGTGCTGCTGGAGTGAGAGAATTTGGTGTGTCTGGCTGTGATGGGGCTTAACCCCCATCACCTGTAAGGCAAGAGAGAGAATCCCAAGTAGTCATGCTCTACACATGGGGAGGGAGGGTGAGTAACTAATTGCTTCCTAGCCGTCTTATAAGGAGATGGAGGGAGCTCCATAGGCGAGAGATTATAGAGGACATAGGTCTTTCTGGTGGGGATAAGCACCAGGATAGGGTTTAACAGTGAGGTAATAATGGAGGAAGACTGCTACAGGAACAGGTCATTCTTCTGCAGGGAAAGGCCAGAGGTAAAGTCAACAACGGAATTATAGTGAAGCCTGAGGGGGCAGAAGGGCCCGTAGTTGAAAACTTTTGTTTGGACTTTGTGTTACCCAGAAGATGTTTAGATTTATAACAGCCAGAAGGCAAGTCAGGAGAAGAGGCAGTTGGAGAGGCCACTGTAGGTCTAAGGGAGAAAAGGACCCTGTGCAGTGTTGTGACCAGAGATAAGGAGGTGCTGCAAGGTGAGGACATGCTACTATGTGGGCATACAGGGGACATGTAATGACTAACGGGCATATACAGGTTTTACTTCTCTGCCTTTAGTACTTGTGTAAAAGATAAAACTTTTTTTATCTGCGTAATGCATTAGTGCCGTCAGTTGTAGCTGAGAAATGCAGAGTCCACATCTATGGTGGAGATGATCTGTTAAAAAATTCCTTCAATCAAAATGGAAAGGCACGCATGAAGAATGTTTCTGCTGAGGTTTTTAAGAATGCTTTTTACAGTATTTAATCCAAATATTTTAGAAGTTAATGTGTTTAACTCTGTGGGATCACTAACAGCACTGGTAGATGAAACACTGAAAAAACTGTCTCCGATTCTTTGCAATGTGCACTAAAACTACACACTAGTCCTTCTAAGGACATTACAGAAAGCTAAGATTATGGTATTTTTGGGAGGTGTTTTTTGGAAAACAAAGATAAGCATTTCCTTTTCCCGGAACACAAACTAGAGAATTCTAGTGGGGCCCAGCTCTTACAATGAAATTCAAAAGCACTAGGAAATCAGTCCTTATTTTGAGCTTCCTGGGGGAAATGAATGAGCCCTGGTTTTCAATTAAACTTCTATCTAGTTTTGCAAATGAAGACAAAGGGTATTGGCAACCTTAGGATGATTCTGGTCGACCCAGGCCTTCTTTCAAAAGAAAGCCTCCTTATCCTAGATAAGGAATCCAATTCTTAACTTAAAAGTTTTTTGGAGGCTGAGGTAGAGGTCTTAAAACCTCACTTTTAAGGAGAAAAGAGGAGCCCTGGTGAAGCTGCTGGGTTTTTTTGGAGAGGACTCCCTCCCGTCTACTAAAACAATGGGGCATTCCCTGCTTCAGAATACCATATTCTGAGCATAATTTAGGTCTCTAGCCACAATCCAGCTGGGACTGTTTCCATCCCTGTTGCTGAAGGCAGGGCAGTAGCTATCTCACCTCTGAAGAAGAGCCTTCTAGAACTGTAGGGCAGTAGACATATCAACCTAAAGAACTGGAGCCCATTAGATTAGTCTATCCACACAACTATTTGATCGGAAAGCTTTCAGGCATTTTAAATATGAAGCTTTCTCAACTGAAAAGAACAAATCTCATTTGAATCAATAGATATCTTTGAATAAGTAGACAACAGCAGTTCTTGCTGAGAGGTTTTGATGGCCCCTTCAATATGTGAATTAATGGGTGAATATTTTTTAGGCTGAAGTGCTATTGAGCTGGATGTCCCTACTGCTATAGTATTGCTTGATAGAGTCAAATTTAAGGCTATTGACTGAGAAAGGAAGAGGTATTTCACTTGGTCTATTTTATTATGCAATATCTCTGAAAAGGTGATTCTTGTGGAACTTACTTTTTGTGCACACTTATTAACCACCAGCAAACAACAAAAGAAAACATAAATAGATTTCTATTCTACTTAGACTAGCTGAAAGCCTAACACTCAAGGAATCTTTAAAAAATAAATAAAACTTTGATTTACAGTGTAAGTCTTGAAGCAGAGTACACCACCAAATTCACGTTTCCTCACTCAGGGCTTGTCTATCTTGGATGGGGGAAATCAACACTATTAATGTAGCTATGCTGGTGCATGTGCACCAGTGCAGCGTCCACATTGGGTAAAACTCAACTTGCATCCATGTGACTTATCCTGGTAATTTTCTGGAGTAAACTCCCCTGGAAAAGTATCAGGCCCTACAGACACATTTTCCAATCATGGTTGCTACTTAAGTCAAATATTTCAAGTTTTCTAAAAATGTTTTTTTTTAAATGTATGACACCTTTGGGTTTTTATATATATGTAGATGGTTGTGTTAGGGAATATCTGAACCTGCTTTGCTGAAAACTTTGAGAACTGCTAAATTAAAACCAGGGCTATACGGCAGGCTCAATTAAGGTTAGTGCTTTGCTACAGCAAGTCTCAGCTCCTGTGACTTCTGAGATTTGGGGGAAGGGGAGTGAGCCAGAGCTTACATAGCTGATGCTAAGTAGCAGGAGCTATGGCTTTCTTCCTGCACTAGCAGGAAGCCGCACCTTCCTCACTTCTGCTGCTGTGGGGCTGATCTGGCAGTCTACTCGAACAGCAGTTTTAAATAGGTTTTAGCTGGTTTTTATTGCAAAACAATTGCTATTTTCATATTAAATAATTTGATCTGTAATTTTGGCAGGTTTCACTACATTTGTGGCTTTTTTGCCTTTCTTCTGTGACCAGACCATGATTTCATATTGTTTGCCATGGCAAACCATTAGCTCTATACATTGCTATCCAGCAACTGGGTCACTACTACTTTCAAAAAGTGATATTTTCTTTTAATGATTTAGACCACAGGTCGGCAACATTTCAGAAGTGGTAAGCTGAGTCTTCATTATTCACCCTAATTTAAGGTTTCGTGTGCCAGTAATACATTTTAACATTTTTAGAAGGTCTTTCTATAAGTCTATAATATACAACTAAACTATTCTTGTATATAAAGTAAATAAGGTTTTTAAAATGTTTAATAAGCTTCATTTAAAATTAAATTAAAATGCAGAGCCCCCCGGACCGGTGGTCAGGACCCGGGCAGTGTGAGTGCCACTAAAAATCAGTTTGCGTGCTGCCTTTGGCACACGTGCCATAGGTTGCCTACCTCTGATTTAGATGCTATCTCAAAGATTGCACCATGCTGGCAAGAAAATAGTTAATTTTGAGTTATGAAAGTTGTCTCCCACGTATTTGCCAGATAGTTGGAGACTTCCAAGAAATAACACAAACGCATGCAATATATTCAACACAATAACTATATTAAACAGGAGACAAATATAACATAACAGGGTAAAACACTGTTGTTAGGTTCACCGGTGCCCACGCTGCTAATACCTGTGACTTTCCCCAGTTATGTCACTTGATGTAGCAAATGTAAGATTAGTGTCCCATTGGTACATGAACTTTGTTGGGGCCCTTGATGACCTATGCCACAAAATTCTTCTCTGCAGTGGTTTAGCAGTGTTGCTGACTAGGTTACAGCCCAATGGACTCACAAGTGGGAGAAGGTGGTAAATCCCTCCATAGGTTTAATATGCAGCAGGTTGTAAAATCCCCATACCCTTACTCTCTGGCTCGAGGATACAGTTCAGGGAGCAGTGGGTCCCCAAAACAAATTCCCTGACTAAAAGATGGTGCACTCACAAACTCCATGAATTATCCTCTGGACTCCTCAGTCACTGCAGAGGGGCTGATGTCTGCTGGCAGGGATCTTCTTCAAGCGGGAATCAGGCTGTTTTGGTCCCAGGATTTCCCCTCACCACAGAGGGGTGCAGGTTACACAACTGTACTAAGATCCAAACTGTAGTCTCCTAGCCCAGCATCCAGACACACACAGCAGCCCTGAACTAACAAACAGAGCAGAGCTGACCATGTGGTGACTGGTCTCACCTAGGGAGCTGGAGGGCTAACTTAGCCTGGCTGGGGAAGTTTCCCAGCAAAACTCTACAAATTGGGAATTATCAGTGGAGAAGGAAAAGCCCAGCTGAGGGATCTTGCTTTCATGTCCGCAGAGGCCAGTTCTCAAGGCCTGCATGCAGGCCTAGGACTCACCAGCTCCCCACACAGCCAGCCCTGCCCTTGCCCTGACTGGCTCCAGACTGACTCCAAAATAGCTTCTCCACTTTCCTGAACGCCCTGGGAGGGGCATCTCACTCCCTATTTGGTTGCCGGGCAGACTCTGAGTTTGCCTTGGCTCTCCCTCCCTACCTCACCCCTTAGTTGTCAGCAGACAGAGCCCCAGGGATCTTGGTAATCTCCTTGGGGGTCACAGCTGGAGGCTGTGTGTGAGCAGACAGTGAATGGTAGTTCTCACAGCAAAGTAGTGTAAAAGGCAATCCAGGTTGGAGAACTGAGCTGTTCATCAGCCCAGAGTGTATTCTGGGTAATGTCACAATGGCGATAAGGAATAAATCTGGCAGCATGGAAGACTTTTTATAACACCACCAGAAAAAATGTTGGTTCCATTGTTGGCTTTAAGAAACAGGCGAGACTTCATTGCGGCAGAGTCAAGAAACCGCCTAGGTCTTCTGTGAGCTGGTAGCCTCCATTGTGAACTAAAACTAAAGAAATCCCTGAGGTAAAAGGAGGACTGGAAGTTGAGAGGCTATACCACCATCTTCTGCCATTGTCTGCTCACACAACACCAGCTAAGCAGAATCAGCACGTTAGTTCTTGTATGGGAAATACCCAAGGAACATGTGTGTACAAAACATAAAAATGCTGTGGCCATTTAATGTCCCATGATTCTTTTTATATTAAATTGGTATTATCTCTGGAGTCCTGGCTAAATTCTCATTTAGAATGCTTGTTTAGAATGTTAGCGTGTTCTCCCTAGCTAAATCGCTTTGGAAACTTCAATTGCAAAAAATTACATTTGGTTGTCTGGAGTTGCTTTGTGATGTTCAACAGTTGTTTCACTCCAAGATTGGTGTTAAAATGATCCTGGGACACCATCTGTAGCTAAACAGGGCAAACAATGAAAGGACAGATTACTGTTACTCTATGAAGGGGTTATGCCTATAAGTGAGTGATGGGACTGAGTGTCAGTGAGTAGTTAGCAAATTAAATGCTGGAGTAATTCTAGGAGCATTTTAAATTCAGTTGGAGCTATCTGGAGCAGAGTTGCGTAAATATTTTCAACCCCCCCTGAAGTTCTTACAGTATATTGGGGGAGGAGGCTGTGGGGGGTTCTGGGAAATACTCTAAGAATTTAAGCCCTATACTTCAGTAAAATGCTTAAAGGGGAGAGAGGTGAAGACTAGTGTTTGGGGCACAGGTCTGGGCATTTTGACCTATTGAGTGCTGATTCTGGCTCTAACAATAGTTCACTGTATGGTTTTAAGAAAATTGTCATTTTGCCTCAATTTCCTCATCTGTTAAATGGGATAATACTACTTGCCTGCATCTCAGGGCTATTTTGAGAATGTTAGATAATATTTGCAAAGCATTTTGAACATGTAAAATGCTATATTAGTGTTAATTAAGGTATTTACTGTGGATTATAATCCCTAAAAGCCTTTTGCACTGAATTCTATTACCTGCTACTCCAGTCTTTAACCAGCAATACCAGTGTTACTCCTATTACAGGCCCTAGATGCTTACTGTATGTGCCACAACCTTTATCTGGACTCATACACACTGGTTTGATATTGCTGGGGAGTCAACCTAGGTTTGTGCAAACAAAACATGTAGGATGTTGGCAGAGACACCATTTAAATAAAGAACTATATGGCTTTTGCAAACAAACTTGTCCTGCTACCCTTATCATTCTCATTTACCAACCTTAGGTGTGTGGTTTTTTTACAAGCTGATTCTCATGCAGTGCGGGGGTGTGGGATCTGGGGCAGAAGTGCCAAATCCTTCACTTCCGGGACTGACCATGCTGGCCCGCAGGGTCCCCCAAAGCATGGGACCTGGAGTGGTTGCCCCGATTTGCTGTACCCAAGGGAGGGTTCTGGTTAGCAGAGAACCTGATTGAGTCAAATGGGGCTTCATAGGACTGACTTTGTGGACTGGCTTGTTGGAATATAACCCTGCGCTGGTCCCTGTTAGGTCAAACTGGCCTTCAGTTTAGATTTTATACTGAAAGGTTTATTTTTAAACTTCAGACCAATACAAATGTCTCCGCTCCAGTTTTGTATGTAGTGTAGTTGTACAGAAGATTAGAAAAACATGTATAAGCAGAGTCAAGATGAGCTCTACCCTGACATCTGGTTGTGAGTTGTGGAAAAGAACTTCAGGGGCTGGTCTTGTTTGCATAGGCACACCCATCCTGCCTAGCGTGAGCCCACAGCCGCCCAAATGGTCACTTTGGCTGCTGTGGGATCCCCCATTTCTCTGTTATTGGGGCAGGAAGAATAAAGTGGTGTTACCCTGATTATGTGAATCAAGGAACTGTTTTATGAGAGGGACTCACCATCAACTAAGTAGCACAAGGGACATGGGTTCCAAAACCCAGTGAATTGAGCCACAACTTGAGGAGTTCAATAACTCAGACATAGGTTAGGGGTTTGTTACAGGAGTGGGTGGGTTTCTGTGGCCTGTATTGTGCAGAAGGTCAGACTAGATGATCATAATGGTCCCTTCTGACCTTAAAGTCTATGAGTGAGGATGGGGACAGGTATTTGTACCTGATGGTATGGGTCCTGAAATACTCACTGCACCTCCTTCTCTCCCCATTGTTGAATAGCAGAGCTGATTTTGATTCTATTAAGAGTCTAGTTACAGGCTGCTGTGCTGAATTCACTTTGGGCCAGTGGTGCACCAGCACTGAGGCTCCCCTGCTACAAGCTGAAATCACTAAAGAGTTAAAATTACTAAGAGCTGAGATCACTGAATGCTGTGTTAACTAGTGGGGGAGCCTGAAGATATATTGCTAAGTGGCTGGCAGAGCGGAGCAGTTTGTGGGATGATTGGAGCAGCCCATGGGATGGCGAGTGCAGTGAAGCTGAGCGGAGCAGTTCCTGGGATGCTGGAGCCATTCATGGGATGGCTGGTGGAATGGAGTGGCTCGTGGTGAAAGCTGCAGCAGAACCCCATGGAGAGGCGGAGCAGTCGGCCTCGAACCATGTAAGGTGTCCCTTAACATCCCGTGCACTCCTTCTCCCCCATTTCCACCCAGGCGGTAGGGATGTGTGTGTGTAAAACTCTGCAGATAAACTTTTGGTCTCTGAGGCTGCACTGACCCAGGGACAGAGCCTTTTGGGGTGTTGGACTTTTGGGGTGTTAGACTTAAGACTCTGAGGGGAAAAGGATACTGCCAAACTTACTTGGGGGTGGGTTTTTTGCTCATGGTTTGTGTTAAGAATCCTGTTTGTGATGGTTCCCCAACATAATGCCGCATTGTTTCCTTCCTTTATTAAAAGGATTTTGCTACACTCGGACTCCATGCTTGCGAGAGGGGAAGTATTGCCTCTGAGAGGTGCCCCGGGGTGGGTATGTAATTGTCCCAGGTCACTGGGTGGGGGCTCAAGCCAGTTTTGCATTGCGTTATTGAAACGGAACCCCTAGATACTGAACCTGGCTCTTGTTGCTGCCAACTCAGATGGGCAGAAGGGTTACACATGGGTTAGGTAATATCTCTTATTGAAACAACTTCTACTGGTGAGAGAAACTGGAAGGACTAGTCCCTTACAATACGTGCTAACTACTTAAGCTAAACAATCTGTTCCACCTTGGAGTTAGCTGAGAAGCTGGATGTTTCTTTCCTGCACCTGAAGAAGAGCTCTGTGTGGCTCCCAAAGCCTGTCTCTCACCCCCTAGAAGCTGGTCCAATAACAGGTATAGCCTCACCCACCTTATCTCTCTATGCCCTCTTAACGAGTATCAGGCTCAAAGCAAGGGCAAACCGTTTCTACTGCAGTGTTTGCAAGTCAGACCTTGTGGTGCCTGGGAACAGACAGGAGACACTGACCACACAGACGCAGGGGAAGCGGCTAGCTCCAAACAAGGGGAGAGCAACAGCGTCTTCTTAGGGGCTTCCGCTGTTAATTACCTGGTGTGTGGATCACGTGGGGGAAGCTTTCTACCCTTTAACCCATAGTACCCGCGCTCTCTGGGGTAATTAAGGAGTGGGGGGTTGGTCAGTAGGTACATGAAGGACCGAGCACTGGGAGGCAGGCTCTGGCAGGACCGCGGGGAAGCAGGCGAGTGCCCCGCACGTGGAGCTGGGGAAGGCGGGCCGGCGGCGCGGGGCAGCCCCTGCAGCTGGGCGTGGCTGTCCCTTAGGCCGGCGGCGGGAGGGGGGGATTGTTCTGCCTGCCTCGATCAGCTCTGCGGGGGTGGCCGGCGGACGGGCGGGGCTCCAGCCTCCGCTGCCCCGGGAGCTCTAACTAGCGGGAGCCGGGGAGGCTACGCGAGGCTGGGAAGTTTCCGCTGGGACCTGAGCTCCGGCAGGCGGAGAGCCCATGAGCTCCGGGAGGCGCGCAGCTCGGCTTGCGGTAAGTGCCCGCTGCAGCGGGAGGCGGGTATGGGGGCTGCTCGCTGCGTTTGTCCGGGGCGGGAGCTAGAGACACGTTCTCAGCTCAGGTGATTTTGTCTCTGTGCAGTTATCCATGAAATGCGCTCGACTCTTCCCCACCAGGCTCCCTAAACCTGGGATCTGCACGCAGCGAAATTACCCCGTCTCTGCCTTCCGCCCGGATGCCTGCCACTAGCTCTGCATGGGGCTAGGGTTTGCCAGGAGCTCTGGGACAGCTCGGACGCGGTTCCGATCTCTTCCCCCCCATAGAAAACAAACATTGATCTCCGGAGAGCCTGGGTGGTTCTGTCTGGGGTAGGTACCAAAGGATTCAGGGGTGAAATGTCAGTGCTCTTATAATGCAACTTCAGTCCCTTTGCAAGGCTGGAATGAAGGTTTGTTGTTGAAGTTTAAACTAACTTTTTTTTCATCTTGTCTTAAAAGTTACTTAGTTCATTCACATTCGTTTATTTTCAATCTATTTGTGATGATGGCTTTCACTAGCTGCCCTTGAACGTTTAGGTCCTGATCCAAAGCTCATTTGAAGTCATCGGGGGAAAAAACTTCCATAGACTTCAGTGGGTTTTTGGATGGGCCCTATAGTAACTTAGTGGGTTCCTTGGTTTATCTCTGAATGAAGACATGTAGAGAGTACCTCAGAATCGAGACAATTTATCTAAGTCTTGATGTAAACTTACTATTTAATCATTCTAGGAACCAGAAGGTATTTTCACATAACCGGTGTTGTATAATACTATAGTCACTTCACAACTCTTGAGTTCAGTTTTGCTGTTTTCCCTTACAGTTTTGTTCAGTGTGTGCAAATGATTTATATCATTGTCATTTTAAATGTAACTAATTCTTTATTATGTATTTTAGCGGCATTCAAGTGGCAACTCAACAGTGAAAAACACTTCAAAAAAATCTTCGTGGAAATAATAAAGGAAAGTGAACTGGGTTGGTTTAGTGGGTTTTTGGGGGGAGAGAAAGGAGCAGAAGGGAGACTTGTTTGGTTTTTTTTAGGGACATCAATGTGTTATGGACAAATTATGTCATTAAGAAGTTAAAGAGACTCTGTAGCTACGTTACGTTATTCTGTGACAAGTGAACTGAGTGGAAAGGTACAAACCTCCTACCTTTCTACTGACTTCTTTTTTTTTTTTTTTTTTTTTTTTTTTGCAAATATTGTTGCACAGCAGAAACCTAGAATTCAGGACCTGAGTTCAAAAATAAAAGACTAGATAATGTTCCCTGGATAGTTTTTTGGACAGCAAAGTGAGTGATTGGGGCAAAAAGCAAGTCATCTTGGCATACTAATACCACTTTGATTCACTGCAGTCAATAAACAAGACCCCCTATTTGAATGTATAGAAATTATGGAAAGATTTTGCTTTCTGTCTATCTAGTTATACACACACACTCCAATCCTGCAAATGTTTAAACATGTTTTTGACTTTACGCGTGCTAATCCCATTGTCTAAAATTAAGTATTTGTATAAGTGCTTGCAGGATTGGAGCCTCAGGTGTTTTTAAACAAGCATGTGTCTTGATTACTGCTCTACCTCCCACGTTCCCTCCTATTGTTTATTACACTTCCTTGTGCCTTGACATAAATTTAACTGTAAGATCTTCAAGGCAGAAATTAAGCTTTTTATGATTATTTACAGCATCTACCCAATTCCCCTAATCATGATTGAAGAAGAAAGTACTGCTTTCTATGCTTATCACTGTCCCCTCTTCCTTTACATAGTCCCCGTAGAGAAGAAAAATCTCATGAAATGAGACAAATAATTGTTTCTCTCCTGAAATGATTTTTGTTTACTGATTGATTAATGTGAATTTCTTATATATGAAGCATTTAAGGGATAGGTGCAATAATACACTGAACTGCGAAGTCATATCCCAAAGATAGGGTAAATAGAAGCACATGGTTTACCTTCTGTATACCATTCATCCTATACAATATATGGCATGGTATAAAGTGCAATAATAACAAGGCATAATTGCTATAATGGTATTAAGGTTTACACTGTAATAAGGGAAAGTGAAATAGAAAAATGCTAAATATGTGTGCAGCTGAGCTTGCTCTGGTAATGTTTATATTTGGAATTTCCTGAGTGTTCTTGAAGCCTTAATATTTTTTTCAAGCTGTAGGAATTGGAGGGGTTCTGTTTGTGTGTGGGTGGTTTTTTTTTTTTTTAAGCTTTACTCTTTCAAGTGACTTGGAATTGTCATTTGAAGATCCATTTTTGTTTCAAAGTCCACGTCAAATGTGGAACTTTATAACTCAAGATCTTTTTCTTCATTCTGAGCTCTATGAAAGTTATGTTGGCTTCCTTACTCACAATATAATATTGCTGGTAATAAGGGTTCTGAAAGCCAAATGATGCCTTTAGTTACATTCGGGCATGGCTGTATTACAACTGGTCTAGCAATTTGAAGAACTGTTGATGGTCCGCTTTCTTCTCCACCCCCTCATACTTCTGCCTCCACTGGGTTCCCGTGCAATCAAAATGGCTGCCATGTACCTGTACTATTTGACTGCTTCACTGCCTTTTAGTTCAATGCCTCTAATTAGCAGTTGTAAAAAAAAAAAGAAAAAATCCTGCTCTTGAAGAGAAATGTATGCCTGCAACTGAATCGACACCTTGGAGCTAAAGAGACTCCACAGAACACAAAAAGGAGAATGAGCATGGAAGGTGAGAAACTGAAGCCTAAATCATCCAATATGTCAAAGAAATCCTCTAAATTCCTCACTTTTATATTCCAGGAGAGGTAGGTGATACAAGTCCAATGGCTGAAAGTTGAACCAGAAATAAGGTGCAAATTTTGAACAATGAAGGGAATTAACACCGTGTCATGGTGGATTCTCCATTACTGGAAACTTTTTAAAATCAAGATTGGTTCTTTTAGAAAGATATGCTCTTTCTGAACTTGAAGCAGTAACTAATTCAGGAGATTTACATACATATGTGTAAATACATCAGTACACTGTTATACAGCAGGCCTGACTAAATGATGATCTATGAACCACTTAAAATTTGGATCCTTAAGCTGGAACTTTTTTTTTTTTTTAAATTTTAATCGGGTATCCTGTTTTGCTTACCCACAGTGCACTATGTCCACGTTCAGCACTTGTTGCAAACTTTTCAGCGTCTGAGCTATTGCATCTATCCCAGAGTGCTCAGCTAGGTTCCGGGAGCAGGAAGATAGCAATGGTGAATAGTGCACATGTTCACAATTTTGATTTGTTCCAATGACTGATAAGAATAGCTCTGTCCAGTATGAGGAGCCACGTGTGTTATGAAGGGCTAGGGCTATGACCTTCCACTTGAAGTTGCTATGGTAGAGTGTCAGCCCTTTCCTCCCACCTGTGTTCCCGGAGGTCTGGCATATGACCTTTTGAGTTTCCGTAGTTGAAAAGGTGAGGAGCTGGATTTCTCTTTTTCTTTTGAATTGCTTCAGTAACTTTTGTTCCTTGGTTCTTGTTGCTGAACTAACAAACAGCTTTTTAACTTCTTGTTTCTAGGATACAGAGAAGGAAATGGGCTGGGCCAGTGTCCAGGAGGACATCCCTCCATGGAGCCCAGAAAGTTCTCCCCAGCATGCCAGAGCACTACAATGGAGTCACTAAGAGACACACTGTTCTTTGGGGAAGGCTAGGGAAAAATGAGTGTGTGCTGGGGGATTATGAAAAGGTAAGTGGCTTCTAGGGTGACCAGATGTCCCGATTTTTATAGGGATAGTTCTGATATTTGAGGCTTTTTCTTATATAGAAGAAGCCTATTACCCCCCCCGCCCCGTCCCAATTTTTCACACTTGCTGTCTGGTCACCCTCATGGCTTCATCTGTGGTATGAGGGGTTGTGATAGCTCTACTATGTATCTTTCAAGTAATGACCCTGTTCTGCTTTCTGTTTTTAGGAGTGTGTGAGGAACCACTGAAGTAGTGGGTGGACATCTGTGGCAACGACCAGTAAAATAAATGCACAGGGATGGGATTGTCTCAGTGTCTGTGTCCATCTCTCTAATGGTTAATCTTTGTCCTTTTCTGTTTTTCAGGAGAATACCAAGTTGTGGGGGGGGGTGGAGAGACAGTGTTGCCAAACTTCTCTAGTTTACTATTTAAGTTTCTTTCACTCTGTTTCTGTGTTGATTTTGATTTTTGGGGTTGTGATGTGGCAGTTATAGGGAGGTTTGAAAGTAGGAGTTACTCAGCTGCTGTATGCTCTGGCTACCACCAGATTTTCATGTGGACTTGCATGCTAGGAATCAAAAAAGTGATATGAGTGTCAAATATCTCTAGTGAAGACAGAACTGGGATGTGCCACGTAGTTCCAGGACAAGAGTGTTGCTTAAGGGGAAGGGAAAGAGTGAGGACTGAATAAAATGGGATTACTTAGAAGTTGTGGCAGAGGCATCAGGAGCTGCTTTCCCTCATTTCTGCTGGGTGCTGGTGCCCAGAGTATTTTACCAGGTGGTGCTTATCCTGCAATGGGATGTACTTCTCTGGATTAGACCTAAAATCTGAAGGGAGGAAAAATAAAATGACTGTATATTAATGGAGTGGGAGGTTTCTTGTTAAATATGACAATGTTACTAAATACTTTTGCTCTTAAAAGAACTTGAAATATTAAAAGTTAATATGGGCCCACTATAAAATTTCTAAGCTCTCATTTCAAACGCAGTAACTGAAAACTTGTTGCTGATTACCCTTGGAGTTCAGTGCTGAAAACTGATATGTGCACTTCTGTTCTTCTAGCTTTCTGTATCACTTACAGATCTGAACAACATATGGTTATGTCTCCTAGGCCTCTAATGTCTAAACTTTTTGGTATGTATCTTAGGGTACGTCCATACTACCCGCCCGGGTCGCCGGGTAGTGATCGACTTCTCGGAGTTCGATATATCGCGTCTCATCTAGACGCGATATATCAAACTCTGAACGCGCTCCCGTCGACTCCGGAACTCCACCACCGCGAACGGCGGTGGCGGAGTCAACGGGGGATCCACAGACTTCGATCCCGCGGCGTCTATTCGCGTAGCTGAACTTGCGTGCTTTAGTTCGACACCCCTTCCCCAGTGTAGACTAGGCCTAACTATAGAATTCCTCCATAACTGCCTTTATTGAAGTCAATGGGGCAGATTGTGACCCTCTTGATCTGTGCAGGAGAGGTTCACCACCCCCGGGTGAGTGCTGCAGTTGAGGAGTGCTGGTATGGAAATAACAGAAGAGCCATAACATGCCAGTCTGGGTCCCCAAAAGGGTGCTGGGATGGCATCCTGGAGCATTCTGGCAGGACTTGAGACTGGTTAGCCAGACTTGGCTCATTCCTCCTTTGCGCAGAAGCGGGGTTTGGGGGCTCCCATGGCACTATGTCATCCCTTCCCCCTCCACCTTTCTTGGATCTTGTGGAGCCCCGAACCTGTATATCCAAGGGTTTGCTTGGAGAGTCAGACTGGGCTGAGGGAAAAGTGGAGTTGGCTTGGAGGGGTAGGGGGCACAAGTCTCTCAGTTGCATTAACATTACCCCATAGCCTCCACTCCCAAGATTGCCTGGAGTAGTTGAGGTCAGGGCGGAGTCCCTGATAGTATATTTCTACTGGAGCCACATGGCCAAGGAATTAGGAATAGAGGGTGGCCTGGGGTTACAGCTAGTGGGGACACGGGCTCCACACAGATGGCTCCACTGATGTTAGAGTAAGCTTTGTCATGGGGGAGGAGCAACCATCCCATCCCCTCAATAAGCAGTGGGGGCTAATCTCTGAGGTAATCCTTCCAGAGAGTTCCTCTTTGTTGGGGGGGAGAGTTGTCCCCCTCCTGCAGTTTTTAATGCCAAAGGGGATAATCTGTCACAGTGTCATTGTGGCTGCTTAAAATGTTCTGCAGTAGATTTGTAGACGCAGAGGTTTTATTTTAACTACCCCTCTGATTTTTCATATATAGATTACAAATCATTGAGTTAACTAAATTGCACTAATTATTCAGGCTAGGCAGTTTTAAAATTGTATAGTGTAGCTGTAAGGCTCTGTTCACTGTGCACATAATAGTCTGAGCTGCGCTGTCTGAAGTGAAATGTGGTTTAAACATGAACACACAATTTAAAACAACGCATGTAGTGAGATCTCAATAAAAAGATAATTGTACAGACTTTAATTGATACTGTTCTTGTGAGATGGGTATACTCCTAACACACCATGACTAATGCTAATTTGTGTAATTTCTCTCCCCCCGCCTCAGCTTTCTTCGACAAATAAAAAAAATATATGGGAGTGCATCCTGAGATTTCTCTAAAGAAAACAATGTGGAATTCACAGCATTAAAGCAGATATTGTCCCGATAGCAAGATGTTTGCTTTTCTTATTAATGGATTACCTTAGTCTGGTATCATCAGAAGTAATACTAGGTATCTTCCTACATGATTGAACCATGTCACTGAAAGGGCTATACTGGCAGCGCAAGCCATTGGAGGCACACTTTCACCTAAGGCCTGGTCTGCACGGGGTGGGGATCGATCTAAGATACGCAACTTCAGCTATGAGAATAGTGTAGCTGAAGTCAACGTATCTTAGATTGACTGACTTCACGTCCTTGCGGCGCGGGATCGACGGCCGTCGCCCCCCCCATCGACTCCGCTTTTGCCTCTTGCCCTGGTGGAGTTCCAGAGTCAACGGGGAGCACCTTTGGGGATCGATTTATTGCGTCTAGACGAGACGCGATAGATCAATCACTAGCCGCCAGTCCGGTGGGTAGTGTAGACACTCTAAGTCTCCTAATAAAATGTTTCTCGTAAACCCCAAATATTACGTTAATTCTCAAGGTTTGGTTCCAGTCAGTCCCATATGATCAGAGAAAAAGGGACGGGAAAGAGAAGCAAGAAAACTGTACGTTTGGTTATTTGTGAGAGAAATTCCCATTCAGTGCATGTATTCTGGTTGTTTGGCTTTATTGTCATAAGACACACACAGCTATGCATCCCCAGTAACTTTACCAAAAAAGCTCAGGGCCTGGTAACTGCTAGAGAACATGTTTCTTACCATTATGCATTCAGACTTGCTGAGCATCAAAAAATGTTACTTGTTTTGTTCTGAGTTCTTATCCAAACGAATATCAATGTTATGTAAATAACGCAGCTTTCTGTGGGCGATTGAATTAATTGTTTCTCCTTATAACCAGAAAGGGATCCCAACTCTATGAAGCAGGAATGCTTCTGTTTGTCAGAGCTAATCCTATGGATATGAATACAGCACATGTGTTTTGGTGGCTAAAGTTCAGGTCCAGGGAGTGGCAAAAATAACTAGTCTTGGTCTGGGTCTCCCCTTCACCCCTAAAGAGACTGAAGGGGTGAGAACACTGGGAGCACCATGGGGAAAGAGGTTGAATGGGAAGAACCTCCTAGTTAAAAGAATGGAGGAGTGGGTTCCCACCTCCCCCACCATTCTAGAAGCAGTTCAATGTTACTTCCTTTATATTCAGCATGTTTTTAGTATGGTTTCTCCTTCCACCAGTTTCTTACTACCATTCATAGTCAGGCACTGTACCATATCGGTAGCCGGAAGTGGAAATAGCTTCCATAGCAGGAGATGGCAGGCTGTCATTGTCAGCTCTGCATGTTAGTTAACCAGAAAGGAATACACAAAAAAGTGTTCCATGTCTGAACTAGTTGTTTCATGACATATACAAAAAAAATCAGCCAGAGTATAAGTTCAAAATGGTGTCTGTCACACTTGTGTCTAGGCATCTACATTCTTCATAGGTATAATGCATAAAATGGCAAATATGACCTTGAGATATACTTTAAATTTAAGCTAACAGGTTTGCAAGCACTTTTCATTGTACTTTACAAAGTATTTTAATTGGGGCTGTCAAGCAATAAAAAAAATCAATTGCACGATTAATCACACTGTTGTTAATAGAAAACCATTTATTTAAATGTTTTTGGATGTTTTCTACACTTTCAAATATATTGACTTCTATTACAACACTGAATACAAAGTATACAGTGCTCACTTTATATTTATTTTTTATTACAAATATTTGCATGGTAAAAAATAAGAAATCGTATATTTCAGTTCATCCAATATAAGTACTGTAGTGCAATCTCTTTTGAATGAAAGTTGAACTTACAAATGTAGAATTATGTACACAAAATAACTGCATGCAAAAATAAAAGAATGTAAAACTTTAGAACCTACAAGTCCACTCAGTCCTACTTCAGCCAATTGCTCAGACAAACAAGTTTTACAGTTTGCAGGAGATAATGCTGCCCATGTCTTGTTTACAATGTGACCTGAAAATGAGAACAGGCGTTCGCATGGCACTGTTGTAGCTGGTGTCGCAAGATATTTATTTGCCAGAGATGCTAGAGATTCATATGTCCCTTAATGCTTCAACCACCATTCCAGGATGCATGTGTCCATACTGATGATGAGTTCTGCTCGATAACAATCCAAAGCAGAGCAGACCAACGCATGTTCATTTTCATCATCTGAGTCAGATGTCACTAGGAGAAGGTTGATTTTCTTTTTTGGTGGTTCGGGTTCTGTAGTTTCTGCATCAGAGTGTTGCTCTTTTAAGACTTCTAAAAGCATTTTCCACACCTTTTCCCTCTCAGATTTTGGAAGGCACTTCAGATTCTTAAATCGTGGATCGAGAGCTGTATCTATCCTTAGAAATCTCACATTGGTACCCTTTTTGTGTTTGTCAAATCTGTTGTGAAAGTGTTCTTGAAACGGAAGTGTGCTGGGTCGTTATCCAAGACTGTTATAACATGAAATATAGAGCAGAATGCAGGTAAAACAGAATAGGAGGCGTACAATTCTCCCCCAAGGAGTTCAGTCACAAATTTAATTAATGCATTATTATTTTAATGAGCATCATCAGAATGGAAGCATGTCTTGTGGAATGGTGGCCAAAGCATGAAGGGGCATATGAATATTTAGCATATCTGGCACGTAAATAGGCTACAAAAGTGCAATGTGAATGCCTGTTCTCACTTTCAGGTGATGACGTAAATAAGAAGCAGGCAGCAGTATCTCCCATAAATGTAAACAAATTTGTTTGTCTTAGCAATTGGCTGAACAAGAAGTAGGACTGAGTAGACTTGTAGGCTCTAAAGTTTTACATTGTTTTGGTTTTGAGTGCAGTTATGTAACAAAAAAAATCCACATTTGTAAGTTACACTTTCACGATGAAGAGATTGCACAACAATACTTGGATGAGGTGAATTGAAAAATAGGATTTCTTTTATCATTTTTACAGTGCAAATATTTAATCAAAAATAAAGTGAGCTCTGCATACTTTGTATTCTGTGTTGTAATAGAAATGTAGAAAAACATACAAAAATATTTAATAAATTTCAATTGGTATTCTATTGTTTAACAGTGCAGTTAATCGCAATTAATTTTTTTAATCACAGTTAATTTTTTTGAGTTAACCACGTGCGTTAACTGTGTTTAATCAACAGCCCTAATTTTAATGGCACAGAGTTGAAAGGAAAAAATTATACTTGACAAAGTATGTTCAAGTTCTGAACATCACTTTACTTAACACACATTTAGAATTTAACATGAGCTTCCCATAAACAATAGGTATGTCCATACTAAAATGTGCTAGGTGAAGATTAAGCTTTCATACACAGTAAAGTCAAAGTTTATATGTGTGAAAGCACTGAGTTATTGAAATAGGTTAATATTTTCTCTTTCTTTTTGTGAATCAGATGAAGTTCTGCATTTCGCTGGAAAGCTTATATAATGCTTTTGTCATTCAAGTATGACTTGTTAAATACCTGCTACTTTTGTTTCCACAAACACGCACACACTAGGAATAGACTTATTCCTTTAACTGAGTGCTCATTTTAAAACACTGCTTCAGTTGGTTACTCGTGTCCTCTGAAAGCTAAAGTTTTCATTGTATTTTTGCTTTAGTCTGCTAAAAGTGTATTTTATCAGATATTCATTTACAAGGGCTTCATTGTACTGAATTTCAGAATATTTTTATTTGCTCTGCAATCTAATTTAACATGTACTTCTACATTGTACTCCATTGCTTTCAAAATCCAGCACATTCTAATTCACTTTAAGAAGCTTTACATTTATATTGTATAAAACCTTTTGTACCTTACTTTGATGAACTCTTAACATCAGCTTTTGAGTGGCAGGTGATGGTTGTTAAATAAACAATTTCCTTCTCCTGTGGCTCTGTGCCATACAAGAAATAAGAATTTTTCAGCCAAGTTTTGAACTCGATTCTGCTACCAGGGAAGTCGATGGCAAGACTCAGGCTTTTAGTCTGTTTCTCTTCTCCCTCCACCATATATTAGTAACAGGGCCGGTGCTACCATTAAGGCGAATTAGGCGATTGCCTAGGGCGTCAAGATTTGGGGGCACCAAAAAGCAGTGCCCCAATTTTTATTTATTTTTTATTTTTATTTTTATTTTTTTACAGCAGTTCCTCCCGGAGCGCAGTGCTGGTCCACTTCTCTGGCCTCCCAGGCTTGCAGTGCCAATCAGCTGTTTGGCACCGCAAGCCTGGGAGGCGGGAGAATTAGAGCGGGGGCAGTGTGCTCGGGGAGGATGCAGAGCAGAGGGCTGGGGGGGCCCTCGGGGGGGGCGGGGAGCTGCTACAGGGCTGTGGGAGGGGGGCCCGCAAGGTGGAAGTTTCACCTAGGGTGCGACACTTCCTTGCACCGGCCCTGATTAGTAATGATTGCAAAGTGGCCAGATTTAAAATTCCATTAGTTCTCGTCACTTCAGGCTGAGTTATATAATCTGATATAGGTTCTTACTGGTTTAGAGAAGGCTACATTTGACCAGCTGTGCAAGGGTGACTGTCTGTCCCTTACTTGCTGTGGAAAGGCTCTTCACACTTGCCTTGTGTAGTCTATAAAAGACTGGACTGGAACAAGAAGAGGAGCCACAAGATTCTCAACTGCATGGATTTAATAACCCAACATTCTCCACAACTGCTATGGAAGCACTATGTCCTTTAGTTTTATAGCTAATAGGATGAAATGACAGATTGTGGGGAGCTGTATTGTGGGGAAGCTGGACTTGGCTTCAGGTTGTGGGGTTGATTTCCTCCCCCTCCCTTGACTCTCCATATTGCACAGTCACAGAGCATGAATACTCTGGCGTTATGAATGGATTTTTGCCTTCACTCTAGAAAAAAATGATTTGTCTTTGAGATTCATTGGGGAGTGTCGGTATTATGGAAAAATTGTTAGGACTATGGACATAAACTCAAGTGTTCCCAGTCCCCCTCACTTAGTAGCTTACGTAACCATTATGCTTTGTATTTACACAGGTTCTCCTGAAGAAAAGCCACTTAAGAGATACAGCTAGTTCTTGTGTCCTTTTTTTATTCCAGGTTGCTGTCTCAAAGGAAAGGATGCTAAAGAAGATACAGCTAAATTAAGAACCTATTAGAAAGTGAATCATGCAGCTTTCTGAAAGGAGCTGAAATGCAGCCCTCTGACAGGGTCATGAACCTGAGACAAGTCTTTGTGACTGTATTGATGTTTGGAGTAGCAGGTCTACTCCTCTTCATGTACCTGCAGGCCTGGATTGAAGAACATCCTACAGGTAAAATAGTTTTCTTAACTGTATTGCTGTGGGAAAAGGAATGTGAGATGTTTGGGCTTCTGGGACGAGTTGATTGTGTTGGGAAAGTTAGACAGGTGTGTAGGATGATAATTATCCTATGAGGTTACAGCTGTGCCTGTGTAGATCTAATTAACCTGTTAGTTGTTGCCTGATTGCCTAATATAATTGTGTATATAAGAGTCTGCTGGAGTGGAATAAAGGGTTCTCTCTCTGCTTGTGACCACACTTGACTGTTAGACTTCCTTCCTGCTCCTGTGATGCAACAAATGGTGACCCCGATGTGATGCAACAAATGGCGGAGAAGCTGCGGGCTATAGTATCGGTTGCCTGAAAAAGAGGAAAAAAAAAAAAAAAAATGCCCAGCTTCCCAGACCTGAACCGCTCACAGCTCCATCCAGGACAGAGAGTTTGCATCGCCTATGGCGGGCGGGAGTGCGCTGGCTTGATAGAGCAGCACAATCAGCTGAACGATGAGGTGCAAGTGTTGTTCCTGGAGCAGGGAGTGCACACCTGCTGGGAGCTTTATTATGTACATCTGACTTGTTTCCTCTGCACTAATGTCTCGCTTGTGCTGATTGTGTAACACAGAGAATGTGAGACTGGTTGAGATGCAAAGATCGCCGTGGAACCAGAGCCCCCGGAGGAGAACTATTTGCTAGCTCTGTCAGGATTTTTCTTGTTTGAAATGATTTTTGCTGTGTCTGAAAGAGATTTTGTGTTGGCTGTATAGCATTCAGTGTACCATGCAATTATTATTTAGAGTTTTTAAAAAAAAAAAAAAAAAAAAAAAAAAAAAAATTGTTGTTTTGTGTTGTCTGTTTTCTGGCCAGAATTATTGTTGTGTTATGTGGTTTGATGTGTTTTCTTTAGAATTCCCCCACCCTCAGTGTCAGTTTGATCACCTGACACTTGAGGGATATTTTGGTAATTTAATAGAGAGGGGGGAATCCTGCAGAATTTACATCATTTGTTTGTTGTGTTCTGTTTTTGTTTGTTTGGTGTTTCTACCTTTGCTAATATGAAAATTAAATCCTTTTTTCATGTTAAGGATTTAAGAAAGGTTTTGGAAGTTGTGTCTTCTGTGATAAATGTTATAATGTGTAGCTAATTAATCTGTGATATGTTAAGGATTGCATGGTCATAGGTTGGTTTTATAAAGTTTTAATTTTGGTTTGTGATAGATTATAGTGTTATGCTGTCATGAGTTGGAAATGTTTTGCTAACACCTTTATTCTTCTCTTTTCTTTTTTCCTTTTTCCTTTCCTTTTGATTTTGAATACAGGGGGGAGATGTGGGAAAAGGAATGTGAGATGTTTGGGCTTCTGGGATGAGTTGATTGTGTTGGGAAAGTTAGACAGGTGTGTAGGATGATAATTATCCTATGAGGTTACAGCTGTGCCTGTGTAGATCTAATTAACCTGTTAGTTGTTGCCTGATTGCCTAATATAATTGTGTATATAAGAGTCTGCTGGAGTGGAATAAAGGGTTCTCTCTCTGCTTGTGACCACACTTGACTGTTAGACTTCCTTCCTGCTCCTGTGATGCAACATATTGCCTCCATTGTTTTAAGTTGCTGCTTTAAGCTAAAAGAATAATTTGATGAGAAGGTGTGGTGTGGGATTTTTATGGGGATGGGGACAGTGGAATGGGACTCTAACACTCTATACTACAGTGCAGCAATCAGTATATGTATCAAGGAATTTCCCCATGCTATGACTTGCGTTTGTTGAGCATCTTTTGCTGCTACCTAAGGCCCCGTCTACACTACAGGGGTAAGTTGACGTAAGTTAAGCAACTCCAGCTATGTGAATAATGTAACTGGAGTCGATGTAGCTTAGGTCAATTTACCGCGGTATCTACATCGCGCTGCATCAATGGGAGAAACTCTCCCATCGACTTACCTTATTCCTCTCATTCTGGTGGAATACCGGAATTGACAGAAGAGCAATCTGTGGTCGATTTAGCGGGTCTTCATTAGACCCGCTAAATCGCCACCCCCCCAGTGCATTGATCGCCGCAGTAAGTGTGGATATGCCCTAAGTGTTCTGTATGAATAAACATAAATGCAGGCAGTGTCCCACTATGGCAGGAGTGCCACTGTTGTACTAACATATCAGGATCTCTGCAAAACAGATTTTGGCTTTCTCTGCGTTTCATCTGAGTGACATGTTATCTCATGAAGAGAAGGCTTTAAGTCCTCCCTTCCCTTCTCTCCCCTCAACCCTGAGACATCTTCCCCCCCCCCATATAAAAAGCAACTCTTTTTTTTTTTTTTTTATTCCAAACACCTGTATCTCCTTTACAGCACCTCCCTGTTGCTTATTGTTCTCAGTTATGGTCTCTCTTCTAAAAATATGGTCACTTAAATGTTGCTACTAAGTAAAATAATTTGAAACACTTGTGAACATACAGTGCAATTTGAGATTACTCTAATATGGATGTTGAATTTACTCTTCAGCTGGATTTTTTTCTTTGTTTTGTATACCTGTGGCTTTTTGGCAATGAACTAGCTTGGAGTTTTGGAGAGTCCCAAGTTGACAACTATCTTCAAAAAGATTGTGTGCTTCTTTAATCGTATCAGTAGTGGCGTGCTGCTACTAAGACAGCTAGAGGTTTTTAATCTGCAAATGGCTGTATTTTTCTGTTCTGTTTAAAAAAACGTAAAGCATGCTTTGTGCACACTTCTGAACTGTCACTCTAAGAGCCTTTAGGGACAAATGTTTTTGCTGTAAGCAGAACTGGTTTTAGCCTTTGCAGTGCCCTGCTCAAAATGTACAAACGGCATGCTGCTACGTGACTGAAAACTGGCTAGGTTTGAGTTTAGAAGACTATCGGCTCCTACAGCACTGAACTTTCAATTTCTTAGTATATCTTACTTGAAGCCTGGTAAATTGCTGGTGCATCTGCTAAACTTCACATTCTTGCTAATATAAATGTTCTACTCTGGTTTCAAAGGCTCTCCTAGCTGTGGTGTTACATGCCTCCTAACCAGACCTGGATTTTTGTAGGGAAGCAAAAAACTACATGCTCAATAGCACTCTGTCCCCTGCTAGGTTACAGGTTGGATATTTACTTCCACTCTTATCATTTTTTTCCTCATTAGAATACACTCTTTGCTCTCTCTCCTCTTCCTCCAAATCCTCGTGTATTCTCACACTGGAGCTAACTCCACGTTCTTCTATGGCTTGATCTCACTCACTCACCAGCCCCTCACATCTTTGATTTTTCAACAGCGCTACGACTCCCACATTCGCCTTACGAGTGTCCTCTTGACCTGGTCTTCCCCAAGCACCTCTGTGTCCACTCTGATTTAGCTTTTCACACTTGCTCTAGCACTCGCACCGCTAAGAACACCCAATTTTGAAAGTGATTCGCTGATCTCAAATCCTTCCTGAGCCATCTGTTGAATCAGTGATCTCAGCTTCCAACTCTACCATGTACTCTACTCCTCTGTCCTCTGCTCCTCTCTCCCACTGCTCTGTGCACCTGGAATCATCTTCTTGCTTTCTGTTCATGCTCATGCTCCCTGCCCTTGTGTATAGCAAGGAAAAGGGAAGAATAGCAGCTAAAGGGGTCTCAGAAGCAGAGCTACCAGCTTCTTTCAGGAGCCACCGCCTCTGGTTTGCCAGAAGGGACTGTCTGATAGGACTGAGCAGGTGCATCATACTAAGTGTCTTCAGTAATAGAGGATGAAGGCCTCCCAGAGGGTGAGGGTAAGCGTGCCCCCCACACTTTTCTTAGCTTACTAGAGCACTGTTGCCTGGTGTGCTGGATTGAACTGAGCAGAGAGTGGGGGATCAGACCTGTATGGAGTAGCACAGCACTTGAGGTATCAGTGCCTGAAGGGTTCCCTGCATGGCTACGGGCCTTATCTGGGCAGAACTTCCATTGAAGCCAACATGTATGCAACAGTCTTGAAGTGTGGCCTTTTATGTGATGTCAGTGTGAGTTTTACCTGAGTAAGGATTGCTGGGTTTGGCCCATTCTCCATGCCATCTGATGTACTTCAGAGAAAACATCAAGTATTGTGGCATGAATTGAAATGTAGTAGCTATTTCTTAATGTTGTTTGTAGTGGGGCGGCTCCCCCACTCCCGCGGAAAAAGGGATTAAGTTAGCCCTGGGAGAAGGTTGGGGCTGAGAGCTGCTAAGCTGGGCTGCTTGGGGAAGCGGCCGCAACTGGGCCATCCCCCAATAAAGCCACAGCTGGCCTGTATGAAAAAGCTGGGAGCCAGAGGCCCAAAAGAGACTCTCTCTAGGCTGGGAGAGAGCAGGCCCTGGCTGCCTGCAGAACGGGTACTGGAAGTGAATCAGGGCTGGGGAGAGCCAGAGGAGCAGGGGAGCTCCAGGCTGGCAACTCCCCAGGCTGCAGGGCCTGGTCCAAGGCCCACAGAGGTACTGGGAGGCAGAGGAAGGCAGCAGGTCCAAACCCCCTTGCCTATGATGAGTGGCTTTTACACTGCAGCCTGCCCCAGGGTTGACTGGTGAGGGTATTGCTAGGAGGCAGCCCCAGTGTAAAGGGGCACCGGGTCCGGGAGGGACACGGGGCTAGCTACAAGCGGGACACTGGCCTGCCCCAGTGATGACTGGGGGGTTTCCCAGAGAGGGACACTGGCCTGCAGAGGGCGCCCAGGCTGGAAAAGAGCTAATTCCCAACAACCAGCAGGAGGCGCAGCAGTGGTGAGTCCCGCACCTTTACATTGTTCTTTAAATTTAAAGCCCCTGTGAATAATAGCTCAGATATGTGGTCGAGGGACAGATGCTCTTATGCCTGGGTCACTTCCTATCTTGGCTTTTGTTCTTCCATCAATGCCACTGATCTGTTTCTGAATTCCTTCTGGAGTTCTCTGTGCTCTGCCTCTATTAGTGGCAGTCCTTTGTTCCCGGCCTCCGTGGGGTAAAGGGCTTATGGCGGCTCAGCAGTGGGGCCTGGTCTCTGCCACATGGAGTCCCAGCAGCTTCTCTTCAGCAGCTTGCAGTACAGAACTCTGCACTCAGACTGAGCTGAGCTGCTCCCTTTTGAGCCCCACCTCCAGTGTGAGCATAAGAAGTGGCTGTGGCTAGGCTGGGCCTTCTGGGCCCAGAGCTGTTCACCAGGGTGTATGAGCATCACACTCTTGCACACCAGCCCTGCAGAGTTACCACCGCACACCAGCATTCCAAAACATACAGTTAGGATCCTGAACTCTGAAATGTCTCCTCTTAGTTGGTGTCTGGTTCCTGACATGACTTTATGTGGCCTAGTCAGTAAGTACAGCTGGATGAAGGCTACAGAAATAATTAGTGAATAGATGCTGTAAGTTTGGCAGCTTGGTTTCATTGGTTTTTTTGAATGGGGTTATATTGTTCGTTGTTGGCAAGTATTCCGATGGGTGCTTGGTGGTCATGAAAACGTACATGAATGCTGAATTTTCTTGGACTTCAGAACGAATGATTCATCTGAAAAGTTATGCCATATGCCCTCTCCTGGAGCACCACTGGTTCTATACACTTCTCTCCTTCCCTTCTAGAGCATCAGAGGAGCAGTGTCCCCTCTTATAGCAGTCAGACTCCCTGCAGTTAACTTTCTTCTCCCCAACTCCCTCTCTGTCTGGGCTCAGCACTAAAGCTGATCAAAACAATTCTGCTAAAACATTTTTATAAGAATTTGCTGATTAGTCAAAATCAAAATGTTTCACTGAGATGTTCAACTTCCACAGAATTCCACCCAAACCGAGGCAGGGTTCCATCACGAGTGTCTGGTTTCCTGCCAGCTCACTCACCCAGCAGCACACCAAATGGACTGCCTAGGGGCTTGATTCCCTTTTATGGAGACTTCTGAAATTTTTGGCTTCTCATTCAAAATCTGAACAAAACCAGATTTCAAAATATTGATTTCCTCTGCAAAAGAGAACAGCTTTTTCTGCCTAGCTCTACCCATCACTCGTTCCTGGATAGTCTCAGTCATATGCAGGCTACCTGGGGCATGTCAGTCAGGCTCCTTGCTCCTATAGACTGTTCATGTTTCTGCCAAGTTAATAGGCAGACCCTTAAGGACCGGAGAAACCTACTCTTATCTGGAACCTCCAAATAGAAGGGGGATACATACCTAAAGTGTCATATTTAGTATTTCTCATTTGTTAAGCTTTTATTAAAAGTCAATCTAATCAGGGAACAGAAGCAATATCATGTATTAGATGGCCAGTCACACACCATGAACTGCTAAAGCAAACAATTCATGAATAAGCCTTTGTGTGAAATTTGTCCGGTAAACTAGTCTGTGACTACCTAATATACTTGTAGAAACTGGGATCAGTGTGCAAAAAGGGGCCAACTTAGCAATAGACATTTGCAGTGAATAATTTTAACCAGCTCCTTTTTAGTAAGCTTGAAATACTTCTGTAATAGGAGGCTTGGGTAGCTTATAGGGATCATTTTTTGTCTGTCTATCTTACAAACTCAGCAGGAGCAAAACAGTACTACAGTCTAGTCAACACTTCTCCAGTTACTGGTTGAAATGCCCCATTTCTCCTGAGGCTGCCCTTCTGGGAGTATTCAGTATTTATCCCTGTTGTCTAAATACCCACTGTGCATAATTTTTATCGACCCAGTAATGGCTTGAAGCAGAAAGAGAGGATTTAAAGGGATCAGTAAATTCCATTTCGAGGTAGGTTATAGTGCTATTGGAAAATCTCCCAGAGAGAACAGGATATAAGTGGATGAATTTCACTCTATAGATCAAAACAGAGTTGGCTTTTTCTCTCTTAAATGTATGTCTGCTGAAGGGAGGGTGTACAGTCCTTTTCTATTCCTGTATTTGGCAAATATTCGTATCAAGGGTAGAGTTTGATACTTTGCATTATAACAGTCTTATGAGTAAAAATACATGAAATGCCATACTGGATCAGAGCAGTATTAGGGTGACCAGATGTCCCGATTTTATAGGGACAGTCCTGATTTTTGGGTATTTTTCTTGTATAGGCACCTATTACCCCTCATCCCCCTGTCCCGATTTTTCACTTTTGCTGTCTGGTCACCCTAAGCAGTATCCTAAATTCATTAGGTGTATCTCCAGCAGCAGCAGCCAGGACCAGATATTTCAGAAAAAAGTGTAAAAAAAAAAAAAAAAATCCCCATAATGAACGAGAACCACCGTGTCCCTTGAGAGGGAAATTGCATCTGAACTCCAAGCATCTATTGGTTGGCCACTATCCTGAAACCTTTCTTCTAACTTTATATTTAACTGTACGATAACTGGGCATGCATTATCTATATAAATATTTAGTCCTCTTAGACCCTACTATACTATTTTCCTCATATTGTGGTGGAGTTCCACAGCTTGGTTGTGTTCTAATTTATTGATTTTAATTTCCTTATCTTATACAGCAAGAACAAGGTAATCTGAGTGCCTTGCTGGCTTTCTCAATGCCATTTATTCAATATGTACTTAAATATGGCAAGTGAAATCTATGGAAGTGGGTGGTCCTAAACACCAGTATTCTAGCTTCAATTCTTACTATTCTGGATAGTTAACCGTTCTTGTGAAGTTGAATGGGGGGGAATAGCTAATATGTGACAGGAAGTGGGATATCAATCTTTAAATATACTGTAGAATTATCAGGCACATGATTTCTTTTGTTCAATTTGAACTGAACAGATGTTTTTGAAACAGGCACCTACAGCTTTGCTGCATAATGGGATGGGATTTAACTGAATTGTTTTTCATTCCTTTTTTCCCCCCTGGATGATTGCCTGCCAGTTTCATTGTCCTCAATGTAACTTCTTTGCCAGAGTTGAATCTGGAGCATATATTGAAACAGTGTGACTTCAAATCACTTTCCTGTTTTTCATACACTTGAAGCAAAAAAAATGGATGGGATCTAGAAATCAAAGCAGTCAAATTTGCTGTATGTTTTTGTGTGAAGCTCTTGGGGGGTGATCTGAAAGGGGATATCTATTAATTGACCACACTACTGATTGCACAATAGGCCAATATAATGTGTACTGATTAATTTATTTATAATTCTGAAACAAAAAGTGAACTTTGTTATTGGCAGCCAGTGTAGTATCAATCCCCCGTAATGGCTCAGGTTTGACTTATAACAATTCTTAGTTTAATAGCTGTATGATTCCAGGTAGTGCTTTTCTTCGAGATTGATAAGACTGGCAAGGAAACCTGCCTTGTTTCCTGACGGCTCGCCCGGAAGCCCCAGCTGAAGCCCAAGATCCTAGGGCTGCCAAGAACCCTGCACAAGGGGAGGAACCTAGAAACCCGGAGAGCCTCTGCTCCAGCCGGAACTACCAGGCACCTGGCTCTGAGTCTAAGGCAGCCTGCCAGGCGCGGTGGTGGGCGAGCTTTCAGGAAATCAGGCAGGTTTCCATTGGACAATTGGATGAAACTGACAATTCCAGCAGAACATGTAGATTGTCAAATTGGTATTTTCCCATTTAAAAAAAAAAAGGAAAAATTTCCAGGCAGCTGTAGTTTATAACATTACATTAGTCTTACTGCAGACCTGGCATTTCATTTCATTTCATTTCATTTGGGGAATATTGAGGAGAATCCATCGTCTGACTTTTGATGATCATTTGGGTACATAGGAATTGAGCTACATATTATCTGAGTATATTAATAGAGGAAGAATGATCCAGTGGTTTGGTTCCCAAGTTCAGTTCACAGCTCTGTTTCAGGCTTCCTGTGTGAAAGTAGGCAAGCCACCGGGGATAATAGTGTTTCCTTACTTTATTTAGTTGTTGAGATGTTTAAAAGTACTATGATGATGGGGGTGGGCGGGGGAGGCATACCCAAATAGATCAATATTACTATACAAATAGCATATGATTTAGTTGGAACTATTCAGGACCAACTCTTGGGGTGCAAAGTGTTCAAGGAAGAAAATTGTCTCTACGTTTTTTTTTAACTAAAGAAAAGAAGAAATTCTGAAGATGATGTAAAAGAAAAAGCAAGACTAAAAGGCAATCATTTAGTCTTTATTATAGTCTCTGCCACTTCCAATTTTGACCCCTGGATGTATTTGTGATGTGAATGTTACTACTCTTAACCAAAATATGGAGTAAACTAGTACCATGTATTACTGTGGCTTCTAAGTCAGGACCAACTCTTGGGGTGCAAAGTGTTCAAGGAAGAAAATTGTCTCTACGTTTTTTTTTAACTAAAGAAAAGAAGAAATTCTGAAGATGATGTAAAAGAAAAAGCAAGACTAAAAGGCAATCATTTAGTCTTTATTATAGTCTCTGCCACTTCCAATTTTGACCCCTGGATGTATTTGTGATGTGAATGTTACTACTCTTAACCAAAATATGGAGTAAACTAGTACCATGTATTACTGTGGCTTCTAAGTCTTTGAACACTTCTGCCAGTCAAGTCTGGTTTAGTGGTCAAATCAATTAATACAAAAAAAATCTTTCATCTTTGTGTGAAATCTTCACAATTCATTTATTTAGGGTAGTGATTTTTATGACTTCTGTAGGACAGTGAATTTTAGACACTACTATATGTACACTGTGGAAGAAACTGTACTCTGTTACACCTGTGCAGCTGTGGAACTAAATCGGGTTGAATGTATGTAATGAAGAGCAGAAATTTGACCATTTGGTTTAGGTGATGATTAATAGAAAACGTGGCTAAATCCCTCACTGCTTGGAATATCTCAATCTGTATGTGTATCCCATAGATATTAGCAATGTTATGTAACAGCACTCCTTCCAATAAAATTCCCTACTGCAGGGCTTCTCCTGGAGACCAAACCCATAAGTATGATTGTCCTCTTACACAATGTGCATCTGTATCTTCTGGCAAGTATTGCATCATGAGTGACAAATTTTATCACAAGACTTTGGCCTTGTCTTCACTACAGAGTTTTATCACAAAAGACAGTTTTTTGTCAACAAAACTGAATGCATACACACTGCGATGCAACTTTTGTTGGCAAAAATGCCTTGTTTTGCCGACAAAATAAAACCACCCCGATGAGAGACATAAGGCTTTCTGCACACAATTTTTGTCAACACAGTTTCAGTGTAGACACCACGCTTGATTTTATCACTCTACTTGGCCTCCAGGAGGTGTCCCATAATGCCCTTTCTGACCGCTCTACTCATCAATTTGAACTCCACTGCCCTGCAGCCAGGTAACAACCATGGTCCCCTCCCCCTTGAAAGCCCTGGGAATTTTTGAAATTCCAATTCCTGTTGGCTCAACATGGAGCCACATCTTCCCGGGTGACCTTGGTTATCACAGCAAACGCTCTCCCGCTTGGACCACTGTGGAGCGGGTGGATCTGATCAGTATATGGGGAGAGGAGGCTGTGCCGTTTGAGCGGTGGGAATTTTGATATCTACGGGCAGATCTATTGAGGCTCGTGTGAAAGGGATTATGATCAAGACACGCTGCAGTGCAGAGCAGAAGATAAAGAAACTGAGGCAGGTGTATCATAAGGCGAGGGAGGCAAACAGTCACTCCGGTGCTGCATCTAAGCCTTGCCGGTTCTATACGGAGGTGGATGCTATCCTCGGTGATGACCCCACCTCACTGCCAAGAGCCCTGTGGATACTTCGGCGGGCCTGGAGGTGGTGGAAAGAGAGCCTAACCTGGAGGACGAAGTCATTGATGAAGAGGTGGAGTTAGACAACAAGGTGGAGCTCCCAGTGTGGCAGACAGCCAGGAACTGTTCACCACTCTGGAGGTGTCTAGCCAGTCTTTGCAGTTACTCTCCAGCAGGCAAGAAGGAGGAAAGGAGATGCCTGGTAAGTGGCTGTGGTTTGTCGAGTGCGGCGGTGGGTTCAGGGTATAGAAATGTACAAGGCTGGCTGTTTCTGTGTGCTGGACATTTGCCCGTGCAGCTAATTGTTATGGCTGAACAGGGTGTTGATGCATGCCGAGATCTCATGGGAATCCTCCAGAGCGATCTCTAGGAAAGTTTCCTGGAGGGTACTCAGCAATCCTCTGCTGACGTTTCCTTGGCAGAGCTGCTTTGTTCCTTTCCCCATTGTAGGAAACTTTCCCACACCATTTGGCAATCACTTGTTCAGGGACCAAAGTGGCACGCCGGCGAGCAGCATAGGGATCAGGATGGAAGCCAAAGTGTGTAGTAGATGTACCCTCGCTTCTCTGCTTACCCTCAGCAATGAGACCTGCTACACTGACCACCGCCTGTGGAAGTGTGGGAGAATTTTTTCCTTAGTCAGCTGCACCACAACCCTTGCAGAGTGCTCTTTATCCCCATGTAAAGCGCCACTCCTAGCCAACACTCATCATGCTTTGGGTGTTCGTCAAGATGTGTGCCTGCCAAGGGTCAGCGAGAAAGTGATTATGTTGCAAAAGGTGTATTTTGCTGAAAAGTTTCAATGTTATGTGTGAACTTAACAATCATGTTTCTGTGCATTGTTCCTTGTGCTTCGGAAGATGTGGCCTTCAGGAACACCCCCCACACACACTGGCCGAACATCTCCACCAGATAAGAGAACGCCCAAAATGGAGCAAAGAAGATACGTTCTGGGAGGTACTGCACTTCTCCAGTGCAGGGAAAAGGGAACGCAAGGAGTGGAGGGAAGCAGAAAGGCAGGACGGAAAAGAAAATCAGAAGTTTGTAAAGGACACTACTGAGCAGATGATTAAAGTAATGGAGGACCAAATACAGATGCTGAAGTCCTTAATACTGCAGACTGAGTAGATGCATGCCCATCCTCCCTGCAGCACATTGAGAACTTTTACATGCCCCCATCACCCCCCAGGAAAACTCTGCTTGCACCGTCCTTTCCAGTTTCCGGGTCGTCTTGGTTTCCCCTTCACTCCTTCCTTTCGGACAACTTTCAAAATGATAGCTGGACATACACACAACTCTGAAAGCCTGCCCTTCCATGTACCACCTTTCCCACCAAGCTCGCGCGCGCGTGTGTGTGTGTGTGTGATGTTGCTTTTATTAAACAAGAAAAGTTTTTGAACAGTAACTCATCTTTGTTTCCTACAAATTGAGATAACAGGCACTTTCCAATACATACACAGGCAATGTAATAATTTGCTTACTAGAATGTAAGGCCCCAAATGTCGTCATTGCTTCCTAGAAAAACTACATGTAATGTAACATTGCAGCACCAATCACCGAGATTACTGGTTCTCATTTTCAAAGTGTTGCTTCAAAGCCTCCCTGATTCTAATTGCCCTTGCTGGGCCCCTCTGATAGCCCTGGCATTTGGCTGCTCAAAATCAGCAGCCAAGTGGTCTGCCTCAACATTCCAGCCCTGAGCAAACCTTTCACCCTTAGCTTCACGAAGATTATGCAATGTACAATATGTGGCTATGACCATGGGAATATTATCCTCCTTGAGGTCTAACCTGCCACAAAGGCATCACCAGCATGCCCTTAATCTGCCAAAGGCACATTCCCCGGTCATCCGGCACCTACTCAGCCTGTTGTTGAACCACTCCTTACTGCTGTCCAGGTTTCCTGTGTAAAGTTTCATAAGCTATGGCTGTAAGGTGTGCACCAGGACTCTCAGGATCACTATGGGCATTTCAACATCCTCCACTGTAATCTTCTGGTCTGGAAAGAAAGTCACCACTTGTAGCTTAAGAACATAAGAATGGCTATCCTGGGTCAGACCAAAGGTCTATCTAGCCCAGTGTCCTGTCTTCCAACAGTGGCCAGTGCCAGGTGCCCCAGAGGGAATCAACAGAACAGGTAATCATCAAGTGATCCATTCCCTGTTGCTCATTCCCAGCTTCTGGCAAACAGGCTAGGGACACCATTCCTGCCCATTCTGGCTAATAGCCATTGATGGACCTATCCTCCATGAATTTATCTAGTTCTTTTTTGAACCCTGTTATAGTCTTGGCCTTCACAGTATCCTCTGGCAAAGAGTTCCGCAGGTTGACTGTGTGTTGTGTGGGAAAAATGCTTCCTTTTGTTTGTTTTAAACCTGCTGCCTATTAATTTTCATTTGATGACCCCTAGTTCTTGTGTTATGAGAAGGAGTAAATAACACTCCCTTATTTACTTTCTCTACACCAGTGATGATTTTATAGACCTCTATCATACCCCCCTTAGTCGTCTCTTTTCCAAGCTGAAGAGTCTCAGTCTTATTAATCTCTCCTCATATGGAAGCCGTTCTATACCCCTAATAATTTTTGTTGCCTTTTTCTGAACCTTTTCCAATTCCAATATAACTTTTCTGAGATGGGGCGACCACATCTGCACTCAGTATTCAAGATGTGGGCGTACCATAGATTTACATAGAGGCAATATGATATTTTCTGCCTTATTATCTATCCCTTTCTTAATGATTCCCAACATTCTGTTCACTGACCGCCGCTGCACATTGAGTGGATGTTTTCAGGAAACTATCCACAATGACTCCAAGGTCTCTTTCTTGAGTGGTAACAGGTAATTTAAACCCCATCATTTTATATGTATAGTTGGGATTATGTTTTCCAATGTGCATTACTTTGCATTTATCAACACTGAATTTCATCTGCCTACTGGCAGAAGGTGTTGAGCTGGACAGTACATTGCTCACAACATTGATAGTGCTCCAGCTGTGGGCACACTCTGCCAACACAGGGAGCGAGTGTGAACATGACATCCTGATTCTTAGCGTAGCGATTTTTGAGTGTCTATCACTTTTGTCAACCAAAACCCTGCAGTGTAGATAAGGCCTTTGTGTTCATAGTGACAATGCAACTTTCTATCTGTATGATCATGCCTGGAATTCACAGTGCACAGCTTAGCAAAAGCTGGCTGTGTAGGCAAAATCATTCTCCAAGTTCCTACTAGTCAGTTTATCACCCTCCATTAAAGACAATAATATGGCAATTATCAGCATACCTGAAGGCTAACAGAGATTTTCCTCTGAGCCTTTGCAGTGTATATGTGCAGAATAAGTCTACTAAGCAAAGGCAACTTACTTCTGGCTATTGCCTTCATATCGTATTATTGTAGTTTAAACTCAAATGTTAGCCTAAGATTCTCTCTAGAATTTTTTTGATTAAAAGATAGTCCTTTGACTTGACCTGACTGCAAAATTAGGATATTACCATTTAAAAAAAATCTAACTGACCCTTGATACATTTACCAGTCACCGCCTCCTTGACTTTGCAACTACATGCATTTCTTGGTTCTTGTGTTCTTTTGCTCTTTCATTTCATTGTGATTGGGTTTTTCCTTGCCTCTGATTTGGAAATATATTTGATTCATATACAACCAAAACACTCAGCTCAAAACAGAGGAAGTTTTAATGTACTTATTGGCAGCATAACTCTACTCAGATAGTTTAGCTTAGCTTTTTACATCCCACCCCCTTCTCTGGTCATATAGATGGGCTCCTATAGTGGGTTTTTTTGCCTCCCCTCCCTTCCTCAAAGTTCGAAAGGATGCATGAAGTATTTCACTACAAATAGAGCATATAATGGCACCATTTACCCCCAATGGTATATCTATATTACAATGCAAGTCCGTGCCTGAGACCAAGCCTAGCCCCCCTTGCGTCTACACTGCAACTGTGCTAACCCCGGGCTTGTACCCAGAGTCCCAGGACCTTGCAGGGCTAGAGGGTCTGAGTTCGTATTAAACCAGGATCCAGGGTCTGAGCCCTATTGGTTTGCAATGTAGATGTAGCCCTGCTTGACTTGAGTCCTGGGAGTCAGCTGGAAGTATCCCACAATTCAATGGGACAACGTCCTTAGTCCTCTCTATCCTGCCAATCTGCAATCCACTCTACTGAAAACTGAAGCTACCCCCTCTTTGCAAATAGAAGCAACTCAGGTCAGCAATAACCCATTCTCTTCGGATCACTGATCTGCAAGCACACTATCACAGAGCTTCCTGGGTTTGCAATGGAAAGCGAGCCAATGAAGCCTTTTGCAAAGTGAACTGCTTCCTGGTAATGTGCAGGGTGAGCCGTAAAGTTTTTTTTACCATAGTCCTAGGGGTGGAGTGGCCACTCTTTGGCGGAAGGAGGTGCTAGGGATTCTGGGATATAGTTCCTTTGACTTGGGTCAGCGCACTGCAGTGTGGGTGCCAGAGCATGGGTTAGAAGAGCCCTAAAGTAGGGTTAAAATACAGTGTAGATGCTCAAGCCCAGGGTTCCTTGGCATGGGTCAACTGACTCAAATCCCATTAACTCTGGGCTTACATTGCAGTGTAGAGCGTGTGCATGTGCACACACTGCTTGTCTAAAGTATAGAAAAGTTGTTCTAAGATGAGTAAAATAGACTACATGTTTTAAATTATTGAATGTGCAGGGTGAGAAGGTCACTTTGAGCTGTTTGAGCTCTGTATCAGTGTATTGAAAGCTCTAACTCTGTGGTTACATAATGTAATTTAGGTTGTATTAGCTGCATAATGAATAAGCTTCACCCCAGGATCTCTTCCTCCTCACGCTCTATTCCTGCACTATGCAGAATTTAGGAGGAAAGAGGACAAAGCTGGCTTCAAGCTACCATTTTACATCTCCTGTGTTCTGCTGTGATGGGGTCTACAACTCCCACTCAAAACATAGGCATGAAGAGGTGGAGAACCTTCCCTGTATGCAGACACCAAAACCAGCCTCAGACCTGCTCAGGTCTGATAAATCTCCATTGTGGAGAGTGATGACCCCAGCAACAGAAGCTGCTGGAGCCAAGGCCCAAGTTAAAAGAATGAGTACTTGTGGCACCTTAGAGACTAACAAATTTATTTGAGCATAAGCTTTCGTGGGCTACCGATGAAGTAGGTTTTAGCCCACGAAAGCTTATGCTCAAATTTTAGTCTCTAAGGTGTCACAGGTACTCCTCGTTCTTTTTGCTGATACAGACTAACACGGCTACCACTCTGAAACCTGTTCCTAAGTTAAGGAACCCAAATAATTTATTACAAGCATCCACTTAAAAATACCTCCCATGTGCTCTGCGATCCTCTTAAGCCGTGGATTGTTCCTTGGGTTCACAAATCCCCTTACATGAGTTGATTGGAGGAGGAGAGAGTTGAAGGGCTGTTTTAATGTTAATCCCCCAGGGAGAGCATGGTGTGTTGGTTTTAGCTAATCCAGTTAGAAACACTCATTTGTGTTAAATGTAAAAAAATATTCATGTCTGGCACTTCAAAAGTAGAATTTTGTAGGTGCATTGTGAAGTGAGGAAAGCATTTTTAGATGAAAAATGAAAAAATAACTTTCCCACATAATCTGTTTTTTTTTATTTCTCAAAGAACAGGCAGACACTATCAGCTGAGCTGAGGGGAGCGAACCTGTTTGCTATTGCAAATCTCTTATTTCCAAAAATTCTCAAATTTGGACAAAAATAATGCTTTAATGGGGACATAGGTTTTGATAATCTCCATTCTCTTTTGGGAGAATGCAGTGGAAGGGGAAGTTGTATGGTTTAAATGAGAAGGCATTGTTCTTGACCTGGAATGGCCAGTGCTAACTTATTAGCATGGTATTTTATCTGACCTGGTAAACCCTAAATTCTGATAAAGTGTTTACTTTCTTGGTCTGAGATATGACAGAAGTAGCAGATAGTCCCAGCATAGAATAATCTAGTACTGCTAGACATAAGGAGATAGACTTCCCGCAGTTCTCATTCTCATTAAACCAGCCATTCAGTGGCTTTGTGACTACGGGTGGCAGATTAAATTAAATGACATGTATGCTATGCAAACTTCATGGGAGGATCTGTGCTTTTTGTGGGAATGGCACAAGTTCAAATCAGTACTCTTAAAGAACATGCACAGTCAATCCAATACAAAATGGCTGTTATTGATGGAGGTTGGGAGAGAAAAGTAACAGACTTTGTGACCTGGTGTTCAGGGTGTTGCCCTTTGTAATACATTATTGAGCGCATCCTAGAGTAACAGAAACCACAGACCCTTGGTTACAGGATGGCTACACAAGAGAGTACTGAAAGCTTATGGGGCTTACACCTTTTTCCTTTGCCTTCCACCTCCTACTCTGTTGCTAACTTTGCTCTTATAGCCTGTGACCCACAAACCCCTCAATGCCAACCGGCAAGGGGCTTACAAGGCTATTATGATTCTGGTATGTACATTCTGATTCACCAAAGAAAGTCATGTGAGGTCTTATGAAAGCCAGAGTTACACTGGTGATTGATTAATATCATTGTAAAATATATGGATGGATACTCAGTATGTATACTGAAAATCTGTTCTAACATCTATATCACGAGAGAGGTGGAGAAACCAGTTTCCTGTCAGAAGATGTTTGTTTGTCTGTCTCTGTTGCCAGGTAAATTTAATATTGTAAGCTAACCCAATGGGGAGAGTTATTTACATACAAAGTCAACAGGGGCAGGAGCGGGATGTGAAATCATTAAGCAGCACATCAGAGAATAAGTCAGGAGGGTTATACTGACTCTGAGAACAGACAATGAACTCTTGGGGATATAAGGAGAAGGCAAGATAGACACTCTTTTATCCTATACAGTAACTCCTCACTTAAAGTTGTCCTGGTTAACGTTGTTTTGTTGTTATGTTGCTGATCAGTTAGGGAACATGCTCGTTTAAAGTTGTGCAATGCTCCGTTCTAACATCATTTGGCAGCCGCCTGCTTTGTCCACTGCTTGCAGGAAGAGCAGCCCGTTGCAGCTAGCTGGTGGGAGCTTGTAACCAGTGTGGTCCGGCAGCCCCCCCCCCATCAGCTCCCCGCTCCCCTAAGTTCTCTGTGCAGCAGCTGCCCAGCAGGCTATCAGTTACCTGGCAGTTCAGCTGTCCCTCCCCCCACTGCCATGTGCTGCTCCTGCCCTCTGCCTTGGAGCTGCTCCCAGAGACTCCTGCTTGCTGTGCAGGGAGGGAAGCGGGGGCTAATGTCAGGGTTTCCCCCTCCCCTCTGCTCCTGCACCCCACTTACCCCTTTTCCGTATAGAGCAGGAGGAGACACGGACGGAGAGAGACAGAGAGAGCTTGGGGCAGCAGCTGCTGTCTCAACTTCCTGATCCACTAAAAAAGACAATGCATTTAAGGGGGCAGTGTGCATCTCTCTCTCTCTCTCTCTCCCCCACACACAAGGTGTGTGTCTGTCTCCCCTCCCTCTTGTTCGTGCTGCCTTGTGTGAGAGGCTACAATACCAACAATGTGTTAACCCTTGAGGGCTCAGCCGAGTGCTAGTTCATCATTTAGCAGTAATGCATTTCCTGAGAAATATCCCTCCCTCTTCCACGCTCTAACTTCACCACCTCAACCAAGCTTCACAATAATCATAGCTGTGAACAGTGTTAAATTGTTTGTTTAAAACGTATACTGTGTGTATATCTACGTAGTGTTTTGTCTGGTGAAAAAAATTTCCCTGGAACCTAACCCCCTCCTATTTACATTAATTCTTATGGGGAAATTGGATTCACTTAACATTGTTTCGCTTAAAGTTGAATTTTTCAGAAATATCTACAACATTAAGCAAGGAGCTACTGTATCTAGGAAGCAATCGGCTAGTGCGATTACAGTCATGAAAAGAGATCACAACGAGCCTTGGTTGAAACACGACAAAGGGCATTTGGGGTGAGAAACTTCATTAGAAGATGAGCCTGTTAAATTTAATTTCTAGAAATTATGACTTTATTTTATATGTAATTTGTTTCCATTATCCTTACTCACTAGCTCTTGCATCTTTTGATGATAAACTTTTTTTACTATAAATATATCTGTTCTGATCCTGAACTGAATCTTGCCAGCTGGTGTGTACACTGTTGTCTGGGGGACAGCAGACCTGTATTTCTGTGAGCCTGCATTGGAGAAGGGGCTGGACATTATAGGAGAATGCTTCACAGGGGAGTAGGGTACACTTATGATTAACCTGCAAGACGAAGTATAACTGGCATAGCCCAGAGGAGAGAGTTTGGGTGGCCTACAGGCTGAGTGTCAGAGAGTTTACAATTAAGCACCAGCAACTCTCCTTCAAGCTGGTGGCAGGCCAGGTGACAAGAACCTGGGTACCAAACTGTCAAACAATCCCCACATTATAGGAGGGACTTCAGCTCTCAAAACTTGATTAAGACTAGCTGTGAGGATTGGTGAGACTGGAACCTGGTACAGCAGAGCCACGAGGTATTGGACACCTCCCCACAGCTGCAGCAGCTGTAACCTGGCAGCTTCCTGCAAACCAGTGGATGTACGCTATAGGAAGTCCCACCTAAGAGACTGACTGGCAGTCACCTTGGAGGCACCCGATTGGCCCTATGGAAGCCCACAGGGTGTACCAGGAAGTGTTCAGGCAACCACACAGATTCCTTGCAAGCTGCCATGACAGAGTGTGCTTCTCTGCTCCCTAATTCCTGGCATCAATTTTGGCTCTGACTTGAATTTTGACTTGGGACCCCAACACAAGTTCAGACCTCTGGTACTGACCTCAGACCAGAAACTTGGCCTCGAACTGCTTGAGCCCCAACCCAGGACCCTGACAGTTTGCGTGGACCACTCCTTAGCCCTGGTGAAGGCCAGTCCAATGGGAACATGAAGGCAGTAGGTCATCCCCTACCCAGCATGTCTCAAAGGGCACCACAAATGCCTTATGGATTGATTGTTTTCAGGAGGAACTTTCCACACTGAGCACAAATGTTTGTGACTCTCGCTGGAGAACCGGACCTTATGGGTGCAGACAACACAGAAAACATTGCACTGTGGACTTAACTGGCGTAGTATGCTGCTGAGAACCTTGCAGGCTCCCTTCCTCCTAAGCAAGAATACTACGCTCCAGACATGCACCGCTCCCAGCACCCCTGGATACAGGGGATGACTGTTCCCATTCCTGAATGCTTCAGCAGGGACTGCTGAAAATTCAGGGGTTTCTTAATGTCATTTGTTGTTCCAGCTGCACCCCTAATCCTATTCCATTGATCAAGCTAAAGTAGGTTTGGTAATTAGCGTCTTAATGGGAGAGGGCCTCACCCCTGCTAGAACAAGGAGCTCGAAAGATGAACTGGGAGCCTTCCTTCGGCCATTTCCTGCCACTTTCTTGGTGATTCCCAGTGCAGTCACTCAGCTGACGCAACCCTGTGAAAACTCTTGACAGGAAAGGAATTGGTTGCTCTCTTCAGGTGACTCATCTTTTCCACTGAGTGGAACGAGTCATCCCAGCTGTACCAGATTCAGTGGGGATTACACGAGTGGGTTTAAAGATGAACTAGCTTGTGTGGAAACACTGACCCATTTTGGATGCCTTTTGTCGATCCATATAGTGAGGTCAACAGATTGCGTGAGCAATGCAAAGAAAGGAAGGGGTCAGTGCCACATCCCAGCCAACAATCCCTGGTAACATCCCTCAGCCTGGTTCCAGAACCCATGTAGCTCATGGCTGTGTGATTCCAGAGGAAAGATGCCATCACCACCATGGTGTGTGGTTTCTGTTGTGGGGAACCTCGCAAGTCTTCATTTTCCCCCACGATGGATAGTCGTGGACTCTGGGGCAGCAGACAACTTAATGGATGCTGATGCTGCACAAACTGTGAGCATCCCAATGCAGGCCCAGGCAGCCCCCAACTTCATAGATACTAGATGGCTTGTTCCTGTCTTCAGGCCCAGTGACATAGGAGAGCATGCCTTTGGAAGTGATATCCAGAATCACCAAGGTACCCTAAGGTTTGGAGTGATCCGCTCACCACGCTTCCCATAATCCTCTGCATCTCGTGGTTGGTGACCCATGACCTGCACATCCTGTGGCAGAAATGGAAAATCAGCTTCCACTCTGAATTCTGCCAGCAAGCCTGTCTATATGTACCACCTGATGGAGCCTGGCCAGAGACTGGGCCACTGTTGAGAAATCCCCAGGCCCTGACTGTGGGCCAGGTGAGACCACCACCAGAATTAACCCCTGCTCTTCCCACTAAGTACAGCAAATGCACAGATCTCTTTTCAATTGGGTGGGGGGAGGGGAACTGCAGCCATTCTACCATTACACTGGGACTGTGACAGACGGAGCTGCAATCTGGGGCCAAGATGCCCTTTGGCAGCCTCTATGCAATTTCAGAACCTGCACTGGCTGCCCTGCATTCCTGTTTCTGGAGAATCTGGCCAAACCATTAACCCCTCCTGCCAGGCGGGGGTGGAGCGACCCTGTGTTTTGTCAAAAAGCAAGATGGGACTTGTGGATTATTGGGCCCTCAAACAAGTAACTGTCAGAAACCAGTAGCCCCTCCAGCTCATCCTGGAGATGTTGGACTACATGCAGTCAGCCCGGATATTGACTAAGCTCAATGGGTGAAGAGCCTACCAGCTGGTAAGCATCAGAGCAGAGGGCGAATGGAAGGAAGCTTTTTACATACCCCATATGGCCATTACGAATACTCCATAATGCCATTCAGTCTCTCAAATGCCCCTGCCACTTTGAAGCATTTTGTGAATGAGGTATTCCATGACACCTGAGACCAGTATTTTGCAGTTTACCTCAACAACATACTTGTTTTCTCTGAGTTCTGACCAACATACTCAGCCCGTCCGATCAATCCTGGATTGGCTTCGCCAGCATGGTCCATATGTGAAATTCAAAGTACAGCTTCAGGCTACTTTCCCTGGTGTTCTTGGGCTACATCAAGAGCCTCCAAATGGACCCCAGAAAAGTGGATGCTGTTTGGACCTGGATGGACCCTTGAAACACCAAGGAGCTGTAGCATTTTCTGACGTCTGCTAACTTTTTATAGATAACCCTGCTGACAGCTCTTCTGTACAAGAATGCGTCCTTCATTTGGTCCCCAGCAATACAACAGGCACTTTGTTGTCAAAATTGGTGCCCCCAACCGTGCCTTCAGGGCCATACTATCCCAAAGATACAGTCCCCAACAGCATCTTCTCCCTTGTGCCTACTGGTCACAAAATCTTATTCTGACAGAATGGAATTATGAAATCATATATAAAGAACATCAAGCAATCAAGACTGCCATTGAAGAGTGGTGCACTACCAATACAGATGTACACAAAGCAGAAAATTCTAAATGTCTTCACAAGGCTAAGCTGTTTAACCAAAGACCACTCTCCTGGGCCCCGTCTTGAAAAGGGGAGTATCTCACCAGTCAAGACCTCTCTTGCACAGAGCTCCCCTGCAATTTCCTGGATGCTGCCATTTCTCAAGACCTTGTGTCTTTGATCAGCTCACTGGTAGGAGGAAGCCCCCTCTAATGAACATCAGATATGGGATATCTTACTCTATTTCAAGGGTTGCTTGTACATCCCACTGGGATGCCCCCAGCTGGAGGTCCTGAGACTCAGCCACAGCTTCTTGCTAGCAGCCCACTTTAGCAGCCTCAAGACCCTTTGCCTGACTGCTCACACCTTCTGGTGGTCCTGGATGTTAGCAATGGTGCACTCATACGTACATCATTATTGTGAAGTATGCACTCGCGCCAAGAGGACACACATGAGACCCCCTTTGTCACTCCAGTACTTAGAGACCCTGGCTAGACTTTGAACTGCCACCACCCTGAATTTTATAACAGAGCTCCCTGTGTGATGGGTACACTGTCATCCTCACCATGGTTGATGAAATAACCAAAACAGCCCACTTCCCTCCCATTGCACACCTGACCATTGTGGAAGAGATGGCTTAATTCCTGGTGATGCACATCGTCCGTCTCCATAGGCTTCCCAAATAGGTCACATCCAACAAAGCTCTGCAACTTTTGTGTCACCATTCTGGAAGAGAAAACCTTGTAGTTGCTCAAAGTCCTCACCTACATGTCCTCTGCCTATCACCACAGGCTGATGACCACTTCAAGAGAATGATTCTGGTTTTATTTGTAAAGAACCGTAGATACTGTTCTAATCACCCAAATGATTGGTCGTCTCTCCTACCTCAGGCAGTATTCACCCACTATAACACCAACCGTGTCTACACCAGGCAGAGTCCATTCTCCATGAATGTTCCATTCCCACCTTCAGCTGGCTCTACCTGCCATCTCTATGGCAGCCACTGAGTGGGTATAGCAGATCCACAACGTCCAGGGGGAGCTTAAGACACATCTTGAAAATGCTAAGAATAACTCCAAGCAATATACTGAGTGCCAGCTCCAGAATGCCCTGATTTTTTTGGCAGTTGGACAAAAGGTCTAGATCTCAGCATGATACCTCCCACATGGACCATCCTTGTTGTAAACTGGATTACCAGTAGCTCAGCCTGTACCCCATCAGCCAGGTGATCAACCCAGGCTCCAGCAGCCCAGATCCTTCAGGGTATCCCTGGTGTTCCATGTATCGCTGCTGAAGCTACATGTCAACAATTCCTTTGATTGCTGACAACGGCCTTCACCCCCTCTAGTACAGGTCCAGGGTCGCAATGAGATTTTTGGATTCTAAAATCAATCATGGTTCCTGTTTGGTACCTCACCAATTTGGGAAATTATAGCCCTGAGGGGATCAGTCCTGGAATGGGCCTCCCAGCTCCATGTGCCTGACCTTGCAGCAGCCTCCTATGTAGTCCACATAGACAAACACTATGCTTGGGCGCGGGGAAGGTGTCCCTGGAAGGGGGAGGTTAAGTAGGGATTGGTGGGACTCAAACCTGATCATCAGCGCCACCAGACTGTCACCTCCACACTGCCACTCGATGGCATCTATATCCCAGCTGCTGCCCATAAACCATAGCTGAAGTACACTATGGGAAGTCCCATCCAAGAGACCCAATTGGTAGCCTCCTTAGAGGCCTCTTGACCCCACAGAAGTTCACACGCCATGCCAGGAAGTGTCTAAGCAAGAACATGGATCCCCAGCGAGCTGCTATGACCAACTGTGCTTCTCTGCTCCCAACATTGACCTTGGCTCTGACTTGGATTCTGACCCTCACTCTGGACCCCGACACAAGTTCTGACCTTGGCCTGGAAATCTGACCTTAAGCTGTTTGAGCTGTGCCCCAGGAACCTGACACTAGTGCAATAAATTCTTTGTTTCACTAATTTGCACAAAAATCTTTGTCAAAGATTAGGAGAGATCATTTAATGACTCAGCCCTGTACTGAAGGGGATTGCTAGGACTTCATTATTTTCACAAAACATATTGCAGTAAATTAAAGTATTGTAAATTATTAAAATTAAACTTGTCAAAATGAGGAAATTACTCTGATATATTAGGCTTGCTTTTTTATTCACTTAGTTGCTAACTCAAAAGGTTCATTAATTCACAGTGGGCCTCTGTCATTACTGAGAATTAACAACCTTCATATGTAAAAGAAATGTATTTGTATGGGAGGAATAATCCATTTCTTCCCCTCCCTTGGAGCTCCTGATGATGTCAAACATTTTGACGTTGAAGTACCAAGGAAGAGAAAAGTAAGACTTGCTAAAGTGTTACTACTCCTATTTTTTTAATATTACCTGATCAGAACAAAATATTTATTTAATAGACACAAAGAATAACATGGACTTGATTGTGATCTACAATTGTTTTGGCCCATTACAGGTGGGGGAAATCATTTCAGCATTTTCGCCCTCCATCTCCTCTGTTTTACTGTCCCACTTAAATTTTCAAAATGAGCCTGCAGATTCTTGACTACTTGTGTATGCCAAAATAGTTACTGATAAAGAGTGAATGGTTCAAAGATTTCATTATCCCATGAGCAGAACTTCCTTCCTGCAAGAATTCATCTCAAATGGCTGAGGTATGTTACTTTTATCTTTTAAGATATGATTGATCACGGAGTATGACAAAACATTGACGTCATGCTTGAGACCGATTAACCCAAATCATGCTACTAGATTGTGTGACTGATTAGCAAGTACATGCTAGCCTAGGTGGGGGAGCCAATTTTTTGTCTCCAGTTACATAGGCTCACTTAAATATAGTGGAGTTGGGATGATTGTTCACTAAGGAAAACACATGTTGGATGGCAGTTGGGAGGCAATTTAAACCAAGCAGAGACTGAGCTCTGTGATGACTGCCTACTGAATGGCTAGAGATGAACAGGCTACTTTCTCAAGCTACAAGTGAACTTGTACATTTTAATATTTTTTAAATGGGACTATACATGCTTAAAGTGGATGCCAGTCTGCATTTCAAACAATAGTATTCATTTGGGAGATTCTTATTTTTTGTATCTTCTTATGCACTATCCATTTTTTCCCTCTATCCCCTGGAGTCCCACCCCTGGAAAAAAACGTTTCAGTCAAATTGTAGACCACAGCAAAAATTCAGTTCTGTCTTTCACGTTTAGATGGGCAGGAGGTTCAATTACAATTTCCACTTCCCATTAGAAATGAAGAAACTTGAAACTGCTTGTAAAACTTACTATCCTTCTTGTCCTGTAATTAGATATTACTTTATGGATCAGTGGAATGACTGCACTTAATTCTAGAAATGATAGCACAGCACTTTCTTCTCCAAGGATAATGATCAAAGTATTAGCAATAGACAGTGTGAGCACTTAACCAAGTTCTAATGTTGACAGCAAAAGGCATATGTAGTGGACTCAATGGGGTTTACTGAAACACAGTTTCATAACAAAAAAAAATTGTTGTCACTACCAACAGAGTTTGCCATTAGCCCTTTTAATCTTTCCTCATTGATCAATGTCTGCCTTCCTCTCCCCTCCCCCTTTTTTCCATTTCTTTTCTTCTCTTCTTTGACCTGCAATAAATAGCTCTAGCACACACACAAAATAAAACCTTTTGCCAGATAAATTAGATTGCTCTGTTCAGCCATCAGGTTTTTTTATATTAAGTAATGCACTTGCAATTTAGTAAAACATCTGACACTATATGTTATCTGAAATCTGAACTAGAAATTTGGTTGTATAGGAATACAATCATGAAGAGTGAAAAATGACTGAAGTGTTGAGGAATAATGAACATCCATGTATCAAGCTAGAGGAGTCTATTGAGCGCTTGGGGTTAGTTCTGCTGCACCTTAACGTCATTCTTAATCTGGCATAAAAAGTAAATGGTATCTTAAAACTCGCCACTGGGGGGGGGGTAAAGTAGGAGGAATAACTTCTGCTGACAAAGAAATAATGGAGGTGGAGGAAGGATCATCTGAAATCCAAGTATTTAGTGGAGGGAGGAACCTGGAAAGCACCAATAACCGTGCATCTACAGAGGCATCTCACAGCGGTGTTCTCAGAAGGGAAGTAAGCGTCCCTCTCTGTATTTGTCTGAACTAATCACACCTAGATTTGTGTGTTCAATTCCCCTGGAAACACACTGCCAGAAAATACTGACAAATTGGAGGCAAATCAAAGAGCAACAAAAATAATACGGTGAGCTTGGCCAATAAGGAAAGATTAAAATGATTAATTATACTTAGTTTGTCTAGTTTATGCTGTGCCCAGATCCTTTATCTAAAAATGTTTCAATGTAAATGCCAAGGATATGGAGAAGACCCATTTAAGGTGATGTAATTAAAAATGTTAAAGAGAACTTTCCAGACTGAACACTGGGAGAAACATCTGGCAGTGAGATAAAAATTAGGCTTTGGAATTCCTCATTGCTTAGAGCTAGATTTGAGAAAACACTAGAAAATGAACTGTAGGAAAAAACCTTCACTGGCAGATCGTCTAGTCTATTTATTTTCTCCCTCATATTACTCCTTTTATTCTGTGAAAATGTTTTTCACTAGAGGGCGTGTGGTCTTTTACTGCTGGAGGCCACAAAATATTTTTCCCATTTTTGTCCCTACAGGGGCAAGAACTTTGTTGTTTTGTAAAAATGATAGTTAAATAATGTGTGTATTCTGGATCAACAGAAATGCACTGCTAAAAGTGAGATTTTTTTTCTTGGTGATCAGTACCGTCCACGGAGTCCTCTAGCAAATATTAAATGTAATAGGTTATGGATGGTTACATCACACTAACTACATATGTGCCAAAGACTCTGGTTATATCTACACTTAAAACACTATAGTAGTGCAGCTCGCCTCTGCAGCACTTCAGTATAGACATTCAGGACAGTGATGAGAGGGGTCTCCCATCACTGTAGTTAATCCACCTCCCTGAGAGGCAGTAGCTAGGTAGATGGAAGAATTCTTCCATCAGCCTAGTGCTTCCTACATAGGAGTTAGGTTGACATAGCTACGTCTCTCAGGAATGTGGATTTTTCACACACACCCAAGTCGTAGCTATGCCATTGTAATCTCCCAGTGTGGACCAGCCCGTAATAGTAAAGCTATGACTACACTATGGACCTTACAGCAGCACAGCTGGGCTGCTGTAAGATCTGCTGCATAGCTGCTCTTTGCTGGCAGGAGAGAGTTCTGCCGAAGTAATTAAACCACCGCCAATGAGCAGAGTTAGCTATTTTGGCAGGAGAGCATCTCGCGCCGACATAGCACTGTCCACACCAGCACTTTTATCGGTGAAACTTATGTCAGTCAGAGGTGTGGGTTTTTCCACATCCCAACCGACAAAAGTGGTAGTGTAGAAAAAGCCTAAGTTAAAGAATGCTGCTCTAATTACTTTAAAGAGGAGAATCTATTCAACTGTGCTCTTGACTCTTCTGGGATTTAAGTTCCACCTTTGGAAGGTCTAGTCCTTGATTACTTCTAAAAGTGAGAGCTTGCTGGCATGAGAGGTCACAGGTCTGGTGGAGTTCTTGGGGTCAGGGTGAGCAGCATTTCCCTCTAAGCCAGTGGTTCTTAACCTTTACTGCAGCCTGCACCCCTTTGGTTCTCAGAAATATGTTCTTGCGCCTCTTAAACCTAAAAAATACGTTCTTGCACCCCTTAAACCTAGATATTTGTTTGTATATTACTGTAATTGTTAAAAATGTATAATGTTAATAAATACATAGGTTTGATGAAACAAAGTGGTAGTACTTACGTGCTTGTGCTTAATTTGTGGTTTTGATGATTTACCTTCTAAAAAACCTGGCATGTCTCGCACCCCCAGGGGTGCGTGCACCCCAGGTTAAGAACCACTGCTCTAAGCAGATCACCATTTCTCTGCTAATGAGGACAGTAACAAGTGCTGAATGAAATAGTCATTAGCTTTTGTTGAGATGAATGATTGTTTATGTTCAAAGCTAAGAAACATGCTTCTTCCAATGCTGAGATTCAAAGAGGAGAAAATAAATTAGGATTCACATTTTATACAAACTTTCATTAAGGTGGGCAGAATCCCATATTTATTTAACATGAACATGAGCAAAATACTGTAGCTTGTGTAACGATTGGCAAGGGAATGTGATCTTGTGGGGTGGGGGAGAAGCATTTTACCATGAAGAGATACTATGTACGTGTTACTTAGGCATTGATATTTTTCTTTTATCACCTTCTAGGATTAAGTAAATGGTAGTACAGGCTAACAAAGACAACAGTAAATTTGAGCAAGTATGTGGAAGTAACTGTCAGCTTTCATGGCTGTTTTCATTTTGTTTTCCTGTCTCTTGTTTATATTCCCATAGATAGAAGCTAGGAAATTAAACTGTAGATATTTTTTCGGTAGTGGTGGAACATTAAGAAACTTTTTAACTATTTATTACTCATAGTGGGATATAAATTCAGTTTATTGTATGCAAAAACCTCCTAAATTCACTCGAATACATTACAGATCCGTTGCAAATAACTGAATTAAATGAATTTGTGAGTGAGAAAGCAAATAATAATGCATCACTTCATTTATTTGACAAATGTACTTTAATTAGTTATGATAGTACTTCATAGAATTCTTTCAAATATTCTGTAATATCTTGTAAAAATAATTGATTCCTCTGAGACCTCACTACATCACTCTGCTATTAAGCTTTTACTGAGAGGTGAAGAAGCCTCAGAATTTCGTGAGTGAAATTCTGTGTGCATGAATGAATGAAGTGTGAATTAAAGAGGTTCTAATACACCTGCTTTTGACTGCACTTGGTTAAACATGGCTGTAGATGAAACCCTCTTGGAGATCCAGTTCTTTCAAGTAAAACTAGCATGACTTTACAATGCAGATCACTGTTTGTTACAGGACTGTCAGCCACCCTAAGGGTCGTTTTCCTGTTTAAGATGTTTGCAAAAGGAAGAAAGGGAAAGGCAGTCCTTATCGATAGATCTAAATAATCCATAACTAGAGCAAGTCAACAAATTTTAAAACTTTCTGAAAGGTAATTTTAAGCCATTTGGTTTTGTGAGGCGTCCAAGTAGTAAGTCTGCCTTTTTAACCTAGTTTCTGCAGAAATGTGATATTTTTTAATACATTTATTCAGACTAAAAACTGCTTACAGTATCAGTAACTATTTTTGATAATTGTCTAACAACTAACAGGTATAAAAACTATTTTAAAAATTCTTGTGCTTTTCTGCTGACTGACCTAACATATTTCTTCAAATAAATCCTCAATCTTTTCTTCAGAGCACTGCAATAAACTAGAGCATGGTAATCACTCTAAGTTCCATTTCTAAATTGGTAGGGTTTTATTTAAAAAAAAACAACCCATGCTAATCTCACTGCTGCCATCCTAAAACAATACTGGGTCCCTGAATATAAAACTGGATTTCTAAAGCTACATAAAAACATTGCATTATACATAAAAACGATTCAAAGTTTAGTAGCAGAAAGTGACACGCACTTGAACAGCCCAAGTGACAAGTAGTAGAGGAGACTGTAGGTTTATGTAAGCTTCATATAGCTTTTGCTCGATAGAAGTGTCAGTATAAATTGACTTCCCTGCCCCTTAAATTGCAGTTTTGTTTTGTTTTGTTTTTTTACAGAAATTGTTAGTGTCAACTCACTTCAGTGTTACACTGTTGAGCCTAAAACAAATAAGACTTTCAAGCTCACTTGTGGCCAAAGGAGTTTGATATTTCTTTAGCTGAACAATAAAATGATGTAACTTGATTTTCTCGTTACGTTCACACATGACACAGCAGTTGCCACTAAACCAGCTGCATTTTCTGTGCCATGGTATCGTAGCATCAGAGATACACACCCACACCCCGGAAGAGATGAGACTACAGTGTTTTTAAATTCAATAGTCCTTTAATACAGAAACCCATTATGCTGACTCCCACACCCACTACTACTTTCTGTTGTGTATCTGACATCCAGTCTTCCCACAGTAGAATTAGAATTCTAGATCACCAGTTGCAGTTTGTCACCATTTCTGTTTCATAAGGATCTAAACAACAATGCAGTGTGCCATTAGGTAAATGACCATGCTGACATGTGAGTGGGGGCAAAAGTATCAAACTAAGGGGACCTGGGGGGAGCCCTGCTACAGTCTTATATTTATTGTGCATGAAGATGTGAAAGTAGACCTAAATGACTACTCATATCTTGTTTGACCACTGCCTGAGCTGGAAAGCAGGACAAAAGACACATTGGACACCCTACTGCACTATAGTATACCTATCATGCATCTCCACAGTGCTGGACAATACCACACATACACTTCCAACCACCCCACCACCACCTGCATGACCACACTCACGCTGCAGGGAGGATGCCATTTTGAAGAGCATGCTGCCCTGCCCCACACCAGCATGACCTTGCAAGCCCAGTACATGTGAGATCACACTGGCAGGGGTGGAGTGGCGCACTCTTCGAAATAGTGTGCCCTGTCCATGATACCAGCCAAAACCATGCCTGATTTTGTCTCAGTATCAGACAAGAGATGAAACCATAGAAAAAGAGGACTATTTGGTGTAAAGCCAGGCAAACAGCCTACCTATAATGCTATGTGCTCTTTATAAATACCTGAAAAAGTGCAGAGGGCTTCCATGGAGTTCAGATAGCACCCAGACAAGAATATAAGAAAAGATTCATAATGCTCAGGTACATCTTGCTGCAAAGGTTTGCCAGGTTCCTTCATGGCCATACTTTTTTTCTTGTTAATTGAATTGGTGGGACACTGATCATGGAGGGCTAAATGCTCCTGTGAGGTATAGTGCAGCAAAGCACAAAACTGGTGGAGAGGGCCTGATGTTGATGTGGCTCAGTAGAGAGGAGATATGCGGCTACACAACATACTCCTTTCTTTTCCTTGCAGTAAACCCACAGAAGTTTCTCTGTGGATTTTGAGGGAGCATGTCTGCTCATTGAGGGGTAGGCTCTGTGTGACATGTTCGGCTGGTAAATTGCCAGATTTCCAAACAAAATTCTACGTGGGCATTCATGTGCCCTTTACGTCATGATTTCATCACACATCCATTTACCCTGTCCTTCAAGGAAGAAAGGATGACACTGCAGTTATGGCCCTGGACTGTGACTGAAGAAACCTGAACTCGGTTTCTGGCTCTGCCACAGATTTCCTGTGTGACCTTGCACAAGTCACTTAATTGTTCTATGCCTTAGTTCCCCATGTAGAAAATGGAAATAATACTAATTCCTCTATCTCCTGGGTTTTGCAGATTCTCAGATCCCATAGTGATAGGACCACTGAAGTACCTAGATACCTAAGTCTTAACAGGCGCTTAAAGAATGACTTGTAATTCCTGCTGACAACCACTGGAAATTTTCTTTGTTGGATATTTTTAAATCTTGCAAATAGAATCCATGGAACTTCACATTCTTATTTTCTTTTTATTGTCTCAGAAAACTAAAGGTTGTTACATTTAGAATACCAAGATTTTATCTTGTAGTTCTGTGTTAAAAGGCAAGCTTGGCTTTAATTGTTTATGAAGATGCTGTAATCCATTGATAGTATTTTTTATATTAACCTACTACTCACCTAAATATAGTCCTTATTAAGAAAAGCAGACACCTCATTTGGAAAGATGAACAACATTTGGTCAAACAGAGCTCCACACCAAGCTAAAGGTCAGATTATACTAGCTGATTTTATGGCTCACGTTACTGTACGGAGCAGAGACTTGGCTGATGTCAATGGCTAACAAAAGGAGATTGGAAGCTGCCCATCACAGATTGCTGAGGAAGATGCTACACATTTCATGGAAAGACAAAATGACATTCAAAAGTAAGAGAGCTGACAGTAGGATATGTTAGAAAATACCATCAAAGAAAGAAGTCTCAGCTGGTTGGGACATATCTCCCATCTTCCATATGGTGTACATGCTAAGAAAGCTTTGAACTGGGTACCCAAGGGAGGAAAGACAAAGTGAAGGTGGTCAAGGAAGAACTGACAGATGACAGTAACAGAGGATATTGAATATGCTGGCACTGCCCAAAAAGGAGTTCCATAACTAGTGTGACAACAGAGGCCTATTGGTGCCAAGTGTTCATTGTTCTTTACAAGCAACTTCTGTCTCAAACCTGACAAACTCACAACACCTAATATACCACTCCCGTGGTATTTATCAATAAAGAGTACTTTGTGAGGTCTCTGCTGAAACCTTGTACCTTATTAATACTCGTAATCATTGGTATGTGTTTATGGGTAATATTTAAGGACTAGTTACATTAAAATTATGTCTTTTGGTCTTGGAGTAAATGTTAATGACCAGGGAGTCATATGTCTCAGTAATACTCCATTCAAGAAACAGAGAATTGTAACTTTCTCTATCTCCGAACAGTCAGTGGAAAGCCATCAAAGACCACCGAAAACATTTGAAACCACATGGAAGTAAAAAAAGAGAACATCATAACAGACCATGGATTACCCAGTCTGTGAATAAAGACAAAAGACTGATTCAGTATGTCACAGGGTGGAGAAAGACACTCTGCATCCATTCACTGAGGAGACATCTTGTTGAGCAGAGGTGTTTCATGGAAGATTGGATCCTGGTTCCTGTGAAGCCAGCCAGCTCTGCAATTGACTGCACTTTGGGTGGAAAATTCTAATTTATTAGAAAGGAAAGGTAACTATTAAGTGTACACCCTAGTTCACGTTTTATTATTTTGTTTTGTGTTGTAACCATTTGTTTCCATCAGTCTCGTTTCTAGCGGAACCTCTATTCTTTCTTAAATACTTATAGTTATTGCATTTGAAGTTGGGATTTATATTTTTAATGCAAATACTTTATATATTTCTCCTGTCTGACTAGGTAATAGTGTTCTGGGGTGGTGAGAAGAGGGTTGTTTCTGTAAGTAGCTGAGATATGGATAATTAAAAATTCAACTTTTCTTTTTCCATCTCTTTCCCATCCCTCCTTCTTCCACCTACCCCCATTCAGAGCAGATTGGCCATCATCAGTTTCTCTCATCTTGTACGTTACTAATTGCAAACTGAACACACAAGCTTTTAGAACTTGCATTAAAAATATAATGTTTTACTTTATTTGCACTTGTTACACAGATAATTCAATGTGCTATAATGCTTATTGCAATAAAAAAAGCTTGTCTTACTAAGAGCTGTACAGTTTCACTATTTTAACTTTTACCATATTGTAACATTCAAGGTACGATAGGGAGGAGGGAATTAGAGTGGCTATGAGATGGAAAGATAGGCTTTGTTCCTTCTGGCTAGAAATGTAAGTCTTTCATTTGCTTTTGTATACTGAGTTATCTGGAGGGGGTAAAAGTACAAAATGGCCCTTTGTTTATTAAATGATTAAGCTGCTGGAAGGTTAGTGGTCAATTGGCTGATGTAAAAGGACAAAACACTTCACTGAATGTAATGGCATGTACAGAGTTTCAGTGAATCCAGGTAAAGCAAGTCAGTTGAAACTACATAATGTTTATCATCACGAACTGTATTCTTAATGTGATGCCGAACCTCTGCGTAGTAACTTTTCACAAAAGTTTGGACATGAAGGTGTCAGAGAACAGGTAACCTGCTCACTCCTCAAACCGAACCCACTTTAGATACATTTGTGAATTACTTCATGATTCAAAATCTTGGGTTTTTTTTTTTTTAAAAACCATTTTAGATTAAACTTTCAAAAGTGGCATAGGCTCCTAAATTCCCTTGACTTCCTATAAGACTTAACCACTTGTAGCATAAATCACTTTTTATCCTTTGTTTAAATTCACTGAGAAATTTAAAACTAAGATATTTGTGCGAAAATGTAATTGCTAAACCACAAAAATCACCAGGGATGTTGGGGAAGGGGATAGTAACTGAACTTGTTTGTTTTTTGCAACTGACTAGATTTTTAAATATTTCATATAAGTCTGACAACGTCCCTCCATAACACACTGGAGTACAGAGTGTTTCACTCGTATGGGAAAACAGTAATATCATTCAATAGTTTTTTTTCCTTTAGTCTTTGCTTAGGCAGCTTGGTTTGTGTTCATTTGATTCAGCAAAGGACTAGATTGGAGACTCATTTGTTACTAACTTATATAGACTGGTTTTTAAAATGTTCATATTGCAGTATTTACCTCCCTGTCGGAACCATTCATTCGTCGAGCTGTTTATTTTATGTCTGTTTTGTATTTACAGATCTGTTGCACTATGGCAATTAACAATTCTGGCTTTGAGGAAATTGCAAAATTAATTGGTTTCAGAGTAGCAGCCGTGTTAGTCTGTATCCGCAAAAAAAACAGGAGTACTTGTGGCACCTTAAAGACTAACAAATTTATTTTAGCATGAGCTTTCGTGAGCTAAAGCTCACTTCTTCGGATGCATAGAATGGAACACACAGACAGGAGATATTTATACATACAGAGAACATGAAAAGGTGGAAGTATGCATACCAACAGGCAGAGTCTAATCAATTGAGATGAGCTATCGTTAGCAGGAGGAAAAAAAACTTTTTGAAGTGATAATTAAGATGGCCCATAGAAGGTGTGAGGAGAACTTAACATAGGGAAATAGATTCAATTGGTGTAATGACCCAACCATTACACCAATTGAATCTATTTCCCTATGTTAAGTTCTCCTCACACCTTCTATGGGCCATCTTAATTATCACTTCAAAAAGTTTTTTTTCCTCCTGCTAACGATAGCTCATCTCAATTGATTAGACTCTGCCTGTTGGTATGCATACTTCCACCTTTTCATGTTCTCTGTATGTATAAATATCTCCTGTCTGTGTGTTCCATTCTATGCATCCGAAGAAGTGAGCTTTAGCTCACGAAAGCTCATGCTAAAATACATTTGTTAGTCTTTAAGGTGCCACAAGTACTCCTGTTTTTTTTGCAAAATTAATGTTTCAGAAGTTTGACAATGGTAATATTGTCTACTGCACAGAGTCCAGCAGTGTTCCTACAGTACCAAGGACATGCAACAGCAAGTGTTAACAATGTAAAAATGTGGATACGGGCTCCTGCAGTTTGCATAAAGATATGCATAATCAGGCTCACTTAGACTCACAGATTTTAAGGCCAAAGGGTACCATCATGATCATCTAGTCTGACCTTCTGCACATTGCAGGTCACAGAACCTCACCCACCCACTGGTGTTATAGACCCCTAACTTCTGGCTGAGTTACTAAAGTCCTCAAATCATGATTTAAAGACTTAAAGTTACAGAGAAGCTACCATTTACTCTAGTTTAAACCTGCAAGTGACCCATGTCCCATGCTGCAGAGGAAGGTGAAAAGCCCCCAAGGTCTCTGCCAATGTGACCTGGGGAAAAATTCCTTCCTAATCCCAAATACGGTGGTCAGTTGGACCCTGAACATGCTGAGAAAACTCAACAGCCAGACACCCGGGAAAGAATTCTCAGTAGTAACTCAGAGCCTTCCCCAAGTAGTGTCCTATCTCCTGCCACGGGGGATATTTGCCACTAACAATCACAGGTCATCTACATGCCATTATAAGCAGCTGTCATACCAACCCCTCCATAAACTTATCAGACTCAGTACTGAAGGTTTTTTGCCCCCACTGTTCCCCTCGAAAGCTGTTCCAGAACTGCACCCCTCTGATGGGCAGACACCTTTGTCTAATTCAGGAGTTCTTAAACTGGGGGTTGGGACCCCTCAGGGTCACAAGCTTATTACATGGGGGGGGTCACGAGCTGTCAGCCTCCACCGCAAACCCCACTTTGCCTCCAGCATTTATAATAGTGTTAAATATATAAAAATGTGGTTTTCATTTATAAGGGGGGGGTCGCACTCAGAGGCTTGCTATGTGAAAGGGGTCATCAGTACAAAAGTTTGAGAACCACTGGTCTAATTTCAAGCCTAAACTTGTTGATGGCCAGTTTATATTTGTTTGTTCTTCTCTACACATTGGTGCTTAACTTAAATACCCTCCCTGGTATTTATCCCTGTGATGTGTTTATCGAGAGCAACCTATCTCCTCTTGGCCTTCTTTTGGTTAAACTAAGTAAGCCAAGCTCTTTGAGACTCCTCTTTTAAGATTGGTTTTCCAGTCCTCTGATCATCCTAGTAGCCCCTTCTCTGGACCTGTTCCAATTTGATTTCATCTCCCTGAAACAGGGGAGACCAGAATTACACACAGTATTCCAGATGAGATCTCACCAGTGCCTTATATAATGGTACTAACACTTTCCAGTAGAGATAGGGAATACCTTGCCTGATGCATCCTAAGATTGCATTAGCTTTTTTCACAGCAACATCACATTGGTGGCTTATAATCATCCTGTGATCAACCAATACACTCAGGTCTTTCACCTCCCCTGTCGCTTCCAACTTGCAAATCCCCAGCTTATTCAAAAAATTCTTGTTGTTAGTCCCTAAATGCATGATCTTGCACTTTGCACCATTAAATTTCATCCCATTTCTGTTACTCCCATTTTCAAGATTGTCCAGATCATCTTCTATGACATTCTGGTCCTCCTCAGTGTTGGTAATATATCCCAACTTTGTGTCATCTACAAATTTTATTAGCACACTCCCACTTTGCATGCCACAGTCATTAGTAAAAATGTTAAATATTGGTCCCAAGACCAATCCCTGAGGAAATCCATTAGTAACCTCCCTCCAGCCTGACAGTTCACCTTTCAGTATGACCCATTTTAGTCTTCCCTTTAACTAGTTCCTTATCCACCTTTCAATTTTCATATTAATCCCCGTCTTCATCAGTTTAATAACTTCCCATGTGGAATTGCATCAACCGCCTTACTGAAATCCAGGTAGATTAGATCGTCTGCATTTCCTTTGTTTCAAAAACCAGTTATCTTCTCAAAGAAAGAGATCAGGTTGATCTGGGACAATCTATCTTTTTTTAAAACCTTGTTCTATTTTATCTCAATTGCCATTTACCTCTATGTCCTTAACTACTTTCTCTTTTAAAATATTTTGCAAACAATTGAGGTTAAACTAACAGGCCTTCCAGATCACTTTTTCCCCCTTGTCTTAAAAATAGGTACTATATTAGCAATTCTCCAGTCATAGGATGTGAATCCATAAACTCATAGTCCTGAGTTTATGGATTCATTAAAAATCCTTGCTATTGGGCTTGCAATTTTCATATGCCAGTTCCTTTAATATTTGTGAATAAAAATTATCTTCCCCCCCTCTCCCCGATTTGGTCCCATTAAGCTGATTGAGTTTGACTTCCATCGTGGATGTGGTAACTTCTACTTCCATATTCTCATTTCCATTAGCCACCCTGACATTACCCCTAAACTCCTCATTACTCTTATTAAAAACTGAGGCAAAGTATTTGTTTAGGTATTGAGCCTTGCCTAGATTGCCATCTTCAGTGCTTAATGGTCCCACTTCTTCTTTCTTTGTTTTCTTTTTATTTATGTGGCTATAACTTACTAATTTTGGAGGTGGTTGGAAGTTATTAAATTAAGACCTTTGAGAAGTTAAATGCATTTGCTCTTTCACTCTTGTAATTCTTAATGAATTATGGAATTGCTACACAGCAATATTGGAAAATATCTGCTGTCTGAAAGGCTATAAAATGAGAGGGTAGCAGGAGGGTAGCATTGCACACATGAGTCAGCCAGTGACCTGTACTACTTTGATAAACATTTTGAAGATGTATAGTTCATACAATGATTCTTGTTTGCAATTAACAATATTTGAAGTCTAGAACTGGGAGTGAGAATGTATCAAGATTTGTATGCTTATACTGTACTCTAGACGAGATAATCTATTTCCATTTGTTATACCACGTGGATGGCATTTATCTCAGTACTCTACTTAATCATGAGTATATTTGTTGCTCTCTGAATTCTGTTTATCCAGTTCAGTCCAAACACTCCTATCCTGTTTTCAAGCAGCTTATGGCTCTCACATTCCAAATACAGCATCTTGAGGCCAAAGTTACTGAGCTGCTGGAACTGCGGGAGATGGAACTATTCACAAAGATAGCACATAGGGATATTATAAAGTGCCCCCCCCTCAGAATTGGCTGCCCTGGTCCTTGAACTGAGGAAACAGGCCTTATGAGGGCAGAAGATAAGATGGAATGGAAGAACAAACTTAGGGCCCAACAGAGGTCTTTCAAACTTTGGGGTCACTTAAAAAAATGGCAGTATTATTGAGAGACTGGCTGTGGGGAAAGGGGTCACTGATCATTAGAAATGGTCGTGGTAAGTGGTTATTATGAGAACAATTCTATGACTTGCCTACAGGGGACAAAGGTGGTGAATCATGTAGAAAACTGAGGAAGTTTTGGTAACAAAGATATAGGAAGGTGGAAGGCAAGTTTTGGAAGCGTACTTGACGTTATTAGGAGGCAAACTTAAGCTTGGTGCTTCCATGGTAGCTTTCTTTGAGGTGTTTCCAGTTGCGTGCACAGAGCCATCTAGATGGGGAGACTTCAGGGTGAAAGTGTGTGGCTGAGACGACCGAGTCAGGAAGATGGATTAAAATTTATTGGGCACAGGAGAACTTTGGGATAGAGGGAGCGCCTGTACAGCAGGGATGGACTCCTCTTTAACCAATGTGTAGCCATACTAGTGACACACAGAACTAACTTTGCTTTGATTGTTTAAATTACAAATGTGGTATGAAGCCAACAGGTACTGAAGACCACTTTGGTCAGATAAAGACATCTGTTGGTGAGGTCTGTAATATAAAGGCAGCTGGCTATCCGGTAGAAAGGGCAGGACAAAAATTACATCTGAACTGAAAGAGGGAACAGATTGAGATCAGAGGTACATTTGAGAAATATAACAGGGTGTCAGCCACTTGCAGGTACTTGACATGCTAGGTATTATTGAAAAATTAATGGAGTATTTGCAGTGCGGGGAGACTAGGCTGTAGAGGTGAAGAAATAGTATTAAACCTGAAAGGATTTAGAGATTCTAAAGAGAGAGAATTTCTAAGGCTCTGGCTACATTTGCAGATGTAGAGTGCTGAGAGTTAAACCAGCCCTCAGAGACCGTAGCAGGGAAAGCGCTGCTCTGTGTTCACACTGTCAGCTGCAAACGCAGCGGCATGGCCACATTAGCAGCTCTTGCAATGCCACAGAAAGCAGTGCATTGTGGTAGCTATCCCAGTGAGCAAGTGGCTGCAGTGGCTTTTCAAATGGGGGAGAGGGGTGAAGTGTGACAGGGAGTGTATTGTGTGTCTGACGAAGTGGGTATTCACCCATGAAAGCTTATGTTCCAATACATCTGTTAGTCTTAAAGGTGCCACAGGACTCTCTGTTGCTTTTTACAGATCCAGACTAACACGGCTACCCCTCTGATACGGGAGTGTATTGTGTGTATGTTGAGGGAGAGACTGTGTTTTGGGGGGCAGAGTGTGTGTCAGCATGCTGTCTTGTAAGTTCAGACAGCAGCAAGGGGAAACCCCAACATCAGCCCCCACCCGGCGCCCCTCTCTCACGCACACACAGCAGCAGCAGCATTCCACAGTAATGGTTTGCTTTGTCCCGGAGCAGATAAGCATGCCGGCTGTCAGAAACGGAACTTTGAAAGGGGCTATCCGCATGCCTGCAGCCGAGTTCAAAACAATGACCAGAGTGGCCACTTGACTTCAGGGGATTATGGGACATTTCCTGAGTCCAATCACAGCGCAGTAATGCAACACGTCCACACTGACACCCGGGTATTTCAGCAAGGGCGCAGCAAGCTCTATGCTTCTCGTGGAGGTGGATTACCAGGGGCGCTCCAGCCATGGAATCCAGGCGCTCTAAGTGCCTTGCCAGTGTGGACACCTCAGGAGTTAGGGTGCCCGGGGCTGATTTAATGTGCTCTAACTTGCAAGTGTAGCCAAGCCCTAAGTTGAGAGGACCATACTGTATAGTAGTAGTATCTATATAAATATAATTCCTAACGCCTTAAAAAAAAATAGGGTTATATTACTGACTACTGCAATAGGTAAAAGATATTTGTTGCCTCTAAAAGTGACAGCACAAACAACACTGCCGCTCAATGAATGGTAATAACTCAAGAAAGGTTTTCATTGTGTCTGGCCATCTAGGTATACACCGACCAACTTCCCCATCAACATAGTAGCTGGCTGTCCGAAAAGCTATGGACATCTTATTGAAAACATCTGTTTAAGGCACAGTATCAGTCAAAATAAAAAATATTAGGATAAATAGATTAGAAAATAATTCTGAAAATTATTGAAATGCCATTGTATAAAGTAATGATATTCCGTCACCCTGAATGCCAGTACCACAAACACAGAAAGGGTTTAGAGACGAGTGGTGAAAAGTAGAGATCTGGAAAGATTTCCATGGGGAAAAAAGACAATTCAAAGAAGAGATAAATAAGGGGGCAAAATGTAAAGCAGTGCTCCCCATACTGTGAGACGTGTCTCCTAAGAAGGCACAGAGGACATTTGGGGGGTGCACAGCATGGCTGGCCAGCTCCTATAGGGGGCAGGGAGGGAGCACTCCCCAGCCGCAGCTCCAGCCACAGCTCTGCCTTCATTCCTCTCCACCCCCATCTGCAGTTCTGCCCCCAACCCCTCCTTCAGCCCAAGCTCCTCTGCTGAGGAAGCCTTGGCTGTGCTGTAATGGAGGGGGGACGCAGACAGATTCCATTACTGGTAAGAAGGGATGCAATAGGAAAAGTTTGGGCACTAGTATGTGTAAAGGTATGTAAAAATAATGAATGATACAGAGAAAATAATCCAAGTGCGTGTTTCCCTTTTCTCATAATACATGGACAAAAGGACATCCAGCGGAACTGAGAGACAGCACATTTAAAATTGATAAAATACTTTTGCAACACGCACTGAATCTGTGAAACTCACTGCCACAGTATACCATTGAGACCAAAAGCCTACCTGGATTTTCAAAATGGTTTAGGCATTTATATAAATGAAAACGCCTACAGTTACACTAGGCAGGGTAAGAAATATGAGAAATGCAAGCCTTTCTACTTGAGGTCATAAGCCAATCACTTAAGTATCTAAACTAGGAAGAAGCTTCCCCCATGGGCAAGTTATTCCTTAGCTGTGCATGGGGTTTCTTGCATGTTTGTCAGAAACATGAGGTATCGGCCACTGCTGAAGTTAGCTTACTGGAGTAGATGAACCACTGAGATTGATTTGATTTAGCAATTACTAAATTCCTGCCCTATGTTCTCCTGAGCGAAGCTATAGTAACTGTCTGTTCATCACAAAATCATACTGTGATTGTACTGCTTGCCTACCAGGCTCTGACACCCATGTTTTAAGAAAACCTTTATACTAATTCTTGACTGAAGCAACTTTATAGACTCGCATCTTTCCACATTGTGTGGGCTGCAATACTGACCAAGCCAAATAAGATTTTTTTTGTTCTGAGAATTGTAACTACTAACACTTGTCTGTTATCAGCTTTCGAGGCTAAATGTAGATCCAGAATACTACCACCATCTCCAATCACCCTCCCTCCCTTAAATAAATAAATAAATAAAAGCAGAAAATTGGCACTTTGGGTACTGTCCCTCTACTGAAACTGACAGTCACAGATTAGGAGCTGAATGCATTTATTGTATCCTGTGTGAGGAAAGAATTTTCTTCTATAAGCCTAAAATAGGGCAGAAAAATAAGTCAGGCAACAATATGGATTTACTTGCTATGGAACATTATTAAAGCAGAACTTCCAAAACAGAAAACATAGCCTTGTAAACTTAAAGCAGTGTCATTTTTGATCTAGGTGTTTTGGTCTCAGAAGAAATGCTTAATCTTCTAAATGAAGCTGAACATTTTTTCCCTGAATGAATTTCACGAAAATGTTTGTGTAGTGTCAGTACAGTTTACTTGCAAGTAGATTTCCACCAGCGTGAATCTCCATTGATAGAGTAGCATCATAGAACTCTTATTTTACCATAGAAATCAGTGCCAGGTATGGATAGTCGTAAACAGTGCTTGGCATAGATTTGTAATAGCACCAGCAAGAGTGAATCTATAAAGATTTGATGAAATTTAATAATGATTCAGGTTGGCAAATTCTGGCTTTATATCCAGGTCTGATTTTTAGATTTGGAAAAAAATGTTAACTAATGATACCTACTAGGGCTGTCAAGCGACTAAAAAATTAATCGTGCAATTAAACCAGAGGTCGGCAACCTTTCAGAAGTGTTGTGCCGAGTCTTCATTTATTCACTCTGATTTAAGGTTTCACGTGCTAGTAATACATTTTAACATTTTTAGAAGGTCTCTTTCTATAAGTCTATAATATACAACTAAACTATTGTATGTAAAGTAAATAAGGTTTTTAAAATGTTAAAGAAGCTTCATTTAAAATTAAATTAAAATGCTGAGCCCCCACCCCGGACCAGTGGCCAGGACCCAGGCAGTGTGAGTGCCACTGAAAATCAGCTCGTGTGCCACATTTGGAACATGTGCCATAGGTTGCCTACCCCTGGATTAAACAATAATAGAATACCATTTATTTAAATATTTTTGATGTTTTCTACATTTTAAAATATTGATTTCAATTACAACATAGAATGTACAGTGCTCACTTTATATTTATTATTACAAATATTTGCACTGTAAAAAACAAAAGAAATAGCAGTGCCGGTTACAAAAGTGCCATGCGAACGCCTGTTCTCATTTTCTGATGACATTTTAAATGAGAGGCAAAAATTATCTCCTGCAAATCTAAACAAACTTGTTTGTCTGAGCAATTGGCTGAACAAGAAGTAGACTGAGTGGACTTGTAAGCTCTAAAGTTTTGCATTTTTTTTGTTTTTGAGTGCAGTTATGTAACAAAAAAATCTACATTTGTAAGTTGCACTTTCATGATAAAGAGATGCACTATAGTACTTGTATGAGGTTAATTGAAAAATACTGTTTCTTTTGTTTATCATTTTTGCAATGCAAATATTTGTAATAAAAATAATATAAAGTGAACAGTGTACACATTGTATTCTGTGTTGTATTTGAAATCAATATATTTGAAAATGTAGAAAAACATCCAAAAATATTTACTAAATTTCAATTGGTATTCTATTGTTTAACAGTGCGATTAAAACTGCAATGAATCGTGATTAATTTTTTTTAGTTAAGCGCGTGAGCTAACTGCGATTAATTGACAGCCTTAGTACCTACATATGTAGTTTATTTTCTTGTTTGCAAGACCTGTGTACAGTTAAAGACTCCTGGCTACACGTTTTATTTAAATATAAATTCAACTGTAAACCAAAAGGAAGATTTGGCCGCATATACCTAGTCTATGCAGTCCTCCATTCCTGATATTGTCTTTGAAGATGCCTGGTACCTCCTTGCCTTTACGAAGTAGTCTTGGCAAAACTGCAAATTTCTTCTGTTAAAGGAACGGAGGTCTCTGAGGAGGGATCTCATACATATGCACAGTACTGTGGCCCCTTCATCTTCCTTCAGAGCTTATTGGAGTCCATTTTAATTTTCCACTCCAAGCCCAGCTGATGAATAAAATTGGGCCAGCCTCTCATTCCAGCCACTGTAGGAACTTTACCACTGGAATGCAAAGGGCTAGTTTGATTATTCAGCACCATTGTGTGAGGCACCCTGTCCATTCCCTTCCACAAAATCTTACTGTTATTCAGAAAGATGTTGAAGCCAATGTCCAAAATAAAAATGCTGCCATCTTGGTAAACCTCATGCATTCCATACACAATCTACTTGTGTCTGAGAATCTGACCCTTAACGGACAGGATAAGCATCCCAATCTCCTCTTTCTAGATAGTTTGGATGCCCCTGCTGCTAGATAGTGGAGTTGTCCTTCGTCCTGGTGCTGAGGCATGCCTCGGTCACTGGGATTTAGGCCTTGCGCTTCATGCAGCAAGTCTGTGCCTTGAGTGAGCTGCCTCAAGTGCTTTGGGGAAGCTCATGGGAAAGACCGCTGCCAAATTTGTAAAGAATTCAAGCCCTAGATCCAGAAGGACAGTGCTGCTTGTCTGAAGGTCCTCCTCGTGGAGGCAGCCCTAAGACTGGCCTCAGAGCCACACTGAGACTCAGCACCTCGACCTCGGTGCAGAGCACTCCTCCATCAATGAGAGTCCCTCAGCACTGATAGTCTTCGCTGGTGCCTAAGAAGAAACGCTGCAGGTACCAGGAGAAGAGTTGATCTCTGGTGCCAGGGGACAAACAGAGTGAGACCCATGTCAGGCTGCTCTTCATCCCCAGCGCCACATTGCCTGGTGCCCACAGCCCTGGCTTCACAGTGTCATACGATGCCCACTTGAGACCAGTGTACCCATCAATTTGTGGTCCCATCAACTCCCAACGCCTTTGCGGCTGCAAGGAACCTTATGACCGTGTCGGCATCAATGGTGCCCCCAAGTGGCAGGGAATCTGTGCCAGCACCTCGACCGGCACTACGTCAGCTGTCCAAGGGGAAACCTGTGCTATAAGCCTCTTAAGTCCCCTAGGCAATCTTTTCCAGCACCCAATGCCATGGCACTGTTTTGGTGTCCACAGTGCATCTCTTCACCCCCATCAGACTCAGAGGGGGAATTGTATTCCTGCCGCTGAAGCTGTCAACCACACTGTTCCCCTGGCCACTTCCACTCTGTCACAGCACCGAGCTCATTGGAAACTCGGGGGGCCTGGCCACAGTACCCATAGGCCCCATCCGCCATGCAGTGGCCTTTTTGGAACCAGTGGGGGTTTCCACCACCTCAAGGGACCCCTTTGAGATTATCTTATTTGGTTGTCTCAGAGGCTAGAGCACCCTCGGTGCAGCATACCAAACATGATACTGAACCCCAGGGGGAAGACTTGCAGGATCCTGCTGACATTGAGGCACCAATTGAGGGCTCCCCACCAGATGACCATAAGGCATATCAGGACCTAATGAAGCAGGTAGCCTCAAACCTAGGGGTCCAAGCGGAGGTGGTTATTCTGGCTTGTGTTCTTCCCCCTTGTTAATATTAATTGTGTTAAATATCTGATGATGATTTTTTTTTTAGTGAAGACTGAAGCAAATTTGACATTAAGCACCTCAGCCTTCTTGATGATGTCCGTTTTTAGCTCTCTTTCCCTGTTAAGTAGTGGATCTACATTTTCATTTTTTTCTCTTGCTCCTAATGTATTTATAGAACCGCTTTGTATTGCCTTTTATGTCCCTTGTAAGATGTAACTCATTTTGTTCTTTATCTTTTCTGATTTTCTCCTACATGCTTGTGCTATTCTTTTGTACTCATCCTTAGCAATTTGTCTATGCTTCCGTGTTTTGTAGGATTCCTGTTTTAATTTTCAGGTCTTTAAAGAACTCCTAATGCAGCCACGTTGGCCTCTTAACTAGTCTTCCTATCTTGCCTTTGCATTGGGATAGTTTGCTGTTGTGACTTAGTCTCTTTCAGAAACTGTCAGCTCTCCTGAACTCCTTTGTCCCTTTTGTGGGGGAACACGTGGAAAGTAATATATCTAAAAACAGACATTATTTAAACATCTAGGAAATGAATTTTATGCAGTAGATTTTGCCTATTTCATCTGCCTTAGTGTCTTGAGTGTGTGCGTGTGTCCTGATCCAAATCCATTGACATCCATGCAAATGTGTCAACTCTATGGGTTTACCAACCCATTTTCGGGGAACTCTCCTGTGATTAGTTGTTCTTCACCATTATCCTGGGGAAATGCAGCTAATCAGAGATACTGCACAGGCTCAGGGACAACCCTTGGCTACTGGAGCAGGCAGAATCCTGACCACGCCTACCATGTATCAGCTATAGAAACAAAGGACTGAGGGCATCAATTCTGCTCAGCCTTTGGTTCTGGTCAGTTGGGAAGCAGCTACTCTTCCTGCCCCTAGCCCCTCCACCCAGGCACTGTGGACTAGGCCCATGTTCTCCCCGCTCTTTGAGGTGAGTGCTTCCCCCTCTAAGTGCTGCTGTCCCTCACTGACTGTAAGGTGGCAGCCATTTGCCTCGTATGTCCCATGTATGGACTGCAGAACCCAGCTTCCTGCTTAATATGGGCATCTTCTGAGGAAGTACAGTGGTCTCCTCTCCTTCTGACACGAAGGGATGGCCAAATGCTTCCTACATGTTCAGGAGGTTGCTGTCCATTCAGTCCCTTGGCGTTCCAGGATCTTCAGGAATGGGCTGCAGCTTCCCCCCCCAACCCAGCAGTACCCACTTCTCAGACTAAGTGGTGCTGAATTCCACCCTGCTGGCTTTGTTCAACTTCACTCTTATGGGGTGGGGGCTGTTTCCTCTGGGCCAGCGGGGTTGGAACCAGAACTTAACATCTCAGTCTGCACATCATGGAGCGGGAAGCAGCATCTCAGAAGTACATGGGGAGAGAATAGAGTAGGAGCAGCAGCAGCATAGGTGCTGGAACTACGGGTGCTGGAGACGCTGCCGCACCCCTTGGCTTGAGTAGTGATAACGGTCCAAAGGCATGGTTTCCACCTTCACTACTCCCACTATAAACATTGTTCCAGCACCACAAAGTAGTAGTTCATGGGAATATGGGCAGCAGCTCAGGGGTCATGGGGAAGCACCAGCACTCATCCTAGGAGGGATGGGGAGGGGCAGTAGCATGTCTGTCTGGGGAGGCTCATAAGGAGAGCACTATGGGGAAAGAGCCAGTTGTGTGGGGAGATTTGTGGATTTCTTGGCCAGGGAAAGGGGAGACAAGAAGGTCACAGAGGCAGGGGTATGGTGTGGTGTGTCCACATGCAGGAATGGAACTTCTGAATACTGTGAAATCTTGCTCTTCTCCTAGGCTCTGCCGCTAAGGCCTTTTATTCACAAGGAAAAAAGGGGTGGTGGTGACTAGAGGTAGGTAATCTGAGGTAAAATCCTAGTGAAGATAAGGCAGGGTGTAGTTTTCACACGATTTAGCAGGTTACGTTAAAGACCATGAGCGATCCTAGGATTTATCTTGACCTACTAATTTGTGTGCAACCTACCAACTGCTTTGTCTTCACAAAGATTTTACCTCAGGTTAGCTAATGACTTAAATACATACCCTTTTTCCTCGTGAAGGTGCCCCCTAAAAGGTAGATCCTATGTTTGTGCTGCCCCACCCCTTTTGATGTGTAGGGGGTAGGTTGGTGGAAGCATCTGCTAACTGTTCTGGTCCGCTGAGGTGTATGTGCGGAAGGCCTGTAGGGAACGTGTGAGGATGGAGTAGCGGAATGTATACCAAATGAGTGGCTATATTTATATAGAATGAATCAGAATGGGTGATACCACTTTCCATACCTACCCATTCATTTATTTTCTCTGGGGAACCATGTGTCGTTGAATGAAAGTGGATGTGCAATGACAATGAGTTGGGTATGTAATGGAATAAATGCAGGGAGTGGGTATGAATTGGAGAAATGGCAGCAGTCCTCATGAATTTATACAAGTTTATGTATAAACTATACCTATCTATGCTAATTAGAATCTACTGGATTACTTTTTAAGTGTTGGTAGGCTTTCCATTAATGTCAACGGGTATTGGATTAGGCTCATAGTATGCCTTATTTTGTAATAAGGACATTATTCCACTTATACTGCCGTTGTTCCCAGAATTTATAAGGCAGTACATTTATCTTTGGTTTTTATACACTATTGCATATCTACCAGTTTTCCAAAAACATCCACTTTCCAAATGAAGCTGTGCTATGCAAGCTCAAGACTAAATTTCACTTGTTTTTTACCTTTAAAAAAATTCTTCTTGGTAATGCCTGTTCTACTAGCTGATGGTCTTGATTTAAAATGTAGTTATGCAAGGTAGTTTTTGTGTGAAATCTGTGCATTCCTCATGGCACTTTGTTAGAAAGAGGAACATTAAGTTTAAATGAACATTCTTTGTATCCTTGCAACAGGATATGATTGATAATACCTCTCACATAAGTATTTGTAGATAAATGACTGAAAGTGAAAACAGATTCAGAATTGGTTGATGAGAGATTGGTAGGGCAGTCAGAGAGAGAAAGTAATATGATAATTTGTAGTTATCTTATCTATAAAAAGAAAGAAAATAAAGGATATATTTATTGAGAGAAATCTCTCCAAGTGCAAAACAGGATGCATAGAGACGTTCCCTTCCCCCGACCTATTAACAATTAAATGATGTAAGGAGGGCCTTTCTGTATGAAGAGTTATTCTGGAATAGCTATTCCTGAATAATTCCATTGGTGGACACGCTTATTCCAGAACAAGAGTGCCTTATTGGCAGGAGACCAGGACATGGGTGGCCATGCCTACTGGTTGGAGTAGGAGTCAGCTGCCATAGCCTAAGGGAGGAATCAGAGCTAAGGGTCAAAACCTGAGTCAGAGACCAGATGCCAGACCCAAAGTCAGAAAACACATTTGAGGGTCAGGACCAGGTTACCTGGAGTGACGTGGGGCAAGGGCAAGGTTGGGTTCAGGCTATGAGCTATTACAGCCATGGGTGAATGCTTTGACCAGACACTGAACTACTGTTGCAGCTAGTCTTAAAAGCCAGTCTGCTGATTTTTCCAACCAATCAGGTGGGGTGGTCCATCAGATGATCTAGCTGATGTGGCCCAGCTGTGCTCATTAAGCTGTCAGGATTGTGAGCCGGCAGAGCTGCTGGGGATTCCTGACACTTATTCTGACTTAATTTAGTGGATTGACCTAATTCAGAAGAAGGCACTCTTATTCTGGAATAAGTGTCCCCACATGGAGTTACTCAGGAATACTTAGTCTGTTTTAAATTCAAACCCTATTTTATTCCAGATGAACATTCATGTGTAGACAAGCCCTTGAGAGACAGTATATAAATATCCTTGTTTCCCACTGTTAATTATCACTAATTTACCATCCATGTTTTCAACTTGTGAAGAAGCTGAAATGATCAACAATAATTACTGTACTATCATAGTTAAAAAGAAATGCAGTACAATTTGATACTTAATGTCTTCATAGGACAATATCAGCTGTCTTCGGTCCAAAACAGCTCTTTTAACTCAATATTGGGCTTCTTAAAAATAAAATACTTCAAACATAGGCTATGGTATTTAGTCTATAATTAAACTTTTTTTAAATAAAGAATTGCAGTTCTTTTGTCACTGACCAATTCTGTATTAAATAACTGCGTTATTCAGCTATTAAAACTAAATAAAAAGCTTTCATGCAGCTCTACATTTAATCGTATACAAAAAACGTTAGGTTGAAACATGACTTATTCTATATGGTCTTGCGTTCAAAAGTTAAGAAATGCCAAGTTTAGGTTCCCTCTTGTGTGCTTATCCTATATGTTGAAAGAGGCACAGGTCACGTGAACAGTAGCGTGTGATCATGTAACTGAAGACTATCATAATGCATATTCACTGAAGTAAGGATGCATAGGCAGCTGTCAATATGGCATTACTTAAGTTTCGATGGTTTGACTATGCAGGCATTTACCTTATTCATTTGTATATAATTTCTAGGGTTTTTAGGAAAAGAAAGGTAAATGTAAATTCAGTAATATGTAACTGTAGCGACCTCCCTATGGTATTCTAGAACTGTGAACCATGAACCTTCAGCAATGCAGTAGAGATCAGAGCTTTGGAGCTGTGCTCCAACTCCAGGCAAAAACCTGCACCTCCACTACTCCGGAGCTGCTCCGCGCTCCAGCTTCGGCCTCCGCTCCAAAGCCCTGGTACAGATTTCTGTCACTTGAGATACATCATGAACTTTGTCAGGTGACAGTAGGAGCAGGCCGTTCTCTTGTAGGGGGAGAGGAAGTGGGCCTATGGGCTTGACACTGGCCTCAGGGGGGCTAGTTGTCAGGAATTGAACCTGGGTCAATCCCTGTTATCCCTGCCACCCTCAGATGCTCCAGCACCTTCTGGCTGTCCCCAGCCCAGCATGTGCTGCTGCTGCCGATTTGGAATCCAGCCTTAGAATGTGTGGTCAATGTATTAATTTGGCAACTTGCCAGAATTTTCCTGCACAACCCAAACAAGAAACAGGAAATTACATTCTATAACAGTTTAGATCTCAGCAAAACCTGAACTGAATTTCATGGCACAAAGAAAAGGTTCTTCTCTGGCTCCAGGGCTTTTTCCCCCTGCCAAATATTAAAGGTCTGCTTCAAACAGTCAAGGTATTAGACTGTCTTTTAAAAAAAGAAAGAAAGAAAATGTATAAGAATCTTGTATGATGGAAGTTGTTATGCAACCTAAATGTAGAGGTTGCTACCAGCTCACCCTATAATACTGAGCAAATTAGTGTTTGTTTAAAAAATATGGAACAGCATAGCTCCTCAAATGCAGGATATACAGGTTCTAGTTATCCCCAATACAATCCTTGGGTTTTACCCTACATACCAGCATCTTTATTCTGCCATCTTTTTTGCCAACAGCTTTTACAGAAAGCCTGAATCTTTATAAACCTCCTCCTTTTGGAGCAGAAATAAGCTATTATGATGCAGAAACACTGTGTCTGTACTGAAGACTATAGCTCAAAACCTGAATAAGTTTTTTTTTTCTGAATTGTTTAATTATACTGATAGTGCACTATCTTCTACATGGAACTAGTAGGGAATTTTTCCAATTTTACAGGCCTGCATATAGTTTATTTTTATTTGCTGTTCAATGTCAGAGTGACATTTTCAATTTATTACTTTTGAGTCACAGAAGCTGTGGAGAAAAAAATCTGTCTCAAGGTTAACTGTTGATAGCATACCTTGTAACCAGCCTGCTATATTTTCAGTCACTAAACTACAGACCAGCAATCATTCTCCTCCTCACTTTTTTTGTTCTATACATGCAAGACTATTCTGCCATGCATGATTCTATACTTTACTAATAAAAGAGATGAGAAATGTTTCCTAACATATGGTAATTAGAAAATGTTATTTTGCTTAGTAGGGCTACAGTTTGTGCGTCGTAACATAGTATAATGGAGTAGAAGGATAGGATTGACTGTATTAAATCAGGAAATTGGTCCAACTCAAGTATCTTCCTTTTAGAAAGAGTTAACTTGTTTGTGCAACAATTGACTGTTTTGCATCGATTGTAGCATAAGAGCGTTGGCTCAACCATGCTGGACGTTATTGGGTGAGGGAGGTACTGTTGCCTCATTTCCCTATTAGAGCTTCCCCAAATCTGTTCAGCTCCAATGTTCTCTCCCAACATGGTGGGCTATCATGTCTGACACCTGTCAGAGCTGACAGCTCCCTCAACTAGAGAACCTTTACCAGCTGAGACTCCCCCACAGAGTCTGCCCAGTTTGGCCATGCCCCTCACATTATGGCCCTCCCCACAGCGAGTGCCCCACTTTCCCTCCTTTGCTCTGGCTCCACAGGTGGTCTTCTGGTAATTAGTTTGTGGATCCCTGGCTGAGACTCCATTTCAGCCCTACCAGACATTCCCTTCCCCAGTATTGACCTTTTCATGAACTTTCATCCATTTCTAGCAGTGTCTGCAAATCCAATTCCTCAGCTATCAATGGTTGATTGGCTGGCGCCATAACATGGGGAGTGGAGCTTTTGGTTCATCAGTGTGGGACTTGCAGCTACCGTAGCTGCAGAGTTAAACATTCAGAAGTTTCTACATTAGAAAAGGAAAATAAAGTTAACAAATTGTACCTTCTCAGATATGAGATTAGAATACATAGAGCCAGGGATGTGTGGTAGGCTATTATTAAAGTATAATGCCAGGGACTGCTATTCGGTATAATAAATACACTCCTGAATATTAACTGTTGAAGTACTGACGATACTGTGACAAAGCTATTGGTTTTATTTTGCCTTTCTAAAAACTCATAATGCTTCATAGGAATTCCTCTAATATGTCCTGTCTGGAAAGGATTCACTAAAATGAATCCTGGGGGAGAAAACAAATTTTATATTTTTTCACTCCTGGGGCCTGATACTGCTCTGACTAAAATCACCAGAAATTTTGCCATCAACTTCAATGGGAACAGAATCAGACCTTTATTACTCAGCTGGCTCCATTTTCAATTAAGTCTCTCCAAGTCTCTGCCTGTGAGCTATGCTATCCATCTACTACAAATTAGACCTTCAGAGCAAATTCTGTCATGACAGACACATTTTCCTACCTGCATTAATGGATTCTGTTTTAAAAATACAAAAAGGACAAAAACCTATAACCAGTTTCCTTTTCGATTATGGTTTTAGTGCAGCATTTGTTGTGCTGGCCAATCGTATTTTTTTCACACAAAAGAGAGACTCTGGCAGGGCCCTCTGTTAAAATAAGATCAGAAATTATTTTGAAATGTTATTTTCCAACCAGCCAAGTTATAAGATGGAGTACAGGTAGCAAAACAGCTGTGCTCTGCTGTTATGGAAATGCATAAGATTTTATTGTTTAACACAGTATTGAAATATAGTGTGTTTATGCAAGCAAAACAAATCTGAAATGATAAATGGCTAATGCAGGAAAAACTGACATGTTGCCTCATACTGACAAAACACAGATATGAAAATATTTCCATACAAAATCGGGGGATGCTACAGTATAAGATGAAATCAGTTACAATGTAGTGAAGTCTGTTTCCATTGACTAATAACTAAGGAAGGAGTAATTGCAGGATATGTTTATTGCGTGTACATGACCTAAATTTTCAACAATCACTTGTGATTCGGAGGTAATTTTCAAGTACCTAACTTGAGATTTCTTGAAGGTGCTTGTGTTTCAGAAGGTGCTGAACATCCATGTACCCTAGGTTGGGGAGTAGGGGGACAAGGAAGAGAAGTAAAGGACTGTGGAGTTTGATACCATTTTTTTCCCTGACTCTGCCCTTTACTGTAACATGTCCCAAGGTGGTTGTTTTTTTTCTGAAAGGAGAAAAGTGGCTGGAGAGGTAGAAGGAAAGCAGTGATTTGGCTGTGGAGAGGGAGGAGTGAGCATTGTTTCCTGTCTTCCCGTTTAGTTATCAAAACTCCTGCACCCATTTTTCTGATGCTGAATAAAATGGTCTCCTGTGCCTCACTGTTTTGCTTTGTGAATCTGATCACTGCATCTGTAAGTACCCTCAGTATCGCAGCATTTTGCTGTATTGATGAGGAGCTACTGCATAAGCTGAGAAAAACCTTTGCTAAAATATTTGTCCCTGTCAGTGTGGCCAAAAATATTTGGGGGCTGTGGTGGGGTGTGCAGGATTGGGGCAGTGGGACACTCTCCGAAGAAGATTCCAGGAGCGGTTTGAGAGCACTATGTTGAGTTCATAGCAAAGAGCAGTTCGACTTCATGTTTTCATTCTTGTGGAGGTCTATGGCAGGCACAGGTGCACTAGTGAGTATATTAAGTTTGCTGACTCCTGTTCTGCATACACAGAGTGGTGTTCTTATGGACTCGCCCAGCTTTCTCTTTCACGCATGCTTACTATGTACAATGTTACCATTGTTCCTTATTGTGGAATGAAGAGAGATACGAGTTCCTTTTTTTGATTTAAAAACAAGCAAACTGTCAAGTCAAACGAATTGTTTCTGCTTTCAGATGGCTTCTGGAATCTTGTCCTCTAGTAAATAGGTAAATATGTTGACCCAGTTGACATCCTTTTTAAATGTAACTTAAAATGGCTTTGAGGCTGCTTGTTATTTTCATTCATACTTCTGCTTTCAAGTGTTTGTGGTTTTTTTCCCCTTCAACTTGATATGTTTGGCCTTTTTGTTCTGTCCTATTCTCCCTGTCTGTTCAACATTTAACTTGGTTTTCTGCAATTCAGTCTTTTTTCCCCTCTGCTCGTGTGTATTTTCCTCTATATCTGCCTTTTGTTTCATGAATATTTTAGAAATGTCTATTTTTCTTATTCAGGGGGAAAACTGTGCAAAGATAACCTCTCTCTTTCTTTGCCCATCTGTGTACACTTATGCTATCCAAGCCTGAGCACTTCCCATCAGTTTTGCCTGGCTATGACAACCCAGCTCCTGATCTGAGTGGCATAGCTGGACAAGACAACATCACCCTTCCACTGATGCTCTTAACAGAAACACTCCTCAGCTATAATGCTGCTTTGATCTGGAACTGGATTGCTTTGCACATCTGTTTAAGTATTCAGTTGTAACATTCTGATCTTAATCTTTGTTCTCCCCTGGCTATCTGAGAAGCAGTGTCACATTGCTTGGCTGTGAATTCATATTGTCCCAGACTCTTGGGGAATAACATTTTTCCAGTCTGCTGATCTATCTTTATTGCTTATATGAAAAAAAAAACACCAAAAAAAAAATTTAACACATACTCAAACTGCACTCAATAAGCCTTAGCTAATTCAGTGAAAGTCCAGGAGGACTTGTGGGACGCTTTGGTTGAAATGGTCTATTTTTATACCTACATTATCTGATTGTGGAAAATATAGACATATTAGCTCTCTAGATAAAGCTGAAAGGCTATTTTAAAAAAAATCTCAAATACCCCTGCTTATGAACTCTCTTGTTCTAGTAAAGTTTTACCTGTTGTTGGCCTTCAGTTCAGGACAGTTTTTCACACCTGTTGTGCTTGTATTTGCACATGCAGACAGGTATATGTGCATGTGCACTGAATAACAAAGAGCTGTCATTTAAAAAAAAGGGAGGGGGGGGGACAAAAAACGACCCTAAAAATGAAATGGCAAAAACAAAGCCACAATAATACAGTAAGAAAAGGCTTGCAGGGAACTAAGAACAGTTTATTTTTAAGAATGTGTTAATGCTAACTATGAGACCAAAGGGAAATTAGGTGAAACTTATAAAGATAGGCCCTGATCCCGCACTTGACTTTGTACAGAGCCCCATTGTATCTTGTGGGCATTGGCATTCACCTATACTTACACTTTTATTCTCTTTCTCCATCTAAAATGTGGGCTGAGACTGATCTGCTAAATAGGATTTGTAAAAGTACACTATGCGTTAGATCCTGCAAGGTACTAAGAACCGGAGCATATAAGTGCATGGGTAACTTTCAGCACGAGTTCCCATGTTGACATCAGTGGGACTTCTCATATGCACTGAAGTGCTTTGGTGGGTGCTCCGCACCTTGCAAGATCAATTTCATATAGCACTTTACAAGCCCTCTTTAGTAGATCGTGGTAGTAACGCTCTTACTATTTTGCATTTAAGGTGAGTCAATGGCAGAGATGAACAGAACTCAACATCTCCTGGATCCCATTCCAGTGCTTAGTCCGTTTGATCATTTCATTTTGTGTGGGCATTGCTCTAACTTCAGCAGCTTTTTCAATATCCATAAGGGTAAATTGAGAGAGAGGGACTTTTCAGCTTATTTTACACAGTCAAATTCAGTGAAGCTATGAGTGCTCAGTGAAACTAGAGCAAATTTCAGAAGTTTTACACACTGTGAAAACAGCCAAAGTTTGTTTGGGGGAGGATTGGAAGTTATGCTCATTTTGCCCGGCTGTAGTAATGCAACAATAAGCAGTACAGTCTTATAAAGGATAAATCCATCCAGATTATTTTCTTTCCTGATAGGATTACAAAATTAACTGTTGAAGGGAAAATGGTAGGTATACAGTATGCTCCCAATTATCTGAATAGCATGGGGGACATGGATTTTATTTGGATAATTGGGAGTTCAAATAATGGAGAGGGCAGGAGCCATTCAGCAGCAGGGTGGCCTGCCCCCGGCCAGTGGCTCATCCTCCTCACAGTCCTGGCCAGGAGCCTCTGCTCCACCCTGGTAGGACCACCGCCTTTGCTGCACCTTGCATCTGCAGATGTCACTGCCCTGTGGCAGTGCCGGGCACCTTCTGCAGCTCTGCTATCACAGCCCCGCTCCCTCCCTCCCATGATGGTGGGGCCGCAGAGGGCTCCTTGCACTGCTGTAGGAGTCATTCAGCAGCATGATGGCCTCCCCCCAGGGCATGGGACCTGTCCTCCTTTTTGCAGTCCTGGTCTGGGGGGATCTGCTGTATTATCTGAACCTCTGCATTATCTGAATCCCTTCCTTTTCCCCCAGTGTGAAATACATGCTGCAGAGGGCATGTATCTCATGCTGGGGGACAAGGAAAGGATTCAGATAATAGGTTTCAGATAAACAGGAATATGCTGTAGTATGTGCTTGGATTTCAGTAAAGCATGTGATACTGTCTTATGAAAGTTTACCTGAAAAACTAATTCAGATTGGCTGGGATAGGAACATATGGACTTTAGATTAGTTGAAGGACTGTAAATAAAAAGCAGTGATAAATAGTGATGTATGAGGGGGGAGGGGAGTGGGCATTCAGTTAATCCCAATTTTTTATTATTTAACATCTTCACTAATACAGCTCCTGATTATATGGTTTACTCCCTTTTCCATTGCAAGCACCAATAGATAAATAATGCAAAGGCAACTAATGAGATTAGACATGGCAGAAAACAACAAAATAAGATTCATCTTGGAAACATTCAAACTAATAAATCTAGTGAATAATAACCAGAAACGCTTACCTGAAAGCAGGAAGAAACAAATTAGTAATTCTGAGAGAGAGATAAGGGTTGTAGTGGGTAGCAGTTTTGTGAGATCACTTTGTAACTCTTCACAGTGTGCTTTGGACTTAAATATCTTGAGTAATTTTGTATCATCTGCAAACTTTGCTGCCTCATGGTTTACCTCTTTTTCCAGATCATTTATGAGTATGTTGAACAGCACTGGTCCCAGTACAGAACCATAGAGGACCCTGCTATTAACCTCTCTCCACTGTGAAACCTGACCATTTATTCCTAACCTTCGTTTCCTCTCTTTTTACCAGTTACTGGTCCATGAAAGAACCTTCCCTCTTATCCCTTGACTGCTTACTTTGCTTAAGAGCCTTTGGTGAGGGACATTGTCAAAGGCTTTCTGAAAGTCCAAGAACACGATATCCACTGGATCACCCTTGTCCAATGTTTATTGACCCCCTCAAAGAATTTTAATAGGTTGGTGAGACATGATTTCCCTTTACAGAAGCTGTGTTGGCTCAGTGGATTGTGTTCATGTATGTCTGATAATACTGTTTTTTACTATAGTTTCAATCAATTTGCCTGGTACTGAAGTTAGGTTTGGCAGCCTATAATTGCCAGGATTGCCTCTGGAACTTTTTTTAAAAATTGGCATTGCATTAGCCGTCCTCCAGTCATCTGGTACAGAAACTGATTTAAGCAGTAGGTTACATAATACAGTATTTCTGCAATTTCGCATTTGAGTTCCTTAGGAACTCTTGGGTGAATAGCATACGGTCCTGGGTGACTTATTACTGTTAAATGTTTCCATTTGTTTTAACACCTCCTCTATTGACATCTCAGACTGGGAGCAGTTCCTCAGATTTGTCACCTAAAAAGAATGGCTCAGGTATGGGAATCTCCTTCTCAGCCTCTGCAGCAAAGACTGATCCAAAGAATTCATTTAGATTCTCCGCAACAGCTTTGTCTTCCTTGAGTGCTCTTTTAGCACCTCGATCACCAGCGACCCCACCAATTGTTTGGCAGGTTTCCTACTTCTCATATGCTTAAAAAAAATTATTGTTGAATCTTTTGCTAGTTGCTCTTCAAATTCTTTTTTGGCCTGCCAATCATAATTATACCTGACAGAGGAGACTGGAAGGCTGCATATGACAGGAGTGGCTTTACTTGCGGGTCCTTCAGCCATTTTTCACTATCTCAAGATGATGGATTCTGCTACTGGAGTCAGATGAGGTATGGGGAGAGGAGAATGACCCTGCCCACCTGAACACTTATGGTCCCCCAAGGACTACAAACAGGGTCAGCCCTAGGTATTTTGCCACCCAGGGGAAAACATTTTTGGCCTGCACCCCAATACCCCCCAAGCAAGCTGAGTGATGTGGCACACCCAGAAGTTGACACTCAGGGCACTCTCACTGATCATCCACCCCCAAGGTTGGCCTTGACTCCCAAGGAAAGGGTGAGCTAGAGTGAGTAGCATTGTGTTTAGTATGTTTGTTGTTATCTATATGATCTGTACCATCTGTGTGTTTCTCATGCTTGAGAGCAATGCTGTGTTAGAGTCCTGTGCAAAGTGTGTGTGTATGCGACACCTACCAAATGGCCCTTTGAAGGGGGAAACTAGAAGGCTTACATGTTTGGGTGAAGTTCTGGAGGAGGGTGTCTTTAAGCTATGGGGGAGCCTATGGAGCCAGCACTTGAGCCCAGGGGCTAGGCAGCTGTGTTGTGTAGTCCCAGCTCTCTGGAAGGGATCCTAGATAGAGGAGCTGTACCCTGAGAATTTGTCTAGGGATCCTAAGACTAGGGCAGTGACTGGACTCTGTTCAGACTGTGAAGGGTTTAAAACACCAAGGGGAAATGAGTGGTTGGCTCCCTTCACAGCAATCTGGTGAACTGCCAGCAGGAGAAGCCCAGCCAGATCGTTGACAGGGCCTTATTCTAACATTGTCTGAAGCAGAATGCAATCACAGCTGTGGTAGAGACAGGCTCCATGTTTATTGAGTGTTAATCTAACCCCAAGGTCAGTCCCCTCTCTAGCTTCCACAGAGCTGTTCTATGGCCACCAGGCTTCACCCCTTTCTCTAGAGTCTGAAATATGGCCACTAAGTCCACTTCCAAGCAAGTGTGTCATGGATGGGGAATTACACTCTAAAAGGTTAGAATTTTATACAGGCTTCCTAAGGTGTTCAGCCATATGTGGAAAATGACTGGAAAACCTTATGCTGAATAATCAATACTGAAGTGCCGCTGCTTGAGGATTTTAATAATATCAGAGCAGAATACCCACAGCATGATCTCACACTCAACTCCACCAAAACAGGCAAGAATAAATGTCCTTTTCCAAAGGGGTCACAAAGCACCCTTTGACGTGGAATGGAAAATAATGTTAGAACACCATGGTCAGTGATACTAGTGATAATCAAGTAGAGAGTTGCAGCAAGTGATTCACCAGACACTTGAACTCTGGAGAACAAATCCTTATAGACCATTTGAAAAAGCTATGTTACTTGCTAAGTTCCCTCTACCACTCCTTGTAATTAATATTACATCGATGTTGCAAATCTTTGTGAATCTTAGCTAGCACATTAAAATCAAAGCAGTGGTCTTCAGTCAAGTCTTCTACAGGTTGACTTGAAGGACTCGTTAACACTAAGGGAACTGAAAATAATTAGAATATAAATTGAGCACACTGATGCAAAAATATAGCTTAATGATTTTTGTATTTTGGAAAGAGGAGGAAAAAGCTGTTATAAAAGCAAAAGAATATGTACCACAAATAAATTTGAGTCATTGTAATGGTTTATGGGAGGCTAACCTCTAAATTAGTTTGATATTTTGACAAACAATTAAGATAACTATTTTGTATTCTTCAGCGTGTTAGATGATACCATAGATTTTTACAAGTTCACTCTTTTTTTTTTTTTTGTAATTATGTTGGTACCATCAAAAGTAATTGTTCAGTAACACCCAGTACCTTGAACAATGTAATGCTGGTCCTAATAATTTCAGACCAAAATTTTGCTTTAATTTTCACTGGTATTTAATCCACTGCATCTCCACTGATGCAACTGAAAGTATAATAGAACCCAGAGAGTTCTATCCTGCACATACTGTAAGCCCTCAACTCATATTGAAATTGAGTGTTCAACACTTAACAGGATTGATCCCATACTTTGTAATTTATTATCCCAGTTAACTGAAGAAGCACCCTGGCCTTCCAGATTCTCAGAAAGATGTAAGAGAAGATGTATAAATAGAGAATATTCTCCAAATGAATTAGTACACAGATGGATTGTTTAATAGTGAGCTAAATAGAAGTGGCTTCTGAATAAGAGACCATTGCCAAGAATTGGAGTGATCAACTGGAAGTTAGTCTGCCATACCACAGCAACTGCCAGTAGAAAATATTTTTGTTTTCTTGAAAACATTTTCCAACAAATGAATCCTAGTTCAAGCGTGAACTAAAATAATATGTCTCAACCCCTCTGATACTAGACTCCTGATCTTGGTTAGTGCTCCTCACCACAACTGTAATGTTTAAAAATTATACTATGAATTTGTTTATCAGGAAGCCACTAGGCATATTGACTTACTCTAATTCATGCTGAGCTACACAATGGGAACAAGAAGTAAAGCAGGCATGGGAAGATTAAGAATGTTAAAGAATATAGTGATGTTATATAGATAAACAGTGACACATAGCAACATGATGCTTGAGCAACCATCAAAGATATTGAAAGATTATTGGCGATGTTACACTGTTTTATAAGTTCATCAGTAACAATGAATATTACATTAGTAATGTTAAAATTGTACAAACTGATCGCCAATGGTCTGATCCGGTTTCTATTGCATTCAGTGGTGGTCTTTCCATTGACTGTTCTAAGATGAGTTGGGCCACGTAATTATAGAACAAAGAGATTTGAGTAAAACAAGATGCTTTTTCACAGATTGTGTAGGAACTAGGCCCTGTGTGGTAACTGCAAAATCCCCTATAGTTGAAATACATATAAACAGACAAGCAGCTGGTAGGCAGACTGCTGATAACATCACATCATCTAAATAAATTGAAGATTATAGCTATGAGACCTGGACTTTCTGCTCAACAAGTTAGAGACCGAAATAAGTTTCTACTATTTCAAAGCAGAATGGGAATGAAGGGGAGAAGATGAGACATGCACATGTAAACCCCAGAGCTAGAAAGCTGGGAGAAATGGAATTCTCTACTTCTCATTATGGGTAAAAGTGAAAGCCAGCTCTGGGTGGGTTAATTTACATATTTACATATTCATCCCAGTGGTTTGAGTTTCTGTTCTGTATTTTGAACTTATATTAAATGATTCATTTAATTGTATTTATGAAAGAGAAGAGAGCTTGTGAGAGGTATAGCCTGTGACAGTTGGGTCGCCCTGAGCTAAAGGTAGTGAACTCTGGGTGCAAATCCCAAAACTCCGGGAGTGCTGGAGGACTGTCTGAGGGGCCAGGGTCTCTGTCCGGAGTGCCTTTGTCTGCAGTCCTTCTGTGCCGTAGGTTTCCCCTCTAAATCCCAGAATCTGTCAGACTGGACTGATGACAGCAGCAAGGACTTGGGGTTTGCTAACTTTATTCTCTACAAGTATATGCAGCTTGTGTTTTAAAGGGTGTTCGTGGTTTCATGTTACAGAGGATTCTGAGAAACACCTGGAAAGGTGACTAGAGAGGTTAAATTGTAGTTTCTGAGAAGTGGAAGTTGGAGTATGGCTCTGGATGGCAGACAGAGACATATATTTTATTTATTTAGAAAGGGTCCCCTCCCTGAGCTTATTGAATCCCTGGCCATTTCTGTCACCATCTATACCTGGCAAAAAGGTTACGGTTTGGGAAGGCTCACTCAAGATTTCTGGTGTAGTAATCTTTCCTAGCAAAGTCTTGGACACTCCACTGATTAGAGATAAAAGAAATGTTGGTGTATTTGGGGAGATTTATGTTTGATTTTCATTATGTATATGTTGGAAAATTGGTGCAAAGATGCATATTGAACTCAAGAAAATCACTTTAGTCATATAGGTGTATAGGAAGCATTTAATGAGGGCACCACTGAGACAGTGGAAAGAACATGGGAAGGAAATTTTTGATGATGCTAAGGACTCCTCACAGATGGTCAGAGCGATGAGTCTAAAAGATGTACTCAGGCTGAACTCTTGGAAAGTGACAAATATGCTTCCTTCAGTGATCTGGAAGAGGTGACCTGATGGGGATTTCATTCCTTAAAATTGGATAGAAAGCCTAGGATGGGTGTGACAATTAGCTTCCCTTGCTGAAATCTCATAGCTTCTTACAAACTGAAAACACCTGCATGTGAGACTGAGTGCTGGATCTATTATCTGTAGGAGAAGCCAGCGGTGGCCAATGACCTATCAGGATAAGCACCAGTCTCTCTGTCTTTCTCTCAAGCCCCTAAGGGAAGAGCACAGCAACCCAAAAATTCAACCAACTTCATGAGAAACATGGTTTGGGTGATTAGTTAATCTGTATGTGTGTGAGAGAGAGAGGTACTGTAAATATTCTACCATTCTTGCACACACTGCTACAGAGAAAATCATCTTCTTTCTTATGGCATGACAGAGAAAATAAAATCAATGGAGTATCCTAAATGTTATAGTAATAGAGAGAGGGAGTATTTTTTCATTGTGCATGCTGGTCAAATTTACAGAGAGCAAAAGGAGAGACTTAAAGCAGTAACCGTAGACTTTTGAAAAAAAATATGAAAATAGTTGTGTATGTTACAAGTAGTGGTACTTATTTCAGGAGTTCAAATACTCTTAATAGCTGGTACCGTCTTGTTGATACTTAAAGGCAAGTCTGAAAATGGACCTTTAAAGCTACTCTCTCACTGCACAATCTAAATATATGAAAGAATACTTAACATGGACTCCCTCCTATGGAAGCTACTTTTATACTAAAGCAATTTATGCGCTCTGCTTCATTGAAAAGAAAACTAATAGAATTTTGATCGTTTTAATAAGAGTATCCACTTAGAATGAAGTGTATGAGGTCAAATGTTACATGCGTTTTAGTAATATTACATTTCCTACATTATCTGCAAAGCCCGTGAGCATTTGTGCTAGTGATGAGATGGACTCTTAGAAGAAAGTTTTTATTCCTTTTGAGTACTTTCATTTGGAAAAGACATTTTATTTCTTGTTTATTGTTATTGAGTTAAATTTCTGATGGTCTTTCAAATATCAACCCCAGAATAATACTCATAATAGCAGGCAAGATCAATTGGGCTCTTTGGGCTAATATAACCAATATTTAAGCATAGACAGGCTGAGGCATGTTGTTATCAGTGGAGGGCTCTTGAGTCTGAAATTTTGTTTCTGACACTCATCCAACAGAATAGGAATCTGGTGTTCTTTAGGACATGGTGCCAGCAACATCTTTTTATGTTGGCTCTTTTGCAGGCCGAATGATTAGATTGGTTGGTGTACAGCTTGGTTTGGGATGGGGGTGAAGTCTTGGTGGTTGTTTTGGTGGGAAGGAAAAGTTGTTTTTGTTCTTTACTTCTCTGATTCCCATCGAGTAGCGGTCTATGTGTGTGCTAATGGAACTAATTGGGTTCCAGGGCCCTTCTTAACCAAGGTCCCTGGCTCAGCAGTTGTCAAGAACAGATTCCGCTTTGGACCCATGATCTTTTTACTTGGCCAATCCCAGTCATCCAGAAGCCTGCAGAAATGTTACCATTAGCCGACTGCTAAAGCCAGGCTTAGAGTAATCAACACACAAATCCTCTTCCCAACTCAAAGTATGTATTAGCACAAAGTTGTTGGCACTCCCTGATGTGAAGGTGTCTAATCTCCCATCAAGTGTGCAGGTTTCAGGGATAATGCTCCTGCGCCTCAGGAGGAGAATTTACATCAATTTGCGTTTAGCTTTAAAAACTCAGCTATAACCTGTGATTATACAATGTGGTTCTTTGGCTGGAGCACATGGAGGTTTAAGTCTGTTGTCTCTGAGCTAGCAAACCTGATGCTTAACTCAGGCAGTAGATGCTTATCATTTTAGATCTGTAGGTCCCAGGTTTCAGTCCTGCTGATGATAACCCACCCAGTGACATCTCATTAAACAAATATAGGGTTTGTCTACAGAGGGACACTCGGCAAAATTAATCTGAATTAACAAAAGGTGTGAATTTAAAGTGGATTAGTTAAACTATTAAACCTCTGTGTGGACATTCTCATTTAGAATTAAAGTGGCCTTCCTTCAGTTTAGTTTAATTCAAAAAGGAAAGAGGCCAACACCTCAAACCAGGTATGGCCAAATTACATGGGCTATTCACTTGTATTGTAGGTTGCAGAAAAAGAACGTTTGCATGGTAAAATTGCGGCAGGAAGCATAACATGGGAGCAGGGGACACCTTAATCAAGACAGATTTGCCCGCTCCTCCCCCAGAGGAGACAGGAAACTGAACCCCAGGGGATCAATTTGACCTTGGAAACCAAGACAGACCTTGAGATATAAGGACACATAGAAAGACTTGAAGTTCTCTTTCATGGGAGGAGACAAGGAAAATCAGCGCCTTGGACTCTGGAGGGATCCTGGCGAAGAGTTAGCCAGCTATTGCTGGGCAAGGAAGATTAGTGAGGAAACTATTTTGAACAAAGACAGTAGCTTGTTAAGTTAGGTCTTAGACATTAGAAAGTGTTTTTCTGCTGTTGTTTATTTTAACCATATCATTTAGCCTATATACTTTTTGTTAATTTTTTTTATTTTTACTATAAACCAACTCAGTGCTGTGTTCGAAGGGAAGGTTGTGTTTAACCCACTTAAGTTAATAAGCTGTGATGTACTTTTTGAAGGAGCAGCAACTTAATATCTTTTGTGAATGTACAGTCATAAGTGTTGTGCATTACAGAGAAACATCTCAGAGGAGCTCAGGTACTGGAGTTCACTGATCATTACCTGTTAGCAAAGGTTAAGAGTGGTAGAGTATTGAGGAGTTTGCTGGCTAGGAAGATGACTGGTATGGCAGAGAGCAGACACACAATCTAATCTCCAGCAAAGTTCACTTTTGCTGAGACAGAGAGGTAGGGTGACCAGATGTCCTGATTTTGGGGTCTTTTTCTTATATAGGCTCCTATTACACCCCAACCTGTCCCAATTTTTCACACTTGCTGTCTGGTCACCCTACAGAGAGGTAACACAGTGGCTCACAGCCCTGGGTATTCCCAGCAACATGTTACGCCCTCAAACCGGAAATCCTAAGTTTCGACCAGCACTAATAGCAATTACAAATGATTACACAGGGTTCCTCACTAGGGTATCCTTGCACTGAATATTAATGAATTTGTAGATAGCCAAATACATAGACTGAAGTAATAATTTTAATAAACCAGTGAAACATTTCTTGGGGGAAGGCTTATGTTTTTTATAAAGAAGCTGTAGTGCTGTGTGATATTAAAGGATATAATTTGTGAATACTAAGTGCTATAGTCAATGCATTCAGTGAACTTCCACAGCCTGAAGCTTTTCTTCTCTTGAGAGCATTTCTTCTAGTTTCCTGCTCCGACCTGAGGCCCATCTGTCCCTAATGCTGGTATAGTTGGGTTGAGGTTGGGAAGTGTCATTGCCCAAGGGCAATGCTGTATATGTGGCTATGGGTTAGGCCAGGTGCTGACAAAATGGTAGACTTCATGCCTCTCTCTAATGTGACAGTACACGTGGAAGCTAAATGCATTCCATGCTCCACCACACCTCCTCCACTTATGCCAAAAAAATAAGTTCTATGGTATTATAGGAGGCCAATCTGCTGAAAAGGCTATTAGCTGGTAATTGTCAAGGACCGTCTTCTAAGAAAGAGCCTACTTAGCTGCCTTTAACCAGGAACTCTGAATGCAAAGATCTCATTCCCTGCTTTTAAAAGTCATACCCTCTGCTATCCTTAGTAGTTGTCAGTATTCAAACAGGCTTATGAATTTCACACACAGCCTACTTATCGGCAGCACCTGTTCCAGATATTTATTTACCTAGGAAACTACAGAATTTACCTCCCTTTGGTGGAGATTTGATTGTTGCTGTTTAAAGGAAAAATAGAAAAGAATGACCAAGGTTTTTATCTCATTTTCTTAGTTCCATAGGGTTTCTAGTGGGACGATTTGATGAGCTGGTGAGAGAGAGAGAGAGGGAGAGAGAGAGAGAGGGAGTGTTTCACCTTTCATTCAGGAACAAAGTAATCTTTAAAAGCTCGACATTTCTAATTCCTCACATTTAAAATAATTGTTCTTTCTATTGTGTACACAACCCAGCATCAATATTTTTATATGTTTCTACATTTCTGTATAATTTACTCTGGCTGAAGTTAGAAACTTCTCAAAGTGTAACTACTCCCCTTGCTGGTCTGTTGCAGTAATGACATTTATCTTTTACTTTTTAACAATTTCATCCCAATCTAGGACAACGAATCATCACTGTTTAAAGTTAGAAAATGTGAAACTAAACAAAGTCAACCTTGTGATAAGAATCAAAATGCTGGTTTTTTGATATACCCAATATAAAAGTAAAGTTTTTTTTCCTGTAGCTCAATGTTTTTGTGTCTCACCTCTTCTGCAACAAGACAATTTATTAAACTAATACATTACCATTTATTCTCACTCTTGTTTGCAGATCTTTCAGGAGAGTTTCAGATTCTTATTACAATAATTATTTAAACATTGACATGATTATATTTTGGCTATTTTTATTTTATGCAGTGACTCATCCTCTAGGATGTGGATAGCAGTAAACAAAACTTTTTTTGTTCAAGATTTGGTGGATTATATTAAACTCTCGGGTGTTTATATTTTTATTTACATTTTCAAAAATCAGTAACTGAAACCCATTTCAGCAATTGTCAGTGGTGTTTTACTAGCTACCTCTGACTGAAGCAGCGTAAGCACTACATTGTTTCTGACCCACTTCACTCCCAGCCTCTGTGCCTGGCTATGCAAACCACCAAAATAGTAAGGGACAGAGGAAAAACAACATAGAAGTAACATCAGATTTTTACTGAATTTGGAGCCTTCGTGAGTACATATATCTGTGGTACATATATCTTTCTTCCGATCTAAGACTAATAAACTTATCAGGGATATAACACACATGATCCACAGCTATGTTTAAACAGTACACTAATTGCAACCTATTATAATGGTCAACTTGTGTGTTTGGTGTTATGAAGTTGTAGCCTGAGACTAACCTAGGGTGCAAAGTGCACTAGTGACAGGTAACAGGTTACTCTTGAGGCTGTGTCAGATATTATTAATTATGAGACTGGTGAAACACATGTAGGGATGTGAAGATATTATTTAGTATTTAGGTACAAAAATTATAGAAAAGCAAGATAAGTACGGGAACAGACAAGTATAGCAAAGCACCCCTTAGCTCCCAGCATTGCATTGTCCATACTCATAACCTGATGGACGCCAGTGCAGACAAAGATGGAAACAAAGTCAGAGGAGAGCATCCTAAAATGAGGTTAATCCAGGGTTCCACCTTCTTATTACCTCAATGTCCCAGCTAGGGATGGGTTAACCCTTTTATACCCCTTTTTTCCAGGCCACCCACATACAGCTGGGATTGTATCTGATCACATCTCAACCCCCTACACATAGCTGGTATTCCAGTAGACCAATTTGAGGATTCCGGTTATCAGGGCCGGCTCTGGCTTTTTTGCCGCCCCAAAGCAAAAAAAACACCTGCAGGCTGGCCGGAGCAGCAAAGGCGGTGTGCGGGGGGAGGGGGAACAAACAAACCTGTGAGCCAGCCGGAGCAGCGAAGGGAAAAATAAACAAACAAACCTGCGAGCTGGCCGGAGCAGCGAAGGGGGGTGGGGAAACAAAAACAAAACCTGTGAGGCCGACGGAGCGCGGGTGCAGGGGGACTCGCGGCCCTGCAGATGTTCCCTGGGCAGCGGGGAGGAGAGAGAGAAGGGGGGCAGCCCGGGCTTCCTTCAGCGGGGTGCTCGCCATGCCACCTGCCAGGAGGGCTCCACGCTGCTCCGGTCAGCGGGCAGGGAAGGATGCAGGCTGCCCTGCCGGGCTTGCTACAGACCTCGCACCGCTCCCAGCAGGACGCTCCCCTCCTCTGTGCTGCTGCCCCCTACAGGGCGGCCGGAGCAGCAAACCAAAAAGAAAAAAACCTGTGGGGTCAGCCGAAGCAGCGAAGCGCAAAAAAAAAAAAAAAAGGATTGGGCGGAATGCCGCCCCTTGGAATCTGCCGCCCCAAGCACGACCTTACTCAGCTGGTGCCTGGAGCCGGCCCGGCCAGTTATCCATATATGGCATTTTGTTTGACTGTCATTACATTTCCAACAGTTAACCCAACCATTTATGTCAGTCCCTTTCCCAATATTTTTGATACATCAGTGCGGTTAGCTCTATTAAAATGCTACTGTCTGTCTGTGGATTACATGTTTATCATGCATTGCCAAACAGTAACAAGATACATATTGCTAAATTTTATAGCCTTAAATCAAGCATATATCATTTCATAACCTTCAGTCAAGCACGTAATACTCATACTAACCTATACCAGAAGCCAACTTCTACTAAACCTCACTCTAAACCTTTAACACGTAATACTTAAGACATATAGCCAAGCCTATTTATAATACCTATATTTTGATTCTTCTGCTTGCTGTTACAACTTCAATAATTTCTATAAGCACGCTTAGCAGATAGTTTTGGGTAAAATACAGCCTATAGACCTTCCAAGATCAAGTCAGAGGTCAGTGATCAATGTGGAATAGATTTCCTCTGAGGAGACCTCAAAGGACTCAACAAATTTGCAGAATGTGGCATGTCTGCCTATGATTATCCTATGAAACAACAGAAGAGTGTGTGATTTAAATTAATATTTTGTCCTTGTACAGATCTTTAATGAGATCACAAAACTCTTGACAAAGGTGGATATGTCTTAGCCTAGTTTTGTAGATGGGGAAATGGAGGTGCAAATTCCTTAAGGGTGAAGTTCACCCTGTTGTAGAGGGCCCACACAAGGTCCTTGCGGCCACATAAGGCCCTATGCAAAGATGAAGCAGGTAACAGTCTTCCATATGCTATATGCTGCAGAGATTTGTGCATTGGCCCTAAATCGTTCAGCATGGATGGGACAGCACCACTGCATAGGAGAGACTGCAATCACTGTTCCATCATTTGCCAGTCTCCCCATCATACCCTGCACAAAACTTGATTATTTGTGCCTTCTGCACTGTATTTCACTGAAAAAGGGTCTGATCCAAAGCCTGTTGACGTGTGTGGGGGGGGTAGAGGGGTGGCCATTAACTTCAAAGGTCAGACCATCAATTTCAGTACACCTACCATCTGGAAACAGAAAACTGAATTATCAAATTGAATATTCAGAATATAAATGACTGAACTGAAACGTTGCTACATTTCTGTACGAGGTTCGTATGATGCAGTGATAGAAGTAAGTATTGAAGAGGTCTGTGCCTTTAAAAGGTTTTCTATTCAAGTGGGCTAAATTGCCTGTTTTTTTAAATTAAACCCCCTGAGGCTAAATAGGACTAGTTGAAGGCACTGTGGGATTGTAATCCAGAAACACAGAACTAATTTCCTTGTTTTACTTTTAAATTAGTTTTCTCTCTTCTGTTAACTAAAATTGAAATGTTTCAATTATGAATAATGCCAGGAAGAGCTAGTACACTTCAGTGGATTTAATGAATCACATGTGTTCTTGCAGCTTTGTGAATGACTGCATGGAAGCAGAGTTTCTGAGACCTGTCATTTAATATATGCTGCAATGCATGTTTTATTTATGATATATTAATTTTAACTATCTTAGCTTTTTTGTTTTATGAACATGATATCTGTAAAATCTTGAGTTCATTTTAATATGTGCCAATGAAACTTCCATGAACACTGAATTGAATAGGTTTCACACCTCTGGAATACAGTTAAAGTAGCATGCTTCTTGACTACATTTATTAGCCTTAAGAAACCACTGGCTCAATCTATAATGATTTCGAAAGTATTAAATGCCAATTTATTCCGTGTACTATTGTATGTACAATCTAATTGTCTTGGTCAGTTTAGCTGAATTTTGACCATCATGTAAGTACGGTCTTAAAATCAGAGAATAGAGCTGCACTGATGCTAGGATTTTGTCTTATTTTAAAGTAACTTAAAAGGCTAAACTTGAGTTCAGAGCAGGGGTGAAAGTAACTTAAAGGACTTACCGGTACACCGGAGTCCTGAGCAGGGCATGGCCTCAACTAGAAGAGGTGGGGCCTTTCGAGATTTAAAGGCCCTGGGGCTTTGGCTCTGGCTGGGAGCCCCAGGGCCTTTAAATCATCCCAGAGCTACCAGCTGCAGAGGCGTCTGGGAGCCCTGGGGGTCAGGGGCGAATTAAAGGGCCCGGGGCTCTGGCCACGGTGGAACTCCGGGCCCTTTAAATCACCGCAAGAGCCCTGCCGCTGCTACCCCGGGGTGGCCGGGCTACGGCTGCGGTAGCGGCGGCAGGGCTCTGGTGGTGATTTAAAGGGCCCGGGGCTCCAGCCGCTGTGGGGAGCCCCAGGCCCTTTAAATCCCCTCCAGAACCCAGCTGCCGGGGCCCCGAGGCTCCCACAGCAGGGCTCAGGCAGCGCTTTAAAGGGCCCGGGGCTCCCCACAGGGGCCGGAGATTCAGAACCTTTAAATCCCTGCCTGAGCCCCGCTGCCGGAGCTCCGACGGTGATTTAAAGGGCTTGGGGCTCCCCGCAGCGGCTGGAGCCCTGGGGCCTTTAAATCACCACCAGAGAAACCAGTCCAGTCCAGCACGGCGTACCAGCCTGTACCAGCTTACTTTCACCTCTGGTTCAGAGCATGAAGTGATGATTTCTATTAGTCTAAAGCAGGGGTGGACAAACTTTTTGGCCCAAGGGCCACATCTGAGTGGGGAAATTGCATGCAGGGCCATGACCATAAGGCTGGGCCAGGGGGTTGGAGTGCAGGAGGGGTGCAGGGTGTACAAGGGGGCTCAGGGCAGTGGGAGCAGAGTGTGGTAGGGGACTCAGGGCAGGGGGTTGTGGTGCAGGAGAGGTTTGGGGTGCGGGCTCTGGCCCGGCACCACTTACCTGGAGCGGCTCTGGGGTGGCAGCAGTGCATAGCGGGGCTAAGACAGGTTCCCCATTCCCGGCCAATGGGAGCTGTGGGGGGCGGTGCCTGCAGGTGAGGGCAGCGTGCGGAGCCCTCTGCCCCCACCCCCAGAGGCTGCAGGGCCGTGGTGCCGGGTGCTTCCGGGAGCGGCACGGGGCCCGCAGCGTCACAGGGGTGGCAATCCCACAGGCCAGATCCAAAGCCCTGACGGGCTAGGTCCGGCCCGCGGGCCGTAGTTTGCCCTCCCCTGGTCTAAAGAGACAAAGCATTCTTAGGGAGTTTGGACATACATCTGTGTGTGTTTATACAGTGTGTGTATGTGAAAACAGTTACATCTTTGGACACATTTTATTCAGCTTTATTTGTTTTAATCCAGTATGAACTGTCTTCTGGATTCCATATCCTGGGTGATTCATTGTTGAAGAGCTGTTTTAAGTACTTAATGTGATATTCCAGAGCAATGTATGAGCTCTTCCAGCTGGCTCTAACTACCAAGCATTCAGGAGGGCTGTGCCTATTCCTGCGGACACCTTTGATTTTGGTAGTGCAGACAATGAAGCAAACAAAACAAACTTAGTGTAGCTGTTACTTCATTAGAAAAGCAGGAACATAAAATTGATGTTTATCAAGTAAGGGGGAAAGGCACTGTTTATACAAAAGAAATCATATTCTCAAGTTTCCAAGCGAGCATTACAGGGAGAATAACATTATTTATTTAAAGGAATTGACCGTGGTCTTTTTAAAGATGACCCAGAATTATCTTGAAAGCTCAATTGTAATTAATATTGTGGTGTTCTCTAGACTGCATAATGGAAGAACACTTGAATTATGGCGAAATTTCCATTTTCTTCAACACAAGCAGAATTAAGCCTATGGCAAGCGCTTTTGAAATTCACACACACAAACTTGATAAAGTATTTAGGAAAAGATGGGGGGAGGGTCTTAGTGGACAAGGAGTTTTCCTCAACATCATAAATTATATATAAAACTGATCAGTTACTCTTTTGCTCTCACCTGTAGCGGGCAGCAGTATAAAACAAGGCCATCTGTATCCCCCTCTGAGATTGTTTCCAACTACATTAACTGGAGAAGAGGAAGTGTTATCTTTTAAACCTGCTTCATTTGCAGCCCCTGAATATTACCCCTTTAATCCTTTTGCAGTAAAGGCTGAATAAATAAAGCCCACGGAGAACAGAGACGGTTATGTCCTTTTACATATTTCCTGTAAATACTATAGATTAGACATCTTTGCTTTAGCAGGTGAGGCTTTTTGTAGTATTGTCCTTAAGGGCTGCAGTGTTAGCGTAGAATGGTGATTTCTCCTTTACATTTTATTTCATAGCTGTCAGTCAATGAGAAGCCTAAGTGAAAACAAAGATGTAATTGTTATGTTGGATACTTACATTTATTTTACCAAGGGCCTGATCATGCAAATCCCTTACATGAGTATTTCCATTGAGCTCAGTGTGAGGAAAGACTGAGTGAAGAGTTTGCAAAGTTATGCTCCAAATAAATGAGGCTCTTGTTAGGCTAGCACTCTGATTTCACAGAGAGGCATTTTCCTCACAATTACTTCTGTGATTTTTGTATACTAATGTAAATGTAGTGACCTTATTTTTATGGGAGATGGGGAGAATTATATATATGGCTTGTAAATGACTGTGAAAGTTATCTGGAGTTGGACATTGTCACTAGGGGGCACTTAACCACACAAAATCAGCGTTCGTTTCCTTGAAACCCTTTCTTTTTAAAAACAGATGACTTTTTGAAATAAATATGTTGATCTTTATGAGGGATCAAATGTATAAGCATATAGATATGGGAACACATCTCTATATAAAACAGAACAGCAAGAGTGCAGATCTATAGTAAATCATTTCTTCATGGGAAGAAAGCTTGACAGAGTATCCTACAGTATTCCTACAGTAAGTACATAGCACATGATAGACAGATAAGAACATAAGAATGGCCATACTGGGTCAGACCAAAGGTCCATCCAGCCCAGTATCCCGTGTACCAACAGTGGCCAATGCCAAGTGTCCCAGAGGGAATGAACCTAACAGGAAATGATCAAGTGATCTCTCTCCTGCCATCCATCTCCACCCTCTGACAAACAGAGGCTAGGGACACCATTCCTTAACCATCCTGGCTAGTAGCCATTAATTTACTTAACCTCCGTGAATGTATCTAGTTCTCTTTTAAACCCCGTTATAGTCCTAGCCTTCACAACCTCCTCAGGCAAGGAGTTTCACAGGTTGACTGTGCACTATGTGAAGAAAAACTTCCTTTTACCATATATAAGCTGCAGATATGGCAATGGAATTAATTATTTCAATAGCATGTACTGTGCTTGTATTTAGTCTATGGAGAGGTTATCAGGTGATAAGAAGTATGGAGTGTGGGTAAAAATATCACTGATATGGGCACTGGAAAACCTACATGATTTTAAAAAACAAAACTCAATTTAGGACTATAAAAATACTTCCATTAAAATTTCAGCCTGAGAAAACTGCATGCAAAAACTGCTCTGTGCATAAGCAAATACCCCACTAAAGCTCTGATCCCGCAAAGACTTTCATATGTGTTTGTTTTTTAAGTGAGTAATCCTGCTGTCAGTGTGAGCACTTATGTGAGTAGAGTTACATATGTGCTAAGTGCCTAATGACATTTAAATATAATCTGGACTCATTGTTTTTAGGTTGCTTGTTTTAGCAGAGGTCCACCTTACCACAATGCATCTCAGATTAGATGCATAAGATGTCTTAATAACGGATATTTGGCTGTTAGTGGCATGACTTACAAGGTGTATTTGTGTATATAAAGGTGCATATTACTCAGCAGTTACATGCATGGAAGGAGTTTGCCAAATGACCACTTCTGCCCATACCCCCCTGTTGTTGGCCAACTATCCACAATATGGAGAAAAGTAAATTGGGAGTTCTGTTGATGGGTTTTTCTGTGCTTCTATCTGCTACTGCCAGTCATGGAGCGTAAGAAAGATATTCTGGAGTTATGCATTGCCAGGGCATTTTAATGCTGAAGCATACAAAATACAAGTATTCGTTTATAAATACAGTCGAACCCATTTATCTCGACCTCGGTTAACTTGCCAATCCTATTAACTCGAGGTTTTACAAGTGGAACCGCCAAACTCCCTCTTTATCTTATGGGTTTCTCATCCATTATGTCGATTTGCCCAACCCTAATATCTCGAGCCCGGCTCCCCGCGTCCCCAGCCGCCCGCTCCCTGGCTCTCCAGCCGCCCGCTCCCCGCGTCCCCAGCCGCCCGCCCGCCCCCGCATACCCGGTCCCTGCCCGTGCCCGCCCGCCCCCGCATACCCGGTCCCTGCCCGTCCCCGCCAGCCCGGCCCCGCATACCCGGTCCCTGCCCGGCCCCGCCCGGCCCCGCATACCTGGTCCCCGCTTTGCCTGCCGCCTGCCCGCCCGGCTCCGCTTCGCCGGTCCCTGCTTTGCCGCCCGCCCCCCGCATACCTGGTCCCCGCTGGCGACATAACAGGGTTCAACTGTACTTTAATCATTGTGGCATGCATTAGCATCTCTATATTTATGTGTCTGTTTAACATTTCTATACTACGCTCCATTTGTCAAATGGCCATGCTGAGCTTCTGACTGAAACTTCTAATAGAAGGTCTCAGCCTGATGGTAGACTTGTTTTACTTTTGATCAATTTGATTTGTTGGTTTGCACATTGAGGAGAGACCATCAGCTTGAAGTCTACTTGATTTAAAAAACTCAGTTAAAAGTAGATAAATAATTAATGTGGCCATTTAAAATCCTCCAATCCACTCCCCCTTTCATGGAGGGACCACTAGAAGGAAGGCATAACATGTAAGGGTTGGAGCTGGGGAAATGAAGATATGATATATGAGGAATATTGCAGTTTCCTGAGTTTTCCCTAAAGAATCACCACAGATGGTGCATGGTCATGCATGCCACACATACTGTAGGACCTATGCACGCACAGTTACATGGTTTTAAGTCTGTCTCTTGACATGCCTTTCTTTATGTTAAGACTTCACAATTTTTAATGCATTTTTACATTATAAAGTGTGTTCGATAAGATAGCATGAGGCATCATTTTACTACAAAAGGTTAGTGAAAACCTGTACTTCTGTACAAAATCAACTCAATTTCCCATAGCTTTCAGATACTTGTCCCCTAGTATAAAGCAAAATATTCTGTATCCATCTTATCTAAACTTCTTATTAATTCTGGTAGGTTGCAAGAATGAAAGCAAGTAAAATCAGTTCCAGGAAATGTAGTAATATACACAAAGTTCAGCTACAACAGAATGGAGAATTTTGATGTCGGAACTTGCATTACTTTACATTGTCCCTTTTCTGGTAAGCAGCCTGCTGTTAAAATCAATAAATTATCGCAATCCAAAATGACCAAATCCATAAAGATAATTTCATCATTGACCTGAGAGGCAATTAGCTGTTTTACCTACTGACCCAGTTTAAGATGTTTTGTTGACTTTCCTATGGGTCAGTGGAGTTGAAGTTGAAAGTGCAGGTCAAACCTGGTAAATCTAGGTGACTGGGAACATTGCTTAGGCTGGCTGCGTGGTAAGGCTGTTGAGCCAAAAGATCAGTTTGTCCAGTTTTCCATGCATTACACTGATTGTGCTGCAGTTCATTCACGTATATATATTTTTCCCTGTAGGTCTTTTAGTGACTTTGGCCACAATGGTGCAGTCTGATCCATGCAGACATGAAGGTCTGCCCACATGGCTCAGGTGCTCATATGGATCAGGGTCTACATGCTGACATTTTTCCCCCTCCATCTGCTGTGTAAATAGGGTGACCAGCTGTCCTGTTTTTTGACTGGGCTGTTAAAAGTCTGGTTGGCGGTGTTGCAGAGCTCAGGCAGGTTAGTCCCTACCTGTCCTGGCACCTCAGACCACGCTGCACCCCGGAAGTGGCCATCAGGTCCAGCTCCTAGGCACCCTAACCCCCTCTCCCAGCCCTGAGCCCCCCCAAACCCAGAGCCCCGTCCTGCACTTCAAACCCCTGATCCCTGGCCCCATCCCAGAGCCTGCACCCCAAGATGGAGCCCTCACCCTCCCTGCACACCAACCCCCTGCCCTCCCCCCAGCCCAGTGAAAGTGAGTGAGGGTGGGGGAGATTGAGCCACCGAGGGAGGGGAATTGTAGTGAGCAGGGAGCAGGGCCTCAGGGAAGGTGCAGGGGAGGGACCTTGGCGAAGGGGCGGGGCTAAGATGTTCAGTTTTGTGGGATTAGAAAATTGGCAACCCTGTATGTAAACTGTCTCCACAGTGCAATCCACCATGTTACGTGGCAAGATGGGACACTAATTTCCTTTCTGTTCCTTTTAAAGGAGACTTTGTTCTGTCAAATTTGGCTTTAAAATAGTTTGTTTTTTTTTAAACAAGATTTTTGAATATTTGTAGGAGGGACGTTACAACAAACATTCCCCTGCGTTATTTGCAACCCAGAACAGAATAAAACAGTGCTAGCTTATGAAAACAAGAAACTAAAATGGACTAGAAACTGGCCATAAACAAACAAAAACCCTGACCAGTCTCATTTTATTCTCGAGGCTGAAAGAAACAAAATGAAACAGCCCTGTCAGAGAAAACAAACTAGCATGTAAAAATGTCAGTGAGGCATGGTGGTCCAGTGGATAATGTACTAGGCTGGCATTCAGGGTCCCTTTCTGGACTTGGCCTGCCCAGTTGCTGAGGGACCTCAGGCAAGTCGCTTTTCTTCTGTTTCCTCATCTGTAAAACGTGGTTAATAATACCATTGTAAAGTGCTTTTTAGATCTATAGTTGCAAAACGCTACATAATAGATAGGCTGTAGTATTATTTATTAAGGTGTTACTAATAGGATAAATAAGAGGTACGTGTGTATAAATTCTAAAACTGACAATGTCTCTAATGGGTATGCCTGTTAAATATTTATTTGTGTTTTGCCTGGCTAATTTTTCCATTTTTAAAAATCAATGGTCTTATTTACCATAAAAATGATTCACTAGAAGGAAGGAAGAAGGTTTTTTTAATGTACAAAGTATAATTAAATCAAATGCAATGATATTAAATCTACCAATGTGCTGTAATGAAAGCACAGCGTTTGCTATAATAATAGTTGGCGGTTGTTGTTTTTTAATGAACATCTACTTTTATGAACTAATCCTACCTAAGGCCTTGTCTACACTACAAGACTATTTCGAATCAACTTAGTTCGAATTTGTGGATTCGACCTTATGAAGTCGAATTTGTGTATCCATACTAAATACACTAATTCGAATTTCTGAGTCCACATTCACGGGGCCAGCGTCGACTTTGGAAGCGGTGCACTGTGGGAAGCTATCCCACAGTTCCCGCAGTCCCCGCTGCCAGTGGAATGCTGGGTAGAGCCCCCAATGCCTGCTGGGGGAAAAAATGTGTCGAGGGTGGTTTTGGGTAACTGTCATCATTGAACCGTCAATCACGCCCTCTCTCCTTGAAAGCGCCTGCGGGCAATCTGTTCGTGCACTTTTCTGGTCAGTGACAGCGCGGACGCCACAGCACTGCAAGCACGGAGCCCGCTGCGATCATCGCCGTTTTCTTCTCCTCGCACTTTATCGTCCACGTCTTCCACAGTCAGCTGCTGAGAAATTGGGCTACTTTTCAATGGTGCTGCAAGCACTGGGGGACCATAGGGGACGTTTTACAAACATCAACGTCGGGTGGCCGGGCAAGGTTCATGATGCGTGTGTTTTCAGGAACTGTGGGCTGCTCAGACGCCTGCAGGAAGGTAGTTTCTTCCCGGACCACGAAATAACTGTTGTGGATGTGCAGATGCCTATAGTCATCCTCGGGGACCCAGCCTGCCCGCTAATGCACTTGCTCATGAAGCCCTATACAGGTGCCTGGGACAGCGACAAGGAACTCTTCAAATACCAGCGAGCAGCGTGACCTGTGACTGTTCAGTTTCTTTACAGAGAAGCTGAACCTGCCCCTGTTTCTTTACCCACTGACTGTTGACTCTCCTCTTCGGTTAAAACCAGTTCACCCCGTTACCCCCACTTCCAGCACACGTGTAAAAATAAAATACATGTCCCATTATTACTTAACAAAGGTTTCTTTATTCATGACTTTTCGTGAAAGGGTTGAAACTGGGACGCAGGCTGTGCTGGGTAGGGTGTGCGGTGATGTAAAGACCGCCTCTAAACTCAAGGAATGACAGGCTCCTGCTCCTAGAGCGGTCCGCAGTGCCGGAATGCTTCTTTCAACGGAGCCTGCCATCCCTCTTTATGGAATTCTGTGTGCGGGCGGATATGTGACCTTGTGGTGGAGGAGGACGGATACAGATTCCTCAGCTGCGTGACTCAGCGGTCCAGGACAAGGACCGCTGTATAAGATCTGTAACCGCCCTCCCCCGATGCAAAGTCACATCTCCCCCGCCCACACAGATCCTGGAAACCACCTCCAAAAACCGACCAGGTTGCCTACTGACTGCACCGTGTGTGTGACCTGCTGCTGATCCTGCCCCCGTGTCTGTACCCTGGGAAAGGTGACTGTCCTATGCAATTAACCACCCCCTTCCCCACGCCCCCCATTCGAACACAGTCTTCTTTGAAAAAACATAACAGAAACAGTAATTAACAGCAAAGCATTTTTATTACTTAAGTAGACAGTTAGGGGATGGGACTGGGATTGGGATTACTGTGAGTCTGGAAGTGAAGGACTTCGGCAAATATAGGGTATGAGAGCTTTTGGGTACTTGAGCACTGTGCTGTGGTGCATTGACAGTATTCACGTCCCCGGCCGCCCCTCCTCCTGATTATTTTCGGTGAGGGGGGGATGGGACTTTGTGGCGGGGGAGTGTGGTTGCAGATACACTGCAGGGTGTCTCTGTCCTCCTGCGGTCCTGCAGAACATCCACAAGGCGCCTGAGCGTGTCCGTTTGCTCCCTCACTAGTCCAAGCATTGTTTCAGTCGCCTGCTTGTCTTCCTCACGCCACCTCTCCTCCCGTTCGCTGTGTGAGCGCTGGCACAGAGAGACGGTCTCCCTCCACTGGCTCTGCTGGTCCGCCTCTGCTAGGTAGCAGCCCATACGTTCCTCGAACATCTTGTCCCTTGTCTTTTTCTTTCGCCGCCTAATCTTTGCCAGCTTCTGCGAGGGGGATGCTGTGGCAGGTCTGGAGACAGTGGAAGCTGTGAGATGGGAAACAGGGAGTGAATTCCTTGCAAAGATACATTTTTGCGAACAATTAACTGAGTCTAGGCTGTCTCTGTGAATTCTGGGTTGAGACCTCTGTGCCTGCTGGGGCAGAAATCATTTTCGCGGTGGATTCTGGGTAAATGTCGCCAGTCATTCCTTCCTCCGGGAAAGCAACGGCAGACAATCATTTCAAGCCCGTTTTCCCAGAATTGCCCTGGCATACGCCATAGCGTGGCAACCATGGACACTGTTTTGCCTTTTGTGTATGTCACCGTATGTGTACTAGATGCCGCTGACAGAGGCGGGCCAGCAGCGCTACACAGCAGCATGCTTTTGCTTTTGCATGACAGCAGAGATGGTTACCAGCCATATTGTACCATCAACCATACCATAAATTGGTAATAAGATGGTAATAAGATGGGCATGGTTACCTGTCCTTTTGCACTGCCCCATTTGGGGCTGTCATAAGTGCCCCTGGCCGAGCAGCCAGGGGCGCAAAAGCAAAAATTGGGAATGACTCCCTGAGTCAATCCCTCCTTTTTGGTATCTAAAAATAGAATCAGTCCTGCCTAGATTATGGGCAAGTGTACTAGAGAACCACTGTATCATAGAACCAGAGAGCACAGCTGCTCTGTGTCTGATCCTGCATAAATTATGAGCTGTATGCTATTCACAGGGGGTGCTCCTGCAACAACACCACCTGTTCATTCCGTTCTTACCCCAGCCTTCCTGGGCTACCATAGCATTGTCCCCCCCACTTGTGTGATGAAGTAATAAAGAATGCAGGAATAAGACACAGTGACTTGTTTGTGAGAAATGAGTGGAAGGAAGCCTCCAGCTGCAATGATAGTCCAGGCAGGACATTAAGGAGTGTGGATGAAGGAGCCCATCATCCCTCTGCTAGTCCAGGGGCAATTGAATCTTTTATTTACAATGAAGGGTGGGGGCTGATGGAGCTCAGCCCCCTGTTGCAATGATGAGGACGGTTACCAGCCATATTGTACCATCAGCCATCAAAAATTAGGGACAGGCGCCCTTGATTGACCTTACTGATACTAGTCGGCATGGTTACCAGCCCTTTTGCACTGCCCCATGTGCCAATAGGCTGATGATGAGGATGGATTTCCATCTTATTGTACCATCAGCCATCCATAGCGTGGGGGGAGCAAGGATGTTGGTGTTGAGTGCTGCACCATCGCGTCTATCTGCAGCATTCAGTAAAGATAGGGTGACATGTAAAAGAGTCAACAGAGGATTGTTTTCACTTCTGGTGGTGGGTGGGGTGTGTGTGCAAATTGCCGAACTATGCCCTGACCCACCGCAGACACTGTGTTTGACCCTAGAAGCATTTGGAGCTCATCCAAGAATGCAAATACTTTTCGGAGACAGCAGGAACTGTGGGATACCTTGCGTCCTCATTTCCCCCCTCCCTCCATGAGCGTCCATTATATTCTTTGGCTTTCCGTTACGCTCGTCACGCAGCTGCGTGCTGATTCTGTGCTATGCCGTCTGTCCGTAGATTTCTTAAAAATACTTTGGACCAGGCGTAAAATTACAGTAATTACCCTAATTAGATGCAGGAGTCTCCGAGCGAGATCACCCTGAGGAGGGTCACTGAAGGAGATAGAGAGCGCATGCTGCGTGAAAGCTAGCACGAACCAGGGCCCGATGCAGCCGTGCTCGGGGAGGCAGTGCTCCCTGAGTTCCTCATGAAAGCCTCGCGCGGAAAACTGTGCTACCACGGAGCACTCAATAAGGCAGCTCTCCCCAGGAACCTCCTGCTGATGCTTTTCGATTAACGCAAGGAGAGCTTCGTGGAGATCTCCAAGGATGATTTCTGTTCTATCCCCATATCTAGAGAGACCTCCTTTTCACACAGTTAAGATTCCTGTTATATTAAGAATAAAAGTTAACATGGTTAAAGCACTTACCGACTGCTCCTTCCCCTGATTCAGGATCTGGGTTCATGGCCGGGGAGGGTTGGTAGGGGATCTCCGTGACGGTGATGAATAGATCCTGGCTGTCGGGGAAACCAGCGTTGTAAGCGCTCTCGCCTGCCTCGTCCTCCACAAACCCTTCCTCATCTTCCCCATCCGCGAACATCACCGAGGAACTGGCCGTCGACACTGTCCCATCGTCAGAGTCCACGGTCACTGGTGGGGCAGTGGTGGCAGGCTCCGTAGCGTCTGTTTGCCGCTTTGATTTTTTGGTAGCCTTGTCTGGGGTCCTTGATTTTCACGCGGCGCTGCGTTGCATCCCGCCTGTATCCTCTGTCTCTCATGGCTTTGGAGACCTTCTCGTAGGTCTTCGCATTCCCTGTTTTGGAGCGCAGCTCCGAAAGCACAGACTCCTCGCCCCACACACCGATCAGATCGAAGAGTTCCCAGTCAGTCTATGCTGGGTCCCTCTTTCTATTCACAGATAACATGAACTCCTCTGCTGGAGAGCTCTGCATCGTTGCAGGTGCTGTGGAGCTCGCCCCGATGTCCAGCCAGGACGTCAGATTCAAAGTGCCCAGACAGGAAAAGGAATTCAAATTTACCGGGTCATTTCCTGTGTGTCTGGTCAGAGAATCCAAGCTCGGACTGCTGTCCAGAGCGTCAACAGAGTGGTGCACTGTGGGATAGCTCCCGGAGCTACTAAGTTCGATTTGCATCCACACCTAGCCTAATTCGAGCTAGCCATGTCGAATTTACCGTTACTCCACCTGCCGGGGTGGAGTACCGAATTCGAACTAAAGAGCCCTCTAGTTCGAATTAAATGGCTTCCTGGTGTGGACGGTTGAGCGGTTAGTTCGAATTAACGCTGCTAAATTCGAATTAAAGTCCTAGTGTAGACCAGGCCTAATTGACTTTTTTTAAAAGTTCAATATTAGAGACCGTGGGATGTATCCTGGCCCTCACTAGGTCTGCTTTGCCCAGCTCCACTGATGTGAAGCCTCTAGAAGGCCAGAAGATCAGCTCCTCCGGGATCCTGCATGGGGATGGAGTGTACTCTCAGGTGGCACAGTGACAGAACTGCTGTAGTGGCTCCTACATTGCCCCTCTTTCCCAATCCTTGGCAGAGAAGAAGGATGGTCTATGGTTATGGGGGGCAGGGGGTCTGGGACATGGGAGACCAGGATTCCGTTCCTTGCTCCATCATAGATTTCCTGTGTGACCCTGAACAAATCACTTAGTTTCTGTGTCTCGGTTCCTCATCTGTAAGATGGGGATAATAGCACTTCCCTACCTCACAGGTGTGTTGTGAGAATAACTACACTGAAAGAATGTGAAGCACTCAGATACTAATGATGAACATGGGAGCCAGGTTTGTATAATTTTTGGTGGTGCCCAGAATGGGTCCAAGCTAAGCCATCCCATCCATAGAATAGACCGGAGCAATTGCCCCAGGCCCTGGATTTGGCCAAGAGCTCAGGCAGGTTAGTCCAGCTCCTAGGCACCTAACTATGCTTCAGGGGGATGCAGGGTCCAGGGCGGCCTGGGTGGTGAGTGGGTGGCCTGGCACCGGCAGCAGCGAGTGACCTGGTCCCAGCCTCCTCCACCCTGCCCTGCCAGCTCCCAGCATCACTCAGGAGAGTAGTCAGAATCTGGAAAGAGGCAGGGTGGGGGCTTGGTGGGAGGGGTGGAATGGGAGTGGGAGGGGGCAGCGCAGGGGCGGGAGGTGATGGGACAGAGCAGGGGCGGGAGGAGGAGGCAGGGCAGAGGCTTGGGGGGAAGAGGTGGAGTGGGGAAAGGCAGGGCGGAACAGGGGCAGGAACAGGCAGGGCGGAATACAGCACAGCAGGCTGGGTCCATGTCGCTTGCTGCTGCCAGCACCACTAGCCCCCCAGTCCACCCTGGACCCCATGTCCCCCTGAAGCGTGGGGCTTCCCAAAGTGCATGGCCCATGGCAGTTGAGCAAGTCCATCCTATGGATGGGACGGCTCTGAAAATATAAGCCCAAACATTGGTGGAGCCAGGCCAACATTCCTGAATATTGGTGGAGCATGGGCACCACGGGCCCATATAACTCGCCGCCTATGGTGATGAAGGGTATATAAGTACCTGCGGTAGTTAGATACTCTGAGAGAAAGGGATTGTGGCCTGGTGCCTTCATGTCACAGAGACTCATGATTACTGTCCCTTTGGGGTTAAGAGCAGCTAGGCTACTGTTGCAAATAAAGGGTCCCCATGTCAGTCCCCGGCCAGCTCCAAAGTCAGGGTTATTGTGACAGTTATTTTAAAGCAATTTTGATGTGCCCCTGCATATGTGTGTGCGCGAGCGCGTGCACACACACACACAGTGCAGAACAATAACATAAGAAACACCACCACCACTCTCCTTTCTCTAGCTTGGTCAGCAGTTCAGTGTGTCATTAAGACATTAAGGGCATGCAGCTATCAAGGTGTCATGAACAGACTCTGCAATAGTTTAAACTGTGGGTTTCTTTTTAGTTTCCCTTGCTGTTACAAGATATGGAATCACAATACACTCAGAGAATGTAAGCACTAGATAAGTTTATTTTATTTATCTGTGACAAAAGGTATTAAATCTTGGGATCATGGAGTGCATGCGTTACATATGAACAAACAGGTAACGTCTCTGAGGAGAAGTGTCCAAAGCAATGGTTTAACCAAATATATTTTCCATGTTGAAAGACCAGGCTGTTACAATGCATTGGTAATTGCCCAGAGATCTGCAAATCCCCACTGTCATTACAGAGAAATGTGCCAATTGTTTTTGATATGGCCAGAAATGAGGACAGACATATGGATGGATTTTAAGTGGCACGTTGCAATGTTTATTAAATGTAAACACAAGGGAGGAGAGCTACCTGCCCACCACCCATACTCTCCTATCCCAGGTAGTTATTTGGTTCCAGTGCGGGGGTTGCATGACTCCTTCCATATAACCCATAACTCGGGATAGGCTCTCTTCAGCCTGCCCCCCAGGACTCAGCTCACTCTGACCCCTACCACCACTATCACCACCCCACAAAGAGGATAGAGGGTGCAGAAGGGTGGGTACCTCAGTTTGTGAGGGCCACGAGGTCTCGCGCTATCCCATGAGCCGAAGACCCATCATCAACATCCCAGGTTTTTACCTCTGGGAACCATGCATTTTATCCACACTGGAAATTGGCCCAAAGTTGCAGCAAATTAACTCAGCCAAGTACCTCAGTTAGGGAGCAAGCACATTCCTACTTAATCTACTCTGGCTTGAGGGTGCTGCAAGGAAGGCAAAAACTCCCCAATCCTCTGCCAATTGGCCCATGGGAGAAAACATTCTTTCCTGGCCCCTAAACAGCCAATTGGCTAGACCTGCATAAACTGTCTGGCCAGATTCCCATTCCTAGTTCAGGGAGGGTAGGGTGGGGCTGCTGGAATAGGGCCAAAAGAGGCTCCACATGCCTCCTGCCCCAGGCTAAACCCTGGGATCTGTGGAATGCCAGCCAATCAGCATTCCCCCACGCACAGCCCCCAGCTGGCCAATGGGTGCCAGAGACTCCAAGGGGAGGGAGGAATGTCTCCATGAGTGCCTCCCTCCCTTGCTGCTGGGACTCTCCCCTTTCATAGCCAGCTCCCTTAGATCCCCCACCTATTGAGATGTGATTTCAGTCCATGTGGCATTATTGGAGTCACTTTTGCTTTAAAAAAGATAAGTCATGTACTGTAAGTTCTAGTTTGAAATATTTCTTCATCTCTTGACATGCCCTGTGTGTTTCTTTCTCGTCTCATAAATCTACGTTCCATTTTTCTAGCCGTAGTGTGACTATACTTATGTTTCATGTAACCATGGCTCTGTGCCATGATTAACAAAGATGTTTGTCTTTCCTCTGTGGTCTTGGGAGCTAGTTATCTGTAATCCAAAGGGGAAGAAGGCATTGTGGAAAGCAAACACCTCAGTGATACACTTCGTTAACAACAGATGAAATCTGAAACTCTAGGTTGATTGCAGTTCTCCAGTTTTGGAGCATATAGTTAAACATCTGATTCACTGCCCTTTTGAAAAATGCTGTCCACTCCCCTTGGCTTGGAGCCATAAATATTAACATGCAAAATGTATTTTCTGAAGTTTTGTTTCTTCAAGGTTTGCAGTATCTGGAGCCTACTTTTATAGTTAAACAATCCACAATTGAGACAGTTCCTAATAATAGCAATAGGCCAATATGTTCCTGGTGGCTAAGATCTAGAAGTATTGTTCTTCGAAGTCCAGTCTTGTCAAATCATCTTTTTTCCCCTAGCTTCTTATTTAAATAATGTAAATAGTAATAGGTGTGGTTTTAGTTTTAGACCAAATTACTCTTTAATCAACAGATAGCTTTTCAGTTTTCTTTGTTGTTTCTTTCCACATCTCTTTAATTTGGGTTTGTAGATTAAGAATTGTATCCCATTATAAATAAACAGCAGTAATGGGTTAACTGGCAATGATTTTTCTTTATCAGCAGAAATTCTTAAATTCTTGCCCAGGAAGAATAATAAGTGTGACAGTGTCAAGTTTTATCTACTATGTTCTGTCAAGAACAAAGAGGAATGTCCAGTCCCAAATGCTCAATTCAGTAGAAATTAGTAATTTACATGGGCATAATAGCAATATAATCTGAATGTCACTTAGTACTTGCTGAAGCTCATTTGGTCAGTAATTCACATGCTGATTCACACCAAGCATGCATGATTATTTTTTAATGTGATGGAAGAGAATATAGCTCACCAGGGAAGAATAAGCATCATGTTCTTTTTAGTAATAACACAAATATTTTAACTTAGTCATTTGGTCCTAAGGACTTTTTCAGAATTCTCTTTTCACTCTTGTGAAATAAGCATTTAAATTGTCCTCCATGGATGCATTATCTCATGCATGTTACTTGCTGGAAATAGTCAACATGCAACCAGTAGTAAATAGATTTCCATTTTTAAATCATCGTTTTATTCATTAAAATGTCTGCGACTTCAGTTGCAAAATTCTAGATCTGCTTCTTGTGCATGACATGGTTTCTGCCTCATGGTGGTGAGTATAAACATTACAAAATTGTTTTCTAAACATTTATACATAAATAGTTGTTGATATGCAGTATGGCTACATTTTTCTAGTAGGTGTCTATTAAATTGCACCTGCATGCTTTATGTATACAAATTGTGCCCAAGTGCTGGGTTTTGTGTGTGCATATATTGCTTTGCAAGAAGCAGTATTAGTTTGGGGGTTACAAATGTTTGCATATGCAGAATTTGTGGGTGTGGTTTTAAAGGCTCAATTTGACTCTACAACATTAAAAGTGCACATGAAACATCTATTTATAAATAATCTTTCAGTGTCGTCATTTGGCACAAAATGCATCTTTTTCTTTTTTGCCATTGGGGTACTTTATAATTTTTGCACAACTCTTACTGCTGTTGTTTTCACTCTCTGTTTAATTAAAAGGAAACATTTAGCATGTTTTCAATGAAATGTGTAAGGTCTTGAAATGATTTCTCTAGATGAACTTGTTTCATCCCCCCTGCTGTTTCCCACTGTGTCCTGAGCACTGCCAGTACCTGAGTTGGCATAGTGATGGCACTCAAAAGTGAGATGCAATTGAGATTTTTAAAGTAAACACAGGATCCTTGCCAAAGCAGAAACCAAATATGTGACAATATTTGTAAAGCATGAAATGTCAGGATCCAGGATGTTTCACCTGTAGCAAAGCCTGGAATAAAGGAGGAGATAATTACAGTTAGCAAATGAAATTTTAAACAATACATATTCGTTTTAAATACCTTTATTACTCTGTATTTTTCAGCAATATGTTCTAATAGCAAAAGTTAACAGTAGTCTAGTCGTAATTGTCAGTTTCAGGATAACTGCACCTGTATTTCCCCCTCCACGGTCTCTTGAGGGCACCCAGCCATAGAGCCCTGCGTGGATACAAAATGTGTATCTGCATCCGACCTGCAAAAATTGTCTGTGGATATCTGCAGATTTGCAGGGCTCTACTTACTGTGGCTGGGCTGAGGCTCTGAGGCTCCCCACCCCCCGCTGGAGCCCAGTCAGGGAGAGCCGCGTGGGGAGCCTGCTCAGAGTCACGGACCTTCCACGTGCCCTCAGCCAGGTGGGGAGCCTGGGAGGCGGGGACATGGCCAGAGGCTGCTCTCAGCCCCTGCACCGCAGGCACGTGGACGGTCCGCTGCAGCTCCCCATGGCTCCCCGGCTGGACTCCACGCTGGCCTGGATAGGTGGCGAGACCTGTGGAGCTGCCCAGGGAGATGCTCCTTAAACTATCACCCAGCATGCAAACTCCAGAGGGATATGGATGTTTGAGAGAGGAGAGGTGTACTTTTTATATTGATTTTAATATAAATACACCTTTTTAAAACCTAACACCCCTCCTTTTGTAACAGTTATGAAAAGACTGAGCTTTAATAATAATTTTCTAGGGTGGGAGAGGAGGAAGAGGTGATGGGTTTTAAAATATTTTATTAAAAGGAAATTGATTAAATCTAAAGTAAGTAAACAAGAAACCTCTTACCTGAAAATGCAGTCTCTCTCTCTCTCTCTCATGTATATTTTACTGATAAATATTAGTATTATTTATATGCTATGAACAGTTGGATGCTGAAAAATATCAAATTGTAATTGATATGTTGCTCCTATATTATTCAAATCAGTTTTAAAACCAAAGCTGTTTGTCATGATAATGATTTCCGCCCCCCCGTCCCCCCAAAGTTCGTGAGACTCACATGAGGCAAAAAGCAGAAACCTAATCCCCTGCACTTTTCAAACTCATATTATATTCTTGTCCATGAATGACCTTTTACAAATGACTACCAATAACTGTAGCTGAATACAAGCACCGTTCTTGGTAGCAAAAGGTCATACTCCAGTTTTATAAAATGTGGATAAATTTGTACTCCCCGCAGCAACGGATTGTTCTAGGTTTTTATATTGTATTTGACCAATCTTAATTCAAAACCTGCATTAGGGAAGATTACACTGTGCCTTTGTTTAGTTCTGCTTTTCCTCCTCCAGCCACCTTTCACTACAAATTTAGATCTGTTAGAGAAATTTCCTTACTTTACAAGTTTTTAACAGTCGACTTCAAAGGACTATAACCTGCTACCTTCTCCTTATTTTTTGCATCCTATGCTCAATGATTAATGGCCAGATGCTATCACTCTTACTCCTTATACTAGGTAGCACCTTACTCTGTGAATAGTCTCTATCTAAGGGCCAGAATCCTCCATCCTTATGCACTCTGGGTAATATTTACTTCATTGAGTATCCCCATTCATTTCAGTGTGTGATGTTTCGGGAGTACTTAGGGCTATGAGGCACCTCAATACCACCTGCCCTTAGTGCGAGCAAGCCTTGTGTGTCTGCTATGGGTCAATGCCCTAACTCCACCAGCCTCTGGCGATACAAGCACTGTCTTCCATGCCTCTGCAGGCCCCACTTTCTCTATACCGATTAACTACAGGCACACTCCAACCCCCGAGTGCTCTGAGCCTGGAGTGCCCAGCCCCTGTTCCACTGAACACTCTCACAATTCCCAGATCCTCCATTCCCAAAGGAACAGGACACCTCTACTTGCCACTTAAGCCTTGGAACACAGCTCCGCTAAAAATACAGCACTTAGATCTGTATATGTAGTAAAAACAAAAAAGAAGCGTATTTAACAAAGAATAGAGATTTGTGTGATAGCAAATAGAAATATTGGAAACAAATGGTTACATATAAAACAAAATCATAACATGCAGTCTAGAGCCTAGTCTTACCTAATAAGGCACAGCCATGTCAAATCAAGTTTAGCTCACCTCAAAGTCTTTCCAGCGTGTTTCAGCCAGATTTGGCTGTGATCCTTTTTTTTTTTTAATGAAGCAAACGCATGGTTAGTTTGCTTCCTAAGTGAAGGATCCAGAAAGCATTTTTGTCTCTTACAGTTGAAGTCCAAAAATCCATCGTCTTCACTTGCAAACAGGACTCCCTCCTGCTGGTTTATCTTCATTTAAATTCCCTCTCCGGAAGATTTCACAATCCCTTCATTAGCATCCAGCTCAGACTGTAAATGAGCATCCGTTGTGAACCATACAATACTCAGTTTCCCTAGTCAGACAGATAGATAAATATCTTCTGCCAGAAAGGAACTTGTTGATCACCTTCTGGTGACAAGCCACAAATTTGCAGGCTTTAAGAATAGAAGTTTCAGTATATCTATATAGCTCCTTACATGTTATCAGTACATAGATTTTGCAATGGTTATGGTGACCATGTGAGACAGGCTTTCAATAGAGCTCTTATATGACACCCTTTCGTGAGGTAGTATGTAGATATCAAACCCAGGGAATCCCTGTAACCCTTAGGCACCCCTGTGTCCTCTGCCAGTTGGCACCAAGAGTCCCTCAGTCACGCAGGGGCTGCTTGTGGCTAAAGTACTATGCAGCGTGAGTTAGGGTGGTCTCAAATAAAGGAATGCATCAGTATCAAGTCAGTAGAGAACCCTTATGTAGTCCTGGTAAGTTGAAAGAGCATTTGCCCTCCTCTCTGTTGCTCATTTTTGGCCTCCTTTTTCATTGGCAATTAAACACATTTTATTTTGACGTGTATTAGCTGTAGACTAGGCTTCCCATGGAGACTCGGCTTTGGGAGTATACTTTGTAATTGCTGCCAAGAAGCTGGATTCCTCCATCCGTAGCTGGACTTGCTGTGCACACATCAGGCATGCTTCTGCTTCAGAGATCCAAACGAGAGAACCCTTGTGGACTGGTGTGTACGCCACAGTTCTAGCAGGTGACTCAAAGGGAAGCCTCCCTGGGCTTTCCTTAGTTGCAAGTTATGGTGCCATGTTGTGACACTTTCTTGGGGAGCCCAGAACTCTGAGTCACTTTGTTCACCCCTTGTGATCATAGGTTTCTTTGTTTTAGAAATTGTCTAATCTAATTGAGATTATTTGGGGTTGGCATGTTTTAGAGCTGGATTTCAGTTCTTTTTCCTAGAAGTGTAAGAACAGTGGTTGACCTACCCCAGAAGATGCCAAATTGCAGATCCTGGGCTACATATGGTTCCCCCAATGTTTCTAATATCACTGCAGCTGCAACTTCCACTTTTGCTGCTGAAGCCATGTATGTTCAATGTGGGCAGAAGTTGGGCAGGAATAAAAACCAAAGCAGAAATGGTGGTGTGGTGCCAAGTCTACACAGCCCACGGTAGCCAGCCTCCCAGCCCATGTCAACAGACTTGGGCTCACAGGGCTCATGCTACCACACTAAAAATAGCTGGGTAGACCTTGCAACTCTGAGGCCTAGAAAGGGGGGTGGATTTCAGAGTCCAAGCCGCAACTTCAAAGCACTGTCCACACAGCTATTTTTAGAGTGCTAGTCTGAGCCTCGCCAACCCAAGTTTGTTAACCTGGGCTAGGAGGCTCATTGCCATGGGTTGTGCGGATGGACCCTAAGTAGTCTAAGGTAGCAGTACAATGCATTGATGAGATAACTGTGCATGTTCATGGATTTATTTCTGTGTGGGATGAGTAAGTACTGTGCCGTTAGTTTAGCTATTTAGTTAGAGATGAAGAGACCAGTATTAAAACTAACTCAGAGAATAGTCGGGAGGACATTTTTACATAATATGTAATTTCCATGTAATCGATTGTAATTGCCACATGGATGTTATGTAATCAGAAATGGGAGGCGAGATGGTCCATGTGATCACAAATGGGAGAAGAGGTATCCCTCATTAGTCTGAATGTGAAGTTTCATGTCTGTAAGGCAGTCATTGCATTATGATGAGGTCCACACTGTGAAAAGGTTTATGAAAATGCATCCATATGTTAAGCCATGATCCTTCCATACTTAATTGCAGATTACTAGGAACCCAGGAAAAATACCATTACTTGCCCCATTAGACCTTTCGAAGTGCAGAGAAATCTGAAAAAGTCATGGGGTATCCAGAAAAAAACAAACATAGATTTCAAAGCAGTCCTATGGTGATTTGGACATAAACAGAATTAAGCAAACTACTCTTATGATCTGTTGGATACGGACCTACTATGTAATGAACATGGAAAATGCACACAGAATTCTATTGGAAAATGTTACATTAATATTGCAGTGATGTTAAAACTGCTGTATGTAGCATTCTGATGTCCGAATGTGTGGTTATTAAAGGAACTCTGATGATGAAACAAAGCAATGCAGATGTAGCTTTCCAATAAAAAATGAACATCCTATACTACAAATGGAAATAGTAGAAATACTTGTTCATAGAAAATTATACATCTCTTGTAAACATTTGATACTGCTGCAGGCATGGTAAAGGGCCAAATTCTGCACTGCCTTATATCCTGTGTATGTTCCTTGGTTTTAATTGGATTGCACAGAGTATGAGTCCATTCAGAATTTGGCCCAGATCCATATTCCATTTTTTGTTAGGAATGGAATCTTCAGTTTTCCTCTTCTTATGCTCAAAACAGTTAATGAACAAGGCCCTAAAAAAATCCTATTAATAGAGCGTCTTTGTGAAACCCAGAACAACTTATTTTGCTCCTTTTTGTTTTATTTGTAATTATTTCATTAGATGAAAACTAAATGTGCACGTGGATCGGCCAAGACATTTGGCTACTTGAGCTTTCGTACATGTTTAGATTCCCAGGGTCCTTTGAACCTCCCAGGGAACAGCTCTGCATCCTTATTAGAGACTGACAATTAAAGGTCTGTTTTCATATCAAAAATAATCACCAAAAATTAGCCAGGCAGACCTTGGAATGCTATGAGAATTCAAACACTTTGAGATGGCCAACTTTCCTTCATTTGGTTCAATCAATATCAACTTGGGGTTCTTTTTATGTTTAACATTGCCAGGGTAACTTGTGAGTTGGCATCGTGACAGATAAGAAGGATTATGCAATACCGTAAAGATGTAATTAATAGATTGTGGGCCCCAGCAATCATATTCAGTTGCATAATTAGACAGAGGTTCAGAAATATGTTAAAGGACATTTTTAAGACAATGTTGTAAATAAGCCATTTGTAATGTTTTAAACCGATGTAACAAAAAGGAGAAAAATGTCATTGAAAGTGGCTTGATAAGAGATATTTATACATAGACAGCAATATGAAGAGCTGAGGTCCCCTCACAGAGAACACCTTAATACTGCCTCCTCCTATAAATTGAAGGGGTCCAGCTGGAGCACCTTGGACAACCCCAGCTGTGGCAATATAGCACAAGGAGAAAGGCGGTCTCTCAAGTAGCTAGGCCCCAGAACTTATTTTCCTCTTAGTCTAGACACAGCCTAAACCTTCAGTGGATTACATGTAGTGTTCACTTCCCAAACCCTTCTCACCATCTGAAAGTATTTGTTCCCCTTAAAGTGTAGGATGATGGCTTGATTTTTAAAAAATCGTTTATTGCTAGCATTGTGCAAAGGGTGTCAACAGTGCCATGTAAGTTGGCGGATGTATGTATTTAAGGGATCTTATAATTAAACACAGTGGCACCTGCAGCCAGACACACGTTACACACGGTGTGTACCATTGGTAGTGGCGAGGAGGAGCCGTGCTTCGCTGCTCACGCACCACTATCCCATCATGGTGGGGGTGTTGGGGCCAAAATTGAGTGAGTGGCATTGTGATCTGGTGCACGAGGTTGGGGGCTGTCACAGTGCCACTCAGGTTTGCACCCGCAACCCCCATGCACCATGCCACAACACCACTCACTTATTTTTGGCCCTGCCATCCCCTTTCATGAAAGGAGAGTGGTGGGGACAAACCCAGAGCTGCGACCCCTGAACACTACATCACAATGCCTCTCCAAGTTTAGCCTGTGGCTCTTCCATCATGATGGAGGCCTGGTGGGGTCAAACCTGTGTTGGCAGGGGGTGGACAGCAGGTGGCTGACTCCTGAATTGTGGGGTCCCCCTGTCCAACAGCCCATATCCCCTCTCAGGGATGGGGAGTGGCACTGCACCTGTGCGTGCCAGGCTGGAAGGTGGGGCTGAGACTCAGTGAGTGAGGCTCTGGGATCAGTGGCTGCAGCGAGGATCTCTCCATAGGGATTGATGGTGCACACCGTATCAGAAATTTAGCGGGGTGGGGAGCGCCTGATTAAATAAAGTAGTCGTCTTTTGCTTTTTGAAATGGAACACTTCACTGTTCCTGTATGCTAAGGGAGGGAAAAGGCTGTCAGGAGTCATAATGTGCCTGGCTGTTTGAACACAAGAAACAGCAGCAAGCTGTTTCGAGTACTCGTCACCAGAAGAAATATTTCCTTACAGAAACTTTTGTAACCAGTGATCTGAATCATGTGCACCGAAAATAGTAGAAAATCTAAAGGAATTATGCCAGATTAATCTGCAAACCTCCACAAATATTGCTTTCTCTTTTATGGAGGAGGGGTGATGGAGTGTGAATACTTACATGCTGTTCTCTGCATAGGTTATGTATGTAAAGATATTTGAAGAACAAATGTTACAGTACATCATGAGAGCAACAACTACTGCATGGCCTTGTATCCAATATCTCTCACATTGTAATACATTTTAGTCTTTAGATCCTTCATTCAAGTAAACGTCAATTTTTATTTTATTTAAAAATAAACTACCCTGGAAACCCCAGCATGACTGAAAACAGTGAGAACTCTAAAAAGCATGGGCTCTATATATGTTATTTTAGGTTAAGTAACCTGAAGTTCATATAGGAAGGCCGTTTGTCACAGACTTTTCTAAAACAGCTAGAAATATTGTCTTACCTTTTTTGTGGCAGAAGAAAAATGGCTTTTTAAAATGATTTAACAGTCAGCCCAGTGAATATAAGGACAGTTCTCCAGTTCAGTGTTACTAAGGATGTTTAGGGGTTGTCTACACAAACAATAAGTTTATGGCAAGATAGGGTGAGAATCTACCCCACATTAGTCTGCCACAGACTAACTATGCATGTGCGTCCTGGTGACATGCATTAACAGTTTGATAGAGCATTTTGAGCTACTCTATTTCAAATGGTTTCAGAGTGGTAGCTGTGTTAGTCTGTATCAGTAAAAAGAACGAGGGGTACTTATGGCACCTTAGAGACTAACAAATTTATTGCGGCAGCGCTTTGAAATGCAAGTGTAGCCAAAGCCCGAGTTATCAACAGGCTTTGCTGCAAGGATAGGTTCCTGGGTTAATGTTTTTGTTGTATGGTGTGTGGTTGCTGGTGAGTATTTGCTTCAGGTTGGGGGCTTACAGACAGAAGCAAATGGCTCTACCCATATTCTTGAATTAGCTGCGGGACTGGAATTAAAGGTTGGATACTGGAAATTTTGATCAGCCATTGCCTCCTGTGCTTTGAGTTTGGAGCTCATTTCTCATATCTTCCACTTTTAAATTGCTGAGCTGGGCAAAATGGTTACCAATGTCAGCCATGAGAACAGCTGCCATGACATATCCTCAAAACACCAGCATTTTCAAACTGGTGGTAGAATTAAAAAATTGATTCCCACTGTTAGTGTCCCCAAAAAGACTACACTGTGTGGAGGTTAAGGGTGGATGGATGGATGTGTGTATGTGTTTTAGGAGCATGGAAACCAAGGGCCAAAATCTGGTCTCGCCAAAAAGAACTTCAGTTGTGCTCTTTGGGACTGGGATTCAGTCATAAAAGTAGTGTTGTAAGCATAAAATGTTAGAAATCTTTTTTTTTTCCAATTCAGAATGTTCTTATTGTTTTATAGTGCTCGTTAACATGAAAGGAGGTTAGCATTGATCTGAACCAACTATAATACATGGAAGCACTTTGCAAGCAGCTTGATATGGCTGTGCCAATGTGCTTCAATCCTAATTCTCAACATCTCTGCTAATACAAACCTTGGTCTCTTCTGAGACTGCTGCTGATGCCAAATCTATTTGGTAGTTTTCTAATGAGGTCAAATATCAACTAGTGAGTAAACAGAGAATGCAATATTCAGTTTGCTTGTGACCTTGAGTTCGACCCCTTTTCTCCCAAAGTGGACAGTCAATGTTTGCCCTGTTTAGCCCACATTATCTTTGCTGGTAGTTCATAAGGATGCTTAAGTGACTGCCACTGTAGTGATAGCATTGTGTTTAAACCACTAAAGAAAGAACTAAGGATGGTACCTCAGTTTCTCCTTTTAATTTTCCTTAACTGTGACTATAAAATTGTCACAGATGTATTTTCAAACGTTCACTTCATCTTCAGGCTTGTTTGAGGTAGCTACCATAGGTTTTGACTGACAATGCAATTTGCATCTTGAAGCATCACTGTAAGAACAATGAAATGAAAAGGTTACTTGCACAAAACTCACTTTTCCCTCTGGGCTGACTTTAGAAACTCATTGATGTCACTTCCTTCCTCAGTCAGCAAGTGAATTTTTGTTAATTCTCAAGACCAGCTGTCCATGCTGTCAACAGAAAGCTATTAAAATTCCTTTAAAGTGAATCAAAATAGCCTAAAAACAAATATACTAGAAAACAGGAAAGCATCAGTATTCAAAGTCCACAAACCTCAGAGCAAAATAGTGTTGATCCAACCAGAGATTTCAAACATTGTACTTTCCTAGCAACTTGTATATCATTAAGGAATGTTAAAACACATATTCCTTAATACTCTATTACCAAAAACCTTACTAGGTTAAAAAAAATAGCCCCAAGATTTAATTCCATTTCTCACAAAGATTATCTCAATAAACCTGGGAATGACTTACCGTAAGTCTCCCCTAAATGATGTTTCCTTTTTTCCTCTCGGAGCTAAAAAGTACCATTTACATCTACCAAACAAAAATACTACACCAACATGCAGGAAATAATTATCGTAAGAGTCATTTTATGGTAAAGCCTACAGTAGTATGTTATTTTCAGTTTTTTCTCCTTAGGATGAGGATCAATAGGGAAGATCATTTTTCTTATTAATAATACCTTGTGTTACATTAAAAAATTCATAATACTGTTACCCAGTCTTAAAAAAAATCTACATTTTGTACACTCTGTATGTCAGTACAAAGAAATTCTTATGAAAAGGGACACTATTTACATAACTATTCCTGGAAGAGGGAGTGCCTAATGTCACTCAACAGCAATCCCCTGGGCCAATTAAAGAGTGATACTGACAAGCTGCAAAGGGAGTCCCATCATTATTGGTCTAGAAAACCATGGCTGATATATGTAGAGCTAGATGTAGGTGAATGTGAAATTCTTGGTCATCCACAAAGGATGTGGAGTACCTCCTAGCAGAGAGAGTGTAATTAATCTAGCCACACTTCTGACTATTACTGTGTGGTAGCACTTTGCAAGATACATTTACTCTCTTTTGTCTCTTTTACCTGAAGGTTGAGACTAGGTTTGATTCTACAAAGATATGTGATTTTTGATAGAAGCACAGAAACTCCCACAATGGGATAAAGTAACCTCTATCCAGACTGGTATCTTGTCTCCAATAATACACTATAGAGAAGGTTCAGAGGAAGGTCAAAATAAGTAAATAAAACCATAATTCAACTAACCAATTTGTGTCCAGTTATTATGAGATGGAATTCTTCACGGCTGTGGCTGGGGAGTAACTTTTGCCATCTAACATGTAAATCAGCAGAATCGCAGAATAAAAATGATCATTGTGACGATACCTCCCATAAAGGTCTAAGGAAATATGCTTAGAATGTGTTTTATGCTACATATACCATGTAACATATCTCTGTAAAGGTTATGATCTACTGAATGTATTAATCCTATTTGCATGCATGTATCATTTTTGTATTCGATATTATGAATGTCTCTCTCTCTCACACACACACACACACACACACACACACACACAATCAATGTTAATTTAGCTAGTGTAACTGCAGATGTCAGTCTTATTCATGTATGTGGCTAAACTTTATCTAAATATTACTGATCTCTTCACCATAGTATCCTGCAGCAATGAAACCCACAGGTTAATTAAGATGATTCATAAAGCATATTTGCTGTTTAACCATTTGAAATTTGTCTTCATTTTAAACGTCTCGGAGTTTGTAATGTCTGATGTAATTAACAGGGTAGCATGATTGGCTTTCTGTCTATACCATTCATTTTATGACATCTTCACTACATCTTTCTTTCTCCTTTCCAAATGAAATAATATTTGTCTTTTTTCCTTGTATGGAAGCACCTTCTTTTCCCATTCACCCACCCAATGGATGTTTTCCTTTACAATAAAACATCTACCTTTGAAATCATATCACCAAAATTCAGTGTGGTGGCCAAGATGAGACTATATCGTTGACTTAACTGGGGCTTTCCAGATTTGTAATGGGGGAGAATACTCTTCCAAGCAAGGCTTACCTGAGTTTGCTGAACTGGAACCAAGCTTTGGAGGTTCTAGTTTAGCAGACTTCAACATCACGTCAGAGCATACATCCCAAAAGAGCGTATGTTCTAAGAGGACACCATGGAGCATGGTAGGCAGGAAATAGCTGGCTAAGAATCCTGCACTCAATTCTCTATCTCCAAAGTGCAGGAAGAAGGATGGATATTTCCCTCTGTGGCTAGCCCTTCTGTCCCAGATTATGGACCCAACTGTATTGGCATGATAGTGCGATATTGTGTATGACATAGTGTGCTGGTATAAACTACCATCCCATTACAATATAACAATTGCCAGGGAGCTAGGCAAAAAAAAAAAGGCAAATAGTAAATTCACTAAAAATGCATTTTTCAGAGCACTGAAACCATTCGGGAATCAGGGTGTAATTTGGCAAACCGTTTTGTCAGGAAAAGAAATTTCAAAAATGTTGAAATATCATTTCAAGTCAATATTTTGTATAGGAAATGTTGTTTCAAAAAATTTTGTTCAACCCTAATAACATCTTTTCAGTTTTTTTTAATTGGACGAGAAAAACAAAAAAATCAATTTTGGTTCTAACCTAACCCAAATTTTCTGTCTGATATATATATTTTTGTTTAGCCATTGAACTGAAAAATCAATTGTTTATTCAACTCTAATTGCCTGTAGGTCTTTCTTACAAAGATGGGTGCAAAAGTGGCCATCTCCCATTCCTCTTATGCTTTTAAGGTTAAATTGAATATTATTATGAACAGGTTAGCTACCTAATATTTTTACTTCCCACCAAATTCTGATAACTATGTTCCTGGTGCATTAGTGCAATCTCGGTTCCATAGTTTCATCACCACCTTTTAATAATTTTTTGATACTCCGAGTGACTGACAGAGCCAGTCACTTCCATTGACTTCAAATGTTAGTTGAGGATAAGCGTTTTCCCCGTCTTCCTGTGTGATGAAGATCAATTAAAATAAATTACTTAGCTGCGCTGCAATTTCCTTCTTTCTTTATTTGCCTCATTATGCCTTGGTGGTTTAATGATTCTGATCTCTTTATACTTTATTTCATATTATTAGTCTTGATATTTTTGGTTGGCTATCCATCAAATTCCCCCTTAGTGCTCTCAATCTCTAGTTTAAATGTTACAGACATTTGCTTCATTCTATTAGTGTTATCACTTTGGCTGGATTTCTTTTTTAAAGATCCTTTTTTAGCCTCTGTGTACACTGTTCGTTATCATATTGTGTGTTCTGTTTTCCTTGACTGCCTCATTTTTGTTGTTACATACAAGATAATTTTATGCACTAAAATAAGTTACAGCTAATTATTTATGTTTCTTTTTTCTTTCAGTGTCTGGAGAAAAATTACAACAGATAATTAATCAGGTATTGTGCCATTTTTACACACTTTTTTATTACTCTATATTTTTTATGTACTCTTGGAAAATTTTAGCAAGTTTGAAAGTGAGAAACTTATAGGAAAGGCTAAAGTTAAACATAAGACAGGCAGATAGTGTGAGGTCCCCCCATCCTGCCCTACAGTTCTGCCTATTCACTTGAGTTTAGGATTGTAACACTTCTTTCTGTCTGAGGCAATGGCCTGTATCTTGAGCAATTAAGTGTGCCAGTTTGTCATCTTGCTCTGTGATAAGGACAAAGCCAGCAGGCAGTTTGTCTGCTAGGACCAGGTCTGAGAATGCCTAACTGCTGCCTTTGTATAAATGATCGTTGCACCTATTTGAGAGAACAACTTTCTAAAAGTTGGTATGAAACATCTATGTTGTTGTATTACTGCACCATGTGCAAATGATAAATAGTGCATTGCTATGTGAAGTTTGGGGTGGGGGGTTAATTACAACTGCAAGTTTTCACTACTGCTTTGCTAAACTGTGACATTGCTTGTGACATTGTCATACTTGGAGTCCAACGGCTGAGCTATAAAGTAAACTAGTTTTTGATTCTGCTTTTTATTACTGCACCAATTAGGGGAAAATACTGTTTGCAAAGATAACATTTTAATATTTTATTTACTATTTCTGTGTCAGAAGGAATGGGTACATAAATGAAGGTCAATACTAGCAATTCCGAGTGTAGGAACTTGCATATGTTTGAAAATTATACAGAAGTGGAATTGTTTTAGCCAATGAAAGGCCAGGAGAGCTGTAGTTACTTGTTTAGAGCTGGTTGGGAATTTTTCAACAAATCATTTTCCATCAAAAAAAGCTGATTTGTCTAAACTGAAACTGTTCGCAAAACAGATTTAGGTTTGATGAATTTCCAGACCCCGTCACTCCCCACCCCCCAAATATGTCAAGAAAATAGCTTTGAAATTATCAAAAAAAAAAGTTTTCACATTTTTTAAATGAAAATTCGGTTTTCTGGTTCAAATTGACTGTTTGGGGGGGGTTGTTTTGGTTTTTTTTAATTTAAGCCAATTAGACTTGTTTTTAAAAGGTTGAAATAAAAACAGCATTTTTCGAAATTATTGAAACAAAATGTTTTGGCTGACGTGAGATGAGAAAAAAATCAGTCGTTTTGGTGCATAAATGTTTTTGAGAGTTTGAATTTTTGTGCGAATTCAAGACGGAAAAATTTCAAACTCTTGAAAATATTTACAGGATGGGAAAACCCTTTCTTGCCCAGCTGTATACATATTCTAAGCAGTACACTTTTTCTGAACAATGAAAGGATTTATTTTGCTTAATGATTATACTGTTTTTCCTAAATAACTGCAAAGTATGTAAATCCCTGTACTCTGACTTATTGACTGAAAGGTATAGCCTGTGGTTTGACTACACTCACGGTTCATTCTTTAAAATGTTCAAAAGATCAAATAACTGAACTTAAGCAGACATATTGTCTAAAATAAAAACAGTATAGTACAAAAAGGAGATATACAGATCCACCCTTCTTCTGGGAAGCAATTCTTATCCCATAGCATGTTCGCTTTACACAGAAGCTGTGCTTTGAAAATACTCATTTAAAAAGTTACAGAACTCTCAATCTGTCACTAAAATCCAACCCACCAGTTCATAACAGTTTCTTAACTTGTTGTTTTGTTCTGTACTTTTCTTCTCTCTCTTTTGGATCCTGCATTCTAAACCTGTACTAGGACATAGAACGAATATATCTTTCCTTTGACAAGTTCTCTATTAGCTAATGCCAAATCTGACTTCAGCTTTGCAAAGTGTAAGCAGAAATGTGGGAAGAGCATAATATATTCAGTTAGCATAACTTGGCCAACACTTATGTATAAAATGAATATTACATTAGTAATGTGTTCAGAATACACATTAATGTGGTGTAAACTATGTTCAACATATATGTAGTGGCTAATAAACGGAATACTATTATTCAATCAGAGCACAGAATAACGTGCATAATCATTGCACTTTTGAATGATTACTTTATAATTTTTTTAAATCTGTGTACTCTGGCTGCAGTCCTAAAACTAAGCATCTATTTGCATGGATACCTCAATTCTACCTACACTCCATGCCCAGTCACCCAATGTAACCCCTGATATTAATTTTAAAAGGGATTGTGCTAAGTACGACTCAGCTTTTTAGGGGGGGCAATTAAGAGGATATTACTGAATAGAAAATGGATCAGCAGCTGTGGTGGCCACATTTGATGGCGGTGTATGGCAGGAAAAACCTGCCCGCAACAGTCAGTTGGAGCCAAGGAGTGTGTAGCAGCCAGTCAGCATGCCAGGGTAAAACTAAACACACCTAGTTCCTTCAGCCTTTGCTCCTATGGCTTACGTTCCATTCCCTTGATCATCTTTGTTGCTCACCACTGGATCCTTTCCAGTTTCTGTACATCCTTTCTATACGTTGGTGACTAAAACTGGACACTACTCCAGCTGAGGCCTAACCAGTGCTGAGTAGAGCAGTACTATCACCTCCCGTGAGTTGCATGGTATGGCTCTGTTAATGCTAGGGTGACCAGACAGCAAATGTGAAAAATTGGGACGGGACGTGGGGAGGGAGGAAGGTAATAGGAGCTTATATAAGAAAAAGACTCAAAAATCAGGACTCTCCCTATAAAATTGGGACATCTGGTCACCCTAGTTAATGCAACCCAAAATTGCATTTGCTTTATTTTATTTTTTGTTTTTTTGGGTTTTTTTGCAACAGCATCACATTGCTGACTCATGTTGAGGTTGTGATCCACAAGTCCTAGATCCTTCTCAGCAGTGCTGCCGCCAAGCCAGCTAACCCCCATTCTGTGTGAAATTGGTTTTTCTTCCCTAAATGTAGCACCTTACCAGGGCCAGCTCCAGAGCCCAGCGGGGCAAGCACCCGCCTGGGGCGGCCCTTTCCCGGGGGGGCGGCAGGCTGGGCCGGCGGACCTGCCGCAGTCATGCCTGCGGGAGGTCCACCGGAGCCCCGGGAGCAGCGGACCTGCCGCAGGCATGACTGCGGAGGGGGCGCTCGGCCGGCGGCTCCAGTGGACCTCCCGCTGGCATGACTGCGGACGGTTCGCTGGTCCCGCGGCTCGGCTGGACCTCCCGCAGGCATGCCTGCGGCAGCTCAACCGGAGCCGCCGGACCTGCGAACCGTCCGGAGGTCCAGCCGAGCCGCGCGACCAGCGGACCCTCCGCAGTCATGCCTGCGGGAGGTCCGCTGCTCCCGCGGCTCCGGGGCGCCTCTCGCGCATGACTGCTTGGGGCGGCCAAATTTGTAGAGCCGCCCCTGCACCTTACATTTGTCTGTCTTTAATTTCATTTTGTAGTCTATAGCCCAGTTATCCAATTTATCAAGATCCCTTTGAATTTTAGCTCTGTTCTCCAAAGTGTTTGGAGTAGGTGTGTGTCATCTGGACATTTGATCAATATGCTCTCTAGTCCTACATCCAGGTCATTAATAAAGATGTTAAATAACAATGAACCCAGAATAGATCCCTGTGGAACCCCACTTGAGACCTCCTTCCAGTCTGACATCATTCCATTAATAGTTACTCTTTGTTTGTGGTTGTTTAATCAAGTATGTATCCACTTAATGGTAGTTCTGCCACTAATGGAGCTGCTGGTGTCCTGTTCTATATTAATTCCCTTTGAAGATTTCCAAGAATAAACTGGAGAAGATTCATTTTGAATTTACAATCTTATTTTTAACCCTCTGAAAAAATGTAGACTATCAGCATGAATGTGGTTTGATTCAAAGTGTCACTTTGATTTTAAAAAGGTTAAAATGGAATGGATTCTGATGGCAGAAAGATTGTTTGTTTCCAGTACAGTGTAAAAGGTTTCACATGCATGGTGATGTAAATTGGTGCATTTCTCTTGAAGTCAATGCAGCAATAGTAATTTAAACTGGCTGAGGATCTGGCCCAGAACTTTTAGTGAGGAAGAACTGATTCTGTGGAATGTTAATGTGTGATGGAATTAAATTAGAATCCATGAGGGACAAGTATGTGAAATGGGGGGTTCATAACAAGGCCAGGATGATTGAAGAGCAGACAAGAGTGGGGAATAAGGTCAAAAAGCTACAAAGCTGCTTCCTCCTTCAGTGAGCCCTTGCTTGGTTAAATTCTGACTGAACAATGATGAATTTTCGATAGCTAGGTCCAAATGCTAACCACACTTACACCCTGAGAAGTCCATTGCAATCAACCCCAGTCATGCATTTCTACATCGTCATTAGCTCTTTCTAGTTTTTAAGCAAATTTTGGTGATATATATATAAATGTAAAATCAAGGCATCATCCTCCATGAGACAAAATATTTGTCTACAGTTTGCCACCTTCACTGACTCTTGTTCCTCTTGATCTTTAGCCAGCTGCTGGCTTTCTCAGCCACCTCCTTTTCTCCATATTTTTTTTGTTTTTTTAACATTGCCACTTCCAAGATCCTTCCACAGCAGTGAGTCACCCATAAATATTTTGCTTTCTGCTTTTGTGTACCCTACTCTACACTACCTCAGCAACCTTAACTTGTATCCTGGTGTCTGTGTACAGCCCCAGAAGCCAAGATGTGTGTTAAGTACCACTGGGGAAAAGGAAAGGAGACTGTTACCTGAAATTGGGCCAACTAGTAAGCTTAGGGAAGACTAGTGACCCACCAGAGTTTGGCAGAAAGCAGCACATTTATTATACTGATAGCTAAGCTCAAAAGAAGAGGGCGGGTGGAGGGGTGTCACACTCAGACTCGCATACTCCCAGGACAGGCACAGCACTGGAGATGTCAGGATCCTTTAAGGTAAGTGTCCCACAGCGCAGCGATGGATGGCGCAATGAAGGTAAGTCTTCCTGAGGCACGATGGAATGCAATGCGGCGAACCACTGGGCAGGCAGTCCGGGTGAAGGGCCTTCACGGGAGGTACAAGCTTGTGAGTGCACTCCTGAGCACATGGCCCCTTCCCCTTTTAAGGACCTGCTCCTCATGGCCTGCGACTAGAGATGACTTGGAGGTGTCTGGTTGGTCACACTCCACCTCGATCAGTGTCCATGCATTGGGTGTGTGTGTGATGCCTAATTAGAGTCCCAGATACCTTGTCTACCTGAGAGCTCTTCTGATCTTCCAGCTCTTCAAGCAGCCCATTCATCCCACAAGCATTCCAGGAGGGAGGGGGAAAGACACTTCACAGGTATTCAAAGAGAGAGAGGAGACAAAAGAGTGGGGAAAAGTGTAACAGACCTTTTGAGCATACAGGTTATACATAGCATACAAATCACTGCTGCTCCTACAACACTCTGCCCCTTGATCTATGATCATTACAGTAGTTGTTGTTGTTCTAGGGCACAGGTGATCTGTTGCAGGCAAACCAAACAACCATAACCAGGTGAATATAACTAAAACCATTACAATTGACTAAACACCAGATATAACATAAACACAAATGCAAACAATCACAATCATAATAATGGGGAATACAATAAAACCATCACCATTACAATAATTGGGTACATTGACAAACAAAATGAGGCCAAGTTTGATGCTGCAATAGCCATCAACAATAAAAGTCAACCCTAACCCTTAAGTACACATGAGAAATAAGATTTGTAGGAGTACCACAGTTGTTATGCAAGATTAAACTGATTTGGAAGGTACATAGTAACAGAGAACTTGGTGAAATTGCTGATACTTAAACTAACATTTAATTGTAGTTTATGGGGGCCCATGAGCTACTCTACCCATCCGGCAGGTAGTATAGACGTACCCTTAGTGTTAGGATGAATTTCTAGGTGTAACACTGCATATAGCCAGAGATGTGTTTGGGCTCCTTGCCAGCCTGGGTTCCTATACAATCTTATTTATCTTTTTTTACATTTTTTTTATTTAAAGATAGTCATCCAACTTTAGTGTGATTGACAGAAAATGTATATGCGTTGAGACCTCTAGAGAGCTTATTCTCTTTCAAAGCAATTGGGGGGAAGTGGAATTTGTCATTGCAGAATTTATATCAATATTCTTCATTTGTACCTAGTTTTCATTTGAACCTCTTAGTGCTATTTCTAAAAGAACAGAATGTCTTGTTTCTGCAGATAGATAAGTGTGTTTACCTGCAGATAAGAATGGAATGGTCTCTGTTGACCAGGAAAAGATCCCTGTGGAACCTACCACATCCTCAGCTAATGTGGAAAATATCGCTGTGTTCATAGAGCTGCTGCATTACATTATGTGCCTCTCTTCTCAAAAGAGCTTCTTCCTTCCCCTCATTTTATATACTTTTGCTTTTTTGTTGCTCTAATGTTCACAGCCTAAAATATGCTCTTAGAAAGACTGATGAAGATGATTTAGGACCTGATTCAAATCCCACATGGCTACAATTAGGCTGTTTTACCATACTTTATACATTATGGGCCCAGTTTTTAAACACAGGTGCCCTAATAGGACATCCAAATCCCACATGTGGACATTCAGAACATCACTTAGGTGCATTTATTGTCAATGTAGACAGAGAAGAGCCTGTCTGAGTGCCGAAATCTGGGGTTTGGATGTATTGTTAAGATGTTAATATTTAGAAATTAGGCTCTGTTTTTAAATTTATTTGATATTGATACAGTTATGAAATGTTATATATTGAATTATCTAGTTTTTTTCTAAAATACCAGATGGACTAAAGTGTGGCTGTGAAAAATAGCTAGCTGCTTTTAAAGTAAAATGGGATAAAAAATACCTGCCTGCTTTGAGTTATGAACATGCAAGACAAAGAGACAACACTTATTTTTGTTTTGGGGTTTGTTTGTTTTTATTTTTCCTAAAATGACCAGTATTGTAAAGGTTATTTCTTAACCCTACCTGAGACTAAATGACTTCCAGAAATACATTTATCAACAAATGGGAGCCATCCGTAGCTTAAAGCACAAAGGCAAGTAAAATTATCTAAACAGAAAAAAGAGAGATTACATATTAATCTCATCTGTTTAGCTCAAATAAAAGATTAATGTGTAACATACTAAACTTCCTGACTCAAGATTGCCTAAAAACTTATGCTTTCCTAAGATCTAAGGTCCTTATATACATATAATAGGGGTGTGTGCTGTATGCCAACTACTGCATTGTAGACATGCAAATATTTTTGCTTGCCTAGAGCACTAGAGTCATCTCTATAGTATTTTCCATAATGAAACTCAAATCATCCTCTTATCTGGTGTCAAAATTTCATTTGATGTTGCTTAGGCTACTTTCCTCTGCTTATGGATTTTAGCCTTGTATAGAGATAAGAGTGCAAGTTTGATAAACAACGCTGGTCAAATATATTGACCTACTAGTGAGTCTGAAATGAAAATGCAACAAGCTAAAATCATACACCGAACTGATGGGACTCTTTTGCACTGATTTAGATGTGGTTTACTGGATAGTGATGTATGCTGGTGGCGTGAGAATCACAATGGTAATTTGACATATAGTGATCATATGCAAAAGCTTGCTGGTTGTATTGGATTAGCGGATCAGGTTTGCTGTGAGCCAGTATCTGTATTTCGGATAATGAGCATAGAGAAATATGAGGGAGAATACTGCTGATACTGAAATAGCTGTTTTGTTTTTTTGTAAAATTGCGACGTTTGTCAGAAATACCACTTCCTATTAGTTGGCAGCATCCTGATATCAGAAAACTCTGGCCAAGTAATACAAATGTTACAGAAATAGTTTTGAACCTCTTGTAACATACTTAGTCAGAATTGTATTTGCTACATTGTATTTTGACAATATATAGATTTTATAGAATATCAGGGTTGCAAGGGACCTCAGGAGGTCATCTAGTCCAATCCCCTGCTCAAAGCAGGACAAATCCCCAGACAGATTTTTACCCCAGTTCCCTAAATGGCCCCCTCAAGGATTGAATTTACATCCCTGGGTTTAGCAAGCCAAATATGATGATATTACACACACAAAAACTATGTTAAAAAGAAATTAAGGATGCAAAGTCAAGCACTCATTTAGGAAATGCCAGAATTAAGGTTGCTCCGGCAAATGCATTATGATAAAGTCTTTAATTACATGATCACATACTATTGTTTCCATAGTATCCCTACCTCATTCAATGCACAGAACAGATGGTGCTCACTTAATGAGCAGCTATTCATTATTTTGTTTTCTACTCATTGTTTAAGGTGTGCTCCCATACCTTATTTCCTGCACTCCGTTCAAACCCTGCTCTGAAGACAGAGTTATTAATTTCCTCATGGGTTTTTTTTATGGTGCTTGTCACTATGGAAACTGAGTGCTTCACAAATGAATTTATCTTCACCTCTGTAAAATGGGGAACTGAAGTACAGAGAAATTGAGGTTCAACGTATCCACTAATTCTGGGTGCCCAATTTGAGATGCCTGGGATCTACGTTTTCAGAGTGCTTTTCATTATATAGCATTTTATGCATTCAAAGTGCAGCTCCCATTGACTTCAGTCGCAGGTGTGAGTGCCCAGCACATCTGCAAATCAGACCCCAGGGTCTGAAGTTGGGCACCAAGAAAATGAAAACAAAGTTAGTGACCACCTGCTCAGCCCCAGGCAGATGCATGCTATAGTGGATGGAATCTTTGTGGAATTTAGCTGTTAAACTCTAGCAAGTTTCCTTTGAGCATATGCGAACTGCAGTTTTTCAGAGGCTTATAATTTGGTCAAATTTGGGTGGATTTTCACAGAGACAGCAAAATGTGCATCCTTGACCCAAAGACCACCTCCTTTCCAAATTTCAAGTCACTGCTCCAAAGTATGGGGGTGCTAGAGCTTTTCAAACACAAGATTGCCAGAATTTTTTAACATGGGCAAAACAGTGTATTTTAGCCTCTTTCTCAGAAGTGTCTGAACAGTTTTGGTTGAAATTATTCAACATTCACCCTGAGGCACACACCTAGCATGGAAAATATCAGCCCAAATGTTTAGTCTGGTGAAGTTATAAGCAACTGCAAACAGGATCTTATAATGGGAAGTATCGGGCAACCTTATCAGTGTTGTAAATAAATATATCAAGCACTATCTACTCCTCACCCCCATGCCCATTTTGTTGCTGCTCTGCTTTGTTTTTCTCAGGAACCTGAAACAGATACCAATGGGGGTTCCAGCATCTGAATTACCATGCTAAAGTAACAGAAAATTCAAACTACCTTCCCTTGTAACTGTGCAAAGGTGTCTCCATCCCACACCCCAAATATATCTTTGACAAATCTTTTTGAATGTGTACTTGGTGTTGTTTAATATTCATTTAAGTCCTCTTCCATTTACAGAATAGGAACAGTCCAAGCAACAGGAGAACAAATTTACTTAGACTAGATGCCTCAGCTCTGATCTAGAGGACAATCTCTAGAGATGAGAGAGGAGATTTCACGTGTTGATTCGTTGATATTGGTGCTTCTGCTGAGGAGTGCCCACAAAGATACCAATTAATATATATTATAATGGAGGATTCTGTAATATTGCTACCTAGTTCCTACAGTGTTATCTCCTTACTGCCACTGTAGTATCTGAGTGCTGTACTAATGAAAACAACACTGCTGTGAGGTATGCATCATCCCCATTTTATAGCTGTGGCAAAGGTGGGAATTAAACCCAGAGCTTGAGTACCAGTCTTAGCCACAAACCATCTTTCCTCCCTCTGGATTGAAACCACTAGCTCGTTTTATGCAGACCCCTGGAAGCTGTCGAATGGTAAGAGCATTTCCACAACGCGTCCCTGTGCCAGGTTAGAAGAAGTGACCTAGACAAGAAAGGCACGGCATCCTGTTTCAAGTCCCTTCCACTTGGTGTCTGGCCACAGAAATGTGAAACAAAAATGTTCCTCTCTAAAACACAGTTTGATACATTGGTGGCTATTCCCCTTTGAATTTGTAAGCAGAGATTTTTGGAAAAATTAGGATTCCAGAGAAGACTGGCAGAAAGAGAGCGTCACTAACAAGTGCCTGAGAGGTATAACCAGAGGGGATGAGAAGGGCTGACCAGGGAGGTGTCAGGACATGTGTGGGCTTGGTGAGGCTTGAGAGAAGAGTACCACCAGTTCCCCTTCACAGAATATCAGGGTTGGAAGGGACCTCAAGAGGTCATCTAGTCCAACCCCCTGGTCAAAGCAGGACCAATCCCCAGACAGATTTTTACCCCAGATCCCTAAATAGCCCCCTCAAGGATTGAACTCTCAATCCTGGGTTTAGTAGGCCAGTGTGCAAACCACTGAGCTATCCCACCCCCCTTCCTGTCAGTGCAGCCCTTGATTTATATATAGAATGCATGAGCCAGTAGTTTTCATCCTGCTCTCATCAGAGACTTACCCTTAATAAACTGTAAGTCAGTGAAGTTAATAAGATACCAAAAAGAGTAGCAATCTTTTACCTTACATCTGTGACCAACTCTTTGTAGGTTAGTCAGTCTCTTTCAAGAGCTGTTACAGGGATTTGTTTAAGCTCACTAACACTAGACTGCAGAATTTCTATGTGAGGAATGTGTATGTTTATTTATTGGGTCTGTTGTAAAATTGTTCTCTGACCATGGCCAGTTATTCTTGGCAAATATTTTCCTGGTACCAAAAGACTGTGAATAGCCACTACTCTTAGCAGGCTTATAGAACTTATTTCTATGTATCTATAATAGCAGTGGCTTCAGTCTGATATGCTGGAGGAAGGTGCCATGCAAGCCCTCCACATACCGCTGCTAATGCATATTAATTCTGACCTCGGCTATCACAATCCTGACCTTTTCTGAGGAGAGACTTCTAATTGTGCCAAATTATGTGGTCATTTCATGATTTAAATCAATGAAGACTGAGAAAAAGCTACCAAACTAATTTTTACCTATGACCTACATCAGGATTAGAACCCAGGCAAAAAAGAGCGTGCAATAACTCAGTGACCTACCAGTCCCCGCCCTGTCCCCCCATTGGAAGCATTCTGGAGAGTCCTTGTATATACATTTTTTCAGCCCTTACTAAGCTTTCATAGCGTTTGAGATTATCTTGGATTGAAACTCTCAATTGAAACAATAAGTTTATGACCCATGCATCAGCTCCATCTGTTAGTTTTCCAAACTCACATTATACTGTAGCTCCTACTTCTATCGTGTCACTGATCTTTTCCCTGTAATAACTAAACTTCTATGCATATGCACTACCTAACGTGATTTCTTTTTTCTAAGTCCCTGATACAACTCTGCAGGAGTCTTGAGCTTGGTGAACACAAGCCTCCTTAGAAATAGAGCTGATCGGAAAACGCAAACAAATTTTCAATATTTTCTGATTTTTATCAGTTTCATTTTGAGAGATGTTTTCTAGCCAACTCTGATCATAAGTGGTGCAATGTAGTGTTGGATGCACAAAAACAACTGATGAAGTATTTACTGGCTGTTCAGAGATATAGCACCAGTAGATTGTCCCCTTCTCTTGGTCAGAGATATGGGCTAACTCAACCCTATGATAAGCAGATACAGGTACCGCAGACCTACAGTAAAATTTACTCCCAGGTTACTCATGCAGTCAGCTCAAGCTGATGATGAAAGAACATTTGAGAAGGAGAGTGTGATGGTGTACGAGATGATACTGTAGCTAAATTTTGACAACCAAAAACCACTTCACTGACCCCGGAATTGTAGTTATTTAGCACTGCAGAAGAACACTACACAACAGTTTCTTTCCCCCTCTGTCTCAGATCCACTCTTTCTGTCGAGCTCTTAATTTTACTATTCCTGTTAATAGAGCAAGATCCAGCACTAAAATATTTGAGGCATAATGGTGTCTGTATTTACAGCTCATTACATTTTTGAAAATCAGGCCCTAGAATATCACCCTTCCCAAGACATCATTATATTTTTTGCATGGCAGGATGCTATAATTGAGAACAGTCGAGATGGGATCCTCCTAGTGTGTTCTATAACTACCACATCACATAATTGGATGAATTTTAGCCATTCTTAGCATTAGTCTTTCTATCTTTTCCACCCAGTGGTTTGTGAAGGCACTGAGAGGAAGGACAGCATCATGTGCCTGAATGTGGGTCTTTGCAGCTTATTGCTACTACAGTAAGGAGAAACCATTTTGTGAATGAGTGAGGAGTGGGGTATTTAAAAGAATAAAAAGATGAGGACAAACTACATGCACCAATCCAGCCACCCCCAAAATTCCTTTTGTTCAGCACATTCACTGAATGGCAGGTAGCCAAATACCTTACTGTGACCATGTTAAAATCCTTCCCTTTGTATTTAGTTAAGCTATTTTTAAAATCTCTCTCTCTGTCTGGTTAGCGAAAGGGAAACAAGGGTTAGATCTACTGTTATGCGTTACCACCGAAATCAGACATATGGCCACTCCACAACTTCCTTTCAAATGTGTCAAATAACACAAGTGAGTAATGAGAGAAAATGCGCAGGAGGCAACATTTCAATTAACTGTAATTGTCAGATAAGTTGCACACAACCTGTAGCACAAGTTGTCAAAACATCTCAACAAGAGACTCTCTGCTCTCCACAGTGATTTTAGAACTCATTTCTTTTCGCATTTTATTAGAGTCCACGGTTTGTTTTTTTGACCATCCAGGAACAGTGAAGCAGTAGCTCTCATGTCTGTAGGGAGATACCAGACTTCTGAAAACATTGTAGCTAGTGACTAATCTGGGGATTATCTGCTTGCTGACTATTGTTGGCAGGTTTTTAAAGTAGTGTTTTAAAAAATTATGATTGCACCCAAAGGTTGTGTTTTATAAATGCAGATAATGGCCAAGATTGTCAACAGTGGCCAGTGATTTGAGGTCTCTCACTTTTTGGGTGCCCAGTTCAAGGCACACTGACAGAGCATGATCTGCCGAGGGTGGGTGCTCAGCATTTTCTGTGGCGGATGCTCACATCTTTAAGGCGAGTGTCTGGGCACCCAAACATTTAAGCATTCAAAATCACTGGTTGCTTTTGAAAAACTTGATCATAATGTTCTGGCTTCAAAAAGCCCAGGAAAGATTTTCACTCCAGGAATGAATTATTTCCTTCCTGACAGAGAAATGGGTGGACAAAAACTTTAGACTATTCTTTCCCAATCTACTTCTATTTGGAATATGTACATAGTTCCTGTTGTTTCATTGTAAACAAATGAATATCAAACAAAAAAAGCAGCAGCAAAACTTGCCACTTTCTGGACTTCTGGGAGCTGCAATGTTGTGACCTCCAGCTAGCTAATGGTTTCTCACACAAACACTATCCCATTTCACATGGATCTAACTCTGCCCCAAAAACATAAAAATTCTTTCAGAGCATGTGGCTGGACTGTCATTCAGTCAATGCTCCCAGCCCCATGAGAGCCACAATAGCTAGATTTGCCAGTGTTGCATGGGTAATATTATCGTATTATTATTAATCATGTATACTACAGTAGTACCTAAGGGCAAACCAACAGGGGACCCTATTGTGCTAGGTGCTGTACAAACACAGAGAAGTGAATGGTCCCTGCCCCAAAGAGCTTACAATCGAATTAGACACGACAAACACGTTGTGGATGAAGGAGTATAACACACATGTAGAGTGAACAATGTGATGGCTGCAAATTTCATGTTAGTTTCACAATTTTTTTTTAAAGATAGGTTTAGTTAGATGGGGATAAGCTACGTGGAAAGAAAAAGGAAGGGAGATGAGAGGGACAGGGTAGGGGAGAGGAGGGTAAGAGGAGCACATGTGGCATGAAGCTCTTTCACTTATACTACTATTTTGCAATTTTAAAAAAAGCATTTGATGTAACTTCTCTCTTAAGCACAGTTCATCCAATTGAAAAGCATCTATTGTTCTCACCCATTAACCCAGCTCATTACTCAGTTATGCATACATGCTGTCAAGGCTGAATCCCAACTCTGGCACTTTGAGTACAGAAGGTGGGAGCCCGCAAGGATTTTAAAAACTAATTCTTGCCACTCCAGGCTTGTATTAAACTCCCAAGGTTATAGCTTTTCTCTGACCTTGGCTTGGTAAACACTGCCACCACCCAAATGCAAAAAAACTCCTTGGACACAGGAAGGCGCACTTGGGAATTCCTCCCTGTGGGGTACCGTCAAGCCCTTTCACCCCACCCTCTGGGAAAGAGCTGAGAGAGAAAACAAAGGAAATTAGCTGTTTCTACGAGCTAATCAAACAACAAGCACAAACCTCTTAGGACACCAAAAATCCAATCCCATTCTTAAAAAAGGTACATTTTATTAAAAACAAAAAGGAAAAAAATACATCTGGAATTTAGGCTTTTGCTAGATTTTAAAAGAGCAATTCCAAAAATTAAGCACCCAAAATGGCTTTCTTGGGGGTTCAGCTTAAAGGTTACAAGCAAACAAAAGCATCTGGGATTAGCACAGAGGAGTCCATTAGCCATAAGAAATAAACAGAAATAACCCTAATCGTGTCTTTTTAAACATTCCTAATCTACTTACACATTTGGGAGTTCCAGATAGGTAGTTTTAGGTATGATCTGATGACTTATGATCATACGTGGCTTAAAGCTGCTTACAGCATTGCTGCTGCTGTGTCTCCGTTCTCTGGAGAACAATCACAGACACAAAGAGAAAGCTGCTTTCCCAATTTAAAAAAGTTCTAGCCTTCCCATTGGCTCTTTTGATCAGGTGCCCCTTTTTTTACCTGGGGAACTTTGTTAACCCTTTATACATAAAGCAAGCAGAGAACAGTGACCAAGAGGGACTTTATAGCTTACTGTCTGGCTGGGTGTTCATAAAAGGGAGCTTCCCTCCCCCCGCCCCCCACTTCATTTATCACACACGCAGAGGTTGTTAATCTCTTCTGTGAGTTCCAGGGGAGAGTTTCTTGAGAATTAGATGCTTAACTGCCATTTGTGCCTTTAAAAATCACCCACACTCAATTCCCATTCTTAAATATAGTTTATAGCAGGGAGAGTCAATTATTTTTGTCAAGGTCCAATTTTCTTGGCCCAGGTATAGTCAAGGTCCAGACTCCAGAGAAAATAATAAAAAATAAATGACAATAATGATAATAAATAAATAAAAAGATTTTGGGGTCCTTTCAAAAGCATCTGGCAGTCCAGATTTGGCCAACGGTCTGCCTGTTGACTACCCTGAGTTTATAGCAACAAACACTGCAACCACTTCATTATTCAGGATGCTTACAGTACTAATTATTGACCTCTACAATATAATCCACTATGGAACACAACAGGAAAAGAAAATCAAATTCACAAAGCATTAAAAAGAAGCTTACATATTTACACAATCCTTTTCTTGTTCTCGGAACTTCCAATGTCATCATTTTCCCCCACGTCTTTGTTCACCGCCATATCTGTTTGGAGCCTTTTTCTTCTTCTCAGCTTGCTAAGAGGGGACCACTTTCAAGTGACTCCTGCTGCATGTAAGAAGTTGTTCTTGTGAAGTGTTATCTGAGGCTCCTCCAAATGGCTCAGCCCATCCTGCTCCAATGGAGTATTCACTCCTGTCACAAACACTTCAGCATTGGTCCCTACATTTGTGTTCTCAATTTCTGAGGTAACCAGGTTGAAATCCTGTCCTCTTCTTGTAGTGCCTTTGAGTGTCCTCAAGGATAACTTTGATCTTGGTTCTGGGTCCCAAATGGACCATTTCTTGAGTCAGAACTGAATAGAGTCCATAGCAAGGTTGTAGTCAGGACCTCAGGAAGTCTATCCTTTCTCTCGATTTGATGGAAACAAGCCAGCTCTCCAGTTGTAAAAAGTTTCCCCATATGATCTTCCATCATACTACTTAAAACTCTTATACTTTATCTAAGGGTATTCAAATTTGCTCTGTCAAACATATTTTTGTATATGTATGTCCAAATGATCCAAATTCCTTTGTTCCTCTTCCAAAGCATTAGGCCCTCAGCTGCTGATCAAATACGAGGAGTCATGAGATACCTTGATTTCTCTCTTTATTATGTTTTGAAAACACCGAAATTATCGGGTACTGTTAGTCAGTCAGACTCTATCTTAGGCAAAAGCATAAGCAAGAACATCAATAACCATACTGCGCATTGGAGATACCCTCTCCCCCAAGATGTTAGTCCTCTCACTGCCTTAGTGGGGACACTCCTTTCACCAAAAGCACCATATTTTTTATGTTTCTGTGTTTTATCAAATAAAATTCTCTCAGAGGTTGGTTAAGGATTTTGTAACCCCACAGTGTCCAGTTATTTTAACATCATTGCATAACGTTAATACTAGTTATATAGATTCATCTACCTGCACCTCGTGCTAGGTGTGTTTTCCCTATTTCCTATACAAAATTGCATCTTTTAAATTACAGACTTTTCCACTGTGACCAAAAGCATTTACTTTCTCTGTATTCTGAGAGAACACTATATTCCACAATGGTTGTGGTTCTCTTCCATTGAGAAATTCCATTGTTTCACCACCATTCACTGTGGTATCTAAATGCCACGTGAACTTACAATCATTCACTGCGTCCATATTCCCTGCTTCGGGACTCTTTTTCTCTTAGATTGCACCACTCTCTTGAATCCTCCCCATTCTTAGGCAAAAAACTTAGTCTCAATCTCTAAATATATGCACCTGTCTAATATGAAAGGTTTTTGGTTTTTTTAAATCATGGATAAGACCAAAGCAGAGCGCAATCAAGTGCCTTTTTGTAATTCTTTAAATAGTAAATTGCACTCTGCCAACCACTAAAAAGGCCTTCCTTTTCACTGAATTCTATACAGTAATTTTACATTGGCAAATAGAGAAATAAGAGCAGAGCCCTTTAAGACTCTTTACATCTGTGAGAGTTTGAGGCAATATAGAGCTGGCTGATTCCCCAATGACCCTTTTGGAAACTCTTTCCTCACTGATCATATGTCAAGATAGGCTCCCTCTTCTTGAAACGGCTTACATATCTGTAGGCTCAGTTTCAAAATGGTATTCACAAGCTTTATACCATCCAGTACTCTCTCTATAAATAATTACAAATTCCTGGGTGTCATGCATAATCTACAGAGGCGGCACTACTTTATATGTGAAATAGCCCCAAAACTGCCAATTTTCAAAAAACCCAGTTAAGAGCCATTGTGAAAAACAAAACCAACTACCTTGTGAATCATCAATTTTTGGCAAAGGTTAGAAATCCTTTAAAAGTGACTTCATTGTTTTCCTATAGACCTCACAAACTCCAGTGCTGTTAGGAGAGATTTTTAAAACACGGGTTGTAACACCTTGTAACACCTCCCCACATACACTAATCCAGTGATTCCCAAACTAGGGGTTGAGACCCCAAGTGGGGTTGCACCATCAGCAGAGAGGGTCTTGGTGATCCCAACTGTGCAGAGGAGGCCATTTTGCTCCACACAGCGTGACCTCGCATGTGTGGGCAAGATCACGCTGCAAAATGGCATCCTCCACACAGCATGATCTTGCACATACAGGGCATGCAATGTCACACAGTGTGGAAGATGCCATTGTGTATTGACATACTTCCTGCTGTCTGCGGTCGTGGGAAGCAATAAAGCTGAAAATTCAGGCAAAATGTTTGGAAAGCTCTGCACTAATCCTTTCAGAGTATCTGCCTAAGCTGTCACTGAGTCACTGCTCATAGCCACTTAAAGCCTGTCTGTGCTAGGAAATGTTCTAAACATTTGTCACCGCTGCTACACAGAGTTCAATTCCAACAATGTTCGGAACTTCAGGAACCCTAGTGTAGTCAGCCCACCACCTGCTAACACTGTTTTAAGCACTGTCCTGACGAGTCTTGCTCTGGACTGCTCTAATAAACCCAGGGTTTAAAGTGGCTTCAATGGCTATCAGCTTGTCTACACTAAGGCTCTCAACCTTGCTAACACCAGAAAGGGGCCTAATGGTTAAAGCCAGCAAGGTTGGGCAAGTGCATCAACCTCCCTATGTACAGCTGTTCTGAATCTCAAAAAGATACTCATTTTGATTGACTTACTGGAGCCCATGTGGTTAAGAGGATCTGGTGTTAACAAGCTCAGCTTAAAAGCATATATTGTTCTCATCAGTTAACCCAACTCATAACTAAATTAGATGTATCTAAGAGTGGTTGTAAACCTGTTCTGTGAGTTTCCTTCCCCATCTCAAATAGAGCTGCTAGCACAAAATGTATTTTTCATACCCCTACTGCTTTTGCCAGACTAATAATTCTTTAAGTGAATGGTGAAATATGCTTTAAATTTTCATTCTTTTAATGTTTACAGGATTCCAAGCTCCCGCACCCAGAGGAGCTTGCCACAGCACCAAAAAATCAGAGTGCTGCTGCTAACCTCAACAAGCGACAGACAACTGTAATCATGGGGAGACATTCACAGGAGAAAGCCAGTCCTCTTGGTGAGATAGCCAGTTCCTTGGTGAACCAATTATCTGAACAGCAGCAGATGACTAAAGCCTTTCTAAAACAGCTTAAACAAGTGAATTTACCGCCAGTGATGCGCCCTTTAAATAAAAGTTTAATCAAAGGTGACAGATGGAAAAACATAGATGAAGCTCAAGAGAAACGCAGATATTTTCTTTATGACTTCTGTAAAAAATACAGCAGTGAGAACCAGCTCAGAACCCATCTAGTGCGTATGGTATCCAGAATATACGTAGAGGATAGACACAAAATCTTATACTGTGAAGTGCCTAAAGCAGGCTGTTCCAACTGGAAAAGGATTCTAATGGTGCTCAATGGACTTGCCTCTTCGGCATACAGTATTAGCCATGATGCCGTGCACTACGGAAAGCATCTAAAGAAATTGGACAGTTATGACTTAAAAGGGATACAGACACGTTTAAATACCTACACCAAGACCATATTTGTACGTGACCCCATGGAAAGATTGGTGTCTGCCTTCAGGGATAAATTTGAACATCCAAACAGCTACTACCACCCAGTGTTTGGAAAGGCAATTATTAAGAAATACAGACTTAATGCACGTGAAGAGGCACTGAAAACTGGATCAGGTGTGAAGTTCAAAGAATTTGTCCAGTATTTGTTAGATTCCCAGCGCCCAGTAGGAATGGACATACACTGGGAGCAGATTAGTAAACTCTGCTATCCCTGCCTCATCAACTATGATTTCATAGGAAAATTCGAAACTCTAGAGGAAGATGCCAATTACTTTTTGCAATTGATAGGTGCTCCAGCAGGGCTGAAGTTTCCTAATTTCAAAGACAGACATTCCTCCGATGAAAGAACAAATATGGAAGTAGTGAGACAATACTTAAAGTTGCTGTCAGATACAGAGAGACAGTTGACCTATGATTTTTATTACTTGGATTATTTAATGTTTAATTATACAATGCCAATTGTATAGCTCTGAATGATTTTAAAATTCTATCAGACATTTAACAATTTTGGCCTCAAACCAGCAACTGTAATATTACCATACAGCTCTGAGTGGAAGAAATGTAACTGCTAAGTGTAATTGTCTTGACTTAGTTGAGATTTTATAAATGAAAGTGATACCCATTGACACAAAATTATAGGAGCAACGCACAAAAGAGACCTATAAACTATCTAATTTGCACTAAAAGGTCTGAAAAAAGCTGCTTTTGAGTACGGATTATATTGTGGAAGCAGTAATTCAGCCAGCTGTTTCATTAGCTCAGTTAATGTTCTTGTAATGGTTGAAAAACATTTAAAATAGCATGGATTTGTGTGTGTGTGTCTCTGTCTGTCTGTCTAAGTAGGAATAATGTGTTGAGTGTTTTGAATGTATATTTTTTGCTGTGTGTGGCATATTAATAAAAATCATTGGCTAATTCTGTAAGACATATGTAGTGTTATCAGTTGCAGTGATGTACCCATTTGTCACCTACCCACTCTCTTGGCATTTTAATTATTAAATAGAAATCCATCATGTGATGTACACAATGATCCCAATCCTGAACTTAGTGGCCATCCTCAGTGTCTGGGCAGAATCATAGGGTGGAGGCTGTGGAACATCTGCAGAGATTTTCTGTGGAGGTAAAATCAGTGCAATGGCTATTATCCACCTCCACAGACAGTGGTAAATCCTCCAGCCATGCCTCCTGCTAACTGTTGCACGTGAGGTATGCACCCATTATTTCAGGACCATTGGTAACCATGATCACAGTTCAGTAGGAATTGCTCTATTGCAACAGACGCTTCCAGCAGATTGCCACTGGTTGTGCTCTGTGTTCTGTTACCTTTTCTCTCCTTTGCGGAGTTTGGGCCATCAAGCAGCAAACCTCAGAAAGATGGAGGATGCAGCATTCTGAAGTGACGGGAAGGGAAATGGCCACTGTAATCCCCGAGGCAGATTTATGGAATTTGAGTACAAAATCCCATCATCCTGGTTATAAAGGAGTGGAACCTGTGGGCAAGAGGGCAGAATATCCTGTCTGTGACAGATAGAATGAAGCCAGGTATATCTTGAGACTATTGTATTTAACTTTATAACTATTATCTATATCTCTCTGAGCCAGGGATTGTATGCTGGCTGGTTGGGGAGAGTTGTCAAGCTCCACGAGGAACTAAAATCACTGGGGATGATTAATGCAAAATCCCAAGGCTGGTTATGGAGCTACCCTTTGAGGCTTGGGATTCCTGGAGGAAAGGGGAAATGACTGGTTTTACCTGGTTTTAGGAGGCTGAGACACAAAGCTTTTTGGGGGTATAACAGACTCGGGGGTTGCCTTTTGATTCAGTAAATGGACGTGGCCTTTTGTTCAAGGGAGCACCCAACCCTGCTGAAGGGTTGGAAAGACTGGGACCTGCTAGGGTCTCCATAGGACAGATGGGGAGTTACTGGAAAAGCATTTTAGATCCTGGTTTTGTTTGTGTGTTTTCATTTTTATCTGTGAATAAACTTGCTCTGCTTTGGAAGAACTACGTGGTCATTGGTAAAAACACTCTAATTGTTCTGAGAGAGAAACTAAGGAGCAGGGGTTGGACATTTGTCAGACCTGCTTGGGATAATCACAGTGAAGTGCCAGGGGGACTGCAGGCTAAAACTTCGGGTCAGAAGGGAGTGGGATATGGGTCTCTGTCCAGAGAGAGGTAAAGGCCTGGGATCTGAGCAGATCACGGAGGTGGGGTTAAAGGTGCAATTATTCTGAAACTATGACACTATCATCCCTGATGCAGACAGTTTCTTCTGAAGCATTATGGAATAGATGCTCGGAATGTCCCAGAAGGGGAACAAAACCCAACATTTTTGTAGTTTTGAACAATTGCTTCCAGTCTCAGAATATGAGGAACTGTAGAATGAGGAGACCGTTCTACAGAAAACTGTCATAAGTAAGTGACTCCCCCTTCTTCACTATGAGATTTACTGCTTCCCAGGTTCCTTGTGCCAAACGACTGTATGGCCCTGATCTTGCCAAAGGCAGCCCTGGGCGGGGAGAATAGGGGCAGTGGTGAGCTGGAGCCGGTTCCCACAGGTTCCCAAGAACCGGTTGCTAAAATTAGACCTCCGTGGAGAACCGGTTGTTAAAGGGCCAGGGGGTGGGCAAAGAACTCCGGTCCATGGGCCAGACCATCCTGTTGCTCCCAGGATTCCCAGCTGGGGAGGCTGAGGCTCCCCCAGCCTTTCCCCTGCTTCCCCCCAGCTGCAGCATGGCCAGCTGCCGGCATCAGCTGGGCAGCTCAGCTGAGCGCTGGAGTCGTCCTGCTGCCGCTTTTTGAATGGCCCAGCAAGATGTGTGTGGGGGGGTCCTGCTGCAAGCTCCAGGACTGGCCAGAGGGGAGGGGAGGGGGCAAGTGGGGCAATTGGCCCGGGCCCTGCAGGGGCCCCTGCCCCCACGAGGATGTCTCCCCCGGGCCCTCCCCCGCTTCCCCCACCCCAAAGAGCCGCAGCATGGCCAGTAGCTAGGCAGCTCAGCTGAGCTCTGGGCTGCCAGCAAGATAACGGGGCTGCGAGCTCCAGGGCCTTGGGGGGGGGGGCAAGTGGGGCAATTTGCCCTGGGCCCCTGGCCCCACGAGGATGTCTCCCCCCAGCCCCCCCCAGCCCCCAGCAGAGCTGCAGCATGGCCAGCAGCTGGGCAGCTCAGCTGAGCTCTTGAGTCATCCTGCTGCTTTGAGCTGCCGGCAAGGTAAGGGGAGAGGGGGCTTCAAGTTCTAGGGTTGCCGGGGGGGCAAGTGGGGCAATTTCCCCAGGCCCTGCAGGGGCCCCTGGCCCCACAGGTATGTCTTCCCCTGACCCCTCCCCCCCTTAAATCAGAACTTTTTATAGGGAACCGGTTGTTAAGATTTTGGCAGCTCATTACTGGATAGGGGAGCTATTTACCCACCACATACATACTCTGAGGAATAGGGGGACCCCAATGCCTTTTTCTACTCTCAATTTTCTCTCCTGTGGCAGAGGAGAGGGGAGGCCAGTTCCAACCCCAAAAGTGGTACTGCACACAGCTGGTTCCCTTACCAGTAGAACTGTCGAACAGCTGATGAGCACAGGTAAGAGCACCACTCAAAGCTGAAGGCAGAGAAGTTCCACACTGAGACATTAGAGGGTAGAACCTACCTTCCTCCCTGCTAGCTGCGCTTGTAGTAAGGGGAAGGAAGAGTCCAGTTCTCACATGACGAGCATGTGGAAGGAGGAAGAGGACACCTTTCAGCTCTCCTCCCAGCAAGGAGGACGAAAATACAGCTAGGAAGGGAACAAGCAGCCTGTATTGAGGAGACTGTATGCAAAGATTGGAGGAGATAGAAGAGAGGGGGAGAAAAATGTGGAGAGAGGACACTGGGGAGAGGGAACATTTAGTTCTAGGAGGACACAGAGGTACACAATGTTCTAGGCATGTGTGCACAGGAAAACGTGGCAGCATTGGGTGCGCACACCTAGGTGCATACACAGTATGGACATCTACTTTATTGTACAAATGTAGGACATTGTGGGTCTTTTGGAGGAGAGTACTTGGTACATCTTTGGAATCAACTTATGGGCAAAAATTACTCCACTGATTTTTTTCCCCCTCTTCTTCCCCCACCCCCTCCAAATGTTTTTGGTGGTTGCTACTATGAATCCAGTAAGCCGATGGAACTGTACGTGTGAGTAAAGTCATGTATGTACTTAAGTGTTTCAGGGATCAGGGATTGTGTGTTGAATTCTTTTCCTCCAGATGTACTTGCTGGCCTTTCTTCAAGGGCCTCTGACTATTCCTCCTTGTAGGATTTGGCACCCTGGCCGTAGAACTGTGGAACTGCCTCGAAAGGTTGTGTCCATTGGGGGCACACAAGTGCGCTCCTGTGAGGATGACCTCAGTGTACTACTCTCTATAAGGGAGTGCACCCCCAACCACCTCAGTTCCTGGACAGAACTCACCCTACTCATGTCTTTAGCAAATAGAACCTTCTCAGCCCCTTTTTTGTACTTCCTTAGTTTAGTGCAAGTATTTAACTAATCCTGAAATTTCCCCCCTTTTTTTCATAAGAACATAAGACCGCCCATACTGGGTCAGACCAATGCTCCATCTAGTCCCATGTCCTGTCTTCTGACAGTGGCCAATGCTTCATTTCAGTAAGGCATTTGATACGGTTCCAAAGAGTTTTAAATGAATTGGTAAACTCAGGGGTTGTACCTTACGACTGGAGAATTGCTAACATAGTTCCTATTTTTAAGAAAGGAAAAAAAAGTACTCCAAGTAACTATAGGCCTGTTAGTTTGACATCTGTAGTCTTGGAAAAAATTTTGAAGGAGAAAGTAGTTAAGGACATTGAGGTCAATGGTAATTGGGACAAAATACAGCATGGTTTTACAAAAGGTAGATCGTGCCAAACCAACCTGATCTCCTTCTTTGAGAAGGTAACAGATTTTTTAGACAAAGGAAACACAGTGGATCTAATTTACCTCAATTTCAGTAAGGCATTTGATATGGTTCCACATGGGGAATTATTAGCTAAATTGGAAAAGATGGGGATCAATATGAAAATTGAAAGGTGGATAAGGAACTGGTTAAAGGAGAGACTACAACGGGTCATACTGAAAGGTGAACTGTTAGGCTGGAAGGAGGTTACTAGTGGAGTTCCTCGGGGATTGGTTTTGGGACCCATCTTATTTAATCTTTTTATTACTGACCTTGGCACAAAAAGTGGGAATGTGCTAATAAAGTTTGTGGATGACACAAAGCTGGGAGATATTGCTAATACAGAGAAGGACGGGGATATCATACAGGAAGATCTGGATGACCTTGTAAACTGGAGTAATAGTAATAGGATGAAATTTAATAGTGAAAAGTGCAAGGTCATGCATTTAGGGATTAAGACAAGAATTTTGGATATAAATTGGGGACACATCAGTTGGAAGTAACAGAGGAGAAGGACCTCGGAGAATTGGTTGATCACAGGATAACTATGAGCTGCCAGTGTGATATGGCCATTGAAAAAGCTAATGCGGTCTTGGGATGCATCAGACGAGATATTTCCAGTAAAGATAAGGAGGTGTTAGTACCATTATACAAGGCACTAGTGAGACCTCAGCTGGAATATTGTGTGCAGTTCTGGTCTCCCATGTTTAAGAAGGATGAATTCAAACTGGAACAGGTACAGAGAAGGGCTACTAGGATCAGGGCCGGCTCCAGACCCCAGCGCGGCAAGCACGCGCGTGGGGCGGCCCTTTCCCGGGGGGGCGGCAGGCTGGGCCGGCAGACCTGCCGCAGTCATGCCTGCGGGAGGTCCACCGGAGCCCCGGGACGACCGGACCTGCCGCAGGCATGACTGCGGAGGGGGCGCTCGTCCCGCGGCTCCAGTGGACCTCCCGCAGGCATGACTGCGGACGGTTCGCTGGTCCCGCGGCTTGGCTGGACCTCCCGCAGGCATGCCTGCGGATGCTCCACCGGAGCCGCGGGACCAGCGAACCCTCCGCAGCTGCGGGAGGTCCAGCCGAGCCGCGCGACCAGCGGACCCTCTGCAGTCATGCCCGCGGGAGGTCCGCTGCTCCCGCGGCTCCGGGGCGCCTCCCGCGCATGACTGCTTGGGGCGGCCAAAAAGGTAGAGCCGCCCCTGACTAGGATGATCTGAGGAATGGAAAACCTGTCATATGAAAGGAGACTCAAAGAGCTTGGTTTGATTAGCCTAACCAAAAGAAGGCTGAGGGGAGATATGATTGCTCTTTATAAATATATCAGAGAGGGAGAGGAATTATTTAAGTTTAGTACCAATGTGGACACAAGAACAAATGGATATAAACTGGACATTAGGAAGTTTAGACTTGAAATTAGATGAATGTTTCTAACCATTAGAGGAGTGAAGTTCTGGAACAGCCCTTCAAGGGGAGTAGTGGGGGAAAAAGACATATCTGGCTTCAAGACTAAGCTTGATAAGTTTATGGAGTGGATGGTATGATGGGATAGCCTAATTTTGGCAATTAATTCATCTTTATTAGCAGGTAAATATGCCCAATGGTCTGTGATGGGATGTTAGATGGGGTGGGATCTGAGTTACTACAGAGAATTCTTTCCTGGGTGCTGGCTGGTGAGTCTTGCCCACATGCTCAGGGTTTAACTGATCATCATATTTGGGGTTGGGAAGGAATTTTCCTCCAGGGCAGATTGGCAGAGGCCCTGGAGGTTTTTCGCCTTCCTCTGCAGCATGGGGCATGGGTCACTTGCTGGAGTATTCTCTGCACCTTGAAGTCTTTAAACCATGATTTGAGGGCTTCAATAACTTAGACATAGGTTAGGGGTTTGTTACAGGAGTGGGTGGGTGAGATTCTGTGGCCTGCATTGTGCAGAAGGTCAGACTAGATGATCATAATGGTCCCTTCTGACCTTAAAGTCTATGAGTCCATGAGTCTATGAGAACAGGGCAATTCTCAACTGATCCATCCCCATTGTCCACTCCCAGCTTCTAGCAGTCCCTTGTCCTGGGCACTTCCTAGTTCCTTCATTAGGGCTATGCCACATCCCAAGCCTCATAAGCATTTCAAGAGGTGTCTCTTGTTCTGCTATTATACTACTGTCTGATGCCCACATCCAAAGCCTATTGTGCCTGGGTGAATTGCCACAGACTGTACATCATCACCCAGTGTGCAGTGTGCAATGCCTTTAATCTCTGGACCAGAAAGGAAAGAGACACATGAGGCTCCAGGCTCACCTGGCTCAGATGTCTATAGCCCAGTGCTCTGGCAGATCCATTGCTGGTGTGGAGACCAGCTTCAATGCCAACATCCTAACCAATCAAACCACAGAATCACTTCTCAACTCCACTTCCACTAAGGGCTCCAGACGAGGATTGCACCAATCCTGGACTGGGGGCTACTATCTCAGCCAGTGCTGCTCTGGCTGAGAGAATTTCTTCCTGCACAAGGTAACCCTCCTGAGGACCCATATGAGTCATTGTTGAGGGAGAATATAGATGCTTCCTGTCCAAAGTTCAAATTGGGGCATCATCCATCTCCCTGCCTGGTGAGCATAGGCAGCCCGAGGAACTCTTGGGGAGAATGGCTGTACATAAGTGATCCACCTTGACATTTTCTAGATTCAAACTACAGAGAGGCCAGCTCTGTCCCTTAGAAGTGGCTGTCATAATTCAGCCAAGAACACCTGGCTCTCACCTGGCTCATTCCCTCCTGTAGCCAGAGGAGCAGGATATTTAGCAAGGGCCACCAGTTTTTATTCCAGCAGCCACTGGCCAATTTCCTGGTGGTATCTGCAGCACAGGAGAAGTCTAGGGAGCTGCAGCCTCTCAATCACCCCCTTAGACAGAAAGAGGCATAAACTTTCTATTAGAACGTCTCAACTTGAGGGACACCTGTTTTCATGTGGTGATCAAAAGACTCGCACCAAATACCTCGGGTTCTGTGTAGGGTCAAACCATTATTACTTCAAAGTCCTACAATTAGCTCCATCCCCATGCCTCAGGTATTCACCAGGTGTCTTGCTGTGGCAGTTGCTCACCTCAGACACCCAGGTGTCTTTGTTTACCTGTACTTTGATGACTGGCTGCTAATAGCCAAGTCTCCTCAGAACTTGACATGGGCAATTCAATACATATGCAGTCTCTTCTAATCACTGGGTCTCCTAATTAACAGGGTGAAAGCTCCTCTTCATACCACACATAGGATCTCTTTTATCAGGGTACTTCTCCACTTGACCCAAGCCAGGGCTTTTCTCACAGAAAAGACATACCTCAGGATGCAACAAACTCTGACTACACTCAGGGAGCAACCAGAACAGACATTCAATTTTACATAAGGTTCTTGGGCCTGTTGGTCTCCTTCCATATGTCATTCCTTATACTCATCAGTCCATGAGACCGTTGAGACATTGGCTTGAAGTACACAGCACTCTTTGGTGTAAGGTACATGGCTTGGTCATTGCCCACGCAAACAAAGGCCACGTTCACTGCTCAGAAACCAAGGTGGGGAAAAAAGTATGTGAACAGAACACACACAACAATATGCGGAACAGGGACCTGTATGATGAACCCAAAGGATAAGACATTTACCGGAACATGGAATGTAAGAACATTATGCCAGGCTGAAGCACTGACGGTAATGATATGCAAGTTGAAAAGATATTTGTGGGAAATCATCGGTCTATGTGAAATTAGACGGGAAGGCAAATAAGAATGCTACCACAATGAACACAGGATATCAATCCTGGGACGAGAAGATGGTAGACACCAGGATGGAGTTGCATTAGTGCTAAAGCCAAAGGCAAGCTGGGTTCTAATGGTATTTAACCTAATGTATCTTCATATGTTGAAGGTGAGATTTAGAATCAAATCTGACTCGTATAAAAATATATGTACTGAACACAGTAGTGCCCAAGGGAAAAAATGATGAATTTTATAGCAATCTACAGAAAGCAATACAAGACGCTTCAAGACAAGACATGTTATTGGTGATGGGAGATTTTAATGCAAAAGTAGGATAGGACTGGAATTCCTGTGCCAGAGCAATAGGCAGATTCAGACTGGGTGAAGAAAATGCAAGAGAAGAAAGGCAGAAATTGAGTAGCCTAAGTAACAACCAGGTGATAATGAACACACTATTTCTACAAAGAAAGCTGTGAGCAAGTGTACTTGGATATCACCTGATGTGCAAATGAAGAAAATGATAGACTCTTGTGAATCACAGATGGAAATCAAATGTGTGGTTGTGCAGATCATTTGTGGCCGATATTGAATTGGATCATCAATTAGTGCTGACATCAATGAAGTTGAGGCTACCAGCAACTGAAACTGTGCCAAGAAATAAAATGTATGACGGACAAATTGAAAGAGCCAGATATCCTGAAAGAATACAAAGAAGCCATGCAGAGAAACATCACATCTCTGGTGAAAGAAGAAATGAATGTTGAAAGACATGGAACAATGTAAAAAATGGGATTATGAGAGAGGCTGGGCTACAAAGCCAAAATGAAGAACTGATGGAGTGCTGCAATTGAGTGACAAGCACATGACGCTGAAGGAAATAAAAAGGAAGACTTAAGTCTAAGAGCTAAGTTCAACAGTTTGACTGGAAAGAGAAAACAGAGAGACAGAAACAACTGGTTATGTGAACTACGTAATGAAGCAGAAGAATACACAAAGAAAAATATGGCACGGATTGTATTGCATGATAAGAAAACTGACTTGGATATATGAGTTGAAGATGTCAGTGGTGAGATGCAAGCATGGGCAAATAATTGAGGACAAACAAGAAATAAATTGATGAAAGAGTATTTTGAAGAGCTGAACAACATACAGAACACAGTAAATGAAACAGTCCTGGAGAAGCTTGCCAGTACAAACAAGGGAAAGCAGATGCTGGAATTCTTAGAAGTAAAGATCTCAATGGAAAGTCGTGAAAAAGAAAAAGGTGCCAGGAAGTGACAACAACCATGCAGCTTTACAAACAAATGCAAGTGCCGAGCGAATGGGCGAAAGTGATAATAGTACCAATCTATAAAAAAGAAGATAAGAGGAATCATCTTATTGAGAATGCCAGGAAAAGCATTCATCAAGACATTGCAGAGGAGAATGAAGTAGTATGCGGAAGCAGCACTTGCAGAGGAACAGGCCGGATTCAGACAAAGTACAGTAGATCAGCTATTTGTGATAAGACAGATATTGGAGAAGTTCATAGAACACAACTGAACCTGTTTACAACAACTGTATAGACTTTAAACAGGCATTTGATATCATGTTGCAGAAAGGGTTATGGCAAGTCTTGATAATGTATGGCATCCCTGAGAAATTGATCAAGCTGGATGGGTGCAATGAGATGTAGACAAGAAAATGATGGAATGGTTCAGCATGACCATAGGAGGAGACAAGGATGCAGATTTGTTTTGGAATCAGTAATGGCTATAGCACTCTGAGATGAAACAAGAGGAGTCCTATTATGTGGGAGGAGTGTGCATAAACTTAGACTTACAGATAGTGTTGACCTCATAGTGTTGACCAAGGAGGATTTACAGAAAATAACTAAGAAAGTAAATTGGGAAAGCAGAAAATTTGGACTGAAGATCAGCACAGAGAAGACAAAATCATGGCAATTGGAAGATGAGAGAAAGAGATAAAGATCAAACTTGGAGACAAAGAACCTGAACAAGTGGAACAAATTGTGCACCTTGGAGGACTAGTATTGAAGATGACACAAAAAGAGGAATCAGAATAGCCACTATTGCATTCAGAGCACTCTGTAAGAGCTGGAAGGCTAAAGTCATTTCGATAAAAACAAAAATCAGTATGTGTGAAACAGTTATCGTGCTGACACTGCTGTATGGGCCGGAATGTTGAAGTCTGATGAAAGCCAACAAATAAAAGATTTTGACAGTGAAAATGAACTAGCTGGGGGGACTACTGAGAGTTTGAAGACTTTGGAAAGTAAGAAATGAAGTGATGAGAAAATGGTTAGGGAAAGAAATAACATTGTTATAGGAGATCCAAGAAAGACAACTGAGATGTGTCTTGGACATGGGTCAAGAATGGTCCCAGAAAGGATACCATCACCTCCCAGGCCCTGACCCCCAGGGCCCATAAGAAAAATCAAGGCAGACACAGCCAATGTGGTACCTAGACCTCCCTACACCTGTCTGGAGAACCACCTACCCTCTGCCTCTCTCTCTAAACCTCCTGTGTACGCAGCCAGGGAGACATTTACATTCCATCTAGCAGAGTGGAGGATATTCTGGTAACTGCAGACTGTTTCTGCTCACAGGGAATCCAGATCATCCCACTGCAATCTAGGAAAAGCTCCACTCTCAAGTGCTACAAATAAAAATGGATTTGGTTCTCCCTCTGGCCCAGTTCAAACAAAACAAAAACAAAGCCTAACCCTATCTCAAGGCAGGGTCCCTGCAACCCAGGCCTACTTATTATACCTGAAATCACAAGGACTAGCCTCAGCTTCCCTCAAGGTGTGTTTAGCTGCCATTTGAGCCCACCAGAGGCATATTAAAGACGGGCCTACATGCTCTGCTTTTAGGTCCCTGAAAACCATTCTTTCTACAAAGGAGCCTCCTCTGTCCTTGGATTTAAACTTGTACTGACCAAACTCATAGGCTCTCTCTTTGAGCCTCTTAGGACAGTATTTTAGAGCATCTCCCTATAAAGGCAGCCTTCCTTATAGCCATCAGTTCCACAAGAAGGGCTAGTGAACTCCACCCACTCGTGGCCACACCACACTACACCATAGCTCATAGGGACAAGGTGACCTTGAGGCCACACCCTAATTTTATGCCCAAGGTGATGTCAGACTTCACCTTATCCAATACATCTCCCTTCTGGAGTTCTCTCTACACCCCCACTTCCACTGCCAAGAAACACCTCTGCACACTCTAGATCAGTGGTCCCCAACCTTTTTGGCTGGCGGGCGCCAGCTGAAGAACCACTGCGGCAGTAGAGCACCCGCTGAAATGCCGTCGACAAGCGACGTCATCGAGAGGTGTCCCCACCGAAATTCGGGAGCGACACCTCTCAATGACGTCACTTGTCGACGGCAAGCGGCGTCAGTGAGAGGCGTCGCCGCTGAAATTTGGGAGCAACGCCTCTCGATGACGTCACTTGTCAGCGACAAGCGTCATCATCGAGAGGCATCCCCACCGAAATGCCACTGAAATTCGGCGGCATTCCAGCGGGTGCTCTCCCGGGGGCCAGGACGCGGGCGCATTAAGATGCCCCCGTGGGCGCCATGGCGCCCACGGGCACCTTGTTGGGGACCACTGCTCTAGATGTTAAAATGACACTGCTTTTACCTGAAGAAAATCAAGCCCTTTTAAAAAACCCAACAGATTATTCATAGTCTATGGGGAAAGACACCAGGGAGAACCTATTTCCAAGCAGAGACACATTGAATAAAAAGACGTATCTTAGGTAACCCTACAAAGACTGTGGTTCTACAGACGTATTCCACCAGAGCCACTGCTGCACCTGAAGCACGTCTGAGCGAATTCCTATTATGCAGATATGACATGAAATTCAATGCATATTTTTTACCAAGTACTGTTCCTTAGACTTGGTGTCCTACTCTGATGCCCAATTTGAGAGAGCACTGCTACAGTTCAAGACCACTTTACCCCCCTTCTATCCAAGGGGCAGTGCTTGCTAGTTTCCTATGAGTGGGTATGCACACCAGCCTTCAAAAAAGAATGGAAGGTTGCTCGCAAGGAACTTTTGATTTTCAAGTATTGTCCCTATGCAGATCTACTGGCTAAGTCATGTGAAAGCTATTAACTGCCTAGGCTTCACTAGGATTTTACCTCTTTAGTTAACTCAAATGCACCTTTTTCCCTAGTGAAGGCAAGACCTCTGCGTTCTACTCTGTTATTTCTCTGTCCTGATGAGTGTTCACTCCCAGTTCAAATAGATAGAATGATAAACTACAAAGTCACTGAATGAGAACCAAACCTTCAACTTGTTCCCACTAAATGAATGATAAAACTTCCATTGTCCTCACTAGTGCAGGATTGGGGCCTGAAAGTGATTTTAGAAAATATGTATTTATATTTCTGTTGGACAAGTGGCATGGTCTCACATCATGGAAAATAAGATTTCATCAACTAATTCTTATTCATTAAAAACAGTGTTTGAATCAAGAGAACATAAGAACATAAGAATGACCATACTGGGTCAGGATACGTCCATCTAGCCCAGTATCCTGTCTTCCGACAATGGCCACTGCCAGGTGCCCCAGAGGGAACAAACAGAACAGGTAAGAGGAGAGAGCTGGTGTTAAAAAGTGTTGAACTTGTGCTAATGAGAGCAAAAATGAACAAAGAGCACTGATTAATGGGTATTCGCAGACACGCATCATCTCCCTGGATTTCGCAAGTCTCATACATTTTGCATCTACGATTTGCGGTGGGAGGGGACAAGCTAAGGGTGTATACACAAAACCATAATTGGTTTAGTTGCACTGTTATTCAATCACACTTGTGAAAGTAATTTAACTTCAGTGTGTGCTCAACGTCAGATGTCATAGCCCCTAACTGCACTTAAAATTCATTTTTTTGAAAATCTAACCCGGACTGTTGTAAGGAAAAGTCTCTCCCCGGTCCTCTTCAGCAACCTGAGGGATTAGGATGATCTCAGTAGCAGACTCTAGATTGTACTTTGCCTCATTAACCACATTTTGAAACTCACCATCCTGCTTTGCCAGGAATTAAGTTACATGATTTAAAATTAACATAAAAGAGTTTAGTATAATTGAATTGGGACTGTGATATTTGACTTGTGGGATTACAATAGATAAAGGACTAATTTGCAGATAACCTCTATTTTTAAAAGTAAATTTTAAAAGGTCACAGGGAGTCTGGGTTGTAAATCAGCTGATGTTTAGAAAGATCAGTAAGTGAAATCAGAAATTGAAGGTCAGACAATATAATCAATATAAAAGCCCACCAATGTTTGTTGTACTCAAAAGTATATGACGTGTTTTTGGCTGACGTACAAAAATGCACATTGCAGTATAGTAGGCAATAGTATCTTTAGGCCTACTATAAGGATCAACTGCAATAAACAATGCCTGTCCTGGGAGCTATGTTAAGGTATCCACATGTCTTCCAGTTCAATTTTTGTTTGACCTTTTAAGCTTACTGTGCTATGTAACTAATATTTGGTCACTTGATACAGGTTTTGCTGTAATAATACGTAGTAGTGTTGTACGACCTTTGTTCTGAGGATCTCAAAATGCTCTTCAGACATAAGTCAGTTAAGTGTCACACCACTTGGGCACAGAGATGTTGAATAGCTTGGCAAAAGCATTATAATGAGTCAGAAGTGTTCCAATGTTCATTCTGTTCTAATCACTAGACTGCACTGCCTTCCTCCTGGAACAAACAGCTAACCGTTATTTATTTTAGGCAAAATGAGGAAAGTAAAATTTCCTATGCTTCCCTTTTTTTAAGGCATCCAAATTAATTCTTCAAATCAAATTAAAATACACTGGTTTGTGTGTCCATGAAAACTAGAGGCCAACTTTAAAATAAAATTTACACCAAAGCACTCACTAGGAGAACTTCCCCAAAAGACCAAACTTATTGAAGCTATTTGGGCCCCATATATTAGTGTTAGGTGGCTGCTTTTAACTTGGAAATCACCAATTTAATTTTAAATGTAGTGAAAATTACAAAATTACACGTTTACAAAATTGGAGAGGAAATTATCTTAATAGAACTCCAAGAAAGAGTGTGTGTGTGTAACACTTATATATACGTTTAGGAGGATTATATTTTTATTGGTAAATGTCAGTAAACATTGATTTCACTGTACACACAAATTAATGAACAAATATTTCCATTGACAACAATCTAAATACACAGATAGACAAAGTAAGAAAAATGCTTCTTGAGAACTTAGTATAGTAAAAATCCAGTGATTTAGACTTTCGTATTCAGCTTGTTACAAATGAACTAGTGAATGATGAGTAAAAACAGATACCATTTGTTGATTTAAGGATATTTACTTTGTATATTTTGACATGTGCTGTTGACAATTTGTGTGAATGGTTTAAAAAGCTTTAACTTTTTGAATCTGTCTACCATCATTAAATAATTAACTGTGGCCCCCCTCTCCCCCACATAATTTCCCACAACTGTGAGTTCCATGACTTATTTTGCATTATGTAAAAAAGTACATCAGACTTCTATTTATTGCCTCTGAATTTCATTGGGCTTTCATACTCAGGGTACACAACCTTGCTTTATATCTTATTCTGAAGATGTCAGAGAAAATTGAGGACTTTTCAGTTATGTTCAAATAATTCACTGAATTGCTTCAGCTCCATTTTGTGCAGTTGGCAGTATCAAGAATCAGAGCTTCTGTTTCAGCTCTGTGTCAAAACACCGAGAATTATTAAGGGTTCACCAAGCACTGATCTGACATAAAACTACAGCCAAGTTGTCTAACCTGGAGGAACAGTCCCATTACACTGTTCCAGCCCTTTAATCCAACATAAAGCATCTAGAATAGGAGAAACAATCTTGTCCTAATTTTTACTATGATCATTAGACTAATTCATTTCATTTCAATATAAAATCCCAAAATAAAATGATACTCAGATGTACTGTTCTACAGACCTAAGCTTTGAGTGCACTGTTTGAGTGCATTGAAGCCCACCCATGTAGCTACACTCATGGGGGATGTCATAGGGCAGCGACTCACCCTGCGGCGCCTCCTGCTGGTCATCGAGGGAATTAGTATTTCCAGCCTCCGGAGCACCCTCTGCAGGCCAGTGTCCCGCTTGCCACTGGGCCCGAGTCCCTCCTGGACTCCGGTGCCCTTTTCAGGCCGGGGTGCAGATCTGGGTCTCCCCTCCCCAGGGAACCCCCACCCTCTATCCCCACCTCACCTCACTCTATGGCCACTGCCAGTCATCACCTAGCCCCCGTTCCCTGGGGCAGACTGCAGTGTAAGTGCCACTCATCACCGGCAAGGGGGGTTTGGACCTGCTGCCTTGGCCTACCCTGGGCTGCACCTCTGCAACCCCAGTACCCTTCCTGGCCTTTCATCAAAGGCCTGCAGCCTGGGGGGTTTCCAGGCTGGAGCTCCCCCGGCTCCTCTAGCCTTCCCCCAGCCCTGCTCCACTCTAGGTACTTTGCTCTGCAGCCAGGCCCTTCTCTCTCTGCTGCCAGAGAGAAACTCCTCTCAGCTCCTGGCTTCACTGGCTTTTATAGGGCCAGCTGCAGTCTGACGGGGGCATAGCCCTGGTGCGGCTGCTTCCCCAGTCAGCAAGCCTTTAGCTCGCAACCCCAGCCCTCTCCCAGGGCTGGCCTCAAGCCCTTTCAGGGCAGGAGCAGGTGACCACCCCGCTACAGGGGCCTACTGGAAAACTGCATAACATGTTGAAATATTATCCTGGGTACTTTTCACCCTTCGAAAGTGATTACGATAATGATTAGAAGGAGGGGAAATAGTCACCTACATTTCAAAAATAAAGAGAAAATCCCTGTGTGGCTACCATAACTTTTCTTCTCTAATAGCCCTCGATCACTCCCTTTTATCTTTGCATTTTCATCTTCTTGCTTTCTCATGTCCCTTACATTTACAAATGTCTCCCATGCCAATTTGTCTTTCAGTTTCCTCCTCAAACACATACTTCTTCCACAAAGCCTTGCTTTAAGCACTGCTCGCTCCCAAAGCTCTGCTGTGCTGCACATTGGAAACATCATCCAGAGAGTTTGTATCAGAACGGTACTGTGTGTCAGCATTAGGGCCCAGATTTACAAAGGTAAGTAGGCACATAAAGAGGGAGGTGGGATTCACAAAAGTGCCCGGCTGAGATTTACAAAAGCCCCATAAGAGGGTAGGCACCTAACGCCCATTGGGCACAGGAACAGGGCCCAGCTCCTCAAAGGTATTTAGGCACATAACCTACTCACATACTTTTGTAAAATCCAAAAGGCACCTATCGGCATTGTTAGCACCTAAATAACTATGTAAATATGGTGCAAGGGTCCCCATTCTGCAGTGTTTCCAGTACAGGTGCAGAGATCCACTTACACAGAGTTCTGGGCAGCCCTGGGGCCTTCGACTGTAAGCTCCTAGAGAGTGGGACCGTCAGTTCTTCCACGTTTTCACAGTGCCAAGCACACTGACGGACTCAATATATATATATATTTTTAAAACTCAGGTTTTCCTGCCACTCAAATTGGTCCTCGCCGCTACCAAGTCACAAATGACTGACTGTCCTTACCTGAGTGAATGGGAACTATTCTTAAAAAGTTGTAAATGTCTATGCACCCCCTGTTACTGCAGCCAAATAACACGGACCTGACCAATTGGACTTGGTGTTCTGAGCACGTGTGACAAAAGCATTTAAGATTATCTTGATGCTAAGATGCATACCAGCATATATAAATCAGGAGGAGGATCTCCTGGATGCCTCTAAAGTTCCTCGTGCTACTAACAAGCCTTTTGAAGACACCAATGACATATCAAGGTATGAGTTTGGTGCATATGTTGTTAATATTCATTCATGTTCATCCGAAAGACTTGACCCAGTGGTCAATGGAAGTGAGCTGACTTTAGGGAATTCATAAGAGTACATTCATTTAGGAGCTCACAAAATATTAAAGCCAGTTCTGCAAGTCTCTCTCTCCTGGAAAGGCCATTTTGCATCTTGTTTCCCAAGCAGTTCCTTCTTGTCAGCATTCTGCTGCTGCTACCATTTTTCCTTCTTCCCCACTCAGCTTCCTACTATCTTAGATCCTTATCCAAAATGGCTTGCAGAGCAGAACTTTCAGATGTCCATTTGAAGAAGGTGCTGCAGCAAATGAGAGAAATACATTAGGCTGTCTCATCTGTAGCCATAGATGATAAAACCAGTCACATTTGAAAACTGTTTTAAAATGGACTATAGCCGCACATTGTGACATTACTGTTAAAAATATCAGCACAGGAAATATGGGTGTCTAAGATTAGGCTCCTAAATCAGCACCTAAAAGAAATGGCCTGTTTTCACAGCAGCTGAAAATTCCCTGCTACTGCCATTGAAATCAATAGGAGGTGCTCAGCGCCTTTGAAAATCAGCCCACTTCTACTGGATTTTGGAGCCTGAATTTAGGCATCCAGCTTTAAAAATGCTGGCAACGTTCTTTTAAAAAACCAAATGCAACCACTATCCCTCATTTGTTCTTTTGTGACGGGGCGTAGAAACATTCTTCAAGGCAATGTTCAAGGCTATCTTAAAGCCTTAAGCCACTTCCTTTATTAACAAGCTGATTAAAAAAGGGGGAGAGAAACTTTCATGACACCCCAAGGCTTCTCTTTATCATTGTCAGGACATCTCTTCTTTATGAGCATAGATGCATTCCTCTAGTTTATTCTAATCTGCCAAAGGAAAACAAGCTGTCCCAGTGACAACTTTTTTTAGGCTACAAACTGCTATTTTTTTCTCTAAGCCACACTGGTTGCAGAGCTGTGCACTTGCTGAATGAGAGAAGCAGGGTATTTGTCATGTAAAATCTACAGTTTCTGGACTTTCTATTATTATTATGCCTTACCCCTTGCTTTGGCTCAGGAACAAAACCACAGTGATTGGACAATTATAGGATGGGGGTGGGGGGATGCTTGTCACAGACCCTTGCAATTGTCTGTGTTCCCAAACCTCTGAAATGCTCCAGGCCTTTCAAAATCACTCACATACAAGGGAAGCAATGTAGAAAAGGGCTCTGTTCTTTTAACCAGAACATTCCAGTGCCTACAGGACACTTTCCATTGAAATGCGTAAAAAGTCTCCAATAACTCTTGTAATTCTAAGAAATCTCTGGGGTGTCCCCAAAGGCTTAGATTCCCTTCGCTTTCTGTATGTGGTTTAAATTCTTCACTTTCCAAGCAAATTGCATTTGCCTGAAAGTCAAGTGTTTGTTTTTCCCCTGTTTTTGCAGCCTTCTCACTTGTACGATGAATAAAATTTAACTGGTTTTCCACCCAAATTGGGTCTCATAAACTTCCATAATCTCTCCCCTGGGAACCCTCCCAGAAAATGCACACTGTAAAGCAAAGGGGACAGGACTCTGTTCCGTGCCAGAAAAGAACAGCCAGTTACCCTACAGTAACACTGGTTCTACAAGATGGTGTCATCAGTGGGGATCCTGTTGTAGGTTAGCATGCAGAGGAGACCGGAGGTTATTTGGCTAGCAGTGCCTATTAGGGCCACACAAGTGCCCTGTGCCATCTCATGTCCCCATAGAGCACGAGCACATAAAGAGATCCACACTGACACTTACTTGAATAATAGGCAAATCAGAGCTACATGAGATTACCAGATAACTCACTTCACTCAGTGCGGCTCATTCCCTGACTCCTCCCAGTGGGCCTGATTCTCCAGTGAACGCAGCATCTGCTGAGTGCAGTACAAGAGGGTGCTGTCAGGGAGCCAGTTATGGCTATCTCATTTTCTGCCTGCCCTGGCACAAGGCACAAATTAGAACAGCCTAGGGGTTGAACCCATTGGCCATGGTCCCCTAGGAATTGCCAACCAGCTGAAAATAGCTACAGCTCAGCACAGTAGAGCTACTCTCCCACCCCCCGCTCCATCCCTGAAATGCCCTTTGCACCAGAGATTGTGGGGAGAGGAAAGCATCTGAGTCAGCTGTTGGGCTTCACATGGTGGGTATCCTCAGCAGGGAGGCTGTGGCCAGTCTCTGCTTCCTTTGCACTGCCTGAGTGCAGAAAGAGAGTGGGGGGGGCAAGAATCTGACCCACTAATTCAGCAAATTATGTGTCACAGCTGGACCCAGCTTGATCTGTAAGCCTCACCTACTTATTGATCTACCTGTTACAAATGAAAGCAAGCTGTCCAATCATGTCCCCAAGAATCAGGAGGTTTTCATTTTATCGTTTTAGTCTTGTGTGTTAATATGTTTATTTCCTCACCATTATTTTGTCCTAAAGCCTTCTAAGATCCCAGATCTTAGATTCACCATTAATGTCTGAAGAAGTTAATGGGCTGCTTGAGACTGACTCCACGGTTAGGTACAAAATGTGCTAAACTCCTGAAGAATCATTATACGAGAGAGAATCCTTTATTCAAAGAGACAGAACTATCAGGCCCTCAGTTAAAGCTCAGTCACAGTCAGAAAAGTGACTGCAAAAATAACATTGTGCAGTGGCATATTTAGTCCCTCTCAATGACTTCCACATCAAATGTGCTCATTTTACAAGTCAAAAAGAGCTGACTACCAGCTCTGCAAACTCCCCCTGGATCTGAAAAACAGGCTGTGTATTTTTCTGCCTCTTCTTACACTTCCAGGAATAAAGATTCCACAATCAGAGCCTCACTGATAATCGTGTTGATGATGCGTGTAGCTGAAAAGAATCTAGCTCACTCTTCCGTAGATATGCTGGCTTTGCATTACTAACAGTGGTAAAAACTTGTCAGTCGAGTAAGCTGGCATATGGTTTAAACTGGAAGGCATTGGGTACAGCAGGCATTTAGTTTATAAAAGTGTGGAAAATCCATGTGCAAGGGAAAAATCCCTGGGAAATGTTCATCCCTGTGAATCTATTTATTCAGGGATCAAGCTTTTCTAGAATATGGCCTGGAGGTAAGGGAGGGATCAGCAATATCTGAATCCTTTTTTACCTCTAAGGCACTACCTGCCTTCACCAAGGAAACACTTCGAACAGGACTCTGGACACACCCATCCAAAAATGGGAGTTAAGGGAAAGAGAAACTTGCTGATTCTAAAGCTACATGCTATGGAAAACTGCCTCAAATTTGGTCTATGGCACATTAAACACGACTTGTCTAATTTGCAAACAAGTATATGAAAAATTACTCCCAAAGACCTCCAGAATAGTGTTGACTTTGGGCATTTTGGAGAGAATTTTTTTTTAATTATTTCGTATCTGTTCATTCACCACAAAAAAATTTAAATCAGCTTTATAGAGCAACAGCCTGCATGTTCTAGTGTGTCCTAGCAAGATGTCAGTAGCAAAAACAAAAACAAACCAACGAGAAGTGAATAAAACATGATACCATCCTTGACATGTCCGGTTTCTCGCTCTACTGCCTCTCTCCCCTACTGTCCAACAATGGGTAGTTCCAGGACATGCATAGGTAATGGACTAAGAAAGAGGTCTTTACACCTAGCAGACAAAGGCATAACAAGATCCAGTGGCTGGTAGCTGGAATTAAGAATGGCCAAGTAGGAAATAAGATACAACTTTAACAGTGTAGCTTTGGAACAGCTTATCAACAGCTGTGGCAAATTCTCCATCAGCTGGAGTCTTTAAATCAAGACTGTTTATCTTGATAAAATGCACACTGTATCTCTTCTCAACCACAAATTGTTGGGCTAAAGACAGGAATCACTGCATGAAATTCTATGCCTGGTGTTATGATGGAGACAAGACTGATCATAATGGTCTCTTCTCACCTTAAAAATCTATCAAATCTATTAAATATACTAGCTTTATGTAACTGCAGCATCTATGCTACAATCTATCAGGATCACATGATGAAAAATTTAATACTGTCAGAAATGAAAACATTGTTCCCCAAAGTATTTGAGGAAAAACATGTAGTCCGTTTTTCTTTATAACCTTGCACAGCAAAATAGCTAGTCTTGTAAACAAACATTCGTCATCAGAATCTACTTTTCAGTTAGTTCAGTGGAAACTGGACCTTATTATAAAACTGAGCAATAACACCTTTAAAGGCATTAGGTGTAGTTTTTAGAAGGTCTTAACATCGAGGGAGAAAATATAAAATAAATTATTAGTCCCAACTATTAAGAGGACAGTTACTATTTTATAAAACACAAGGACAGTCTAAAATATCTGAAGCAGATCTGGCTTTTCCAAATATAGACAGCATAAACTTTGCATGATGTAAGTTTTTAGTGCAGCTAAGTAAAACTTATCTTTATGATGATTTTTTATATTTTATTTAATCAAAAAAGATTATTTTGTGATTACAGCAGAGAGCTGACAGTCAGGAGATTCTGGGTGCCAGGTAAGATTTGTGACATATTTTCTACACGGATTTGGACAGCTCAAAAGTAGATATTCCTAATACTGTGTGGAAATTGATTCTTGTGGGCATAGAGCAAGGGACAGAAAGGGAAGTCTAAGGTTCATGTTCATCTTGGTACAAATAGAGCCTGTCAAACAAACCTGATTTCATTCGTTTGAGATTACAAGTCTGGTGCTGCATAGAAATAAGAGACTTTTGGAATGCATTTGATTTAGCACTGTATGACATTCTGATTAGCACTATACAATGTCATTAGAGCATATGGATTAAGAACGGGCTGGCAGATCTCAAAAAGTAATTGTCATTGGGGAATCAACATTGAATGATGGTGTTTCTAGAGAGGTTCCACAGGAATCAATACTAGGCCTGATGCTAGGCAACATTTCCATTAATATCTCGAAGTCAACATAAAATCATTGCTGATAAAAATTTCAGGTGACACAAAGATTGGTAGAGCCCTGTGCGGATATAAAATTTGCATCCGTATCCGATCTGCAATCCGCATCTGCGTACATCTGCAGATTTGCTGGGCTCTAAAGATTGGTGGAGTACTAAAAAACAATGAAGCCAGGGCAGTCCTACAGAGTGATATGGATCATTTGGTAAACTGGCCTGTTCAATCAAAATATGTTTTAATACAGCCAAATGCAAAGTTACAGGTTTAGGAACAAAGCACGCAGGCCGTGACTACATAATGGAGGACTGTATCCTGAAAAGCAGCGATTCTGAAAAGGATTTAGGGGTCCTAGTGGACAAGCAACTGAACACAAGTTCCGTGATGCTGGGGTAACAATGGCTAATGCCACCCTTGGATTTATAATCAGAGGAGTAGTGAGTAGGAGGAGGGAGATGATTTTACTTCTGCATATGGCATAGGTGAGACTGATAGTGGAATACTGAGTCCAGTTCTGGCATCCGCATTTTAAAAGGGATATTGGAAAATTGGAGGGGGTGTAGAAAAGGGCCACAAAAATGACTGATTTGAAACAACTGGGAAAATGCCTTATGGTGAGAGACTTAGAGAGCTCACTCTGTTTAGTTTATCAAAAAGAAGATTGAGAGTTGACTAGATTACAATGGATAAATACCTTTCTGGGGAGAAAATACTGGGTACTAGAGGGGCCCTCTAATCCGGAAAAAAAAGGCATAACTGGAACCAATGATTGGAATCTTAAGCCAGACAAATTCAGATTAGAAATAAGGCATACATTAACAACAGTGAACGTAATTAACCAATGGAACAATTTACCAAGGGAAGTGATGGATTCTTCATCTTTTGATGTTTTCAAATGAAGACTGGATGCTTTTACGGAACATGCTCTTTAGCCAAACACAATTATGCTTTAGTTAAAAACAATTTATTTATTCGGCTCAATACGGGGTAACTAGGTTAAATTTATGGGCCTGTGATACAGAGGACCTCAGACTAGATGATCTAATGGTTCCTTATGGCCAATCATGTGTCAACAACTGTTCACCCAGTTACTGAAAGAACCAGTGAATATTGAACAAATGGGTAGTGAAGGCGCTAAATCACCTTTTGCTTGATCAACCATCTGCTTTGTGCATGCAACTGGGACATTTACACTTTAAATCTGACATGCATCCGACGAAGTGGGTATTCACCCACAAAAGCTCATGCTCCAATACATCTGTTAGTCTATAAGGTGCCACAGGATTCTTTGCTGCTTTTACAGATCCGGACTAACACGGCTACCCCTCTGATACGTGACTTTAAATCTAAGTTCATAATTGTATGTGCTTGTTTATACATGAGTCTTGTTTTGAAAATTGGCTCCTAAGTGTCATAAAAAAGTCAGGAATTTTTACACAGGTTAATACTCTCTTTTTTGCAAACAAATGCAGCCATCCGCATAGAGAAATGGAGCACATGAAGTGCAACACTTTTACTGAGGAAACTGTAGGTGAACCTTGAAGAATGGGAAAAGGTGGTGGCGTATATAAAGTGGAAAACTAATTTGCATATGTCTGATAAAATTTGTGATTGCATAAATGAATGTCACTTTTACTCCTATCACAAGGCTGATACACCACTAAAATCCCACCTGACCCATCTCCCCCACACCACTTTGCAGAGTAACTGCAGCAGCTTTGGGTGTGCAGTGGAGTTTCTCTTGTGTTCCCACTGCATACCCAAAGTTGCTGTAGTTACCGCTGCATAATCACAGCAGTTTCTAGCCATGTCTGTGCACCGTACATTGTGTTTCTATTGCACTTTTGTTTTTCAAATAATGTTTAACAGAGGAACATGGCAGTCCAAACCCTGCATCTCTCAAACTGTTTCCCAGCCTACCAAGTTTTCAGTTTCGTTTGTTTCTACTGTGGTTTGCTCTTACTGAGTTGGAAAAACAACCAGTTTCCAAGCTGTCACATTAGATGGGTAATGGATAAGGACTAAAGAAGCTAGCCAGTCATCCATCCACATTACTGATCTCTTGTAAAGCCTCTAACAAAATCTTGAATGAATCACTGTAATGAATAGTCATTTTGTCCCTTTCTCTCACTTCTCTTTACCTAGCATAGGACTCTGTGTACATCCACAGTAGGTACAGAGTCCACAGAAAATGGAGAAGGAGGGTAAAACTAAACCCTCTGGAGAATAGCCAGCAGCAATGTCAAAATCTCTTGACTGATTTCCCAGGGAATTCTTGATCTAAATGTCAGGAGTGCACATCCCTGCAGCCCAATCAGGACCAGGCTGATACCAGGCATGACAAACTGAGCTACCTATGTGAAAAGATTACACTTTGGTGTTAACGATAATAATTTAAACTTTACAAATATGCAAAGATTATAATTACATGAAGGGTAGAATGGTTTTAAGATCTTTTTAGTTGGCAAAGCTGAAGTCTAAGCATATTTGCGATCTTAAGACATTTCCTTGGGGTTTGATTGAGATCTTTCATTTTACTCAATCGACATTTGTAATCAGATGCATCTGTCTCTACCATAATAAACAAATGTAGCAAAACTGTACTTATGTTAAACAGGACAAGCTTAATTTGGATATAGATATTTTTAACTGTTAATTGAGCTAGTTGTTATCGGGATGTTGTCAACATGAGTCTTGTACAATTGCTAATTTTAAAAAAATTCTGGTAGAGCACTTTTTAAATGGTATGATCTGATTTTATTTAATTCTTTTTAAAAAATACAGGTTTTCTCCTGTTTGGTTGAAATTTAGAAGCATCTTTTGGGTGTGCCACAGATGAGCACCAAATATGCCTCAGGACGACCTCTCCCCCAGCACCCCCTACCTCTTGCTCTGCTCACACATGCCTGCTACCTCTGTGGTTTCCATTTCAGCTTTATTGCTGCTATCAGCGGTAAACACCTTTGTGGAGAGGTTAGGTGATCTTCACCCAGAGCACTGCTTATAGGGGTGTCAGGCTACCACGTGAGCACTGCTGTGCTTGCCACTTGTGCTAGCCTGGTAGTACTGCTGAAAAGGATCTGGGAGTTGTGGTGAATCACAAGTTGAATATGAGTCAACAATGTGATGCAACTGCAAAAAAGGCTAATATCATTCTGGGATGTATTAACAGGAGTGTCGTATGTAAGATGCAGGAGGTGATTGTCCAACTATACTTGGCACTAGTGAGGCATCAGCTGGAGTACTGTGTCCATATTTGGGCACCACACTTGAAGAAAGATGTGAATAAATTGGAAAGTGTCCAGAGGAGAGCAACAAAAATGATAAAAGGTTTAGAAATTCTGACCTGTGAGGGATGGTTAAAACAAACAGGGCATGTTTAGCCTTGAAGAAAGAAGACTCAGGGGAATCTGATAACATTCTTCAAATATGTTAAGGGCTGTTATAGAGAGAACAGTGATCAATTGTTCTCCATGTCCACTGAAGGCAGGACAAGAAGTAATGGGCTTAACCTACAGGAAGGGAGATTTAGGTTAGCTATTAGGAAAAACTTTCTAACTAAGGATAGTTAAGCTCCGGAATAAGTTTCCGAGGGAGGTTATGGAACCCCCATCACTGGAGGTTTATAAGAACAGGTTGGACAAATACCTGCCAGGGATAGTCTAGGTTTACTTGGTCCTGCCTCAGCACTGTGGGCTGGATTTGATGACTTCTCAAAGTTCCTTCCAGCCCTACATTTCTACAAATCTATGAGACTGGAAGTACAACTGACCATCAACAAAACAGTGAACCTGATTGTTCTAAACAAACAAAGTGCTATTGTATACTCAAAGTTAAACAAACTGGGAAAACTAATAGAGAATTTTTCTAATATTTATGTAACAACAACTAAATACAGCTATATATAGGGAGAAGGGTTAGCTCAGTGGTTTGAGCATTGGCCTGCTAAACCCAGGGTTGTGAGTTCAATCCTTGAGGGGACCATTTAGGGATCTGGGGCAAAAAAAATCTGTCAGGAATGGTCCAGGGGACTGGACTCAAGGACCTTTCAAGGTCCCTTCTAGCTCTATGAGATATGATATGACAGTTCATGAGGTGCTGAGAGACTCTGGTAATGGAACTCATATGAGTACTTAAGATTGATAGAACAGTTGATACTATTTTTACAAGGGAACGTGGTCTTCAATCTGATTTTAAAAGGACACAGAGCTTCTGCAAGTGGAATTGTGCTTCTAAAAGAACAATCGATAATCAGAAGTGGTTACATCCTAATTTCAAAAAAACCTTGGACTTAAGAGCCTGAGTCACCATGGGACTTACGCTCCTACTTTTTTCAAAGGGGACTTAGGCAACATCACTTAGGCGCTTTTAAAAATTGTATCCAAATTGCACTTAAAACAGTGGCTCCTTAGCTACTCCCCGTAAGATGCTCAAGAAGTGGAGAAATCTGTGATTAAAACAAGCTTCCATTTTTGTTGTGATGTGTAAAAAATTATATATTCTAAAAGAATTGTGTGAGAATAGGGTATCTGGGGAGCTTAAAATCATAGAATCATCATAGAATATTAAGGTTGGAAGGGATCTCAGGAGGTCATCTAGTCCAACCCACAAGTCAGCTCACTTCCCGTTGGACCTCGGAGCAAGTGTATACATTCTCCTTTTTTCCCATACCTATCCTTTTGGAACAAGCTGGACCCCTCAATGCTAGTACTCCAATAATGGGAGTTGTCCCACCAAGTCTCTGTAATGCCAATTCAGTAAATCATAATTTTCTTCATAAGCTCTCCTTATCAAGTTAGCTAGACATTGACCAAAGATGCTCTTCCTAGTATTTGATAGATGGAGCCCTTCCCAGCACAGTAATCCTCTTTTGTGGAAGATCAGCTCATTGTCAAAGAAGCCAAAGGCCTCTCATTGACACCACCTGCGTAACCACGCATTTACTTCCATGATTTGATAGTCCCTAGACAGGCCTTTTCCTTCAACAGGGAGGATGGACGAGAATACCACTTTCACCCCTAACTCTTTTATCCTTCTTCCCAGAGCCACATAGTCTGCAGTAATCCACTCAAGGTCATTCTTGGCAGAATCGCTGGTTCCCACATGGATAAGTAGGAAGGGGTAGTGGTCCAAGGGCTTAATGAGTCTCAGCAGACTCTCAGTAACATCCTGAATTCCAGTTCTAGACAAGCACTACACTTCTTGGGATTCCCGGGCTGGAGGGCAGATGGATGACTCTATCCCCCTTAGGAGGGAGTTCCTGACCACCACCACGCTTCCCCTCCTCTTGGGAGTGGTGGTCATGGAACCCCCATCCCTAGGACAATGCATCCCATGCCTTCCGGTCAACAGGGCCTCCCGATCCCTTTACTCAGATGACTCTTCCAAGGTATTCTCAGAAGTAGACCCATGCAGAGCCTGAAAGCAGTTGCTTACCTACTCTCAATCTGTCTAGAATACATTTGTATAGGGAGGTTGTGGATGCTCCTTCACTGGAGGTTTTCAAAAGGAGGCTGGATAGCCATCTGTCTTGGATGGTTTAGACACAACAAATCCTGCATCTTGGCAGGGGGTTACACTACATGACCCTTGTTATCACTTCTAACCTTATGACTCTATGATTCTAACAACAAGATTATAAGGGAGAAAAAATTAAGAACACTTGAAGTACAAGGAAGGTGACGGGAGTTGAGAGCACCAAGAAGAAAACACAAGTTGCTTCCTAGTTATGTTGTGTATTCTCTATCCTCCCAACCACCCTGTTTTTATCTCAGAAACCCTATTGGCCATATCTGGCACACTTACTCAAGCCGAGTAGCACCTTATTCCACAAGTATTTCCACTGAAATTAATGGGACTATCCACAGATTGCTACTCGATGTACACAGTCAGAATCTGATCCTATGAGATTTTCAGCCTACTCCATAACTATGCAAGATTATTTCGGCTGGAATTAGCTGTGTAAAAAATATAAATTTGAGGAAATCCCAGTCCCTTCCCAACTTTGTGGTTTGCCTCTTCATCCATAATGGTCCAAACCAAACCCCCACATACAAGCATCCCTGAAGCTGGATCTGAATTTTTCCAAGTGGACATGTCTAATCTTATTGTGCAATGACACCTGCAAGACCTATAATTTGTAATACTTCTAAAAATGAGGCATTTTAACAGTTAGAGGAGAAGGAAGACATTCAACTATATTACTAGTTTTCTCCAATGTGGATTCAGGATAAACATCATTTTGGGATTTTTCATATGTTCTTGTACTAGATTATTCTTTAGCTGTGCTGGACATAGAAGCAGCAGGAACATCTCTCTCTGAGTGTTGGCTAACGTCCCATAAACCTTGTCTGAGTAATAGTGGTGACACATTTCAGAGTAGCAGCCGTGTTAGTCTGTATCCGCAAAAAGAACAGGAGTACTTGTGGCACCTTATGTTCTCTCTTGTGAGTCTCCCATTTTTTGATTACGTTTAATATTCATCTTTATGCTGATCGAGTGGCATATGGCAGATCATTCAGATCAGACACAGGACACATACAAGAAAAAGGAGTGTGGTCTTTTGTTTTGCTAAATTAATTTAGGGGTGTGAAAATTGCTGGTTTGACAGCCATTAGAAGGAAATTCCTTAATTTAGCCACAGGACAAGTGCATTATGTGGAGAGACTGTGCAAGCTACCTCACACCACCTCAACTCGGATATGGAATGACATCTGGGAACGAAAGGCTAAATCAGTCTCCATGCCCAGTCCTTCCTTGGCCTCTCTACCAAGAGTGTGATCAAGAATGTCAGTCATGATGATGGCTTTTGTGTCCATTTGTATGTGGTGGACTGAAGCAGCCAGAAAATTACTTGTGTGTTTTAATGGAAAAAGAAAGGTTGGAGGAATTGCAGCAACAGAGTTGTGTAGAAGTGTAGTGAAACAAACTCTCTCCCCCTCCTCTCTCTCCAGCTCTGCTCCCCTTCAGCAGGTGCAGAAGGTACTCAATACAGCAGAACTGATGCAGGTGAACTATACGGATGGGGAAGGAAAGTCCATGCAGAGGATCTACTTCTGAGGGACTCCCTCGTCTGCTAGTGCTGAGAGAGGTTTGTCAATGGGACCGGGGGTGGGAGTGGGGACACAGGACCAGGGCTATATGGATAAAGCCCTGTGTGGAGGAACCCCCGTCCCAATCCCCTTCATGTAGGAGGAGATGCAGGAGCTACTTGCAGCTCTGATATTTAAAAAAAAATAGTGTGGTGAATGTAAAATGGGATTATGTGTTAATGTGATGCTTTGAGGAGGTTACGTTTCTGGAATCACTGACTGTATCAGAGTGTGAATGGCATGACCTGAAAAACCCTTACCCAATGTACTGAGCATAAAAGCAGAGCTGTGCAGTTACAGCTGTGCTGCTTGCTGACTGATGTTGGATATAATCAAATGAAACCCTGAGAACAAGACATTCAAGCACTAAATCAGTTGTTTTACTTTTGTTTCTGATCACAAACACCTCTTGCACTTCCTGATTTGATACCCCTGGCCACTTGGCTGTAGGTAGGTACACACACATGATAAAACACAAGTATGCTCGCATTTTATCATCTTGTGCTTACTACAATCTCTAGCTAGTGTTAAATATGTGGGCCTGATCTTCTATTACCGTACACCATGCATAGTCATTTACACAAGTACTGTTTGATTTGGTAGTGTTTTAAATTACACCCACTTTGCACTGGTATAAAAAACTACACATGGTGCAGCATAATAGGGACCCTGTGACAGGATGGACTTGACCCTGCCCCAGAAAAGGACAGTGGAAAGGGTCTTCCAAGCTGTCTAGAGAGGCAGCTTGGGATACAACCAATCAGGGCCAAGCACGTTCATATAACGAGAGCTGCAGGGCCAACATGAGTTCAGTTTGCTGGCAGGGACCAGGCTAGTAAGAGGTGCTCTTGGCTAGCTGCTGGGGCTAAAAGGGCTGGACAGATCAGTTGCTGGCAGAGAATGGGGGAGCCCAAGAATAGCACCTGCTTTGCTGCTGGGACTCAACTAAGGGGGAGTGAGGAAGGAGCTTCTGGCTGGCTGCTGGGACTCAGCTAAGATGGGCTACAGGGAAGTGGCCCAGGGAAATGTAGAGCAGCAGTTAGTAAAGAGATGCAGCACAAAGCTGTTATACTTAAAGGGTCCCTGGGCTGGGACCTGGAGCAGTGGGTGGGACTGGGTCCCATTCCCCCAACACCAGCCACTGGAGGAAGTGACTATGTCCTAAGGAAGGAAATTAGAACTGTGGCACTTCAGGGAAGGGGGCTGACTCAGCAAGGAGCTGTGGTCAGCGAATTGAGTCCAAGAGGGGTGGCTCAGCAGGAAGGCTGGGGTCACTGAGGACTCAAGTAGAGGCAAGGAGTCCCCAGGAAAGAAGCCCTCGGGGCGCTGCTCAATTCCAGAGTAGGAGGAACCTTGCAACCTAGCTGGAGCAAGCGAGGGTACCGCAATGGGGCCTGTAGGACTGTTTTAGAAGACTGAGCCCAGGGAGCGCTGCAGAACATTGGAGACTCTGTGGACTGTGTACCCAGGAAGGGATTTTTTTGTGCCTGCAGGTTTTTTTCTGCTCATGGTGCCCCTTGTGCTTGTCAGGTGAGTCTTTGTTGACTCAGCCCTCCAGCTGATTCGCACATTCACCTGAAAAGCACAAGGGGCACCATGAGCAGAAAAAAAAACCTGCAGGCACACACACACTCGATCAGGGGGTGCTTGCGAGAGGTGGGTGCCACCCCTTTACAGACTCAAAATCTCCAAGCAAAAGAAAAGGCGGTCCAAAGTGGTGGTGGTAGGGCTCTATCCATGCTTCTGTACCTTCCCAAATGCCTCTTCAGCTCTCAGTAGCTCTCCAATAGTCAGAAAGATTTCCCAAAACACTGTAATCAGCCTGGAACATGCTGGCAATCACATAATTAATCTTGAAGCTTATTATAGTTTTGATAACAAATACATGTATTTCCTGTGTGCATGTCATTTTAACATGCTTTTAAAACCATACAATTTCATATTTTAAAAGCTCTCCTATAGAACATAACCGTGCAAATTCTATATATAATGCACTCAAGGGCCAAAAGCCACTAGAAAGTACTCTTGGTGCTTTGATCCATCCCCACCCACCCCTTTTTTGAAGTCTCAGTTTATACAGACACGCATATTAATCCCCTTCCAAAAATAATCTTGTGCAGAATAACACTGCAGTGACCTGGTGCTTAGTGTTACCTTAAGGCTTTTTCTGTAGTTTCCAATGGTTCTTTCGCAAGGTGGGAACAGTTTGAATTTCTCAGTAGCTCAGTGGTCTGAATTCACCAGTTTTACCATTTTTTTTCATCTTCATTGTGATCCCACCATGGGCCAAACTTCAGTGAACTCAGCAACTTGAAGAGGTGCTTGCTGGTGTCCATGTTTTGCAGTAATTCTAGTTCTGCTAATGTATCTAGAGTTATTTTATAACATGCATCCGACGAAGTGGGTATTCACCCACGAAAGCTCATGCTCCAATACGTCTGTTAGTCTATAAGGTGCCACAGGACTCTTAGCTGCTTTTACAGATCCAGACTAACACGGCTACCCCTCTGATACTTTATAACAATAATATTGCCCAATAGTCAGCAGCAGAATAAAGTTTAGATTGCAAATCACAAAGTACTGCATGTCAACTGTATAGGAGTAAACGATACTAAAGTCCTATTCTCTGACAGTAGCAGTCACCACCTAACACATGCATAATTTTGTTTCCAATTTTTTCTTCATTCCAATTACTTAAAAGCCTCTGCTGCAATGGAAGGTGTAGTTTCTGCTGCTGTTTGTTTCTTACGCTCATTTATAAGACACAGCAAACCAGATGCATTATATAAATGTTTCCATCATTAACAACTCTGACAGTTTCTAAACAGTGTCTAAAAGGATGATCAGGTAAGGGGAAATTGTTGAGTTCAAATATAACTTAGTGACTTGCCACATGGTTCAAAATCTTTCCACCCCTCCACTCCAAAAACCCAATCAGACAAGTAGCAGTAATCTGACTCCCAGTGCACTCCGGGCTGTGCTCCTGGCTCTTAGAGCTCTGTCTTCACTGCACACCATCCAGGGAAGGAATGAGTGATAGACCAGCAGCAAGAAGCTGGGGGTAAGTGTCTTGCTCTTACTAGGGAGCTAAGCCTGAGTTTGTTTAGTGGACTTGAGATGTTTAGAAATTGCAAAGGTAGCCCAGGCAGACATGGGTGGTGTGGGGAGGGGGTTTGTTCCTGATCTTTTGTAATCAGATGTATTTATTAGAGAGTATTCTGACTGTATTTTTCCTGCCACTTTTAGAGCAACGAAGGAAGCCTGAAGAGGGGCAAAGTGGGGAAAATATAGATCTCCTCCCGAGCCAATGCACTCAGCATCTCCCAGCCCGACCCCAAACCCAAGCGAGCACTCACCCAAGCGCTTCCCTGCTTTCCAGCTTGGCTCGGCAAGGGCTGGCTGGCCAGCGCGACTTGAAAGAAATTAGCAGGCGCCGGCACAAGCCGTTCAGAGCAACAAACCCCGCTTTGTTCTGGGGCCGGGCTGGGCCCCGTCCAGCCTGCGGGTGCGAGTTGCAGCCAGAGGCCAATCGGCCGCCCCCCACGGAGCGCGCAGGGGGCAGAGCGGGGGCTGCAGCGCCGAGAGGGTTAAATTTCTCGGCGCGCCTGTTGCCGGTGTGAAGCCAAGGCAGCTGGGGTGGAGGGGGGCGCTGCAAGTGGGAGCGCCTCGTCTGCACCTCCCCAGTGCCCTGCACCCAGGAGCCCGGCTCCCCGCAGCCCCGCCGCCTCCCCGCTCCCCGAGCAGCAACCCGCGAGCGGCGCCTTTCGCGCCGCCCCCGACCATCCCCGCCGGCCCGGCCGGGGCTGCTGGACTGGGGTCCCCGCTCGCTTGTGAGTTGCGCTCACCGCCCCGCGGGCAGCCGGGGCTGGGTCCAGAGCAAGGCAGGGCCGGGGAGGGATACTTGGTGCATGCGCTTGGCCAGGAAAGTTGGTGGTGGCAGCGGGGTGAAGCCGCCCCGGTCTCTGGGTTAGCCCGTCGCTGTCCGGGAGAGGGGGGGTGGCGGCGGGGGGAGGGGTGTTTTGTCCGTGTGCAGAACGTGAAACAGGAACCCCCCGGGGCTGCAGAAGTGGTCACGGAAAGGTCAGAGGCGATGCACTGTCTTGCACCCGTTTGGACAGGGTCCAAAAAATACCTTCCTCTGGAAAGTGCTGCAAGCCAGGGCCGCCCAGAGGGGGGAGCAAGTGGGGCGATTTGCCCCTGGCCCCGCAGGGGCCCCCACGAGAATACAGTATTCTATAGTGGTGCAACTTTTTGTATGGAAGGGGGCCCCGAAATTGCTTTGCCCCAGGCCCCCTGAATCCTCTGGGCAGCCCTGCTGCAAGCTGCCTCTTAAATACACCGGTCGGTGTTTTAGGGTCCGGGGCTTGTTGCAGAAAGTCACTGCCTCAGTGGCTGCCTTTCAGATTTTGCTTCTGAAGAACCCTAAGAGAGGGATATAGTATTTTTAAGCAAGAGTGAGCTGTGTTCCTTAAAAATCCCCCTCTGCTGTTTTAGGACCTGAGTTCTAATCATCCACATTTTCCACAGCATTTAGTTTAACAGGTGACGTGAAAACAGGGTGGAGATGTTGCCCATGAAATACAGTATTTATTATTTACTCTCTTCTGCGTGTACAGATAAGGCTTCTGCTTGTCTGCTCTCTGCACTCTTAACCTGGACAATTGTCACTTGGGAGCCTGAGTCAGGTGCTGGGGAACTGTATTGCTGCAAGTACTATGGTGGGAATGGGCCAGCAGGGGGTGGGCTAGCTCCAGGGCAGCACTATCCATTTTTCCTCTCCTCCAGAAGGGAAATGGCTAGAGGAGGGGGTTTCATTCACTCTCCCAGGGCTTCTTAAGCCAGGGAGCTGCAACCACCCCCCTTTTCTTTATGTTCTTACGCTGTTTTTCGCTTGTAATATGAGGTCACTGTGAGGGCTGCCAATTTGCTAATCACACAAAAGGGAATGCCCCTGCCCTGTGCCTTCTCTGAGGCCCTGCCCATGCCCCGCCCCTTCTCTTAGGCCCCGCCCCCATTTTGCTCCATCCCCCCCCTGTCTCAGTCACTCACTCTTCCCCACCCTCACTCACTTTCACTGGGCTGGGACAGGGGTTGGGGTGCAGGAGGGAGTGTGGGCTCTGGGCTGGAGGTGCAGGCTCTGGGGTGGGGCCAGGGATGAGGGGTTTGGGGTACAGCAGAGGGCTCTGGGCTGGGGCAGAGGGTTGGGGTGTGGGGGGGATGAGGGCTTCAGCTGGGGGTGGGGCTGGGGATGAGGGGTTTAGGGTGCAGGAGGGGACTCTGGGCTGGGCCAAGGGATTGGAGTTGGGGTGCAGGGGGGGTGAGGACTCTGGTTGGGGGTGGGACTGGGATGAGGGGTTTGGGGTGCATGAGGAGGCTATGGGCTGGGGCAGGGGGATGTGGTGTGGGAGAGGATGCCGGTTCCCGACTTATCGCAGCTCCAAGGAAGCGGCTGCCAGGTCCCTGCAGCCTATAGGTGCAGTGCCTCTGCAGACACCCCTCCCCCCCAGCTCCCATTGGTCACTCTTCCCGGCCAATGGGAGCTGTGGAGCCGGTACTTCGGGCAGGGGCAGCGTGTGGCACCTCCCTGACCACCCCAGCACCTAGGGGGCACAGGGACCTGGCAGCTGCTTCTGGGAGCAGTGCAGAGCCAGGGTAGGTAGGGAGTCTGTCTTAGACCCGGGCCCTGCTGCACTGCGACCAGACTTTTAACAGCCCGGTCGGTGGTGCTGACTGGAGCCACCAAGGCCCTTTTTGACCAGGCATTCTGGTCGAAAACCAAATGCCTGGCAACCCTAGTTACTGTCTAGAAAAGATTGAGAAGCGCTGCACTGGATGTTTCCATCGAACCAGGCCATAGGTTTGGTTTGGCTTATAAATTATGGGTTATTTTCCCCTGAAGAACTACAATACACATGTGTTCCTTGCAAAATTGGGTTGAATTACATTTTGAAACCAAAACAAAATTGGTGAGAAAAGCCTAGGACAGCATGCGCTTGCACTGCTACAGCAGCTGACTGTCTCACACGTTGTATGCAGGGTAGTTGTAGATGTGTCCGTCCCAGGATATTAGAAAGACAATGTAGGTGACGTAATATCTTTTATTGGACCAACTTCTGTGGAGAGAGAGACAAGCTTTCAAGCCATCCAGAGTTCTCCTTAGACATCCAATGTCTGTCTGAGCTGCTGTGCCACAGCAGGTCTCAGGGTGCTCCAGCTTTCTATAGAGATGACTGTTAAAATATTTGTGAGATTCACAAAATATTGAAACAAGTGACACATGGAGTATTGTTTGTAATAATCCTGCGTTTGCTTTGTTTGCTCTGCTCACTTCTAATCACTGACATAATTTTTGTAAGAAAAGGATGAATTTTTTAAATTTAAGTGAACTTTCTTAGTGCCATCTTTATTAGTAGTATTGCTTATAGTAATGCGTAGAGACCGTAATTCAGGTTGGGACCCTATTTCACGAGGTAGGTATATAGTAAGGCCTGGTCTACACTAAAGAGGGGGGGTCGATGTAAGATACGCAACTTCAGCTATGGGAATACCTTATCTTATTTCGACTTACCTCCCGTTCTCATGGCGCGGGATCGACGGCCGCGGCTGCCCCGTCAACTCCACTACCGGCGCTCACTCTGGTGGAGTTCCAGAGTCAACGGGCGCGCATTCGGGGATCGATGTATCACGTCTAGCTGAGACACAATATATCAATCCCCGATAAATTGATTGCTACCCGCCGATCCGGCGGGTAGTCTGGATGTACCCTAAGAGACAGTCCATGCCCCAAAGAGCTAACACTCTAAATAGACCAGGCAGACAAAGGACATGAGAGAAAACTGAGGCATGAAAGTGTGAAATGACTTGCCCATGGTCATACAGCAGATCAGTGGCAGAGTGAGAAATAGAACTGATGTCTCTTGACTTCCAGTCCACTGCACTACCCTCTAGGCCAGGGGTCGGCAACCTTTCAGAAGTGGTATGCCGAGTCTTCATTTATTCACTCTAATTTAAGGTTTCGCGTGCCAGTAATACATTTTAACGTTTTTAGAAGGTCTCTTTCTATAAGTCTATGATATATAACAAAATTATTGTTGTATGCAAAGTAAATAAAGCTTTTAAAATTTTTAAGAAGCTTCATTTAAAATTAAATTAAAATGCAGAGCCCCCCGGACTGGTAGCCAAGATCTGGGCAGTGTGAGTGCCACGAAAATCAGCTCACGTGCCGCCTTTGGCACCCGTGCCATAGGTTGCCTACCCCTGCTCTAGGCCATAATGCCAATCTTTTTAGTGATCACAGTTCACGTAGTGATCATAGCTACACTGGCACATCCATGCCCATAGGATGTTAAAGGAGAGATGTGTGTGATGGCCGTCATGCTGGCTGAGACACCCAGGTCCTCCAGAGCAAAAAGCATGAGCAGCTCCAGCATAAGTAAAGAGTTACAGCTCTGTAACTAAGGGTTGTAACAACTCATATCCTCTGTGGATCAGCACAGAGGGGAACCAGTAACACACTCATTAGCGGGTTACATGTGCATAAACAAAGCAAACACTTAAGATAATACTTGTAAAAATATAGATGAAACAATACAGGGCTACTTTGTTTTTCCATGAAGCTTAACAGGCTGGAAATTCACCTTCTCTTGATAAACAGAGCCTGACTATTCATTTGTGTAATGCCTTAATATAATACTTGGCTCTTAAATAGCACTTTACACTTTCAAGACCTTAAATAAACATTAACTGAAAAATCCATAAACACACTTACCCTGATTGCCAGTTTACAACCTGCCCTTTGTAAGGAGCAACCTGTTGTTGCACTGACCCTGGAGCAGCCTAGGAGAGACTGTGGCTTGGTCTACACTACAGACTTAGGTCGAGGTAAGACAACTTACCTCCATCTGAGTATATCAGTGCCTACACTACAGCCTTGCTCCAGCCGATGTAAGTGCCCTACTACACCGACATAATAACTCCACCTCCATGAGAGGCAGAGGGCTTATGTCCGTGCAGTTAGGGTGACACAGTGTCTGTGCTGTGTAGAGACTGCATTACTTTCATGGGCTGTTGGCTGTCGTTCTTGTCAATTTCACAGCTCCTGACTGGAGCCCTGAAATTGACAAGAAGGGTGGGTAGGTAACCTCCTGTGAACCTTGTGCCCAGCTCACAGCTGGGGCTGTCTCTCCAGGGTAGGGGGAGGGCTCCAGCTGTAAGCCCAGCTACTGCCCAGGCTCTCAGATACCGCTCCCCACGGAGCTAACCGCTGGAGCCTGGGCTCCTGGCTCCCCATTCGTCACTAGGAGCCCAGCTGCCACCTGGTGAGCAGGAGCACCATCAACAGTGTGGACGTGGAAAACCACAGTAATTACTGTGGTGGCTGTAAGTTGACCTAACATAGGTGGACTTAATTTTGTAGTGCAGACATGTCCCGTGACTCTCCAAATTAGTCTCCCTTCCAGTCTCTCCGCTGCCCCTGAGAGGGAGTAAACTGCATCAGGTTGAGTCCTAGATTTATAGATTTCAAGGCCAGAAGGGACCAGTGTGATTATCTAATCTGTCTTCTGATATAACATAGGCCATAGAACTTCCCCAAAAGAATTCCTAGAGCTGATCTTTTAGAAAAACATCTAATCTTGATTTTAAAATTGTTAGTGATGAAGAATCCACCACGACGTTTGGTAAATTGTTCCACTGGCTAATTACTCTCACAGTTAAAAATGTGTTCCTTATTTCCAATCTTAATTTATCTAGTTTCAATTTCCAGCTGTTGGATAGTGTTATATCTTAGTCTGCTAGAATGAAGAGCCCCTAATTAAATATTTGTTCCCTATGTAGACACTTATAGATTGTAATCGAGTCACCCAACTCTTCTCGTTGTTAAGCTAGATAGATCAAACTCTTTGAGTCTGTCACTGTAAGGCGTGTTCTCTCCTCAGTCTCGTGGCTTGCCTCTGAACTCGCTCCAATTTATCAACATTCTTCTTGAATTGTGGACACCAGAAGTTACTCCTGAGGGAATTCTGTGGCAAAAATATTAAAATTCTGCACACAATATTTTAAAATTCTGCAAATTTTATTTGTCAATAAATAAGTGTGGAGGCTCCAGCATGGCAGTGGGGAGCACAGGCCACCGACTACACAGCGGTAGGAAATGACCCTGCACCTCCCCTCACCCAGACATGGACTCGGCGGTAAAGTTACACCTGACCCTGACATAGTGCTAGGACCAGAACTGTCCCAGAAACACCCCAGAGGCCTGCCCCTCCGTGCCAAGCACACTAGATGTAGGCAGGCAGGCTCAGCCCAGGAGGATCCAAGTATGGCGGGGCTTAGTGTAGAGAGATCCAGGTGTGGGGCTATAGGGTTCTGTGTGGGGCAGTCGGGGTGCAGGTGGCTTGGTGGGGGGTCTGGGTGCAAGAGGGATCTGAATGAACAGGGGCTCCTTGGGGGGTGGTTTCTGGATGCAGATAAAATGGGTCTGTGCTGGGGTGTCCAGGTGAGGGTGTTTGGGGCTCAGCCGGGGGGGTATGGGTGTGGAGTGCTCAGCGGGGGGGTCCAGTTGCTGGCTTGGTGGGGTGCAGGTCCAGGTGCTGGCTTGGTGGGGTTCAGTGGGGTGGGAGTCTGGGTGCGGGGGGCTAGTCAGGGTGGTCCAAATGCAGGGATGGGGGTTCGAATACAGGGGTTGATCTGGGTGCAGGAGTGGGGTCCAGATGCAGGGAGGGGGGGCTTTGTGGGGGGGGTCTGGGAGCAGGAGGCTCTGGATGCAGAGAGTGAGGCTTGTTGGGGTGTGGGTTTGGGTTCAAGGAAGTCAGTGGGGGTGGTTCTGGGTGCAGGGCATGAGGCTTGGCAGGGCAATATGGGCATGAGGTGGGTCTGGATGCACGGGGGTTGGGCAAATGGGGGAGTAGCTCACCGTACAGTGACCCCTGTCCCCCACAGCTGAGGGGTGATGGGAGCAAGAAGCAGGAGTGCAGGGCTTCCTGCAGCTAGGGAGGTTTCTGGAAGTGGGTCTGACCCAGCCCTGCTTCTTCTTGCAGAGGAAGAGGAAGTCCCATCCTCTGCCAGCCAGGACTAGTATCTGAGCCTGGCACAGGGTAGGAGCCACTGGCCAGGACCTCCCTAGCCCACCCCCCCTCCCTAAAGATTACCACTCTGCTGGCTGTTCTGGGCCCCCAAAACAATGCATCTGCGCTGCAGGGGAATGGCACATGACCAGTCTTGTAGCTTTCCTTTGCTTCCCTGTCAGAAAGTCATTTTTCTGTGGGGAAGCAAAGAAATCTGTGAGGGACATGAACTCTGCACATGTGCAGTGGCACAGATTTCCCCTAGGAGTAAAAAGTGGACACAGTATTCCTGCTGCAGTGCCAAATATAGAGGTAAAATAACCTCTCTACTCCTACTCAGGATTCCCTTGTTTATGCATCCAAGGGTTACATTAGGCCTTTTGGCCATAGCATCACACTGGAAGCTCATCTTCATCTGATTATCCACTACGACCACAAAATCCTTTTCAGAGTCCCTACTTCCCAGGATAAAGACCCCTATCTTGTAAGTATGGCCTACTGTCTTTGTTCCTAGATGACATTTAGTCATATTAAAATGCATACTGTTTGCTTGAGTCCAGTTTACCAAATGACCTGTCCTCTTCATTATTTACCATGCCCCCAATTTTTGTGTCATCTGCAAACCTGACACATCATATGCCCTCTGATGTGCTACTGTAGCTATGCCAACAGGTACATTTGCCAAGGCTTTGCCCCTTTCTGCCAACTTGTGCAGGAGTGGGGGAAATGAAGTGCCTGCTGCCCCTGCATGCTGGAGGCAATAGTACAACACACTGGTGCAAGGGAATAAGGAGGCACTTCAGGCCCTCTTACATTCCACCAGCACACAGGACAGGCCCCAGTGCCCTCTGTCCGACAGGAACGTATTTTTATTCTAATTTTACAGAGGAGGAAAATTAAACACAGAGTGGTTGTGACATTGCACAATGACTCGAGAGTAAATCCAAGGTGAAGACTAGGAGTTCCTGTCTCCATGCACAATGCACCAGACTGTTGCCAGGGAGGTAGTATTTGGTTGGATCTGTGTTAGAGGTAGGCCAGTGGTAGAAGGTGGGTTTAAGTGACAATCTGGTTTAGGGTTCAAATTCAGTGTCAATTTCATAAGCTGTTTTTGTGAACATTTGGCCATTTTGAATGATAGAAATGTTGCAAGATTAGCTGTTGTTGCATGATTTCCACAGTCTTAGTGTGACTAGGTGTATTGCGCCTTTGCAGCTCTCTGACGGGGAGCCCCGCGGTCCTACTATACCCCAACCCAAGAAATAGCGAGCTGAGAGGAGAACAGCAACGAATATGGATCCTCCAAGCTTGCCTAAAGAGGAGTCTTTAGAACAGCTGTTTTGGAAACCACAGGCACCAGGTCCTCCAAGGGCTAGAGGGGTCTGCAACAGCCAGTCAGGCCCTGGTGGCCCAGATAAAAGGAACTGCAAGGGCCTTAGCTCTTCAGTTCCTGGCTGGGAGCAGAGGGGAAAGGAAGGGTGCTCCTCTCTGACCACAGGAGCTTGTGGGATAGCCAAAGATTGTTTTCTGGCAGTATTTTGCAACGCTGGGTTTGCGAGGAGAGATAGTACCTAAGAACCTTAACCCTGGGATAAGGATGAAGTTAAAAGGCCTGGTGGGAAGAGGCAGCAACTGATTGACTCAAGCAGTGTGTGGCTGCCCTGTGTAGGGTCCCTGACCTGGGTTGGAGCCCAGAGTAGCGTGCAGGCCTGCATTCCCCCACAGGTAACATGGCATAAACCCCAAGAAGGGGACAGAGTTTGTTTGGGAGCCTGAACAAGTGGCTGAACTTAAAGGACCCAGAGCCACTGCTGAAGACCCTAGTGAGGGCCAAGAGATTATTTATTGGACTCTTTAATACCCTGGGAGGGGTTCACTCAGACTTTGTGACTTGGACAGAGGGCCAGCCACTGAACACCCACCAAAGTCAGTCTGCAGGAAGCACCTGAGAGAAGGACTGCAGTACTGCATCCAGCCCCAGGAAGGTGCTCAAGAGGTGAATTCTTCACACCGTGGTTGAAATCTTGTGAAAACAATCTCATCTGGGTCTAAAAAAGAAAAATTTTGTCCCATTCTTGTTTGGGCCCTGACTGAAACCAAAACTATAGGTGCTGGTTCACGTCTGTGTATCCAGCATTTTAAAGGGGTTTAAGGTTCCAGTTTTGCTTCATCTCTTCATCTGCTTAATCTTCATTGCTTCCGTGGGTAATTGTCCCAGGGAAATGCAGCAGTAAATAGTTAAAGGGAAGCAGCAGGTGGCTGCTACTTATAAGGTCCCTGGGTTGGGACTTGGAGTATTAGGCATGCCTAGGTCCATCATCCCCCCCCCCCCCCCACACACACACACACTGGCCACAGGCGGAGTGGCCAATTCCCTGAAGAAGGGGAGATTAAACTAGCCCAGGGAAGGGGCTGAAGATCTAGGAAGAGGGGCCGCATTTGAGGGACTTCTGTTACAACACAACCTGAAGGGAACTGAACTGTACAGAGTGATTCAGCTGGGACAATAGGTGAACAATCTCCAAGGAGGAAGCCCTAGGGGCACTGCTCCATACCAGAACAAGGACAATTTAAGACTGAGCCCAGGGAGGGCTGCAGGAACAGACCCACTGTAGGTACTTGATAGGCCCTGTTGGACTTGTATCCAGAAGGGATCTGTTTGTTGTTTCACAACAACAGAGGGCTGTCACTGAAATCTACGAAGAAGTTTAACTGCCAGCAGGGGTCACCACAAGCAGAGCAACGCAGAGGGAATGCAGGTATAGACACACATTCAGTCAGTACAGGTGCTCATGTGAAGTGAGTGGGCCCTGCCACACCTCCCCTGAGAGCATCAAAACTGCACTGCTGAGAAATTCATGGTCATGTGTGCCTCTAGCGCTTATGAAGATACATAATGCATTCTTTCAAGTGTAAGTGTTGTTAGGTATATACTATGGCTCAAATTACCTTAGGTAACCAGTTATCAAATTCCTCCATCCTTCCACTTGAAATTCTGCTCTGAGTTGTAGCAGTTCAACATTTTTATTTTCCTTTGTTTAAATAAAGAAAAAGAAAATCTTGTTTGCATTCCTTGGAAACTCATAAAATGCTCCCTTTTTGGTTTATTCTCAGTTTATTAATACTAACAATAACTCTTGTTCAGTAACCCACTTTCATAGGTCTTTGGGCAGGTAACAAAAATGTAACTCATCATGAAGGCAGTGTAGCCTAGTAAATATCAGTGCTGGTGCACAGTTGAACCCAATGTGGTACTTTCTCCCCCCAACCCACAGCTCTCCAAACTACTTATACAATAAATATCACTACATCTCGCTCCTCATCCTACAAACAGAGCCCAAAAGAAATTGAATGTTTGATTCAGGGGACAAAATTTAGGATTTCTTGTATTCTCCTGACTGACTTAATTTTACCCAATGTCCATCCTGAAGAAATTGTCCTCTGTGCCCAGTGTTGCCGCCATCCCCAGAAGGTCAGCCAGATAATAATGCTATGCAGCAAAATCTAAGGCTGACTTGGTGACTTCTGATGCAGATTTGTTTTCTTTTTCAGTAAGTGTGGACGTCTGTGTAAGTGTGAGACCATCATGGTGGCATTTAAAGGCGTCTGGACTCAGCCTTTCTGGAAAGCTGTTTCAGCAGAATTTTTGGCCATGCTAATTTTTGTCCTCCTCAGCCTTGGCTCTACAATCAACTGGGGTGGATCTGAAAAGCCTCTGCCTGTAGACATGGTCCTTATCGCTCTCTGCTTTGGACTGAGCATTGCAACCATGGTGCAGTGCTTTGGACACATCAGTGGTGGCCATATTAACCCTGCTGTGACTGTTGCTATGGTCTGCACTAGGAAGATCAGCCTTGCCAAGTCTGTCTTCTATATTGTTGCCCAGTGCCTGGGTGCCATAGTAGGGGCAGGAATTCTCTACCTTGTCACACCCCCAAGTTTGGTGGGAGGCTTGGGAGTTACTATGGTAACAACTTTTGCTCCTACTCTTAAAGTAGAATAACTTTTTAGTGTCAGGTTTAAACCCAGAAAGTAGAAGTGATGGTTTAAGTGCATTGCTGGTTTATTTACAACTCCTGTATGTGGCTTAGATCTCTCATTAGGATGGGTTTATGCTGAGCAATTCTTTTACAGAAGATTTCTCTTCTAGAATTCCCCCAAATCTGGTAACAGCAGGTAATGTTAATCTATGTTCACAGTTTAAATATACATGCATGAAATACAATCTCAAGAAGAATTCTGAAATTAATTCTATGCCATTATGATGGTGATTGAAAAAACATCAATTTAAAATGACACACTTCTGAAATAGATTGTGCCTTAGATTTCCACTTTGTTCTAAACTAATAAGGAATGCCATCAGTTAGCCCTGTTGCAGGACTTATTAAAAATGCACTTGAGCCACACGCTGCTTAATTTTTAATTGAAATTTCAATTAATTAAGTCAGGGCTAATTAATGAATTTATAATTGAATAGTAAATTACAGTGCTCCCAAGAAAAAAAGTTGTGCAAGTTTAAGTGCAGCATTTGCAAATTCGATATGTAATAAATGCAGTCTAGCTTTGAAGTTCTACATTAAAATACAGTAAGAACTTTCTTGGTCAGTCCATCAGTAATTTTCCATGGCTGTCAAAAAAAAGGGTAGAAAATGAATCCATACCTTTCCAAAGTACAGTGTCGTTTCATCACTCTGCATGACTAAACATTTTAAATCACAAAACAATTAATATTTGTAGTAGCTTTTTGAACTGCAAACTCACCTTTGCTTCATCTTCGGGGGTTGTTTCTTTTTCCAGGTACATGGAGATCTTTCCGCTGGCCATGGACTCCTGGTGGAGTTGATAATTACATTCCAGCTGGTTTTTACTATTTTTGCCAGCTGTGATTCAAAACGAAGCGATGTCACTGGTTCAGTGGCTTTAGCAATTGGATTTTCTGTTGCAATTGGACATTTATTTGCTGTAAGTTAATGACTTCTGTTTAAATAATAGAGCCCTTCTTCCACTGTCCCTAGTCCAGAACTAGGTGGGAGCTCCAGGAGCCTTTAGAGTTGTAATTCTTTAGTAGCCTGTTGGGGATCCATTGCAAAGCCCATTGAAGTCAATGGGAGGCCTTCTATTGATAGGGCATTGGATCAGGCCTTTATCTGTCTATATATATGTTAATTTTGTTAATTCTGTCACTTCACTAGAAGGGTGACCTGGAGAATGATAATATAGTCTGATACTACAAAAGTGGGCAGGAATACAAAATCAGAAATGGCTCAAAGTGGTTTGGGTGACAATACAGTAACTCCTCACTTTATGTTGTAGTTATGTTCCTGAAAAATGCGACTTTAAGCGAAACAATGTTAAGCGAATCCAATTTCCCCATAATAATTAATGTAAATGAGGGGGTTAGGTTCCAGGGAAATTTTTTTCACCAGACAAAAGACTATATCTCACACACACACACACACACACACGCACACACACACACACACACTATACGTTTTAAACAAACAATTTAGTACTGGTACACAGTGATGATGACTGTGAAGCTTGGTTGAGGTGGAGGAGTCAGAGGGTTGGATATTTCCCTTACTGCTAAATGATGAAATAGCAATTGGCTGAGCCCTCAAGGGTTAATTCTCTCACTCTACAAGGCAGCAGGAATGGAGGGAGATATGCGCATTTCCCCTTTAAGTGCACTGCCTTGTTAATTAGATCAGCTTGCTGAGACCGCAGCTGCTGCAAGCTCCCACCGTCCTGAGCCCTGGTGTGGCCCCCCTGTTCTATGGAAGATGGGGCGTGCAGGAGCAGGGAGGAGGGGGACACCCTGACAGCTCCCCCTCTTACTTCCCTCTCCCCCACACAGCAAGCAGGAGTCTCAGGGAGCAGTGCTCATGGCAGTGGGGAGAGGGACAGCTGCAATTGCTAGCCTGCTGGGCAGCTGCAGCACAGGGAACTTAGGGGAGCGGGAGCTGATGGGGGAGCTGCCCGTCCACCCTGGTTACAAGCCCCCACCAGCTAGCTGCAATGGGCTGCTCTTCCTGCAAGCAGTAGACAAAGCAGGCGGCTGCCAAACAACGTTAGAAGGGAGCATGTTCCCTAATTGATCAGCAATGTAACAATGAAACAACGTTAACTGGGACGACTTTAAGTGAGGAGTTACTGTACTGCATTACAGCAAATGACGATAGTAAATGTTTGAATAATGTTCTAATAATAGCAATAGTTAACGTTTTATTTTTACTGTAGATCAACTACACTGGTGCCAGTATGAACCCTGCTCGATCATTTGGACCTGCTGTTATCATGGGGAAATGGGAAAACCACTGGGTAACTGCTTTTATGCTTCGTTTACAATAGCAATAACCAGCTACCAAATTATATTTTTTTCTTCATTTGCTCTTCTTATTCTTCATAATGTTCCATAAAGACAATCACTGAGAGAGATGGCCACTGACCTGCCACAAACTTTACCATATTTATCTATTCTTTGCCTAAAGTACAAGTCCTAAAGTTGTACTCGGTCTGTCCTGTGTGGGTTGAATTGTAATTGCCTATTGTGTATTTGGAGGTTGGGTTTTTGAGGAGGCTGCAAGCATGGAGAGAGAATCAGGACATGTTAAAAACAAAAAAACTCAATGTGATCAAAAGAATTGTTATTGGAAAGAAAGATACTTTGAACTTGACTGCAAACCCCTCAGTCAAGCTGGTGAGTAGTTACTCAGGTAATCCACTGGCTTCACATTTTCTAAATGCTTCTAAAAAAAGCAGGCCAGATATACAACATGAGAACTTCTCCATTTTGATCTGGCATCAGTGGGCATACATGAGTAACTGCTCACCAATGTGAGATAATGGGATCAGTATCTGGCCTTGTAAGAGTAAGACCACAGCTAAAATCATAGATATTACCTGCTTTGATGAGAAAGCATCAGCCCAACTAAGAGTACGTGTGTAGGAAGCTTTTTTGATTAATAGATTTTGCAGTGCTGACAATGCAATAGTTTATTAAAGCATTCTGGATAAAATAATTATTAAAAACAAATTCACGAGTGTTAGGAGAGAGGGGTAATGTCTTACTTTCCCCTAATTAAAGCCATGACAGGCATTTTTAGAGACACTTCTAATATTATTTTTAAGAAGGCCACATACTCTCGTGTTTATCTATATTTCCTCATTTGAAACAATGGGCCCATGTTATTGCCCCTGCAGTTCATAGCAAAACTTTCATTGCCTTCAACTGGAGTAGGATCAGGCCCATAGGCTCTGATCCTGCAAACACTTACACCATGCATAACTTTTCCCCCATTTGTCAATGTACTGAAGTGGATTTACTCTTACCACCAAAAGGTTTATTCAACTTTTAAAACAACTGTAATTATTCACAAGATTAATTAATTATCTAAAGCCGTCTAATACACAACCAAAACTGTAAATATGTGTATAGTATTTATTGTAGCAACAGCCCAGGGGAAGCAGAACTGCTGTCCTAGCTGCTTGAAAAATCTCTTCTGCTCCTGAAATAAGAGACAGTCACCTGCCCTTAGCAAAGGCAGGTGGGACCTGTAACAGTACATGGCTAACTAGTATTGCAGGACTATTGGGAATTATGTTGAAGCAAATTGGCACACCACAGATTTGTGTGCAAATAGGATAATTAGAAGTCTAACTGCCTCTTCTGGGTGAACAGAAATCAGGTATGCAGAGCTGTCTGCAATTTCAGAGACCAGGTTTGGATTCTTTTGAAAATGTGGTCCTAAAAATAGAAGTAGAAATATGTGTTTATGTACTTTGATTTGTTTTCTGCATTTATACACAAAAAAAATGAGGTGTTAATCTCCCTGTACTTCAGATTTCCCTTCTACAAAACTGAGATGATAGCACTTACCCATCTCATAAGCGTGTTGTGAGGACAAATTCATCAGCGTTTATAAAATGTTCAGATTCTCCAGCGTTAAAGGCCACAGGAGTACCTAGACAGACACAGCCTCATTGCTCAGATCATGTACACCTCTGAGCAAGAGAGGTCAGTTAAGCTCTCTACTCAAGGGGCTTTGTGGACAGTCATCCATTTAAAGTCTTCACTAAATTGCTTTTCTCTGAAACATTTTTCCTTTCATCATGTACCCTTGTGGGGTTTCTTCCCTCTCTTGTAGGTCTATTGGGTGGGACCAATAATAGGAGCAGTCCTTGCAGGTGCCCTTTATGAGTATGTATATTGCCCAGATACTGAATTCAAGCGACATTTTAAAGATGTCTTCGGTAAGGCTACCCATCAGTCTAAAGGGAAGTACATGGAGGTGGATGATAGCAGGAGCCAAATAGAGACTGACGACTTGATCCTGAAGCCTGGCACGGTTCATGTGATTGACATTGAGAGTGAAGATAAGAAGGGGAGTGATCCAACCAATGAGGTGCTCTCTTCTGTATGACTAGCAAGGAGCACTGAAAGCAGAGAACGGCCTACTAGAATGTCCACAGATATCCTTCCACCTATTAAAGAGACAGATCTACTGTAAACCAGACACCTGCAATATCTGAAAATATATGGAGATGACAGCAGCTATGTAGTTGCTTCACCAAGCTATACACCTGCTCAGTTTGATTAGAACTTTACTATATTTAAGAGTCCCCATAGATTCTTCCAAATTCAGAAATATCCTTTTTTGGGAGAGAGCATCCCCAAAGTCAATTTGAAAGAGCTGATAGTATTCCCATTTTAATAAGGCCATCAAAAGCAAGATGGAAATAGAGATGTTTAACATTCAGATTGACAGTTAAGACTTATCTGCAAATGCCTATAGCATGCAGACGTATTTATCAGATTATTCTTCTGACACTTAATTGGCTGTTGTCAACCCTGATTAGAATGTCTTATCCATTAAGTGTTCTTTGCAAGGTTCAGTGACAATAATGCCAAAGTACAGCATGTAACAGAGTCATCCAAATTTAAGGTAGCATTTTTTGTTCTTATATATCCTGACATTATTTCTTTACAAATTCTGAAAAAAACTGTATTTTCATAGGCAAAAATTGGTTCCTGTCAGTCATCCTACCAATTTTCATCCATTACATATCCATGTTCTGGTGTAAAAAATACTGCCTTCCTCCCATTCCCCACAACTAAAAATATTGAAGCCAAAGGCTCTGATCTACTCCAATAATGCTGTAAAACCTTTGAATGTATTGTATGCAGGTTAGCATAGTTGTCCATCTGGTGAAACGTTGTCTTGAGGTTCAGCTATTGACCATTTAGTATTAGCTGACTATAGGTCAAGCAGGGAACCTGAAGGCCCACATGTTACTCAGTAACTCAAGCAAAAGGAAATAAATGTTCAGGTATCAGAAGAAAGGGAGGCGTTATCTGTTTTCAGTGCACTTATTCAAACAAATATCACCATGCTAATTTATATAACTAAACATTTAAATTACTCACCCACTTTGCTGACAATTTTATTTTTATTTATTAGCAAAATAAAGGTGGATTTTTATTTTTTTTTAACTACATTGAAGCACTGACTCGAAAATATTTGTAATAACAGGTTGTATTGATATGATTGCTTTTGGTTTTGACTTTTTTTGCAAACTGGTCTCTAGTTAGTTGAACAGCGTCAATGATTGTGGCACTGTTCATATAATCTTATTCTTTCATTTCTGTGGCAAAGTTTTCTCTGTTAAGTAAATCTGACAGTAAGAAATGCAAGCATGTGATGCTTTTTAGAGAAACAGGGAAAGGGATGCCCCAATGATATTACATGCAAAAGTGCTTAAGTGACCAATCCTTCCTTTATAGAAGTGTTTCAACAGAGGTAGCTAACCCAACATAAAACCTTTATAGAATCTTTTTAACAAGCTCATGGCTTTGTTCCTAACTAGCTGCATTGGATTTTTTGTTGTTGTTTTTTAGGGTTTTTTTTGTGATTTTGGCAATATGCTATTACAGTGCTTGTTGGAACACCATTTTCTGTTACCCTAGTTGTATAGGTTATATCTAAAACTTGAAATCTGTTCATGATTATTTAACTACAGTAAAAAAAAAAGGTTGTGGATTGTATGTAATAGACTTCTCTGTCCTTTGATTTACAATATGTGCAAGTGTGTAACTCATTAAAATGAGTAAGAGGGGTATATGTATGTATATATAGTAATGGGATAATAGACCACTGCTAAGTTCAAATCTGTGCATCATTGCATAAGGGCATCTCTATCACCAATTTATTTCAACCAGTAGTCCAGGCATTATCATGCTATATTCGTATTCCTGATCTTGTCCTCTCTTTGATAGCTTCTGTCTCTGTAGGAAAGGGGGGTATTTTTCATGAATTGTATATATCTGATACAAGTGCCGCATCAAAAGTCAAGAATTCAAACAAAAGAACATGCAAGACAATTTCAAATTGCATTGATGAATGTTGCCATGTGCTAAGGATGAAATCCAGAGGTATATAAAATCATGAGTGATGTTGAGAAAGTGGATAAGGAAAAGTTATTTACTTATTCCCATAATACAAGAACTAGGGGTCACCAATGAAATTAATAGGCAGCAGGTTTAAAACAAATAAAAGGAAGTTCTTCTTCATGCAGCGCACAGTCAACTTGTGGAACTCCTTACCTGAGGAGGTTGTGAAGGCTAGGACTATAACAATGTTTAAAAGGGGACTGGATAAATTCATGGTGGCTAAGTCCATAAATGGCTATTAGCCAGGATGGGTAAGAATGGTGTCCCTAGCCTCTGTTCGTCAGAGGATGGAGATGGATGGCAGGAGAGAGATCACTTGATTGTTGCCTGTTAGGTTCACTCCCTCTGGGGCACCTGGCATTGGCCACTGTCGGTAGACAGATACTGGGCTAGATGGACCTTTGGTCTGACCCGGTACGGTCTTTCTTATGTTCTTATCTCTGTGCAGAGAACAGTGCAAGGTCGCTACATATGCTTACCAGAGAGATTTTGCTAAACATTTAATAAATGCATGATTTCAACAGGCTAACTAAAAGGGACAAGTTGTACAACATTCATGGACTGTTAGATAGACTTTGTTTCTTGCATTTCAATATTTTAAGAAGCACAGTATACAGTGACTCATCACTTGTGAAGTTTGTACAGCCTCATGTTCTTTAGATACAAGGCTCTGGTTTTTGCACTCATGGCTCGTCTAGACAAAAGCCAGATACTGTGGCTGAGATGAGCATGAAACCAGCCAAGTCAATACAGAGACCTTTTTTCCCCCTTGTAACACTCTTTGTTAATGAAGCGTGGCAAACACTCAGACCCAGTCCCAGGAGAGCGCCTCACACAAGGAAAGAAACAATGATAAGATACAGAATGTTCAACAACGAAGGGAAAAAAGGAGGCAGCCAAAACAAATAGGACAAACTGATGTAGAATATTGCCCCCAGCTCTCTATAGACTTAGGAATGAAGAGTCAGAAAGTGAGATACAGTGGCTCTGCTCCTATTCCATTTGAATTAGAGTCATTAAGAAGTTTGCCATTGACTGCAATGGAAACAGGATCAAGGCCTAAAGTATGTTTTCATTGAGTCCTTTCTTAGGGCTTTCTCCTGTTTTCTGACCTATGATGCACTTCTAGGGATAGCTCAGTGGTTTGAGCAGTGGTCTGCTAAACCCAGGGTTGTGAGTTCAATCCTGGAGGGGACCATTTAGGGATTGGAGGCAAAAATCTGTCTGGGGATTGGTCCTGCTTTGAGCAGGGGGTAGACTAGATGATCTCCTAAGATTCCCTTCTAACCCTGAGATTCTATGATCTGTTTTGCAAAATCAGAGGTCAAGAGAGAGCCATCAGGTATGCTGTTTCATTTTGCAAGTAGATGCATTGGATTTGAGTTTTATGACCCAACCCTAAAATAAACTCCAGCCGTACTCCTCTTTATCATCTGTTCTTCAGCACCATAAGGAGAGATCACCATTTATCCAAGCCACAGTTTGATCTCTCTAAGAAATTGATTTAGCCTGATGTATTGATTTTTATGTTGCTTCTAAGTTGTTTTATAGTGGTATCATTAACATACAATATTTGGGTTAAACAATATAGACTTACACAATCTTTTTAACTGTTTGTATGTGTGATTGCCTTAATTTTTAAAATATATTTATTTGTATTTTAGTATTCTTTCATGTTCACTTATGCTATACATTTTTTCAGCTATAAGTTTGTTGCAGCTGGTAATGTAACCAATGACCTATTAAGTGATATGTGGAAAGTTTAAAGCTTAAAATTTATTTTGTTTATTATGGCAGACGGTCACTGCAATAAATACACCAGGTGTGTCATTATAATCCCAGAAACTAGAGATGGAGAAGACTTCTTGTATCTGCTCTGTCAATATAGGATTGTTTCTTACAGTAGATGCACATCATGGCTACTGTGTTCAAAATATTTATTTTTAATTACTGTAAACCATAGGAAAAAGATGAACATTGAAGGTGGGGTGAACTTAAACAAATACTTTGTTTGCAAATACCTTAAGTAATCTATCACCCAAATGATTACTGATCTCAGCAAAAATGTGATTCCTGAAGCTTCTGATATATTGTAATTCTTACCCCATTGAAGTACTAGAAGCTGTATCATTGACTACGATGGGAATAGGAGTAGGCCAAAAATCTCATATCACATGCTGTGCTTATATCTAGTATATGTGTTAGTACACAAACTTTCTGCAATATATTTTGTTTCTAGTTATCAGTACTCTGCTACAGCAGTTAGTTAAAAATATCCCTTAAAATAATCTTACCTATTTCTATCTTTTAAATGTTTGGTTACAAAGATGTAACATTTGTGCTTTGCAATGTTTAGTCTGCAACTTATGAAAATGTATGCCAGATATTCTACACTCGACAATGTTGACTATATAAGAGAAATTACAATCTGGATATTTTATTCTTAGATCAGAGATGCAAACTAGTTATCAAATTTATATAACTCACCATCAAGGTGTGCGCATCTGAGTTGTGCAAGGACTCATTAAATAAACAGGCATGAAAATATACATTCAAGTATTTATTATTCTATTGTATGAACCAAGTCATAATTGTATAAGTTACTGTAATTCAGGATAAATTGTGTAAAACAAATTGAATACAGGGATGTTTCCACAAAGTTATGTATTATTGAAACATTAGTCACCACAATATCAAAGCTAATGTAATAGTATTTTAAACTTCCAACATGTAACATTTGGAATAATCTACTTAAATATATGCTATAAAATAAATAGGTGCTTGTCTGGTGCATTTCCCTTGCATTGCTGTATCTCATAGTGTTGAGCTATTGTAAATAAACTATTGTCTGTTTAAAAAAATATATATTTGGTCACTGGAAAATATTTTAAAACTATAGCTAAAATACATTATACAAACAAACCGCAGGTGTCTGAGACCTTCAAATGAACAAATTTATGCTGTAAAGAATGAATGACTGTGTGAGAGAGAGCATCTCCCATCAGTGAACAGATGGATGTGTTTCTGGAAAGATTTCACAAATTTACTGACACAAGCTAAACAAATTTAGGCAAGGGGTTAAATTGGTTTAAGTGCATTGACATCAGGAGTTTGCACCCATTTAGGTAAATCAATTTAAAATTAAGTTAGAGTAGTTCCACTTTTCTTGTAGAGCCAAGGGGTAACATTTTTCAAATTTTTATTTGTCAAAAGTGACATAGGCTCTTAAGTGCCTAAGTCGTATTGTCTGTCTTTCCCTGAGCGCTAAGTGCCAGACAGGCCAGAAAATGAGAATTTGGCTCATAAGTCACATGTGCACTTTTGAGAATTTTACTCAAGACTTTGGAAAATGATTGGTAAACTTGCTGAGGAGCTAACAGAAAGGCCAGCAAATGTGGAAAGTGTGTCAGATCAATGGCAACTGTATCCTCATCAATGGTAATTCACGGAGTCTACTGATAAAAATTACCTCATTTCCTCAAAATCAAAATACTCCTCAAATCAACTTCCTCATAATCAAACTTTCTTTTGGACTCTTATCAAGAGTAGATTGTAGAGTGTTTCATGTATTTTAACCCCTCTTAACTTTTATCAGTCTGATATGACTATCTTGGTTATTAATGCTTTTTCTTTCTTTCTTTCTTTTCTTTTTAGTCCTTTACCAATTAGAAAAACAACTGATACAAGTACAAAGACTGTAAAAATAACCTCACTTAAAATCACAAGATACTCTTCAATGGAGCAACAAATCTTGTGTTAATCTCTAACCTTGTCATTTATGAGAGAAAAAAAGAGGCACCTTCTATGGGGCTCACTATTCCACTCATAGCAAACATGGTTCATAACCTGTATCCTATAAGTACATATGGTAGCTGCCTGTCAAACTTTTCATCTCCAATTCTCTTTTGGCTAGGAATGCTCAAAAAAGCTATGCAATTCGTCTTCTTTTTCAGAAGATTATATCGGTATAAAGTATAATAGGCTTGTGTGGGTGAATGTACAACTGGACATAGCTGCAGGACTTAATCTTTCCCATGCTTCCACCATCATAAAAGGAAATGGTATAGTAGTGCAGTATCTTAAGGTGCTAGAACCTTGACATGTTCCTCTCTGTGTTGCTGAAGTCCATTATTTCCTGTGAAGAGTCATGTAGACTTTTTTTCATTTGAGCCATTTAAAGGCAACGTGGTGGTTTACTGTGTTTTAGAACCTGAGGTTCTAGCACTGTAAAGTACTGTACTGCTCTCCCAATATTAGGCAACCGGGGACTGTTCCCTTTTACATCATGATTAAGTCCAGGTATTCTGTATGCTATGTTGTGTCAATTGATTATTTGCTTTGTAACAGCATCTCATTAGTTAATGTCCGGTCAGGCTGACTCAGCAGTCATTTGGTTCTTTGTTTGTTTCTTTTTTTTTCAAAAATGCCTGAGCCTTTGTAATTCTGATGATGAGTCTGTTCTATTCAGGTTCTCATACCACTCCCATCTCCATGGTGTCTGTGAGCCTAGCTACTTGACAGGGATCTCTTTAGATTGACATGCTGCCATGTTATTTATTCTGTGCAAATAAATTCTAACTGAATGGGCTCACCAATTATCAGGGGCCAAATTCTTCAACTTCACTGGATCTATGTTGATTTAAACCAGCTGAAGATCTGGCCCTGGTGTTTTTAGAATGTGGATAGAATCAGCAATGGCCCAGAGGTCCAATAATACATTTTGAAAAGGCTAATGTGTTTCTGTGGCAACTTCCAGGGCTCTGATTTGACAATGAAAAATTGAGGAGAAATCCAGTATAGCAGTATGCTGTCCCTGTGCCTTCTGAGCATATACCCAGGAATATATAGTAAGATAAAGACTAACGTGTAATGATTAAACATGACAGAGTAAGGAGAAAATGAACTGCAAAGACCAGGCAGATGTACAGAGATGTTTGGCTGTGCTGTTGTTTGCCCACTGGTGTTGCTCCAGAGAAACAGCTGCACAGCATCTTCTCAGAGCTGACTCAGACCAGCTGCGCTGGGTAGGTTGCACACAATCAAACACAAATGTTTCAAATGCAGTTACTTCCCTCCCCCCTTCCCACAGCTGTCCAGAGCAGTTCAAGTCTACAGTGGGGAGGACATACTGTGTTAGGCTACAATGCAGAAGCTGCTCTGGCCTCGAGAGTAAAATGTGAGTATAATGCTGTGTGTCCTGCAACCTTTTATCTTTGAAAAAGCCTGGAAAATAAAACATAGGCAGTCTTAATATAGAAGGTCAGAGAGTCCCTCTGGATGTGTTTGCCATCCAGGTCACTCCTAGAGTGATTCTTGAAAATTTATTTCATAGATTAATTACACTGAGTGTAAATAACTTCTATCTAGTTTCATTTAATACCACTTTCCTTTAGCCTAGGATACAAATTTATAGCATCTAAGGTTTTCAATATAACACCTATTGCTATTTTGTCTGAGTGCTGGAGAAAAGGCCAGAGCAAAATCTTTTTCTTTCTCCAGCCAGAGGAGCATGGTTTTGTGTATATGTAGGATTTTTTTCCTTCTTACATATCTATTGTCCTTTCTGTACATCACAACTTTATTTTATATACCATCTTTCCAACATGCTGCATCCTGAAATGCTTTTCAGACTTCAACAGCACAATTAGTTTACAGTTTACCACAGTGATGTCTCTTATTCTCCTTATTCACCCAGGAATATGGATTGAAGATGCTTGAACTTTTTTTTTTAATGATTAATATCCTCATGTTGCAATATCTGTTTACATCCTTTGCTATATGTTCTCCATTTCTACATCTTTCCTCCACAGAGAGAAGTTCTTTCTATGCAGTTCAAGCAGAGCTTGGCATTTAACAATGAAGTTGCAAATGTCTGAGTTTCTGATAGAAACTTTTGAACTTTGATTTTGCTGATAATTTTCCATATTAATAATCAAGACACCATGAACTTCACTACCAGCTGGACTGAAATTCTGCCTTTAAGTTCTGGGATTCTGTGACTTTGATGTAGCAGACTGGAAATTATGTGGAAGCATAATTTAAATTAAAATCCCCTCCATTTTTAATGTAAACACGAAAGCAGAAATAATACAAGCCCTGCATTGTTATGTACTAAAATCGATTTAGTGTATGTTGTCCCCGACACATAACTGCATCATAGACGGAGTCAGGTAGAGGCAAACTGGAGGTTTTAGCAGGGGTGAGGGCATAGCTGGGACTTTTGACATCTGAGAGAGCATGGGAGACATTTGAGATAAGCACAGTCATTTTGTATCCTTAGATGTTTGTTCTAAAATGAACATCAAATAAATAGCTAACAATGGGAAACTCTGGTCTTTAGGTTTCATCCCATTGAAAAGAATAGGGCAGTTCACACCTCCCTAAGTTATTGTTTCAGGCTCTCTGCAGATGAATGAAAATAACACTGCATTTGTTAACCTGGAAAATGTGAACCAAACGTAAATTTCACATGAGGGCTCAATGAAAGCCTAGATTCCAGAGTCAATTTTGTAGCAAGGGGTGGATTCCATGACCTATTTCTCAGCCATAGAAATGCAGAATTCTTCGGGCACTAATAATAATTGGTTTGTATTTATGTAGTATTGATTGTGTAGTTGAGCTGAATTCATAAAGTTGTTGATCTGCCAGACCCCAGAAAGGACCAGGACATGTTGTACGATAGGGATGGGCAAACTACAGCCCGGGGACTGCATCTGGTCCTTCGGACATCTTAATCCAGCCCTCAAGCTCCTGCTGGGGACCAGGGTCCAGGGCTTTCCCCACTCCAGCCTGGGAGCGGGGTCAGGGGCTTGCCCCACTCTGTGCATGCTGCGGCTCCGCACGGCTCCTGGAAGCAGCAGCATGTTCCCCCTCTGGCTCCTACACATAGGGGCAGCGCCTGCAGACGGGACAGCACACGGAGCTGCCTGGCCATGCCTCCATGTAGGCGCTGGAGAGGGGACATGCCCTGCTTCCGGGAGCTGCTTGAGGTAAGCGCCACTCAGAGCCTGCACCTCTGACCCCCTTCCATGTCCCAACCCCTTGCCCCAGCCCTGATCCCCCCCCTCCCACCCTCCAAAATTCCTCAGTGCCAGTCCAGAGCACCCTTCTGCACCCCTCATCCCCAGCCCAGAGCCTCTTCCCACACCCTGAACGCCTAATTTCTGGCCCCACCCCAGAGCCTGCACCCCCCAACCAGAGCCCTCACTTCCATACTCCAACCCCCAATTTTGTGAGCATTCATGGCCTGCCATACAATTTCCATACCCAGATGTGGCTTTCACGTCAAAAAGTTTGCCAACCCCAGTTGTACGAGGATCTTAATAAAGTAGGGACTTCTAGATAGAAGGTTGCTCTCTGCTAAGTACTTGAAGTCTGATGTCTTTCTGCTCATGATCTCTTAACACATACTGTTCATCAAAGAATCTGAAAGCACCTTGAAAACACTGCATCCCACAGCTCTGTTGTGAAGTAGCTAAGTGCTATGTTGTTTTACAGATGGCTAAACATGAGGTACAAGGGAGGTTGTGATCTGTCGATGTGTCCCAATAAGTTAGTAACAGACCTTGAATGGAAATAAAACCTAGGGATAACTCTTGCTCAGAGCTACAATAAATCAGCCAAAAAGGGATTGCTTTTACTCCTAAATTTCCCTGGTAGTGTCACCACCCCCCGCCCCCTTTCCCCCCCCCCCCCCCGTAAAAATACAATGCAAATAACAATGAGAACATTGCTAATCTCCATTTTTATAACACAACCAGAATTATTCAGAATGTATCAAGTGTTGGTGATACACATGGTGAGGGTGAGTGCCTAGCAGAAGTGTATGTGCCAGGCCCCACAGCCTTTAAAGCAGGTATTTTTCCTCAACTAACTCATCAGTGAACTGGAAAGCAAAGTCATCTTGAAAACCTTATTCAAGAGTGTCATGATTATTGTGGAACCGCACTCCACTTGGCGGCAGCAGCGGGAAGGGCTACCCTAATTGTTCAGGCGATGGGCCTCTCCATCCACCCAGAGCCCTGGTTGGTTACAGAACTGGCGGGAAATCCCACCCCTACTGTCTGCTGCCAGTTCTTCCATTGGAGGGTGGGGACGCCACTGGAGAAAAGATTTCATGGGCTGCTGTGGAGGGTCTATCATGCTTCAGGCCCGTAGTGTGAGCTCGGAGCTGGGAGACGGGCCTAGGGAGCAGCTAGATGCTTGACTTCTATGAGCTTGCATTACAGTCAAGATTCAGTCACCATCAAAAGGAACAGAGGTGACCTGATTGGTGAGTGTGGGACAACTGTGGAGGGGCAGTTTGAACTGTGTGCTTATTGATAGCATTTGAGTTACCTTTGTAGTACTGGCTCCATTAGACCAGTAAGGCCAGACCCAGCTATTCAAAACTAATGAGTTAGGCTCCCCCAAAATCATACAATTGGCTTTAAGATCATGAGATTTAATAAATAAATGTTGGCTTCTTTTTATTTACCTTCTGGATTGTGAACCTGTGTGCAGTTGAGTCATAGTTTTACAATTTCCTCTGCAATCATGAAGGCTGAAAACTTATTTTTTAATAATAAATAAAAGGTGGGATTCTCACGTATATATGTGACCCCCATATCTGGGGTTTGGGACATACACCTTCTGTTGTGAGACTGGTGATAAAATCACAAGTGTTGGCAATACTGTCTTGTTTGCACTACCTCTCCCTTTCAGTGACACTGAAGTTCTGCGATAAAGGTGCTGGACTAAAGAGGTGTGCATTGGAACAATTCCTGGGCAAAATGTTGTCACCCCAAAGGCTGTAGGAGTGTTCTTCACCCCAAGGCAAGGGGTGGGAGTTTGGTAAAACCTACCAGAGAGGGAGCCCTCACCATAATTACAGTTGGTCAAAACTTCCTTCCAGGTTGCCATATACAAGATTTTTGCCCCCTGCTAAGTATGGTAGAGTAGTTGGGAGAAACCTATAGATACCAAATGTCTCTCTTTACAGATTTCTTGCATAGACCCTGTCTGGCCTCGAAGTTGACTCTTTTGAGAGTCCAAACAACTGGAGTAACAGTATTAGAGTTGCTATATATTGTAGTGTTGCTTGTTCACCAAACTCAGTGTTCCATCAAAATATTTTCCGTGTCATCTACAAAGCTTTTGTCAAAACACAGTTGCAAGTGTAGCCTGGTGGGGAAGGTGTTTGTGCTGTTAATTAGCAAGTCTAAGTTGAAGATGAGCTCATGGTCTCAGGGGAAGATGATATTTGTTCTAATCTCTTTGGGGAATGAGCTATCATCTCTGCAAAATGTCACCTGATTTATGATGGCCATTCGTATCAATACGCTGTAACAGAGTTTTAATTTTCTACTGCAAGGAAAATTCACTACTGTCCAGAAAAAATATATTAAAAGTACAAGTCTGAAATGCACTAGCATCCTAATTAATAGTATTAAGGTTGGCCAATTTAACTGTGCTCAGTAAAGAAGCTAAGCCCTTTGGGATGTACTTTTAAATCTAGAGCAGTGTGTCTGGTGCCAGAAATGTGCAAGCACTTAACACATTTGGTCTTGAAAACTGGGAACATGAGCATTCAGATGTGTTCTTAGGAACCTACAGAGTTGTCAATGGGCACATTTTTCTGATCGGCACGAACACTTGTGGTAAATATGCACCCAAGTCCAAATACATTGTGTGCACTTATGCATGGACTTCTGATTAGTTTTTAATGTTTTCCCTTTATGTACACTATTGTGGAGAGCACTTCTGCCCAAGCTAGGATAACAATTAAGAGCCAGCATATCATACTGTATAATGGCAGCTGAAACTAAGCCCGGTTGCATAGTGGATACAGCACTAGGACTCCAGAGACGTGGGTTCTATTTCCAGCAGTGCCACTGACCTGCTAGGTGACTTTGGGCAAGTCACTTTACTGCCCCGTGCCTCAGTTTCCTCATCTGTAAAGTGGGAACAATGATAATCACCTCCTTTGTAAAGCACTTTGAGCTCTAATGATGAAAAGCGCGATAGAAGAGCTAGCTATTATTAGTGATATTGTAATTATTAAGTAAGCTGGAGCCTGATAAGAAACAACCATCCATGTCTGTCTTTGATAATCTGTAACCCAAACTACATGTACTTAATGCATGGACTCTCTTTACAAATCAATCCTGCCAGCTCTCTGATCAGAGATGGGCAAGAAAAATGAACTCCCCTGGATTTGCCAATGCCTTTGTGGTTGTGTGACACCTGGAACTCATTGCAGCATTACTGATGTGGTCACACTGATGTAGGGAGAAAGATTAATACCTCCCAGCTCTAGGATGCCTCAGAATATGCAACTCAAAATTGCCTTTGCTTGCTGCCATGCTGCATTATAAACTCAACAGGCCAAATTCTGCTCTGGTTTATTACCTGTGCAGTTCCACACCATTGACAGACTAGGAGAAGGTGTTAATATGCTTTTTCCTCAGTAGCTCTCAAAGAGCTTCACAATCTTTTTAACGTATTTATCCTCACCACACCCTTGTGCGGTAGGGAAGTGTTGTTATCTCCATTTTTCCAGATGGGACTTGCCCAAGGTCACAGAGGAAGGCTGTGGCAGAGCAGGGAATTGACTCCAGGTGTCCTAAACTCTAAGCTAGTGCCCTAACTATTGGCCTATCCTTCCACTCATAAGTAGATGATCATATCCACTTTGGTGCATAAAGTCACCTCTAGTGCTCTTTTAGCATTACCGTTTGCTGGCTCTTTCCTTCCAATTGATTAACTGTATTTTTCAGATTGTTTTTCCAATTTGAATCTCACTATGAAAATTACAATTTTAAAATGCTGGGGTGGGGGCAATTTGAAACTCCACAAACATAACATAAGGCACCAAGCCTAATCCTGACCAGCATTACCTCCTCCTTTGTCCTGCCTCCATTCAGCATCGGGGCAGGAATCCTAGTCAATGCTCTATGTGCTAGGGAGGTCCAGCTGTCCTGCCAGCTCATGCACCATTCCCGCAAGGAGCACAATTTGCTATCTAAGGCCTGGTCTACACTGGGGGGCGGGGGTCGAACTAAGGTACGCAAGTTCAGCTACGCGAATAGCATAGCTGAACTCGAACTACCTTAGTTCGAACTACTCACCTGTCCAGACGCCACGGGATCGAAGTCTGCGGCTTCCCCGTCGACTCCGCCACCGCCGTTCGTGGTGGTGGAGTTCCGGAGTCGACGGGAGCGCGTTCGGAGTTCGATATATCGCGTCTAGATGAGATGCGATATATCGAACTCCGAGAAGTCGAATGCTACCCGCCGACCAGGGCGGGTAGTATAGACGTAGCCTAAGTACTGTGGCATGCCCCCAACTGATTGATCCAGGTGCTGGTTAGAGTTGCCTGCTGCATTTCACTGAACATGTCACAAACCTTTCTGGCATCCTGACCTAGCCAACGGCATCCTAAAAGCAAAGGGCATGCCAGGCAGTTTTTCGGCTCACCTACTTGCTGCTGGTGAGAGACTATCAGTCGTATCCTGCTATCGTTCCTGACTAGAATACATCAAACCTAGGAAATCCCAACATCCCTGAGTCATTAAAACTATAGGCAAAAATATTAACTTTTCTTCAATAGAGCTGCCAGCTTTGAAACTTTCACTTTGTAGCAACCAAAGAGGTCTGAACTGGTGAGATGAGAGAGGGGAAGAAACAAGCAGAAGCAAAGAGATGGCCAAGAAGCAGGAGGAAAAAATCAGTGCAACCATAAGGTAAAAACAACAAGCATTTGTCAAGCTTCATCAGAGCCTCCTGCACTTGCTTCATTACATGCACATTGTACAATCTCGGATAGGAAGAACTCGGCACTTGTCATTAGTGAGAGAGCTTTTCTCGCTCTGTTTTAAGTGACAGCCACATTGTGCCACCTTATGGTAACACCAGTTTCTTTTAGCTTCATACAGTGGGGAGGCAATCTTTTTTTATCTTTCATTATTTTGAAAGTGATTTGAAAAGAGAAGAATTGTTAAATATGATATACTAAGACAGAGATTCCAACTTCTTTTCTAAGGTGCCAAGAAACTGTGGCATGGCTATAAATCTCCCATGTTTCACATGCACTGAAAGAGTTGAAGAAATTTTAAAATATAGGTTAAATGTTGTCATACTTGATCTATACTGCTGACTTGTCTGGCACTCACACCTAAACAGCCTTGTTTGTTTGTCTATATATAAAAATAGGTATATCTCCATATATTTATCTCATAGAGCTGGAAGGGACCCTGAAAGGCCATTGAGTCCAGTCCTCCTGCCTTCACTAGCAGGATGAAGTACTGATTTTTGCCCCAGATCCCTAAGTGGCCCCCTGAAGGATTGAACTCACAACCCTGGGTTTAGCAGGCCAATGCTCAAACCACTGAGCTATCCCTCCCCATTTTTTTTTATATATATATATATAGAGAGAGAGAGAGAGAGAAAATAAAAAATCATCTTTTAACAACTGCATCAAGTAAATTGCATGTACCTGGATTCAGTGCTTTATGTCCCGAATCCTTTACAGAATACATCCCTTCCTTATTCTCTTGTAGCAGTACAGTATTTAGAGTAATGGAGTCAGTCAAATATTATAGTTAGGGACTTCTTATGTATATTTAAAGATGACTCTTTCAATAGAAAATACCCTTCCAGTGAAATCCATATGACTTGTTTTAGCTGAGACAAGGTGGATGAGGTAATATCTTTTACTGGACCAATTTCTGATGGTGACAAAGACAAGCTTACACACCCTCCCATAGCACTTCTTCCCACAAGCCCTCTTCACCTATTGTCTCATTTCATCTCCTTCCCTTTTACTTTTTTCTTCTTTATTTCCCTGTTTACAACAAGTTTTTTACATCTGACTTGACACATTATTTTTGCTCTCATTGGCTATTTCAACCCTTTGCACTCTATGGGACATCCTCCTTCATTAAATTGGACACTTCTGTCCCCAATATTCCACTATGCCAGACATTTTACCTGCCAGCAGGAAATTTGATGTCCTCTGTGTACTCCAGATTTACAGTTCTAGAGTCGGGCAGAACTTGTAAAGGTGAAGAACTTTATTTGTCATAAACTACAGCTAAGATGACAACGCGGTGATCAGCAGTTCACATACCCTTCCTCCCCTTTATACCTGTTACTATCATCATAAAACCTATTACTAAATGATGGCAAGATTGTCTTGATAGTAAATGCTGCATACTCCAAGTATAGATTGTTCCCAGAATGACCTGTCATACTAAGGTAATGGTGCCCAGAAGCCATGTGCACACACCCTGGTATTTCTTACTGGAATTCATTTATGTACATACTTACATCTGGCACACAGCCTTCAAAATTCATTCCACTGGGCCTGCTCACCTGTGTCATCTGACTGAAAAAGCAAACAAAACAGGCTAATGATATTTTTTTTCAGTTGATATGGCAGCATCAGCAATGGCGCAGGGCTTTGATCTTTGTTTTCCAGTCTAAGTCAAATCTGTCCGTAATCCCAATGATGTAAAAAGCATTCCGTTCCCGTACCTCTGGTTAGTAATGTAAAGACAGATTATCTTCACTAGAGAAAGGCAAACTAGTTTGGATAAAATAAGAACCACATTTTAACTGAGACTAGGCTTTAAGTGAGATTTGTAAAGATCTCTGATAAGATTAATTAAAAGGATTTTAGTTGTCTTTGCACTTCTTGATTTTGGTTGGCAGTGGAGGTACCAAAAGACCTGAGACAGGCAATGGGCACGTTGCAACTGAGTCAAGTTCTGCCACCCTTATTGCAGTACTTTACACCACAAGCTGTCCCAGAATCCAAGTAAGGGGTGTCTCAATGGGAGTCAGGGTATCAGACTGTGGCCCTCACTAAGCTTACACCAAAGGTCACATGCTACGTCATTTAGTTCAACTTGTTTGTTTATTTCTCTTATGCCTTGTATTTGTGTATCAAAAGGTCATACTGTTAAAAATTAAACAACTCCCCCAGCTCTGATTAATATACCGTAAATAGCTCAACGAGCTTTAGATCATGCTTTTAACGTGTAGTCCATAGTCGGGGGCAGTGTGGTGGCACGCTGTCGTAGAGGGAATTGGGGATGAACAGGGAGTGCCTCTAAGAGAGGTCTGTAAGGAAATCTGACCTGAAATGTGGCAGCTGAGCATGCTGTCTCCTGTACCATAGGATAGCTGTTCCTGCTGCTTGTGGAACGCAGCTCTTCATTCACAATGTCTGATCCTTCTCCTGTTTACTTCAAAGGGAATAGGATTGGGCTAATATGGTAGTGACCATGAGTAATGAGGTGAACAACGTTTGTGTCAGAGCCAGGAAATTTGCCACATCACTTTTCTCCATTTTCCTCCCTTTAACTATCTGTACTCTGACTATAAATATTCAATAACTTCCCAGTCGAAGAATGAATTTGCCCCTCCTCCCTCTTCAATTTTTTGGTTTTGCTCACCGTTAGCATCATTTGCTAAATATATTAAATGCTGTTTACGTGGGTCATTAGCTTCAAGACCTTCATGTTTCTTTCACCAAACCCCCCTCTAAGACTTTCACAAATGATAATTTCTGATCAGTCCTTTTATGAACAAAGGAGTTAGATTAATACATACCCATGTCTTAAACACACAAACCCTCACTCAAATCAGTGCCAGTAACTGCCTATATAGATCTAAGGCTTTTTTTTTTTCCTTTTTAAAGTGAGAAAATACTCTAATCTCAGCAACTATGCATAGGATCTGTAGTGATATTGGTTAATGCTCTCACAAATAATACTTAGGAGAGTTGCATTATATTTTACAGAATATATATGTGCAGGTCATATATGTGCAGACTATATCCAGAAATGACATAGCCTTAGGCAAAGCAAATAAACAGTAGATATATTAACTAATGAAATAATGTCAGTCAAATATTATTTGATCAAAGAGGAAATAAATCAGCTCCTTAAATGACCCTCTTAATGAAAACTACACAGCATGCTAACCATCTACCTGATCTCGCTCTCCAGTGGGGATAGAAGTTGTGTGACTGAGCTCTACCAGAATATGAATGCAAGTCTAAACATAATGCAACACACACATTCTAAATCCACTATTGAGGAACACTTGAGCAATGTCAGAGCCGCACTGTGCTAGGTGGTTTAATACAGTAGAAGAGAGCCCTTGCTCTGAAGAGCATACAGTCTAAACAGACAAGATGACAAAGGGTAGGAGACAGGTATAATACATATAAGCAGAAGATTGGGAACTGGGGGACACAGAGGGAAAGTTATTTTCCTAAGGTCACAGAGGAAGTTTGTATCTGAAGCAGTCTAGATCAGTGGTTCTCAAAGCTGGTCCGCCGCTTGTTCAGGGAAAGCCCCTGTTTGTTTGCCTGCCACGTCCACAGGTTTGGCCGATCACGGCTCCCCCTGGCTGCAGTTCACCACTCCAGGCCAATGGGAGTGGCGGGAAGCAGCATGGGCTGAGGGTTGTGCTGATCACCACTTCCCGCAGCTCCCATTGGCCTGGAGCGGTGAACCGCAGCAAGTGGGAGCCACGATTGCCCGAACTGCGGATGTGACAGGTAAACAAACCGGCCCAGGGGCTTTTCCTGAACAAGCGGCAGACCAGCTTTGAGAACCACTGATCTAGATCATTTGAGTCTCAATTCAGTGCCTTAACTACAAGCCCATACTAAGCTAAATAACGAAAAGTTGTCAAGAAAATAAACTACACACCACACGAGTGAGAACTTTAACAAACAAATATAAATATAAAGCCAACCGGCTAACACAGCATTAAACAGAAGTGATTGCTATTACGGTGCAACATATTTGTGTGACCTCCTTTAGTTAGCCAAATTAATGTTTGGTTTGTTTTTCTTCTGTGCGCTAAGGTCCACAGATCTGTTACAGTGGGTCCTTCAGCCAGCCCCGCTTGCCTCTTGAGGGCAGAGCCGGGCCTGTCAGACACTGGCAGCAGAGGAATGCCTCATGCCTTGGCAGTCCCTCCTGAAGGCTCCTCCAGTTTTATCCGCCTCCCCAGCAGCCTGGGGCTCAGCCAGACCTCCCAGCTGCAAAGGTTTTTTTGAAAAACTTCCAAATGTTTGCTTCAAGCTTCTGAGTAATAATCCAGATCAGTAAAGTGACTGTCTAATTGTCAGCCATATCACGGGGCGGATTGTCTCTCCAAGAGACTGCCCCCTTAATGCCTCTTCCCCTTCTGAGTAGTTTTTAGCAGCAGCTGGGGCCCCTGAAGGCTTCCCTTTTTGCCAGAGGTAAAAAGGAAAGACCTGTGTCTCCTGCTCCAGCCCTTCACAGAGCGACTCACTGAGGCTAGCTAGTTTCAGGGATGAGTGGCTGCCCCTCCCCCATCTCCATGAGGGGCGCAGTGCTGGAAGATGGAAAATCGTGCCTGAGTACCTAGAGAACACACCAGCAGCCAGACTCCTAACTGCAGAGCTCAGTTGCCTTCTCCCCTCGGGTGGTGGTGGTGGGGGCATTGGATTCAACACAGACAGTGCCAATGCCAAAGGGTGAAGTAAGAGGCCTTGGCTCTAATGCATAACAGAGACAGCACTCCTGGGAGGCGGGAGTGCATGAGGAGCCTTTAGCGCACAGAGACTATGGAATTCAAGGACTGAGCTTTTCCTGCCCTCCACTTTACATAGTACAAGTTTCACTTACACCGCCCTGCAAATCAGAAAGCCACCTAGAAAATAAGGGCCAGATTTCCTTGCATGTTGCAGATGCTTTGCCTTGCTCTAGCAATGCAAAGCAGCTGTAAACCCAAGTTAACTGGCTTGTTCTCTCTGGCTGCTTTGCCCTGCTTTGGAGTACTGGTAAATCTGCCTTTAAAAGTTTAAAATTTAAAAAATTACTTACAGTTGATATTACATATGTTCAAATCATTCGAAATATTGCACAAAGCATTCCTTTTGGGTTTCTTGTTTAGCATTAGTGCAGAAAATGTTTGTTTCATTGTGTTTTTAATTTTTAAAAACTTAAGGAAATTCTCAGGCAAAATGGTACATTAAAATGGAGTTTACAGTAAGGGTATGTCTCAGTAACTTAAGGGAAAAATCATTACAGGGATGTAATTATCCCCAAACCAAGCATTATGAACTCAGAAATTCAGAGTTAAGGTTGCACTTAAAATATGGTAAGGTAAGAAATGCACAGATAAGTGACCCAACCAACCTTAATTTTGTCCTGATTCCACCCCCAGGTAGTCCTCACAACTGACAGAGAAGAGCTCTGTGAGAACTCAAAAGCTTGCCTCTCTCACTAACAGAAGATGGTCCAATAAAAGATATTACCTCACTCACCTTGTCTTTTTAATATCCAGGGATCAACACAGCTACAACAATATTACTTGCAACATTCATTCCCAAAGCAAACTCCATTTTTTGTCACAAATTCAAGAAATATCTTCCTTCCTGCTATCAAGCCTCAGTCCAATTCTTAGGAGCACTGACAACTTAATTGGCAGAGAAGTCCGATGTCTCTTGTCATGAGATCTGTCAAGTGGCCACCTGCCCATCAGTTCACCAAATTCTATAAATTGGTCATCCAGTTCCCATCCAATGCCATTTTTGGCAGAAGTCTTCTCTAGGCTTTTGTGCCCTAGTAAGGGGAAGATGAAATGTGTATAATTTACCTCATTTTTGGATGTCCATAGTTTAAAATATGATCCTGCTTCCCACCCTGCAGGCACTGTGCTGTGAAAAGCCTGCTGTAATGGCTCTGTGTACATCAGCATGATGAAGAATAGGTTAACATATGTGAAAATGTCTTTTCTTCGAGTAATGAAGTCCATAGATCTGGCCTACCCTGGGATCATCTGGAGTCAGAAAGAGATGGTAACTGACATCCAAAAATTCAGGTTCATTTCATCTGCTCAGCAGTAGGATAAACTATTGTCCTTTTCAAAGCATAGTTAGCAAAATCACTAACTTGGGGGAAAAAAGGATAGAATTATCCAGGCTGTGGTATTTGTCACAGCTGGAGGGAGTGGTGCATTCTCTTGCTGCCAGTGACTGACAAGCCTGGTTATGTCCCCGGGCTGAAGCACCTATTATAATAGGTCTTATTACTCAAAGGCAGGAAACTTTCATGCAAGCGTGGATACATTTTCCTAGGTAGGTTTTGGAAGTATCAATTTAAGAAGTATCTGCTGGCAACCAGAAGTCTAATATATGGTGTAATTTCTTCTCTGATGTTCTCTGTAACCCCATCAGTTGCACATCTAATTCTAGCACAGGGGTTGGCAACCTTTCAGAAGTGGTGTGCCGAGTCTTCATTTATTCACTCTGATTTAAGGTTTTGCGTGCCAGTAATACATTTTAACGTTTTTAGAAGTCTCTTTCTAGGAGTCATTCATATATTCATGTACACACACACACACTCACTCTAAACTATTGCTGTATGTAAAGCAATAGTTTTTTAATTATTAATTTTTAATTGTTATTTAAAAATAAGGTTTTTAAAATGTTTAAGAAGCTTCATTTAAAATTAAATTAAAATCCAGAGCCCCCTGGACTAGCGGCCGGGACCCGGGCAGTGTGAGTGCTACTGAAAATCAGCTTGCGTGCCGCCTTTGCCATGCATGCCATAGGTTGCCTTCCCCTGTTCTGGCATTTCACAAGTGTGGTTACCATAATACTGCAAAGCAGTTTAACTCAATTTGTTCAGTAGCTTAGACGAAGGAGAAAGCTGAGACTTTGTTTTTAGACACTTGAAGATGATGCATTACAGATCTTGAATGTCAATATATCTATAGAGTGACTAGGTGGTTCTTAATGAATGTAGAAGAGGATGTCAGTCACAGTGCAGTCCTCCTGCACAGAAAGCCATTTCTCTTCTGTCCATTCTAAAATATAAACTGTGCTCTTTGATTACCACTGAGCATCCACTAATACAGCTGAATAGAAGGTGTCTACTATACTGTGCTGATGAATGTACCAGGTTCACCTTCCTAACAAAAAGTTCTTCCAGGCAGACACCACATCTTCCTATGCTTTTGTACAACACTTAACACGGTGAGGCTCTGAGCCAGATTAGGACCTTTGGGTACTACCCTAATATAAATATTGATTGATTTTCAGTCACGAGTTAATGGAAAATGACCACACAGCAGGTAAGGTGGCAATCTAGCATCAAGAAAATTGAAATGTTCCTCCCACCCTTGCCAAAACAAAAAACCTGTTACAGTTTAGTGACCAGCTTCCCGTCCCTTGTTTTCGATCACAAAATAAATACATGCCCTTGGGGGAGGGTCTTTCCTTCTGGATATCTATTTATAACTTGACTGAAAAATCTGTGTATGGTTCTGGAGTAGTGGTAAGGAAAAATGGACAAGCTGATTTGGAGGTTTGAAGGGAACTCCTTCACCCATACGTGTCCAGAATGGGGAAGATGGAAAGTCATTCCTCTCAGCTCCTGCCATTCAGAATTATTGTCTGTGGCATCTTTTTTCTTTCTCACAAGGGAAAAAGACCACCAGGAAACATGTTTTAAAATCATCTGTGGCGCACAGAAGGAGAAGAGAGAGAAAGTTGCTCGTATGTTTCAGCATGCCTCGTTAAAAACATCTCTAGGTGCTACAAAGTGTATGTTATCAATATGCATATGTGATGTCTCTGAGGCAGAGTTGCCTTTGAGGTATATTTTCAGCAGGACAACATTTTCCCAAGTGAGGCAAGGAACAACAGTGAATCATGTGTGGGAGGGAAAACCCTTCAGGCTATGTACAGTATTTATTCCCTTTTGTGTTTTTGCTTTTTTCCCCTCTCTTATTAATGGCTTTTGCAATTACTAGTAACACTGCATTGCTAGCTGGCAGAAAATGGTGGCTCGCTTGCAAACAGATTGTTTAAGGAGCGAGGTTGTATGTACAGGGAAATGAAATGGTTGCTGACAGCAACAGAATAAGAAAGTTTCCCTGGATCCTCAGCCCCATAAGTGAGTGTCAGTCTAGATGCTATTTGGGGAATGGAATTTTGCTTCCAGGTAGACAAGGGTTCCATGTTACATTACTCAATGTTCTAGAAATAGACCTGCAGATTTTGATATATAAAGGATGAGGTTTTAAGAACACACATTCTGTACATCATATTTTTAAAATTCCAACTGAAGATAGCAGCAGGAGAGCCAGAGAAGTTGATCTCCATGTAATCTTAGGAAAGAATAGCTCCCTGCTCAACTTAAAACTGACCAATGCTTTGATTTTACCTCTTGCCTTTTTAAAGATGAGTTCCACTCTGAAAAATGCTACAAAGCAGAAAGATGCAACAAAGAGAGTCATCATGACCTATCATGAAAAGTTGTTTGAGTTCCTAGCATGGCTGAGTGATATGACTGGCAATAGGAATAGTATTTCCCCTAAGTACTGACCAATAATTGGGAACTGATGTGACCCGTGTCATGTATTTAGTAGACAGCAGGTTGCTCAGGGTTGAGCAATAAATTGTAGCTGAGCGAGAGAGTTGTGCTAAAAGGATCATTACATCCCAGCAGAGTCATCCTTCCTCCAGAACTCTATCTGGAAGTGATACCCATAGCAGTCCCAAACAGTATGACAGCAAACTATTCAAGTAATGGGACAGAAATAAGGGAGAAGACATCTCAGACAACCAGCTGAATGGGCTTGGCATGCCATGTTGATGGGGTATTGTTATTCTTTATGATGATTTGTAATATGGTAGCATCTAAGGACACCAGCTGAGAATAGAACCTCACGGTGTAGTAAAGTAAGGGACAACTTCTGCCCTGAAGACCTTACATTCTGATAGCCAAGACAGGGAAACAGTTGAGGAAGAAAGGATAAAACTTTCAAACTGGGCAAGCACTGTGATGAGTTGCAAACATCGTGTTAGTTTCATGGGGTTTTTTGCTGGTTTGTTTCAAGCTGTGTGGTTTTTCCTTTTTTATACTTTGTTGTTTGAGGGGATTAGCTAAACAGAAAGCAAAAGTTGGGTAGAGGGACACTGAAGTGAGTGGAGAAAGAGTAATAGGAGAAAAGAATACAGGGCAGAAGGAGGGTAGAATGGAGGGCAGGCAAAGTGAGATCCAAGTAAAAAGATTGTACTGGAGATGACAGGAGGGAGTTGGAGAGAATAGGCATTTAGCAGAGGGGAAAGAACATCCAGAGATTGGTAAAAAGCTGCTGGGGACTGATGACCTCACAGGGTACATAGGTGCTTCTGTGACTGACTGTTTCTGCTGCTGAGGGTTGAGTTTCTGGGTAAACCCCTGCAGTGATTACTTTCCCTAAGCCCACATGGCTGAGGGCAAGGGTTGGGCTGTATGGGCCTTGGTGCCCCTGGAATGGGGGCTCTCCCCTGCACAGTTCTATGTCTGAAGGTACTGGAGGGAAGGGTTCCATTTTGTCTGAGACTCAGTTCCAAGTCTCGCTTCGTCGTGAGATTCTTGGGAACTACTGTGCAAGGAGAGACTGACAAGAAGTTGAAAACCATGACTTGGAGTTGCAGACCATTACTGAGCACTGAGGCTGATGAGTATGGTAGAAGGAAGTCTTTCAAGAGTACAGTAGAGCCTCAGAGTTACGAACATCTTGGGAATGGAGGTTGGTTGTAACTCTGAAATGTTCATAAGGCTGAACAAAATATTATGGTGGTTCTTTCAAAAGTTTACAACTGAACATTGGCTTAATACAGCTCTGAAACTTTACTATGCAGAAGAAAAATGCTGCTTTTAACCATCTTAATTTAAATGAAACAAGCACAGAAACAGTTTCCTGACCTTGTCAAATCTTTTTTAACTTTCCCTATATTTCTTTAGTGGTTTACGTTTAACACACTACTGTACTGTATTTGTGTAATCCACACACCTCCAGGGTGTAGGGTTCTGTCCCATCAGGTGGCACTGAGACTAATTAGAGAGAGATTAATGAGTCTGCTCTACAGCCTTAGCCAACAGCCACATGGCTTTTAGCTCATGCAGTAGAGGCTCATGCATTTAGCTTCAGAGGTCCCAGGTTTGATCTTGCCTGCCGACGACTGGGGTCTGTTGGTCTTACGTTAGCACTTTTTTTTTTCTTTTTTGTCACTGCTGCTGCCTGATTGCGCAGTTCCGGTTCCAAATGAGGAGTGTGGTTGAATGGTCAGTTTGTAACTCTGAGGTTCTACTGTATTAGCCTGGTCCAGGTGAATTTCATTAACTGCATAAGATATTTTGGAGATTTTAGGGAAATACTCATGGAGTAAGTTAAGGTTTTATGCACATATGTTTGTGTTTTGTATAGAGGAGGTTCCTTGGGCTGTGATTAATATGTCTGTTTTGAGCTATTGGCCTTCCCTATGCTAGATGTCCCTGTATTAAATAAATGGGGAAAGTGCTCTAGTATTGCAGACACCCTGAAGATTGACTAATAAGTAAAGCACTTCTTCTTTTGTTAATAGCTTGTGTGCTTGATTAGTAAGTCTCATTTCTGAGCAGCCAAAGGGAGTGTTGGGGGCATTCCCACTGCTGTAAACAACCACCAAGCAACTTGAAATGTGCTATTTCTACTCTTGTAAGACAAAACCAAACTGAAATACAGTCTACTGCTATCCTGGTGGCTAGTGTGTGTACACACACTCTCTCTCCTTCTCCTTCGGAAGACCGTCACAAAGTTTTAAACTGTTTTAAATGCAAACCATCCAACATGAGATTGCTCACTTGTTTTTTTGCTGACTGGATTAGCAGTTGTCTGACAAACTCTTTAGGTAAAACAAAGTAAGATGAATACTAACAGTTGCAGCTGCGGCTGATTGTTCCTCCGGGATTGTATCTTGTTCTGTCTTTTAGATTTGTTTTCAAAATCACTTATCCAAGACTTCAGCTGCCTGTACAAAATTAGAATACAGCACCAAAGATACATACCCACAGTACCAGATTCACTTGCCCTCTCCAAAACCAAACCTGTCTCTCAAAATTTAAAGTACCAATTTATTCAGCCCTCACTGGCAGAAAAGGGGTTAAAAGCAGCCCTAAGGAGGCTGTGCTGGAGGCAGCCAATTAGAAAGGGGATGAGAGGAGTAGCCAATCATTGCCCGGCAGGCTCATATAAAAAAGGCTGCAGGGCAGAGCATGGTTCAGTAACTAACTGGAACTTGAGGGGAGAAGACCAGACTCTTAGCAGGAGGAAGGAGCCCAGCACGTGGGACAATTCAATGCTACAAGCAGGGACTGGGCAAGCTAAAGAGAGCTCCTGGCGGGCTGCTATGGCCTGCAAGCTGAGGCCCTGAGGTAAGGGCAGAAAAGGGTGCTGGAGCCACATGGGAAGTGGCCCCGGGACAAAGAACTGTAATTGCTGCTGAGGTAGTGGCTGGATAGAGATTGCAAGTCTCCCGGAAGGGGAGAACACAGACCGTGGCACAGTCCGAAGGCAGTGTCACTGAAATGGATGCTGCAGTCTTGAGTGGCGGGGGTCCTGGAATGAAAGTGACATGGTGAGGCATCGCCAGAGGAGGGTGCCCTGGTGAGCAGAGCTAATTCCTATGACAACCAGCAGGAGGTGCCAGAGTGGATAGTCCCACCCCATCACAAATCCTCTCAAAAATAATAACCCCTCTCATAAGATCATCCCATAGCCTTCAATCTAACCCATCATGAAAAGCCCAAGAAACTGTGTGAGCCTTGAGGTGTGTCCCAGATTTCAACAAAATCGATTTGTTGGATTTAAGGGTGAACATAAAACCTCTAGCTGATGACCGCTCATAAAATGCCCTTCTCCCTTGTTCAGCTCTATTGAGCTATTAACTCAAGCACAGTTGCAAATTTCAATTGCATGGTATCACCCAGAGGGTGAAAGGCAGTCTCCCAAACTATACCTTCAGCTTCATCTATAAACTAAGTGGAGCCAGTGTCGACAATGTAGCTCCATTATAATGTGCTCCTTTTGCAAAGAAACTACAGGAAGATGACTGGGGTTTTTTCATCTAATCTGGAACAAATAGGGGTATATGTTACTTTTAATATAGCTAATTTTCTTAGCAGTCAGTTATTGCTAAGGTGACCAGATAGTAACTGTGAAAAAACAGGACGGGGGTGTGGGGTAATAGGAGCCTATATAGGAAAAAGTCTCCAAAAACGGGTCTGTCCCTTTAAAAATGGGACATCTGGTCACCCTAGTTATTGCTAGGATGACCAGATGCCCTGATTTTATAGGGATAGTCCCGATATTTGGAGCTTTTTCCTATATAGGCTACTATTACCCCCCACCACACACACACCTGCTATCTGGTCACCCTAGTTATTGCCAGATATTTGCAGATGTTCTGAAACTGTCCTATCAAGCTTTAAGTTCCACCTCCAGATTTTGTTGTGCTTGTGCCATTTAGAACTAGAGAAAGCTGATTGGCTAGTGCTGCATCAAAGGCAAAACTGCCCCTAAATAGTAAATTTTTTTCCATTGGTTTATATAAAATGCAAAGAACCCATATTTAAATATTTATTTTCAAAACTTGCATCCAAAATATTACTTTAAAAAAAGTCTGATAAATTATACTGAATCTGGCTTGGCTTTTCAGTTCAATAAATCTGAATGGTTCACAAGTTGCAACCCTTATCAGATTAAAAGGTACCTGTAGCTATATTCAGTAATGTATTTAAGAAGACACAAAGGAATACATCAGTGCCATGTGTTATATTTCTGTAAAGTATGAGCAATGGCTATTCAGCATTTATGAAACCTAACACCCATATTAACTGAGAGGAACAGTCCTTAATTTTAATCGGCAAGTCAAAAGTGGCTGCAATTAGGTAAAACCTTCTTTACCATCAGCCTGTTCAACACAGCTGGCCATAGACCATTTGTCTATCTGGGGACACTGATTGTCCAAAGCCACATTCTGTTTATCCATCTGGGTTCCTCTGTCTCAGCTCCCAATGGTGCATGGCTGGAACCTCATCACTGAAAAACACACACCCACAATGGCCATAGGCAGCCCCCAGCAGCAACCCCAACCACCAGCCACTTCCTCCAAAAGCATTCATCAGACACCTAACCTGCAGCTGTGGTCTTAGCACCTATTCCGCCCCCAATATCAGCCACTCCTGTAAGAGTATATTTCACACAGTAAGAGAGAACTGTGAGGAGACAACTCTCCAGAGCAGCCACATAGGAGACCAGTAAGCAAAGTCTGCAAAAGGGCTCCGCCTGAAAGCTACCGGTAGGGTGCTCTGCTTTCTCCAATGTTGACATCACTCAGCTGCGTGCGTGTGTTCCCTCTGTGTGCTGTCCCAGCTCTGCGCAGATAGCTGACACAGCAGACCCGACGAGAACCCCTCAATAACCACAGAGTCTCGTAAGATGCAAAGTCACGTCGACTAGGTTTATTGTCGAAGAAAAGCACAGTCTCCAGCTCCCTGGCAAACGTAGTCCAAGGTGCTGCTAAGATACAGCTAGCCAGTACATATGTACTCCTTGACAATGGACTCAGCTCAGTCAGTGGCGGGACTTTCCACTGCCCCCTCGGCTGGACAAAGACACCGCCCCAGGGATGCATTCTTATACATAGGTACAAACAAATTACACATCACACCTGACGTATTGAGGTGCAACCCCTCTACGCAGCAAGGTACAACCCCTTTACGTAGTAAGGTGCCGCCTCTCACCTTGTACATGTTGGTTCGATCAAAACAACTCTATCCATCATATTACCCTTTTGCCCCTGCCATTAGGATGGGCCAGCCTGTTCCTTGTTATCTGTGTGGAATGTGCAAGTATGTGAATGTTCTGATATTTAGTGTTCAGTACCTTTTAGGTACATATCTCCTTGCAGCATTAGCCCATTCCTTGCCAGCTTCTGTGAGCAGGGCCTGCCTCTGGCTCACAGCTTAACTTTGCTTTATGTTAGCAAAGTCTTGACCATTACTTTAGTTTAGACCTCAGGCCTCATACCAGGCCTCTGATACCAAGGTTTATATCTTAGGGCAGGCCTGCACAACATGCGGCCCGCGGATCCTCACTGTGCGGCCCGCGGGGGGATTCTAAATCCCCCGCATACGGCGCTCTGCAGGCAGCCCAGAACCCTTTGAATCCCAGCCACGGCCAGGAATCAGAGGGCTCTGGGCTGCCCGCAGAGATTCCCAGCCACGGCTGGGATTTAAAGGGCTGAGGGCTCCCTGCGGCTGCCGGCAGCCCAGAGCCCTTTGAATCCCAGCCCGTGGCCGCCGATTGCCCCCTCCCCGAACCCCTGCCCCAACTGCCCCCCAGAACCCCCATCCCCTCTCTAAGCACCGCTGGTCCTTGTCCCCTGATACCACTCTCCCAGGACCCCTGCCCCTTGGGACCCCAGCCCCTATCTAAGCCTCCCTTCTCCTTGTCCCCAACTGCCCCCTCCTGAGACCCCCCCAACTTCCCCCCAGGACCCCACCCCCTACCTGTCCCCTGATAAACCTCTGGGACTCCCATGCCTATCCAATTGCTGCCTGTCACCTGACTGCCCCTCTGAACCTCTGCCCCATCCAACCCCCCCTGCTCCCTGTCCCTTGACTCCCCCCCAGAACCCCCTACCCCTTCTCCAACCCCCAGCCCACTTACCGTGCCACTCAGACCAGCATGTCTGGCTCCGTGCAGCTCCAGACAGTTGCTGCCATGCTCCTCCGTGGAGCCCACAGCCCCCTCCCCTCCAGCACCTGCCTTCCAGATTTGAACACCTCAAAATTCAGGAGTGCTCAAGCTCAATTTGGGCAGCTTTTACTTCATTTCTCCCAAATCAAATATACTGATCCACTGTAACTTGCTGTAGAAAAAGTAGGATAAAATTGAGCAAGAAATGCTTATTAGGCCTGGAATGGCTATTTTCAACAGCCATTGCCTTTTTGTTTGTTTGAAAGGAAGACCGTGATATTGCATTGGCAAATTCCCCATAGAAAGAAAGAGTGGAACAAAAAAATAATAAAGGCACCTCAACTTTTCCTCATTTATGGAGGACAGTCTTATAATATGCATCCAGATATCCTTCAATCACACAAGCTGAAAATTGTTCCACTTTACTGCAGCTCTGTAACCATATGGGAACCAATCCTGTCTGTGTTTTGTGCACATCCAAAATTCCTGCTGAATAACCCGCCCTGGGAGCGAGTTACCAGTGACCCAGGGCTGGGGCGGCAGGAGGTGGGGGGGGGGTGCACTGGTGGGGGGGAGCCCAGGGCTGGGGCAGCAGCAGGGTGGAGGGAGGGCACTGGTTGGGTGGAAAGGGGGAGAGCCCAGGACTGGCGCAGCAGGAGGGTACAGGGGGGAGCCCAGGGCTGGGAAGGGGGGCAGCCAATTTTTTTTTTTTTGCTTGGGGCAGCAAAAAACCTAGAGCTGGCCCTGCCGGGTTCCCCCAGCCACCGGAGCCCCGGGCCCTTTAACTTGACCCTGAGGGCTCCCAGCCACCTCTTTAGCTGGGAGCCCCTGGTTGATTTAAAATAAAGTATCACCTCCCCACCCCCAACCTTCCTTTTTGGCCCAGGGCTGGGTGGCTCTGGGGCGGGGTGTTTCCGCGGGGCTGGGAGGTTTCGGCCCTCAGCTGTTTACTTTGGAGGAATGTGGCCCTCACCGCTTTATGAGTTGTGCGGGCCTGTCTTAGGGCCTCCTCTTACTACACTCCAGAAGCATTCATCAGACACCTAACCTGCAGCTGTGGTCTTAGCACCTATTCCGCCCCCAATATCAGCCACTCCTGTAAGAGTATATTTCACACAGTAAGAGAGAACTGTGAGGAGACAACTCTCCAGAGCAGCCACATAGGAGACCAGTAAGCAAAGTCTGCAAAAGGGCTCAGCCTGAAAGCAGACAAAGGCTTATGGAGATGAGGAGGGTTCCCATACGCCTGTGGCTGTGCCTTCCATAAATGACAAGCAGACAACCTTGCCCAGGAGAGAAGGACTGCCCACAGAGCCCCAGTATGGTGGGACTATGAGGACTATGCCCAGAGGACTATATATTTGGGATACCCTACTGACCAGGAAAGGAATGCCTTGCACCTTGGGAAGACCAAATAAACTGTTTGCTGTTTTTAAGTAAGCAAAGCCCCTGAAATGGGAACCTTAGTTGAAGCACCAAGACATATGCAAGTACTTTGGAGGGCCAGAAGAGGGCATGGTGTATCAGATACCTGGGTGTGGTAAGCCCTCTCTGAATGACCTCATTGCCTAGTAGCAAGAGGATAAACTCCCTAACGTAAGCAAATGTTGTTTCTTGGATAATTTGAAATACATTAAGTAAAACAATGTAAGTGAGGTATATTCAGTACTTCTTGGGCAAGTCTGTGAAATGGATACTGTTGGGTTTGTATTTCGTAGCAGTTTCTATTAACCACGTCTCTCCGATGTGAATTATGACCTTTAAAAATACACTGGGTCTTATTAGTGTTTATATGAAAACCACCATCTCTGAGAAAGGAGGTGTGTGATTTTTGAACTAATAACCTTTTGAAAACAGTGTGGAATTAAAGAAAATGTTGAACTGCTAAATGTAGTTTTGTGTGTAAATCTATAAATTTGGGCCATTTAAAATATAGATATAGATAGAATAACTTACTAACAGCTCTAGAGTCCACCATTAAGGAAAGAATCAAAAGCCACAAAAGGAAAAAATCAGTATTTTGTGCTTAGTCCATACGCCAGCAATGACCAGAATATGCCCATCCCCTAGCACAAAAAAATCCAGGACCAAACAAAAATCACTTCTTTGGTTCTTGCTTTTTTTTGTTATCTGAATGTTGCATTAATATGTTGATTTGTGTCTCAGATATGCAAAGAAATTCTTCAATTCTTTTATCTACAATTGCAGAAATAACAAAGACTTTATAGGTACTAGTGCTGTAGAATTGTGGAGGAAAAAAGCTTCTTGTTTGGTTGTGTGCTTACAAAGTTACAGGCAGGCGTCTACAGAGGTATGCAGCTTTCACCCCTGAATTCCAAAGTTTGAAGATGCAAACAGTTTAATACCTCTTTTAAATTATGGCAGTGCTAGCTTTTAAAGGAGAAACTTAAATGTCAGACCTCTTGCATCAAGTGGCCTTTTCTTGTTCAGAAAATTCCTTTGGGATCTTAATAATTCCAAGCAAATTAATCATGTGTGTGCTCCCTGATTGTTAAAATTATTTTATTTTATTGCCTTGGGATGAAATCCTGCTCTTCTTGCTGTTGACTTCAGTGGGGCCAGGATTTCACTCACTGACTCTAACCCTTGAGGAAAAGACCTTCCTGGCAGCAACTGCTATTTCTGATGAGTAATTTGGCCAGTTTATGGCAGTTTTACAGGGCATACTTTGTAATTTTGTAGGACAGCAGAGCAATTAATTTTTAAATTGATGGAGCTAAAATATGTGGTTTTGTTGGTGGTATACTACACTGTACTTTCAGATATACACTTTTAAGACTTTTCTATGTCAGGATTTAGAAGTTTAGGGTAACATAGTACATGGAATTCACTCTGACTGAGAAGTCTGCTTAATGGATGCTGTCCCCCAATGAAGCAAAAAGGTTTCCTTTGTGCTTAAAGGGATGCTTCTTTCCTCCCCAAGTTTCTGAAACTTTGTAGGAGTTCAATCACATGTTCCCTGCTAAAGAGCTTTCTCATACCCCCCACCCAACTTGATCAAAATCCTTAAATTATCTGTTTATGCTACCTATAGGCCCCTGATAATTAATAGAATAGGGAGAGTAATTTTGCTGCAGGGACATAGGTTTTCATTTTGTGTCATTTACAGGTGTAGTCATTCTCAACACTTGTTCTTTTCATAAGAAGTAATGCACCATCAAAGGGCATGAACCAGTGCCATTTCTGGCAGTACTCATTAATACATGTTCAAAAGGTACAAGAGTTGCTAGGAGAAGACTGTGACCCAAGGACCCCTTAGTGCGAACTGAGCAGGGGATTCTGTTATGTATATTCTGTTTCACCAAAGAATGTCTTGTGAGGTCTTAAATAAAAGTCAGGGTCTCACTGGTTTTGATATTGCTGTGAAATGTATGTACGGATACTATGTAAGGAGTTAGGTATGTGTGCAGCAGAGGTGGAGAAACAGGTTTCCTGTCAGACAGAAGATATTTATTCACCTGTTTCTCTGACAGCATTTAAATTAGGCATTGCAGACTAATACAATGGTTGCACATATGAAGTCAACAGAGGTGCAAAGTCCACAAGGAAGAGCATGCAATAATTAACAAGTATAGAAACCCAGGGGGAGGGGAAAAGAACCTTATCTTGAGATACGCTTCCAAGGCTTGCTGGACTATATTTGGGCAACAAAGAAGACATCTTGTCATGCTGCACGCAGGACGTAAACAGGCAGTGCAGTTACATTCATGACAATGGGTTCTCAACTGAGTTTGGATGAAACGCTGCAGAGAACTTTGAAGGATAAAATAAACTTCTTTAGATGGGAAGTTAGCTTGTTAAGTTAAATGTAGTCTTTAGAAAGCATGTTATAATGTTGTTTTATATGTAACCTGATATTTGTATTGCCCTTACTCATTGTCTCTTGAATCTTTGATAATTGTTGTTTTCACTATATGTATATTTCAATGTTGTATTAAGCCAGGTGCTGATCCTGAGTTGAATCATACAAACTGGTGTGTACAATGTACCCTTGGGGACAGCAGACCTGGTATTTGTGAGAGTGTTCAATGGATAAGGGGCTGGACACTACAGGAGAATGCTTTGAAGGGGGTCGGGGACTGGAGTGCAGCTACTGTTAACCTGCAAGGCAGGGTAAGGTCTGGCAGAGTCCAGAGCACTTCAGTGTCTAGTTGGCTGGTGGCGTTGGGAAGCTGAGACCCAGTTAAGCACAAGTAAGTCTTCCTCAAGCTGGAGGCAAGAGGGGTAACAAGGTGACTCATAGTCCTTGGTACCCTGAGAACTGTCACAAAGACAAGTCACATGAAGTTCCATCTAAATAATTTCTTATGTTTCTGGTCCCAAATTAAAAGACAAATAAATGTTAATTGGATATCAGTTTAGCAGTTTCTCATGAAGCTAAGATCTATATTCCAAGTCATTACAGGGATCTTTATAAGCATTAGTTACGGATTTCAGCATAAAACTCATTGTAATCTACACTAATAAGAAATCTTGGAATTTGTGGTCTCCCACGTGGCCTCAAAACAATACCCAGGAATGGATGGCACGTGTTACTCATGTCAAAGGGACCACTATAGAGATAAAAAGGCAAACACAAGATAGTAATAAAAAAAGGGGGAGTGGGAAGGGGGAGGCCGGTGACAGTATCAAGGGGAGGAATAGATTGCATATGCCTGTATAAGAAAATGATCCAGAACTTGGACTTAATTAGCAGTCACATAATTCAAAATGGGCCTGTAACTTCATCAAAGAACTTTAGAAATATGACATTTGCTCTTATAAATTATGTTTGTGATTACTGGAACTGTACACATTTTACAAGATAATGGTTAGAAAGTTGTGCAGCCTGGATTAGGAGAAAAAGTACAAACAGCAGCAGCAAACATGAGGGGGAATGTATTTGAGAATATTCATAACGTTATCTGATGATAACCTGTCATTATAATATTGTCATCTTTTGTTAAGGCTTTGATTATTTTTTTCAGACCCTCCCTTGGAAACAAATGAGAGAGTCTGAATAGCAAAGAGTTTAAAACATCTGCCCTTTTCTTAATCTAAAACAAAGAACAATTCTTCACAAATCAGATCCCTCAAATTAATATCAACAAATGTGTACTAATTAACAAATTAACATCAATAGTTTGGGCACTGTGAAAGATTCAAGCATCAAAAATATTCACTAAAAAAAACCCCATTAATAAAATGCTTTGATTCCTAGGAAATAAAAGTATTTTTATTGTAATTAAGATGATCATTCTTTTATGTACGCTCTATCCCATCCCAAAAATGGCCATCAAAAATAGAACTTCTCTATTCTCCTTGTATTCACAATACAGTTACAGTTCTTTGGCCAGAACGTAACTCAGGATCAGGTCACTCCCATCCCTAGAGGGTGAAAGGAGTATCTACATTATGCTGTAGATGTGAAAAAGATCTCTCCAAACCAGTTTATGGTTTGGGATTTCATAGCCTTACTCCAAAGGCAAAGCAGAAACCAGAGGTTAAATAGAGATTCCATTGAAGTTAATGAAAAAATTCCCATTGACTTCAATGGGTTCAGGATTTTTTCCCAGGAGATCAGAAGAGACTAATAAATGGTTTATGCAGAGCCTGCTAATTAAGACCTAGCAACAACAACTATGAACAAAATGAACTCTGCTTGTTAAGTTTCATTCTCCCAGAACCTCCACAAAGTGATGCATATAATATTAAAAGCATCAATGAAGGCATTCCAGTTTGTCCATGGAAAGGCTGTTTATTAGTTTCTAATAGACAAAATAGCAGATACTATCTTTCAAACTCCAGCATTTTGAAGATGAACACTTTTATAACAAGAATTTTCAATACATGTCAATTCTGAATGTGCTGAAGGCAAGAAAGGTGCAGCAACTGTGAGTGTCACAGGTTGTGGTACAAGGCAGTAAATATACAGCAGACCTTGACCACTATACGTATGATCCATGTCCGAGGTGCCCTCCACAGAATGATCTGTAGAATTACTAGAATAACCAGGAGAAGGACAAAGAACCAGAGGGGACACAGAAGAAGTCCACTTCAGAACTTAGAGCAGTGATGGCCCTGAAGTGCCAGGTCCTCAGTAATGGGTGAAAATGTCCAGGCAAAGGATCAGAAAATGGAGATAATAAGGAAGTCCCAGACAACCAATCTAGTGGTAGAGGAGCAGGAGCATAGCAGATTGTGGGTGTAAAAGAGGACTCAGGGTGTTGGAAAGGAGGAATGGGATGGAATTGGGATAAGGTGGTATCTGGGGAGGACCTGGGCATGGAAGGGGACAAGGCTGAGGTCAACAGGAGAGAGGGGACTGGTCAGGAAACTGTAATAGGGAGGTTAGAGTTCAGGGACAAGATATCTCTGGCACTTGCTCTAAAATTGCCTGACAACAGGAGCCCTTGCAAAAACTCCTGCAGCAGAAAGCAAAATCAAGTGATTCACAATTAATTATTGAGAGTTGGCAACACTAAGGGGAGGAGAAAGATGCCCCAGCTCCCACTCTATCTTTCTAACTTCTCTTATGCAGTGTTCTCGTGTACTTACATATTTAAGTATTTGAAGTACTCTACATACTTGTAAATAAATTCTTTAAATATTCTGTACTTGGAACTTGTATTTAAGTACACTTTTTAAAGGTACTTGAAGCATAAGTAACTTTTAAAATCTGCAAGTATTTTTTCAAAATAGTTTGTTTGAACAATCACACATCCCTCCCAACTGTCTGGGATTCTGGTGGGCCCCCAGAACTCACTATCCCATCTTGGGAGCTTCAGGCTTTGAGTTCTGGCTGCTAGGGCTTTTTTCTATTGTCCTTGCCAAGGAGGGTGGCAGTCCCACTTGCTTCCCTTCTGGTTGGTCACTACAACTGGCAGTGGGGAAACTCTTCCACTATGTGTTTGTTTGACATTTTCTTGCCAGACAATTGCAGGGAATATGGGAGCTGAAAGTACTTGCACTTGTTCTTCATGCTTTTACATATAAATACGTAAGTTCTATTTCCACAGAATACTTGTACGTATAAGTACTTCTGTAATGGAGTACTTGGCACTTATACTAGAGTCCTTTGTATCTGTACTTACAGCAACACTGCCCTTGGGGGACACTGGAGACTTGTAGCTTCAGCTGCTCCCTCAATACAAACCAGACTCCTGGGTGTGTGACTTGGAGGAATGCACATTCAGCTCCTTTAAAGTCTCTTTGGTCCTTTTCTTCCTTCCCCTGTGGCTCTCACCTAGACAGTGTTAGAGAGAAGTAGCTGCAATATTTTACTGATGGCCAGGCCTGTTTCAGGATAAACTTCATTATGAACAGGAATTATGTACAGAATGATGTAACAGAACTTCCTACTACTCAAGGGTAGCTGCAGCCTGCAACTACTCTCCTTCTTTGTCTCTGCCTACAGCGGGAAGTGTATCCTGGGAAACCACAGACTGCTTCCGGAGTTTGTGGCATCTCTACACCTCCTGGAAGACTTAATCTGTAAAAGCAGCAGCAAAGAGTCCTGTGGCACCTTATAGACTAACAAATGTATTGGAGCATGAGCTTTCGTGGGTGAATACCCACTTCGTCAAACCACCGCACTGCGGTGAGTCGACTGCTGCCGCTCCCCCATCAACTCTGCCTGCGCCTATTGTGGCCATGGAGTACAGGACTCAGCAGGAGAGCGCTCAGAGGTCGATTTATCGCTGCGCTCCGATCCGGCGGGTAGTGTAGACATACTCCCAGGCTGAGAGAAGTCTGGGACATTGGAAGCCTGACTAGAGACTGGAGTGCTCTTCTCAGTAGTTGCTGATGTTCAGTGGCAGTGCCATGTCATCAATGTACCTCACGTGCCTGCCAGACACTCTGGCATCTGGCTTATTGTACAGTGAAATATTTCTGGAGCCATTCGTATTCCAAAAGGCAGTTTTGGGAGTCAATATCTGCCAAATGGTGAGTTGAAAGTGTAGATATCAGAGCACTGTGTCCAAGATGATCTACCAAAATCCACCAGTGCATCTAATTTGCTGAAGAATTTGGTTCTTGCCATATCAGACAACAGTTCACTTCTTGTGGGTATGTGGAACTATTCTGTTTTTATGCTTTTGTTCAGTTCTTATGGTTCATCCACAGCTGTCGTCCCCCTCCTCTTTTCTCTACAATTACTAACGAGTGAATTCAATCTGCTGGCTGTTCTATTCTCCAAATGATAGCATTTGCTGTCATGTTTTGCAGGTCCACAATCCTTAAGACAGAGGCTAGAAGAGGAACACTTTATGTAGCATGTGCCACTGGTTCTGCATCATCTCAGAACTGTATCTTGAATGTTACTGGGAGGCACCCGTTTCCTGTGAATACATCTGCATATGACATTAACACTTTTTCATATCTGGTTCTAGGTTGTCTTTCTGTCTCTGTCATACATTCTGTTAGACACAAAGCAGCTCACACATAAATAGGCCTAAGATCAGTTGCTTGCCTCTGTGTAGCACCACAAACTCTCTTGATTTATCACTTTTCCTCTGCATGCTGATTCTTCCAACTCTGGAATTTTTCCTCCATTATAGTCTTTAACAGATACTTTTGACTCTTTCACTGGACATTTATGTCCAGTGTTTCTTCCCACTTTGTGGTGTTTAGATGTTGCTTGTGATTATTAGAACTGGGAGCACTGGCTGTTGGGAGTCTGAAAGGACAGGAAACAGGAAGGAGGGGGGAGGAGTTGAGGAGACAGAGTGAGAGTTACAGAGGGTGCAGCAGCAGCTTGGTAAAGAGGTTTCCACTTTAAAAATCAAGTCCTGTTGAAGTTTGTTAGTACCTTGCCTGGTTGATACAATACACTTGTTCAAGACTAAGGACTTTAAGCTCTTGGAAGTGTGCCCTACCCTCATTCCAAATTAGTGTCTGAAGGGAGCTCAAGGGAGAAGTAGGGTTGAAGGAAACTCTGTTCCAAATGCTGTTTCTGGAATGGCTGTAGTCCTGTGACTGAAAGTTCTGCTGATAAATGTTATGTTATGCAGCATTGGCCTGCTAAACCCAGTGTTGAGTTCAATCCTTGAGGGGGCCATTTAGGGATCTGGGCAAAAATCTGTTTGGGATTGGTCCTGCTTTGAGCAGGGGGTTGGACTAGATGACCTCCTGAGGTCCCTTCCAAACCTGATAGTCTATGAATCTATATTCTATGATTCTATGCTTAGAATTTCCTAGTAAAAATGGCCACCTTCTCCCATTATTTCCAAAGGGCCGATTGTCAGGCTGCCCTCAGCTAAAATAGATCTGATTGATGTTGTAAAGACATTCTTATGTTAGAAAATCTGCACATCTCACATAAATCTTTATTGAAAAATAATTGGAAACCTTGAGATGGAGAGAAAGTGCTTTGTGTTTCCTGGGTATTCATTTTCCAGATCCATTTTATAGCCCTTGTACAGGAGGGGAATATTGGTGTGGGGGGAGAAAGTGGGAAACTAAGAGGGGAGAGAGTAAGGCAGTAATAGGGGAGATGCCATCCATTTCCTCCATCTGAGAGTCTCCATCTGAGCCACCAGAGAGAGGCACACATTTCTGTGTGCATTGAGGGTCAACTGAACTGTGTGTAACCTGAAATTCTCTTGCACACATTGGCAGAGGAGAAAAATACTTCAAATCAAGCTTTAGTCTCTTTTTAAAAATATCATGATTTTGGCCACCCCTAATAATTTTGGGGCTGACCCCTGGTTGGTTGGATTTTTTTTTAAAAGCTTGAGGCTAGTAATACTGTGTTATTCTCATAGGAGAGCAGCTGAAACATTTGCCCTCTTCATGGGGGGAGAGGAGCAGCAAAGACTGTCAGCTGGTGAGGAGGGTCTGTGAGGAATGTGGGGGGTGTCATATCACTGGGAGGCAGGGAGTTGTGTCGGGGATCTGCATCAGTTGTCAGGAATCTGCCACACACAGCTGATGCAATCTACATTGTGTGAGAACTTCCATCATATTGTGTGGAGATTTGGGAACAGGGGAAAGTGTCTATATTTGTGTGTATGGAGGTTCTGTTTCGGTGGTGGGTGGCACATTGGAAAGTACTGTGACTTATCTGATCCTGTCTGATGCTAGTGCTCTCCCTCATTTAACTTTAGTAATTGCAGTCTTTATATTGTAGAAGTGATATTACCTTGTCTGGTGAGTAAAGAAAATAGCCCTTATGTTAAGTCTGTTCCAGGAAGCTATTCTTCCTTATTGTATCTGGCGTAGGGATATTGTCTATCCAATCAAGTTTTGGAGCAGGGGACTTGGACCAAGAACTCCTATACATAAATTCGCTCTTGCTGCTCCTCAGGACACATCAACCAGCCTAGATATGCTCCACTAGTGGAAGCAGAACATGAGTGGGTCCTTCACATTATCTTGATTAAAAGAGTTGATGCCTACTATGTCCAAGAGTTAATGCCTGCCATGTGATTAGGATGAATGAATGTTTATCTTCCAGTTCTTTTTTGCCAGCTATTTATCTATACATGTTCCACACTCCTAGAGTTCCTAAGGCAACATCCATAGAATTTTTTCAGTTTTTTAGCTGAGGTTTTCCATAACCTACAATAGAAACTATATGTATGACTGGTAAAAGAATACTAATTTTCAGAATGAATTGGGTGGCTTAATATAAGTAGAAAAACACTCCATATAGAACAACTTGGATATAGTTCTGCAGAAAATCCTGACCCGATAGGTTTGTGCATTTAAACAAACATGCCTGGTGTTTCTGAGAAGTTTCTCTGAGGAGCTAGAACGTGCATATGACTCCACTGTTCTACAAATTGAAGCTACATGTTTAACTATTGCTTCAAGGCTTACGTAGAAAAGTGTGTGATGAAGGAGCTGAAGAGAATGTTTGGTGACAGTGAAATTATGAAAAAAGATTCTTTGACTGCCAGCTGACAGAATTTGTTGTCAACTTAGTGTTTAGGGGCTTCCTACTTTCAGTACTAAAACTATGTTCAATTGGACTTGGATGCTGGTCAATAAGTGCATGTGTGTATAATATTTTATTTGTAAACTGAAAAGTCCTTTGTTTAAACACAATGGCAAATGTGTTAATTTAATATCCAGATTTTTAATTTATTTCTTATTTGTAAAATCTGTAGGCATTCAGAATAAACTGCCTTTAGTCTAGAACAATGGATGAAAGCCTATAAAAGATGTCTACTATCTCTGACTTATAAAATAGTTTATTAAATACATTCAAACATTATGGATAAAATGTTGGTCAAGTTTAAATCAATGGCAAAACTACTGATTTCAATGGGCAAGGATTTCACCCTAATCTTTATATAATAAAATTACAATTTAACTATAGATTCTGCTACGATAAATTTATAAACTGCTAATCTAAACCCCTAAGAATGAAAAGATGCCTAGAAGGTGGAATACATGTTGCAGGACAGGATTAGAATTCAAAATGACCTTGACAAATTGGAGAACTGGTCAGAATTCAATAAAGATACGTGCAAAGTACTTCACTTAGGAAGGAAAAATAAAATGCACAAATACAAAATGGGGAATAACTGGCTAGATGGTAGTGTAGTGCTGAAGAGGATCTGGAGTTATAGTAGATCACAAATTGAATGAGTCAACAATGTGATACAGTTGTGAAAAAGGCTAATATCGTTCTGATGTGTACACAGGAGTGTCATTTGTAAGACACAGAAGGTAATTGTCCCACTCCTACTCAGCACTGGTGCAGCCTCAGTTGGAGTACTGTGTCCAGTTTTGGGTGCCACATTAAGAAATTTTGGACAAATTGGAGGGAGTCCAGAGAAAAGTAACAAAAATAATAAAAGGTTTAGAAAACCTGGTCTCTGAGGTAAAATTAAAAAGGGGCATGTTTACTCTTGAGAAAAGAAGACTGAAGTGGGACCAGATAAATCTTCAAATATGTTAACGGCTGTTATAAAGAGGATGGTGATCGATTGTTTTCCATGTCCATGGAAGGTACAACAGGAAGTAAAGGGTTTAATCTACAGCAAGGGAGAATTAGGTTAGATAGTTTTTCCTTATAGCTAGTTAATATAAGGATAGCTAAGCATTGGAATAGGCTTCAAAGGGAGATTGTCGTAGTAGGTTTTAAAGAACAGGCTTGACAAACACCTGTCAGGGATGGTCTAGGTTTACTTGGTCTTGCCTCAGCGCAGGGGAGCTGGACTTAATGACTTCTTGAGGTCCCTTCCAGCCTGACATTTCTATGAAGCTAGGTTCCTAGACTATTGGACGTGTCCTTGTCAAACAAATGTGACTCTCAAAAAGCCTTTTTTCCATAATCCCTCTCAGATAAAGCATATCTGCATGCTCTTGGGAGAGGGATCTATTCACCTATAGCTTTGGGGATTGTTTGAAGATTTGACAATTGTTTGACATATTTCTTCTTGACTAGTTCAGTCTGTCTTCCTTTAAAAGATATGAGCACAGATGGACTCTGGCTATATGGCCATCTTGATGTGACCATTTCCTTTGAGACGACTGGTGTAATGGTATGAGGCTGTTTGACAGCATATTACCTTTGCAGTTGAAGGAAAAGGGTGTTTCTTACATCTGTTGACTACATAATTAGCCTGACTACATAAAATACTTGCATTAACTTTAGTAAATATCTGCACCTCTGCATGTGCTCTAAGTGCCCATGTAATACCACTGAATGCCTTCTCACAAATTAGCAGTAGTTATACAGAAGGGTTAATTGCAGCCCTATTACAATATGCACTGACTTGCAATCTCTTCCTGTACTTTTCTAGAGATTGCTGCTGTTATAGGTAAACAATGATGAAAGCAAAGCTGAAGAGACAGCAGGCAGGTGAGGGCACCAAGAGACAGGGAAGAGAAGTAGAGGGGTGAGTCTCTGTGTTTGCGATGGTTTCTCGTGGACCCACTAAAAAAGTCACTTATACTGCAGGGGAGGTGCAAAACCCTTATGCAAAACTGAAATAGATGGGGGTGAGAGGAGAGATAACATTCACACATGGGTATTTTAGCCAAGAACAGTATTGAAGTGGGTGATGGGAATAATGCAGTGGCACAGGAGTGTCAATGGTGGTATTGGGTGGTTGAGGTGTATGGACTGATATTGGATGCTGTGGGGAGTGAGAAATATTTCTGTATTTATAGCTTTTAAAACATGGTGTAGAAGGGTGCATCTCCCATTGACTTATCAAGGACTGCCTTTGACTTTGACCAAGTATTTTAAAGGATTTTTCAAAGTCGTTTTAGAAATGCCCCACCCCTGTTTAGGTGTGTGGGCTCAATAAGGACATGCCTACAGTTTTAACTCAGCGAGGGTTTTGTGTATCTTCATTAAGTAGTAATCTAAGATCAAGCTAATTTTACCATGTATCTTTGGGGACACAGCACCGCAGTTTTGAAATGAATGCTCAGCATTGTGGTTAGACATCCGTGGTGCATTGCTCAGCCACTGCTGTGTATGATTCTGGAATTTTTTTACACACCACGTGCTGGGATTTCTACCCAGAAGGCAATGGAACTCTGGGGTTTAGGGTCAAACAGAATAATTCTTGTTTCATTCCCTCCTCCTCCTCTCTGCGATTCTACACCATTTTCAAAGTGCTGTCAGCCAGCATGGGGGAAATGATTGCTGCACTCCTCAAGGTCATGGCTCTAAACAGACAGCTGGTATACTATCTAAAGTAATGCAGTGCCTTTAAAATCAGGGTGATGAGGGCACACGGGGAGGCTGAAAACCATCAGACACTTCTACATCTTTTCCTGGAGCAGATTCACTCGGTGGAGTGCCACTTTGGGGGCTCTACCAACTAGTACTGGGACAGGATAGTGCTGCAGACCTGAGATGACCAGCAATGGCAGCACAGCTCCAGGATGTCAAAAGCCACTTTCCTGGAACTCAGTGCAGTGCTCACCCCAGAACTACGGTGGTGGACCAGCTATAGGAACACTCCTCTGAGTGCGGCAAAGGACATGACCATCCCTTTCTGGAAGCTCAACAACCCAGATTGCTACCAGTCAGTTACTAACCAGATTGGTGTTGGTGGATCAACCATCAGGGCTGTTGTAATGGAGGTTGCTATTAAGGCTGCTATTTATTAAGAAGGCACTGTCCCACTGGGACATATGGCTAGTCAATGTGCAGGTGATTTAAGGGCTTTGCATGGTTTGTCCCCTAATTGTATACAAGTCATTGCTTGGACCCTTATGCCCATTCTTTGCCCCCAACATCACGTCTTGGAGTACATCATCAGAAAAGGAACCGGAGTACTTGTGGCACCTTAAAGACTAACAAATTTATTTTAGCATGAGCTTTCGTGAGCTGCAGCTCACTTCTTCGGATGCATAGAATGGAAAACACAGACAGGAGATATTTATACATACAGAGAACATGAAAAGGTGGAAGTATGCATACCAACAGGAAGAGTCTAATCAATTGAGATGAGCTATCATCAGCAGGAGGAAAAAGAACTTTTTGAAGTGATAATTAAGATGTCCCATAGAATTCGAGTTCAGCAGTTTGAAGTTTGAACACTTCAACCTCTCTAACCACTCAGTGACAGACTTGAAGGTGGCAATTTTGCAACAAAAAAACTTCAAAAACAGACTCCAAAGAGAAACTGCTGAACTCGAATGAATATGCAAACTAGATACAATTAACTGTGGCCTAAACAGAGACTGGGAATGGTTGGGTCATTACACTAATTGAATCTATTTCCCTATGTTAAGTTCTCCTCACACCTTCTATGGGCCATCTTAATTATCACTTCAAAAAGTTCTTTTTCCTCCTGCTGCTGATAGCTCATCTCAATTGATTAGACTCTTCCTGTTGGTATGCATACTTCCACCTTTTCATGTTCTCTGTATGTGTAAATATCTCCGGTCTGTGTGTTCCATTCTATGCATCCGAAGAAGTGAGCTGCAGCTCACGAAAGCTCATGCTAAAATAAATTTGTTAGTCTTTAAGGTGCCACAAGTACTCCTGTTCTTTTTGCAGATACAGACTAACACGGCTGCTACTCTGAAACCATCAGAAAAGGGTATTTCTCTCTGGTGATGCAAAACCTGGCTGATCATGGATGGTTTATCAATATTTATGTGGTGCGGTCCACAAAGGTCCATGATGCCAGTATCTTTAGAAGCTCTGGATTTCTTAATGGAGCAACAAATAGAACTTTGTCACTCATAGTCTATATGGATGTTTAATGGGATTGCTATTCCTCCAGTCATTCTGGGAGATCCAGCTTATCCTCTCCGCCCCTGGCTTGCAGAGCCTTTTGCTGGCCAATGAGATAGGGAAAAGGAACATTTCAGTTCTACCCTGAGTAGTTGTAGAATGGATTATGGCATGCTCATTTGGAAGACTGATAAGTAGTTGGAGGATCCTGATGTCGAGGCTAGATGCTGAGGAGGAATATTTTTTCCGTGATGATAGCAGCTTGCTGTGTTTTGCATAATCTTGGAGAACAAAGGATAGAGACTTTCACATATATGGGAGCAGGAGGTGGGCACATTGGTGAACATTGTGAACAGCCGGAGAGGAGGCCTTTATGGACTGATGTAACCACTTAGGAGCACATAGGGAGAGTGGCATTGTGCTCCTACTTCAAGCCTAGGACCACTTGTGACAAATGTATATATTTTGTGCAAGGGTTAGTGATTATTGTAAGTTTAAAGAATTTTTAAAAGTAGAGCTTTCTAGTTTCCAGACCTTTTCAAAAATGAAGCTGTTGGGTCTCTTTTTTGCACCATCAAACTGTCAGATATCTGCATTGTTAATTTCCTTTATAGTTAAGATATTAAAACACTTATGTGAATTAGTCTTCATAATTAGATATAGTGTCTAGAATATATTACACATTACTTTAGTGTTTTCCTTTAATACTCCTTTTTATGATCTTTTTCCACTTTTGTGGCAGCACATCTTTATTTTAATTTTTTTTTAAATGAAATTGGATTTACGTGCAGATTTTGAGTTAACTGAAATCTCTTCCTCCCCGGCCATCTGTCATGCATCCTGGAGTGGCTGACGACCGTGAGTGCCTACCTCCGGGCAGACTGTCAAAAAGAAGGCAGACACCCCAACCTGGTGGCATGTTTTATAATTAGATTTCACCAAGCCAGAAACAAACATGAACTACTGGATCACTATAACAGTCTCACCACAGAGTCACTGACAGTCCCCTTAGACTCTCCAGTCTATCTTGACACCCAGACAAACTGGACTTAGTGATAAATGGTCACTTACACCAAAAATCACACTATATTCAGGTTGCTCCGAGTACCAAGAGACCAGTCACTTGCAGGGGCGGCTCTACAAATTCGGCCGCCCCAAGCAGTCATGCCGGGGAGGCGCCCCCGAGCCGCGGGAGCAGCGGACCTCCCGCGGGCATGAGTGCGGAGGGTCCACTGGTCGCGCGGCTCGGCTGGACCTCCCGCAGCTGCGGGCGGTTCGCTGGTCCGGCGGCTCCGGTTGAGCCGCCGCAGTCATGCCTGCGGGAGGTCCAGCCGAGCCGCGGGACCAGCGTCCCCTCCGCAGTCATGCCTGCGGCAGGTCCGCTGCTCCCGGGGCTCCGGTGGACCTCCCGCAGGCATGACTGCGGCAGGTCCGCCGGCCCAGCCTGCCGCCCCCCTGGCAAAGGGCCGCCCCAGGCGGGTGCTTGCCCCGCTGGGCTCTGGAGCCGGCCCTGGTCACTTGCCCCAGATCAATTGGTACCTTAGATTTTAAACCAAAGGCAACACCTGTAGCCAATCCTATAATAAAATATCTAAAGGTTTATTAACTGGGGGGGAAAAAAGAAATAAAAGCTGGTTACAGCTTAAAGCAAGCAAACATATGCACAAATGAGTTGCAGTCTAAATCCCAAGAGTGACAGAGTTGTAGTGATCTGTCAACTCAAAGTGTCTTTCAGGGCAGACCCAGAAGCCAGCCCTTGGGGATCTCTGGCTTCAGTTTGGTGGCTCTGGTTCTGTGAGCATTCAAACTGCAAAGAGATGGGAAAATTTTCCATCTGTCTTTGTTTTATTTCCTTCATTAAGCCTCCAAGTCCCCAGGGCAAGTTTCCTTGCACGTAGCATTTCCAAGGTGCAGTAGGGCTAGTAATCATAGAATATCAGGGTTGGAAGGGACCTCAGGAGGTCATCTAGTCCAAGTCCCTGCTCAAAGCAGGACCAACACCAACTAAATCATCCCAGCCTGGGCTTCGTCAAGCCTGACCTTAAAAACCTCCAAGGAAGGAGATTCCATCACCTCCCTAGGTAACCCATTCCAGTACTTCACCGTCCTCCTAGTGAAAGTTTTTCCTAATATCCAACTTAAACCTCCCCCACTGCAACTTGAGACCATTACTCCTTGTTCTGTCATCAGGTACCACTGAGAAAAGTCTAGATCCATCCTCTTTGGAACCCCCTTTCAGGTAGTTGAAAGCAGCCATCAAATACCCCCTCATTCTTCTCTTCTGCAGACTAAACAATCCCAGTTCCCTCAGCCTCTCCTCATAAGTCATGTGCTCCAGCCCCCTAATCATTTTTGTTGTCCTCCGCTGGATTCTTTCCAATTTTCCACATCCTTCTTGTAGTGTGGGGCCCAAAACTGGACATAGTACTCCAGATGAGGCCTCACCAATGCATTGTATTCGGCATTGTAGTCAATGCAATCCATTGTATTATGATGTTCCTTGATGGCCCATCTGATTTTGATAGTAGTTCTAGATGGGGGAGGGGAAAGCACTCTTCCGATATGGGGTCATAACTTTGACAATGTTTTCTCTAAACTTATCAAGAAAAATGTACATGTTTCCTAATAGCATGGAAAACAGAAATTACAAATACGATTAGTGCATTCATCACCTTACAAACATCCTATAGTGTCTAAACACTAAATACATTCTTATAAGATGAATACCTATTTTGAGCAACACTAACACAAGTGAACTGGTCTGGTCTCAAGCTGAGTCTGTCAGTTCTTAGCTAATGCCTGCAGCCTTGTCAAGAGCTGGCTTCTGTCCTGCCGGTGTCACACCATCCTATAATTTAGTTGGTTTGAAACCCACCAAGTGAACCCTTCCAGCTTTCACACAGGAAGACAGCACACCATCTGCCTAAGCCAAGATGCTATCATCCACGCTGTCACCTAATCACAGACGGTATCCCAATGTTCTGTAAATCCTAGAATCATAGCATCGTAGAATCGTAGGATTGGATGGGACCTTGAGAGGTCATCTAGTTCCCCCTGCACTCATGGCCGGACTAAGTATTATCTAGACCATCCCTGACAGGTGTTTGTCTAAGCTGCTCTTAAAAATCTCCAATGATGCATTTCCACAACCTCCCTAAGCAATTTATAACCACTCTGACAGCAGGAAGTTTTTCAACCTAAACCGCCCTTGCTGAAATTTAAGCCCATTGCTTCTTGTCCTATCCTCAGAGGCTAAGGAGAATAATTTTTCTCCCTCCTTTAACACTCTCTCTTTTGTACTTTAAAACTGTTATCAAGTCCCCTCTGTCTTGTCTTTTCCAGACTAAACAAACCCAATTTTTTTCAATCTTCCCTCACAGGTCATGTTTTCTAGACCTTCTGGACTTTCTCCAAATTGTCCACATTGTTCCAGACGTGTGGCACCCAGAACTGGACATAATACTCCAGTTGAGGCCTAATCAGAATTAGGAAGAATCACTTTTCATGTCTTGCTTACATCACTCCTGCTAATACATCCCAGAATGATGGTTTGTTTTTTTGTTTGTTTTTCTGACACTATGACCCCCAGATCTCTTTCCTCAGTACTCCTTCCTAGGCAGTCATTTCTCATTTTGTATGTATGCAACTGATTGTTCCTTCCTAGGTGGAATATTCTGCATTTGTCCTTCTTGAATTTCATCAGATTTTCTTCAGACCATTTCTTCAGTTTGTCCAGATCATTTTGAATTTTAATCCTATCCTTCAAAGTGCTTGCAACCTCTCCCAGCTTGGTGGTATTTGCAGACTTTGTAAGTGTACTCTCTATGCCATTATCTAAATCACTGATGAAGATATTGAATGGAACTTGACTCAGAACTGATCCCCGTGGGACTCCACTCGATATGCCCTTCAAGCTTGACTACTTGGCTTCATATCAAACAGTGGATATGTGTGGGACCTGCAAGACTCCACAATTAAACCTTCATAGGCATTTTTAGTAGGCTTTTCTGAAACTATATTAACAGTCACCCTCATTCTGGATGTTTCTAGGCCACTGTCCTGCCCTCTGTACGTCTGCAGAGACACCAAGGGGCAGGTCTACAGGTCTACCAGGGCTCAATCCACCTAAGTTACACAACTCCAGCTACATACCTTAGATTGACCCTTTGTGGTGTCTACACCACGCTGGGTTGACAGGAGAATCTCTCCTGTCCACTTACCGTATGCTTCTCATTCCGGTGGAGTACTGGAGTCGACAGGAGAGAGAGCGGCAGTCGATTTAAGACCCACTAAATTGACCCCTGGTGGATTGATCACGGTGCATCAATTCCTTGGTAACTGGAGACAAGCCCCAAGTATTCAAACTAAAAGCTCTCTCTCCCTTCCTTTTTGACTAAAAAAATAAGTCAAATACTGCAGTATAAAGCAGGGTTACAGAAACATGGGACTTTGTTAGGTACCTGAACTCCACATGGGATATATATGACTTCTGTTTCCTGAAAACTGTAGCAGGAAACCAGAGAGGAAGAGGGCTGGGTATTAGGTCTAGGCAGAAGCTCTAAAATGGAAACGTTAGCTTTAGGGGTAATGCTGTTTTCCTTATTCTGACAGTGTTCTTTGATCAGTGTTAGAAGAAAGAAACTCTTTGTGATTCTTTAATATTGTCTTCTCCCTTTGCTGCTGTACTTACGTAAAATATCATCTAAGCAGTGAAGAGAGAGAGAGAGATTTGAAATTACCAGCAGCCACCATAATATGACTTCTCAAGTTTGCTTTGCTTCAGTCACTACTGAGGGGCTCTGAGGTGGGGTATTACTATCTGGTGGCATTAGTTAATTGTGAAGCGTTCTGAGAGAGTACCCAAAGATAGTCTTAATGCCTTGAGTAGTTTTATTCTGTGACAAGAGACACAGCAACATTCAGGGATTATGCACACTACAGATTTGACTTTTTTTCCCATGAGCAATTAAACATCTAATTTCTAATGTTTCCATCTTTCATGTCATCTGTTTGCTTCCAAACATTTGTGCAAAACTTTCCCCATTCCCACCCTACATGGGCTGAAACAAGACAGGGCTAAAGATCCTAATATCAATTCAAAAACGTGTGACCTTTTAAGATACTCCTGAGAATTTGGATGTGGAATAGGGATCTAGCAGGCTAACCATGCTGGAACTGGACTATCGGTATTTCAAACCATGAAATCAGTATTCCAAAATCTTGAGTCGGACCCCGTCTCAACTTTTCTGTGTGTGAGCTTTTTCAGGAAATTCAATCAGAAACATACAAAAATATGCATACAGGTTGCACCTTCCTTTTCTTTGACTGATGAGAAGGTTGCTTTCCCATCACCTCTTGCTGTGCCCCAGCAACCTCTCCTGAACACTGGCACTGCCCAACTCCCTCTCCCACTCCACCATCTTGACACCAATAGTGGAGGAGGGGGAAGAGTAAATTTGGACATGAAGATTTGGGCAGCAGCAGAGGGTTGGATACATGGTCCCTTCTTCCTTCCTCACCCCCAGGCTCACCTTTGCTCCTCCCCACCATAGCATCATATGGGCATTCAAGGGAAATGGGTAGGAGGTATCACTGCTAACCCCCTATTCTGCACAGCGAACAGGCAGTAGGGAAGCCAACTAAACTGGTAGGCATCAAGAGCTGCAGCTGTCTCCAGAACGAACTGCAACCCTGTGCCTGTAGTCAGCCCAGGTTACCAACTGTAGCTTCTAGAGGCTGAAGTGATGTCTAATGGATTTCAGCCTGAAATCCCAGCCACCAAGAATTGCTTGCAGATTGTAATAAGCAAGTAATATTTCTCCAAAATCATGAGCCAGGAAGGTAAAATGGGAACAACTGCAAAAATGTGCATGTATTAGTTGTGCTTGCACAACCATGTTTATATA